>NW_026999412.1:0-747359 GCF_037126465.1 Ornithodoros turicata
TTTCTCAAACGCGACCTCTCACGGTGCAACAGGCGAACAAGGTACGGCGTTCAGACCCCGGAAAATTACTTTGACATGGACCTATTAGAAAATTTCCTAAGGACAGTTTTAATATTATTTTTATATCCAATGATATTAAGCCCCGAAGTTGATGAAATTGCCCATTTGGCCATTTCGAGTGGCGGTTTGGAAGCGGTTTTCTCAAACGCTACCTCTCACGGTGCAACAGGCGAACAAGGTACGGCGTTCAGACCCCGGAAAATTACTTTGACATGGACCTATTAGAAAATTTCCTAAGGACAGTTTTAATATTATTTTTATATCCAATGATATTAAGCCCCGAAGTTGATGAAATTGCCCATTTGGCCATTTCGAGTGGCGGTTTGGAAGCGGTTTTCTCAAACGCGACCTCTCACGGTGCAACAGGCGAACAAGGTACGGCGTTCAGACCCCGGAAAATTACTTTGACATGGACCTATTAGAAAAATTCCTAAGGACAGTTTTAATATTATTTTTATATCCAATGATATTAAGCCCCGAAGTTGATGAAATTGCCCATTTGGCCATTTTGAGTGGCGGTTTGGAAGCGGTTTTCTCAAACGCGACCTCTCACGGTGCAACAGGCGAACAAGGTACGGCGTTCAGACCACGGAAAATTACTTTGACATGGATCTATTAGAAAATTTCCTCAGGACAGTTTTAATATTATTTTTATCTCCAATGATATTAAGCCCCGAAGTTGATGAAATTCCCCATTTGGCCATTTCGAGTGCCGGTTTGGAAGCGGTTTTCTGAAACGCGACCTCTCACGGTGCAACAGGCGAACAAGGTACGGCGTTCAGACCCCGGAAAATTACTTCGACATGGACCTATTAGAAAATTTCCTAAGGACAGTTTTAATATTATTTTTATATCCAATGATATTAAGCCCCGAAGTTGATGAAATTGCCCATTTGGCCATTTCGAGTGCCGGTTTGGAAGCGGTTTTCTCAAACGCGACCTCTCACGGTGCCATAGGCGAACAAGGTACGGCGTTCAGACCACGGAAAATTACTTTGACATGGACCTATTAGAAAATTTCCTAAGGACAGTTTTAATATTATTTTTATATCCAATGATATTAAGCCCCGAAGTTGATGAAATTGCCCATTTGGCCATTTCGAGTGCCGGTTTGGAAGCGATTTTCTCAAACGCGACATCTTACGGTGCAACAGGCGAACAAGGTACGGCGTTCAGACCTCGGCAAATTACTTTGACATGGACCTATTAGAAAATTTGCAAAGGACACTTTTAAAATTATTTTTATATCCAATGATATTAAGCCCGGAAGTTGATGAAATTCCCCATTTGGCCATTTCGAGTGCCGGTTTGGAAGTGGTTTTCTCAAACGCGACCTCTCACGGTGCAACAGGCGAACAAGGTACGGCGTTCAGACCACGGAAAATTACTTTGACATGGACCTATTAGAAAATTTCCTAAGGACAGTTTTAATATTATTTTTATATCCAATGACATTAAGCCCCGAAGTTGATGAAATTGCCCATTTGGCCATTTCGAGTGCCGGTTTGGAAGCGGTTTTCTCAAACGCGACCTCTCACGGTGCAACAGGCGAACAAGGTACGGCGTTCAGACCCCGGAAAATTACTTTGACATGGACCTATTAGAAAATTTCCCAAGGACAGTTTTAATATTATTTTTATATCCAATGATATTAAGCCCCGAAGTTGATGAAATTCCCCATTTGGCCATTTCGAGTGCCGGTTTGGAAGCGGTTTTCTGAAACGCGACCTCTCACGGTGCAACAGGCGAACAAGGTACGGCGTTCAGACCCCGGAAAATTACTTCGACATGGACCTATTAGAAAATTTCCTAAGGACAGTTTTAATATTATTTTTATATCCAATGATATTAAGCCCCGAAGTTGATGAAATTGCCCATTTGGCCATTTCGAGTGCCGGTTTGGAAGCGGTTTTCTGAAACGCGACCTCTCACGGTGCAACAGGCGAACAAGGTACGGCGTTCAGACCCCGGAAAATTACTTTGACATGGACCTATTAGAAAATTTCCTAAGGACAGTTTTAATATTATTTTTATATCCAATGATATTAAGCCCCGAAGTTGATGAAATTGCCCATTTGGCCATTTCGAGTGGCGGTTTGGAAGCGGTTTTCTCAAACGCGACCTCTCACGGTGCAACAGGCGAACAAGGTACGGCGTTCAGACCCCGGAAAATTACTTTGACATGGACCTATTAGAAAAATTCCTAAGGACAGTTTTAATATTATTTTTATATCCAATGATATTAAGCCCCGAAGTTGATGAAATTGCCCATTTGGCCATTTTGAGTGGCGGTTTGGAAGCGGTTTTCTCAAACGCGACCTCTCACGGTGCAACAGGCGAACAAGGTACGGCGTTCAGACCACGGAAAATTACTTTGACATGGATCTATTAGAAAATTTCCTCAGGACAGTTTTAATATTATTTTTATATCCAATGACATTAAGCCCCGAAGTTGATGAAATTGCCCATTTGGCCATTTCGAGTGGCGGTTTGGAAGCGGTTTTCTCAAACGCGACCTCTCACGGTGCAACAGGCGAACAAGGTACTGCGTTCAGACCCCGGAAAATTACTTTGACATGAACCTATTAGAAAATTTCCTAAGGACAGTTTTAATATTATTTTTATATCCAATGATATTAAGCCCCGAAGTTGATGAGATGCCCCATTTGGCCATTTCGAGTGCCGGTTTGGAAGCGGTTTTCTGAAACGCGACCTCTCACGGTGCAACAGGCGAACAAGGTACGGCGTTCAGACCCCGGAAAATTACTTTGACATGGACCTATTAGAAAATTTCCTAAGGACAGTTTTAATATTATTTTTATATCCAATGCTATTAAGCCCCGAAGTTGATGAAATTGCCCATTTGGCCATTTCGAGTGCCGGTTTGGAAGCGGTTTTCTCAAACGCGACCTCTCACGGTGCAACAGGCGAACAAGGTACGGCGTTCAGATCCCGGAAAATTACTTTGACATGGACCTATTAGAAAATTTCCTAAGGACAGTTTTAATATTATTTTTATATCCAATGACATTAAGCCCCGAAGTTGATGAAATTGCCCATTTGGCCATTTCGAGTGCCGGTTTGGAAGCGATTTTCTCAAACGCGACCTCTCACGGTGCAACAGGCGAACAAGGTACGGCGTTCAGACCACGGAAAATTACTTTGACATGGACCTATTAGAAAATTTGCTAAGGACACTTTTAATATTATTTTTATATCCAATGGCATTAAGCCCCGAAGTTGATGAAATTGCCCATTTGGCCATTTCGAGTGCCGGTTTGGAAGCGATTTTCTCAAACGCGACCTCTCACGGTGCAACAGGCGAGTAGTAAGGCGAGTAATTAGCAATTAGAGCTAATTGAGACCCCCCACATTAATCAGGACCCTCCAGGGAGTCATCACACTAATTGGGGAGCATCTAGGACGTGTCCAGACCACCCTGTGCGTTGCGGACAATCTGTGTCCATAAAAATAAAAAAATAGGTAGAAAATAAAATAAAAAGATGGAAATAGAGTGGAGAGAAACAATTTATTCGAAAATCAACGATGCCGCGGCGAAGAACCCGCTCCGCAACACCCGAGTGACCAGCGCCCGCCATGTTGCTTGTTGACGACTGGTAGTTGCAGAGATCGACGACAGGTGGCCACTTAGTTGCAAGGCATCACACCAGATGGCGCCACCATCATAGCTCTAGACATGGAGTTAGGAAACACAGGAGCGGCCGTTTCGAGCAGATTTCCGTGGGACCCCTCTGGCGGTCACTCCTGTCAAAACCGCCATTACTTCCTGTCCACCACGTGATCCTCTCTAAAGTTTCGGTTTGGAAACGCTTTGTTGCTAGCGCTGCTTTTCGTGCTTTTATGTTTTTCCAAAGTCACTTACTCTTAAAATGTGAGCACCACTGCGGAAACAACGTTTTGTTAACGTGTTCTTACCGCGGTTGCGGCTGTCGTTCAACAGAAAGCAGCTCTGTCACGGGAATAACGTTTCCTTCGTAAGCACGTACTTGACCGGTTGTTTCGTACCCCTGTCCGTGAGAGAGTCATCTTGAATCGTTCCTTTCCAAGCTGGCGCTGTGATACAGCTGCAGAGTCAATTGATTTCCTCCACCGTTGTACAAATTTGATTACTGGCATGCTTCACTTTGTGGCACTTCAGCAATAAACACACAAAACGCGGCCACGTCGTCACACAAACATCGCTGCCGCGAATGATGTTTCTAGTCCTGCGTGGTTGTCCTGCAGACCCTGACCGGTCTTGTAGTAGAAGGGTAAACCGAGAGTAAACCTCCGAACACACACAAATAAAGCTGGACGCGCGGCGTTCATCACAATGCAGATACCTCAACTGCAAGGCAATCACGACTCCTGTCGTCTGCTTTGGCAGCTGGCCTGCGCATGCTCTTGGGGTCACGTGAGCGGTCACATGGTAGACAGGAGCATCCCAGAATGCAGTGCGAAGCTGGCACGCCGGGCACGCCCGTCCCAATGGCAAAAAGTTCGAAGGGCCGCTCCTGTGTTTCCTTCCTCCATGGCTCTAGACGAGAAAGACAGAGAACAAGATACTAGCGACAGGTAAAAATGGCAGCACTGCTGAACAAGTCTAGGCATGCGAGAGAAAAGGTCTAACCGCTACTGCTAAAACAGCACGGAGAAAACAGTACACATCGGGGAAAAAGGCTTACGGGGACGATCGCTTAGGCCTAACCACAACACTACGCAGCTAACACAAGGCGGGAACCACACATCGCTAAACATGCGTCAACAGGCTTGGACACCGCAAAACAAGTCTAAACATGCGAGAAAAGGCTTAGCACGAGCGCGGTCACCGCTAAACACGGCAAACATACGAGAAAAGGAGCGCGTCAAATCACTCACCTTTTCCCCCGCGGCAACTTCCAGGCAGAAACTGAGCGAGCGCGGAGAACACACGTCTGCTCTCTACGAGAGCCAACCAGAAACTGAGCGAGTGCGCAGAGCGCACGTCCGTCTTCCGCGACAGCCCGAGAGAAACTGAGTGAGGCGACGCGCGCGCGCCCTCTGCTCCACCCGTCCGCGCATGCGCGCGCGCGCGCTCCTAGCGCCCTCTGCGCCGGCCGCGGGGGTTTCCGGTTTCGGCTCTCTGCTGCGCGCGCGCGCTCCTAGTCGCGACGGGTGGCTTCTGAGTTTCACTTTCGTTCCTTTGCGCGCGCGCGTTTATCTCTATAAAGGCAGCGCGCACCGTGCTCGCGTCATCATTCTGACCGATACGTGGAAAACGCCATGTGTGGTTTATTGTCCTGCGCTTCTCGTTGTCGCAAGGAAAAGACAAAAAACGAAGAACTTCGCGAATTTATACGCGGCATCGTGGAGGAAGCCTTTCAAGTCCACCGTCTGGAATGGTTGCAAGCACGTCAAGAAATGTGTCAGGACAAGATGAAGACGCTCGACCGCATCTTAGCGGCGGACAGACTGGCGAAAAAGAAGTCCAACTTTAGCCTGGACAATCTGTATTGGGAACGCAGTTCCGGTGTAGAGGACGACGACGAGGATGTGTAAATAAAAGCGATGCATTTCTCTTCGAGTCTCAGTCTCTTCTTTTTCTTCGTGCAACGTGTACGCACGCAACATGTCTTCCCCCGGAACCTTTTCGTTTCCGTCATCCCTTTCGCTGTATCTTAAGCGGCCCCTCCATGTGCGGCAAATCTACTTTCGTTGCTAACGTGTTGAGGAACCTGAACGACGTGGTAGACAAGCCTCCGTCACAAATATTCTACATGCAGAAATATGCTTCGCCGAGCATGCAGGACGAATTCGGGGACTCCGTAAAATTTACCAAGGAGCTACCGCGAGAGTGGTACACGTCGCGCGCTACGCTGATCATCGTCGACGATCACATGACCGACGCCGGTTCCTTGAAGGAGGTGACCGATCTTTTCATTCGGGGTTCTCACCATGCCAACGCATCGATCTTCTTACTCGTTCAAAACATATTTTTCGACAGTAGCCATTTTAGAACAATATCCTACAACGCCAGTTACGTCGTCCTGTGGCGCACCGTGCGCAGCGTGCACCAGATGGAACATTTCGGCCAACAGCTATTTGGCAGAAAAAGATTGGAGTATTTTCTGGACGCATATAAACAAGCGATGTCGTCGCCCCACGCATATTTACTCGTGGATCTTCACAACTATACGCACGAGGATCACAGGTTGCGTAGCAATATCTTTCCGGGAGAACGTCAATATATCTACGCTCCGAAATGAATCTCCGCCCTCACCTCACTTTACTCAAAGTACTCTCCACTCTACCCCCTCCACGCCGCCGCGACGTCTTGAGACGTTCGTCCTCGTCCGACATGAAACATCTCTCCGAAATTTGCCTCCATGTATTGAACGGAAAGGTGGCTCTAGCTCCAGATACGTTCGCGCGTTTGAAGAAGCACAAACGCTTTTTACGACGGCTCGCCTACAAAAAGATTCACAAGAATCCGCAACGTTTGAAGCGCTATCTGTCTCAGCAGCGAGGACAGGGCGTTCTTTCGTCGGTGGTTCCTCTCCTGCTTTCCGCCGTGTTGAACCTTTTCGCCAATGGCCAAGAGAATTGAAGTGACCACCTCCTCCTCCATCGGAAACATTCTTTCCTCGAAGGAGAGTGACGACGTCAAAGCGAAACTCATACTGCAAGCACTGTATCGCATACTCAAGCAGTACGGATTTGACCCCTACGACCCCTCTTGACAGACACTACTACCTTTATACCATTCTTAGCTGCAACTTTCTTTAACCTGTGGGTGGCAGTATGGATATAGGGTAAGGTGACTGTCGGCTGACTCGTACTGGTGCATTCTCCTTCCTCAGTGGTCCTCTTACTCCTCAGCAACCTCCTGACTACCCCCTGACAAAATCCGGGGGATAACCCGCTCTCGTTAACCTTAGTATCTGATCTTTAATGCTCATCTCTACCTGGTGAGAACAGGACTTCGCCACTGCGTTGCTCAATAAACTCGACACCACCTCAAATTTTACGGTCTTGGAGTGACCAGATCTGAACGGGAGAACTGCCTTCTGCATCTTCTGCCCCCAACATAACTGGGTCCCCCTTTCTCTGGGAGTAGTTGATAACTTCAAATCAAGGTAGTGGAGCATTCCTTCGTGCGGTCTTTCTATTGTGAACTTCAGCTTGAAGGGATTGCTTGCGAACACTTTGACTAACTCATCCCACCTTACTCCCTCCTTCCCCACAATCAAGAAATCATCAACAAACCTGTAAATGCGTAACACCTGAGACCCTTCCCCCATCAGCTGTCCTTCTAACCACTTGTCTACTACCTCCATGTACACATTACTTAAAGCTGGGACGACCGACGAGCATATACATACTCCCTTCCCCTGCCTTAATGTTCTACCCTGAAATTCGACCGAGGTAGACAATATGTAGGTGACGAGCAACCTTACAAACAGGTCCGGTGAGCATCCAGTCTCCGACGAAAACTTCACCTGGTTCACGCTTCCTATGGACTCATTGACCATGTCCAACAAAAGATCTATATCCAAGTTAAAATACAAATCTTCAACGTCCAAAGACAACAAGTCCACTTTGACACACTCCAGGCCTTTCAGATCGTCCACCACCTGATCAATACGACACAATTATTAGACGACACAACGTCACTAGCCACTCAGCATCCCTGTCTTTCCTGGCCAGACCTTTGAGATGCCTGAGCTCCGTCATGTGAGCAAACCTGGGTCCAAATTCT
The DNA here is from genome assembly GCF_037126465.1 of Ornithodoros turicata. NCBI lineage: Eukaryota > Metazoa > Arthropoda > Arachnida > Ixodida > Argasidae > Ornithodoros > Ornithodoros turicata. The sequence goes on from NW_026999412.1 coordinate 7,799, forward strand.
CCGAAACCGAAAGATACCAGCATCTTGCTAAACAAATCCGCCTGGAACCATGATTTGGACTTCACAATCCTCATGACTCTTCTGCAATGGGACTGCGAAGGGCAACCCGTTCCAAATATATGTGCGACCGGTGCGGGTAGCACATTCCGCTTCAGCGCGTAGGACATAGTCCGTGCCCGGAGAACAAAGGCATTTACCTGACGTAGGAGACCCGCCACGTACATCCAGGCTGAGATGGTCCTATCAGGCGTAAGGCCCACGTGTTGAGTGAACTGGGATGATGAATACGAGGATGAGATGGACTGATCTTGAAACCCCCTTGACCAGAAGCTAGCAGACACATAGTGTATGGGGCCGGTTGGTACAGGTTGGGACAAAAGTTTACGGAACACGCGAGCGAGGTTCTTTTTCTTCGGTGCGACACCCTAGCGGCTGCCGGAAGCGGGTGGGTTTACTGTTTCGGAGGGATGGAAGGGTCTAGCAAGGGTGTGCTGTGAGCGACACACAGCGGTAACTCCTACTTCCCAGGCACGCCGATGCGACACTGGAGCGACTACTGTGTGTCGCTAACTGCGCATATATCCACCCCTCCGAAACAGTGAACTCCCCCGCTTCCGGCAGCCGCTAGGGTGTCGCACCGAAGAAAAAGTACGTCGCTCGCGTGTTCCGTAAACTTTTGTCCCAACCTGTACATATCCTTTGGCAAGGCGACAACAGAAGAAAGAACGAGACAGCGACGACGCAACTTTCAACCGTTTACTAACGCTGAAACCAAGCGAAACATATACATTCTAACCGACACTCCCCCACATGACGTTATGTCACAGATAACACTTGATGCCAAACACCGATATCACCCAAACCAACAACCTTTCTTTATCACTTCTTCTTGCTTCTTTGTAAGCACCGCGGTGGGGGGCACTAACACAATCTCTACCTTGTTCTATGATGAGTTGCGTTTCCACGATCTGCCTGAGATACACATCCTTTGACCTAAACTTTATCTCAGTGGCTTCGAAATCAGGCTCGCAACCGCAACCCATTATGTGTTCCGCTAAACGGGAAGAGCCGACCTCTACATTTGATACCTTATTAGCATGCTCTCGTAAGCGCTCATTTACGCATCGGCCCGTCTCGCCTATGTAGCACTTCCCGCATCCCAGAGGAATGGAATACACCACCCCCACTAGGCAAGGGACCTGTTTGTTCCTATGCCGTACCGTATAGACACCCTCCCTCCTTCCACCATTCACAACGGCAGGAAGGGATCCCAATTTCCTCTTGACAGAAACTACTACCTTTATACCATTCTTAGCTTCAACTTTCTTTAACCTGTGGGTGGCAGTATGGATATAGGGTAAGGTGACTGTCGGCTGACTCGTACTGGTGCATTCTCCTTCCTCAGGGGTCCTCTTACTCCTCAGCAACCTCCTGACTACCCCCCCCCCTAATCCGGGGGATGACCCGCTCTCGTTAACCTTAGTATCTGATCTTTAATGCTCATCTCTACCTGGTGAGAACAGGACTTCGCCACTGCGTTGCTCAATAAACTCGACACCACCTCAAATTTTACGGTCTTGGAGTGACCAGATCTGAACGGGAGAACTGCCTTCTGCATCTTCTGCCCCCAACATAACTGGGTCCCCCTTTCTCTGGGAGTAGTTGATAACTTCAAATCAAGGTAGTGGAGCATTCCTTCGTGCGGTCTTTCTATTGTGAACTTCAGCTTGAAGGGATTGCTTGCGAACACTTTGACTAACTCATCCCACCTTACTCCCTCCTTCCCCACAATCAAGAAATCATCAACAAACCTGTAAATGCGTAACACCTGAGACCCTTCCCCCATCAGCTGTCCTTCTAACCACTTGTCTACTACCTCCATGTACACATTACTTAAAGCTGGGACGACCGACGAGCATATACATACTCCCTTCCCCTGCCTTAATGTTCTACCCTGAAATTCGACCGAGGTAGACAATATGTAGGTGACGAGCAACCTTACAAACAGGTCCGGTGAGCATCCAGTCTCCGACGAAAACTTCACCTGGTTCACGCTTCCTATGGACTCATTGACCATGTCCAACAAAAGATCTATATCCAAGTTAAAATACAAATCTTCAACGTCCAAAGACAACAAGTCCACTTTGACACACTCCAGGCCTTTCAGATCGTCCACCACCTGATCAATACGTTCAAGCCCCGACGTAGAAAAGCCGCCGCCAACTCTTGCCACGTATTCCTCTCCGAAACGATGGGGCGGAGGGGCTTATCCACCTTGTGGGTTTTCATGGCGAAGAAAAGTTGAACATGTTTGTTCATCGCCCGCTTGACCCTGTTCGCCACCGACTGAGCTCCAGCCTTTTCTAACAGACAAACAGACTCCCTTTTCAACTTCATTGTGTCCCTCTCATGAACCTCCACGAAGTTTTTCTTTAGCGCCGTCAGCGCTTTTTGTTCGAACACGTCTTGCGAGGCGACCACAAAGCGCGTCTCCTTGTCTGCCAGCATAAGGACACAGTCTTTTTCCACCAACTCCTCGTTGACCGCCTTAAGGTTGACTTCTCTCCTCTTCTCAGGTTGCCTAAAACCATGTGTCACGGCGTCCACGCACTGGTCCGCTACCGCTATCTGATTCTCAACGGCGCACTTCAAAGCCACCTTCCTCGTAAGGGACACCATCTCTTCCGGCGAGGCAGCTTCCCGGGGGCTGAACTTGGGCCCTAGCGTCAACGTCTTCCTGGTGGCTTCCGTCAACTGCACATCTCCCAAAACGACCGGAGGACACCCCTCTCCAGACGTACAACCGGACTTTGACCCATTTAGACGACACAACGTCACTAGCCACTCAGCATCCCTGTCTTTCCTGGCCAGACCTTTGAGATGCCTGAGCTCCGTCATGTGAGCAAACCTGGGTCCAAATTCTCCGAAACCGAAAGATACCAGCATCTTGCTAAACAAATCCGCCTGGAACCATGATTTGGACTTCACAATCCTCATGACTCTTCTGCAATGGGACTGCGAAGGGCAACCCGTTCCAAATATATGTGCGACCGGTGCGGGTAGCACATTCCGCTTCAGCGCGTAGGACATAGTCCGTGCCCGGAGAACAAAGGCATTTACCTGACGTAGGAGACCCGCCACGTACATCCAGGCTGAGATGGTCCTATCAGGCGTAAGGCCCACGTGTTGAGTGAACTGGGATGATGAATACGAGGATGAGATGGACTGATCTTGAAACCCCCTTGACCAGAAGCTAGCAGACACATAGTGTATGGGGCCGGTTGGTACAGGTTGGGACAAAAGTTTACGGAACACGCGAGCGAGGTTCTTTTTCTTCGGTGCGACACCCTAGCGGCTGCCGGAAGCGGGTGGGTTTACTGTTTCGGAGGGATGGAAGGGTCTAGCAAGGGTGTGCTGTGAGCGACACACAGCGGTAACTCCTACTTCCCAGGCACGCCGATGCGACACTGGAGCGACTACTGTGTGTCGCTAACTGCGCATATATCCACCCCTCCGAAACAGTGAACTCCCCCGCTTCCGGCAGCCGCTAGGGTGTCGCACCGAAGAAAAAGTACGTCGCTCGCGTGTTCCGTAAACTTTTGTCCCAACCTGTACATATCCTTTGGCAAGGCGACAACAGAAGAAAGAACGAGACAGCGACGACGCAACTTTCAACCGTTTACTAACGCTGAAACCAAGCGAAACATATACATTCTAACCGACACTCCCCCACATGACGTTATGTCACAGATAACACTTGATGCCAAACACCGATATCACCCAAACCAACAACCTTTCTTTATCACTTCTTCTTGCTTCTTTGTAAGCACCGCGGTGGGGGGCACTAACACAATCTCTACCTTGTTCTATGATGAGTTGCGTTTCCACGATCTGCCTGAGATACACATCCTTTGACCTAAACTTTATCTCAGTGGCTTCGAAATCAGGCTCGCAACCGCAACCCATTATGTGTTCCGCTAAACGGGAAGAGCCGACCTCTACATTTGATACCTTATTAGCATGCTCTCGTAAGCGCTCATTTACGCATCGGCCCGTCTCGCCTATGTAGCACTTCCCGCATCCCAGAGGAATGGAATACACCACCCCCACTAGGCAAGGGACCTGTTTGTTCCTATGCCGTACCGTATAGACACCCTCCCTCCTTCCACCATTCACAACGGCAGGAAGGGATCCCAATTTCCTCTTGACAGAAACTACTACCTTTATACCATTCTTAGCTGCAACTTTCTTTAACCTGTGGGTGGCAGTATGGATATAGGGTAAGGTGACTGTCGGCTGACTCGTACTGGTGCATTCTCCTTCCTCAGTGGTCCTCTTACTCCTCAGCAACCTCCTGACTACCCCCTGACAAAATCCGGGGGATGACCCGCTCTCGTTAACCTTAGTATCTGATCTTTAATGCTCATCTCTACCTGGTGAGAACAGGACTTCGCCACTGCGTTGCTCAATAAACTCGACACCACCTCAAATTTTACGGTCTTGGAGTGACCAGATCTGAACGGGAGAACTGCCTTCTGCATCTTCTGCCCCCAACATAACTGGGTCCCCCTTTCTCTGGGAGTAGTTGATAACTTCAAATCAAGGTAGTGGAGCATTCCTTCGTGCGGTCTTTCTATTGTGAACTTCAGCTTGAAGGGATTGCTTGCGAACACTTTGACTAACTCATCCCACCTTACTCCCTCCTTCCCCACAATCAAGAAATCATCAACAAACCTGTAAATGCGTAACACCTGAGACCCTTCCCCCATCAGCTGTCCTTCTAACCACTTGTCTACTACCTCCATGTACACATTACTTAAAGGGACCGAAAAGTGAATATAAACCTATCGAAACTTTATGTTCAGCGAAAAGCTTGAACCTTCAAAAGTTCAAATATCAAATAACTCCGCTGAAATCGCTGTAGTTTGTCTGTAACCGAATTTTCCATAATTGCATGTCCAGGGACCTAGTAGGAAACCGAGCAGTCTGTCAACAATTGCATGACCCCCCCGCCATCTGTCGAGGACGCATGTAATACGCGCACTTCCGGGCGCTAATCCGGCGAAAACGAAAATAGCAGTGGGCATTTGTGACCACTTTCTACGTCGATAATGTCGAGTCGAGCCTCTTGAACATGAGTGCGCTGGAATTCCGCATTCGAGAACTGTCGCTCACACAGAACTGTTTTTCGTGCGTTAGCGTGCTGGAAAGTGTGTTCTTCGCAGCAGAAGATTCCTCGGCCAGAGATTAATCGGAGTCACATTCGTCCTCAGCAGTAGCTCACCGTGCCGCGAACATGGACGGCTTTGTGAAATTTCCATCTATCAGCGAGAAGCACTTGTGTAAGCCGAAACAAGCGCTGGTTTTTCGTCGTGCAGGTGTTCATGTGTGAAATGCAAACCGACGGATACTACGGATGGATACTACGGTTTTTGCTGCCGAGATGTAGAGAATGCGTGTGAAAAACAGACAGACGATTGCATCAGAACTAACGAATGCTTCCAAATACTGTGCCTTGACACCGAAGTACTGCAAGTGTCTTCTACATACATCCGAGAAACCGAAGAGCATGGCAACATACACGGCAGCGCCGTGTGGTCTTTACGCGCTACTTGAACGGCAAACTGGACGGAAAACCCTTATTTCTGCAGGAAATTCCGTTATACCACCTGTCGGCCATTCACAAGAAGGATATGGGGTGCTCCGAGAAAATACAATAGAAAGTACTCCACTGGATCTCGATCTGCGTCATGCATGCTATTAGGGATGCTTTCTCATCAGTGCGCTGACCTGTAGAAATGTTGTCAGCATATTTTCTTTTCTTGGTTGCTGCAAGTTTTTCTCATTGCTTTTTCTTTGCTGTCACAGCACATTATAATTACTAGTTTGTTCCTGGAGGGTTAAGTAACCTGTGGGCATAGATGTATTTGTAGGTTATACTCATGTCTCAATTGTATATGTGAGCAGTAAGTAAGATAATTTTCATCAGTGTCATTCAGCTGAACTGTGTTCATAACCTTTTAGTATACTTCTTAGTTACCACGTTTCCAAATGTCAACTAATAATTGAACCAGGATAGATTGGGATTTAATACTTAATTAACTCTATTTTGCTAAACGGAGTACTTGTAACTGATTCATTATCACGTCACCAACGAACATTTGTAAAGAAGGACTTGAGGGCTGACTTCAAGTATTATAAACCCTTGATCTGGGTTCAAAGTTAACCATGCACCATTGGTGTGCATAGTACTCCAAAATGGCTAAATAATTTATTGCATAAGTTCTCTGTTACTGTAATTGAGATGTACTTTTGTAAAGTACTTTTGACAGCCCTGCAAATGGAAACTGGCTTCAGTGTACGCTACAAATGCATCGTAACATTTAATTGAAATATAATATAAGAGCAGAAGCAACATTTTGTCACAACTCAAACTATATCTTTCTTTTTTATTGTCCAGGGATTTAGGAAACAGAGTACGACTTCCTGCCCTCTGATGTTTTGACGTACTTGATAGAGTTGTAAAACCTGCAACAAAATAAACAAGAGAAGTATAAACAGTTTCGTCTTTCCCTTTTGAATTTAACAAGCTGGTTATATTTTACCATTTGTTCACTTTTCTATTCTCTGTTGGTGAAAAGATTACAGGAACAATAATGCTGCAGATCAAATAATGACCTGTCATCTTGATGAAGATCAAAACATTTGTTCAGGCATGCTAAGTGAGACAAAAGAAATGTACAATGAAGGTTGTACAAAAACAGCAAATCTCCGTCGACTAAAACTTTATATATGTGGATGTTACCACATCGTGTAGTTTCCATCCAAAAGTAGGACTAGGCAAGGTTGTTTGGTAGGTTGTTGGCATGTTGATGTGCTATACCGTTACAGCACATCAATATAGATAAGGGGCAAACACAGTAGACAGCGTGATGGCTATAAACTCAAGTGAAGATTTATTCAACAGAACAAGAAACCGAAAGCATGAGTATGGAGAAAGGCAGTGCCCATGCAGTGTATGGTGAACCACATTAATCTCTGAGAAGTTAGGATCAGAAGAGCAATAACGAGAAATGACAGTTGCGTCCGAGATAGGGGAACTCTGCAAATTTAGGACCAATATGATGTGGTAACCTTGCATGGCTCACTGCAGCTCTGACACACATTGAACAATTCCAGTAGTGGGGCTTCAAAGACAATGAACGTTTGCTGTTTCGCTGGGCATTCAAGTGTAGAGGATGCATCTCTAGAAAATTAATTAGCGTCCTTAGTCACAAAGTCATAACTACAGGGTGTTACCCTATAAAAGTCTACCCGCGTCGGCATGCCGTGCTCGCCAATTACTCAATGTAGGCGGTAAAATGTGTTGTCTACGTATAAACCTCATAAGGACATTCATACATGGCAAATATCGAAGTGATTGAGCACCGTTACGCAAAGTTATAGCGCAAAACGTGAGGTTCCCGTAGGCAAAACAGCCAAGATGGCGCCTCTCAGTAAGCAGACGACATCCCTTTTGGGTGTCGTCTGCTGAGTACGTCGGCATTTTTCGTACCTCACGTTGCTTACTTCTGAGCAAAATACGACAGTTACACGAAAGCGAAATGAAAACTGCAGTTCCATCAGGCTGGCAGGATATGCGACACGTCGTCGTCTGGGGAGCAGCATGGCAAGTGCTCTTCTCAACGCCGCCATCTTGATTGTTTTCACTACGGGAATTTCACGTTTTGAGTTATAACTTCGTGTTGCGGCGCTTAATCACTTCGAAATTCACCAAGATTAAATGTCCTTATGAGCTTTATATGAAGATCGCACAATGTGCCACCTGCATTGAGTAATTGGCGAGTACGGCATGGCGGCACGGGTAGACTTTTATAGGGTAACACCCTGTACATCTCAACAGGAAGTATTCTTGTACCCTTCAAACAAGCTAGTAGTTCTCATCGTTTTCTTCTCCTCTTGTTGACGTCATACTAATGTTCTGCACCTGTCCAAAGACTCAAAAAAATGTCACAAAGTCTGCAACACGTAACAAATCTAGTGCTTCCATCTGTGGACTTTGCATACCTGCTTTCAGCTATTTCTGTCATGTCAACTTGAGTGCCTGGATCACACACACAGGAAGCAGTCTTGCGCCACTTCAACACTGGAAGGCCCCTAAAATTAAATTTGTTGATGTTGACAATGTTGAGTACGGGGCAAGTAGGATAACATAAGTTAAATGGAATACGTCGTCGCTATATTATAATTTATACATGTGTGACGCCTGTACATACCTAAGACGTTGTGTTGAACTCGTCACCTCGGTGAAGCGAAATCACTGGGTACTGAGCATCAGTGTGCTTCGGATGTCTTCGCAATTCGCCTTCTACGGCATCTTCGTAGTCATCGGCAGCAAAATGAGCTCCGCACACACGACACGACTGCTACATCTAATAACAGAGTGTTTCGAACCACATTCGTTTTCGCGCACTCTCCTGTTGAATCTTGTGGTAGAAAACGCCCGCCGCCGATGGCGAACGAACATGATTTTTGCATCCCCGAACACCAAAACTACACCAGGCATATGTAGGTCTCTCGAATAATTGATACAACAGCCACGAACATGTCATTCACTTCTCTTCGCGCGACCAACACGACCACCCACGACGTAAACAATAAACGCGATAACACAGACGGCCTTGCAGATGGCGCGGCGAATCGTAGCTCGTAGCGGGAAGTAGCTGAATGCTTTATTAGCGTAAAAGCTATGGAAGTGAGCGTCATTTTTAAAATGGCGTTTAGCTGTAAGATAATGTGCGTCAGCTTTGTTCTCTACAGAATTAACTCTCGCGTGGTAAGGGTTGACCAATCCCTGGGAGCCCTGGACCTGAAACCGAAGTTGCTCTTTTTCGCCGTTCGCTGGCAGCACCGTCCATGTTCCGGCAATCTACAAAATATTTATACGTAAAAAATATGCCGAATTGGGAAGTAATGCTTTCTGTATCTTATCAAACAACGATGTTGTGCACGACAGTGGGCAAAAATATGGGGGTTATTTTTCACTTTTCGGTCCCTTTAAAGCTGGGGCGACCGACGAGCATATACATACTCCCTTCCCCTGCCTTAATGTTGTGCCCTGAAATTCTGTCTGTACGGTACGGCATAGGAAAAAACAGGTCCCTTGCCTAGTGGGGGTGGTCTATTCCATTCCTCTGGGGTGCGGGAAGCATAGGCGAGACGGGCCGATGCGTAAATGAGAGCTTACGAGAGCATGCTAATAAGGTATCAAATGCCGAGGTCGGCTCTTCCCGTTTAGCGGAGCACATAATGGGTTGCGGTTGCGAGCCTGATTTCGAAGCCAATGAGATAAAGTTTAGGTCAAAGGATGTGTATCTCAGGCAGATCGTGGAAACGCAACTCATCATAGAACAAGGTAGAGATTGTGTTAGTGCCCCCACAGCGGTGATTACAAAGAAGCAAGAAGAACCCAAGCAGCGCAATGTACTGAAAGTCGAGTGCAATAGGGGTGGACGGGTAGGTGGAAGGCCTTGAACGGACTCGTGAAACTGAAAAGCGGGCGACGAACAAACATCTTCAACTTTTCTTCGCCATGAAAACCCACAAGGTGGGTAAGCCCCTCCGCCCCATCGTTTCGGAGAGGAATACGTGGCAAGAGTTGGCGGCGACTTTTCTACGTCGGGGCTTGAACGTATTGAACATTGAAGATCCGTTTGTGGTCATCAAGTCGGATCAGGTGGTGGACGATCTGAAAGGCCTGGAGTGTGTCAAAGTGGACTTGTTGTCTTTGGACGTTGAAGATTTGTATTTTAACTTGGATATAGATCTTTTGTTGGACATGGTCAATGAGTCCATAGGAAGCGTGAACCAGGTGAAGTTTTCCTCGGAGACTGGATGCTCACCGGACCTGTTTGTAAGGTTGCTCGTCACCTACATATTGTCTACCTCGGTCGAATTTCAGGGTAGAACTATAAGGCAGGGGAAGGGAGTATGTATATGCTCGTCGGTCGCCCAAGCTTTAAGTAATGTGTACATGGAGGTAGTAGACAAGTGGTTAGAAGGACAGCTGATGGGGGAAGGGTCTCAGGTGTTACGCATTTACAGGTTTGTTGATGATTTCTTGATTGTGGGGAAGGAGGGAGTAAGGTGGGATGAGTTAGTCAAAGTGTTCGCAAGCAATCCCTTCAAGCTGAAGTTCACAATAGAAAGACCGCACGAAGGAATGCTCCACTACCTCGATTTGAAGTTATCAACTACTCCCAGGGAAAGGGGGACCCAGTTATGTTGGTGTTACGGGCAGAAGATGCAGAAGGCAGTTCTCCCGTTCAGATCTGGTCACTCCAAGACCGTAAAATTTGGGGTGGTGTCGAGTTTATTGAGCAACGCAATGGCGAAGTCCTGTTCTCACCAGGTAGAGATGAGCATTAAAGATCAGATACTAAGGTTAACGAGAGCGGGTCATCCCCCGGATTAGGGGGGGGGGTAGTCAGGAGGTTGCTGAGGAGTAAGAGGACCCCTGAGGAAGGAGAATGCACCAGTACGGGTCAGCCGACAGTCACCTTACCCTATATCCATACTGCCACCCACAGGTTAAAGGAAGTTGCAGCTAGGAATGGTATAAAGGTAGTAGTGTCTGTCAAAAGGAAATTGGGATCCCTTCCTGCCGTTGTGAATGGTGGAAGGAGGGAGGGTGTCTGTACGTACGGCATAGGAACAAACAGGTCCCTTGCCCTAGTGGGGGTGGTCTATTCCATTCTTCTGGGATGCGGGAAGTGCTACATAGGCGAGACGGGCCGATGCGTAAATGAGCGCTTACGAGAGCATGCTAATAAGGTATCAAATGTGGAGGTCGGCTCTTCCCGTTTAGCGGAGCACATAATGGGTAGCGGTTGCGGGCCTGATTTCGAAGCCACTGAGATAAAGTTTAGGTCAAAGGATGTGTATCTCAGGCAGATCGTGGAAACGCAACTCATCATAGAACAAGGTAGAGATTGTGTTAGTGCCCCCACCGCGGTGCTTACAAAGAAGGAAGAAGAAGTGATAAAGAAAGGTTGTTGGTTTGGTTGATATGGGTGTTTGGCATCAAGTGTTATCTGTGACATAACGTCATGTGGGGGGAGTGTCGGTTAGAATGTATGTTTCGCTTGGTTTCAGCGTTAGTAAACGGTTGAAAGTTGCGTCGTCGCTGTCTCGTTCTTTCTTCTGTTGTAGCCTTGCCAAAGGATATGTACCAACCGGCCCCATACACTATGTGTTATATTCATTCTCCATGGACGTTGGGACCCCGGAAACCCCATTTCTGTCACTTCCAACAAGACACCCCTGTGGTCGGAAAGTCAATTGTTTCGATGGTCTTAACGTCTTTTACTTTCTGTGCCATTCGACTTGATATATATATTCTGTCGATTCTGCTTCCCACTTTTTTATTGAGACAGGTAAAACCCGTTCCTCCCCCAGCTGCTATTGGCCACGCATCTTGTAACTGGAATTCTTGTATTGCCCACTCCAAGTGTCTAGCACCACTACTGTTGGAATGTTTTCCTGATGATGTATCTCTAGTATCAGTTACGCAGTTAAAGTCTCCACCAAGTATAAAATTGTGAGCCCCCAATAAATAATACGGAAGTTCATATTTATAGAACTCCTCCGATTCTTTTGTTCTGTTTGGCCCATACACGTTAATTATTCTAAGTACTCCTCCCCCGGGGGCTATGTCCGCTGTAATTACCCTCCCACCGATGTCTTTTTCGAATTTGAGTACTCTCATGCTCTTTGGTTGTAGGAAAATAATTCCAAACCCCTTTGAGTTGTGCGTTCCATAACTCCAGTACGACTTTGTGTTAAATATTTTATCGAATTCCATTGCTTCTTGTTCTTCGTGCCAATGCGTCTCTGGAATTAGGATACAGTTAACTCCCAAAAATTTCGACAGATGAATTAATTAATTTTGTTTCGGTTTGCTTCTAAATCATCTTGCATTAAATGTTAGGAATTTGAACATCATAATGGAGTGGGGTGGAGTGGAGGAAACTCAACTGCCTGACACAGTAATATCTTTAACAACTTTGTCTTAAATATCACCCTTCGCCTTTCTACCACCTTTTTTTTTTCCTTCCTAGATACCCTTCTCCTTTTCAAAGCCATACCACGGCCCTTCTTATCAACGTACTCGCTTTCTTGTCGCTCACTTTCCTCTGATACCATCGTGTGGAAGCTTTCTCCACTGTCAGAATATGTAATTTGTGACATTGGAGACACGCTTAAGGTTGTGCTTGTTACAGAGGAAGCATCGTCCTGGCTTGCTTCCTCTTCAACATTGCCATTTCCAGCCTCTGACACTCGCTTTTCTTCCGTTCCTTCACCCTTACTTTTATCATTTATGCTTCCCTCCACCTCCTTGCTGACCTTCGTTTCTTCCCCTAAACCTTTTTCTCCTGCCTCTTGCTGCTTATCACATGCCCCATTTCTCCCTCTTTCTTCCCACTGACAACTTCATCGATTTTAACTTCCCCATCCTTCTCTACAGCTGTGGTGTCCAACTTGATTGCACCCACTACCACCTCCTGCTGCACCTTCCTGCTGTTCTGAACTTTCCAAACGTGAAAAATTCTCCTCTGACACCCATGGCGTACTCTTTGGCTCAACCACACCTTCCCAAACCGATGGCCTTATATCTGCCGGGACGTTCCTTTTTCTTGCCAGATCACTTTTACATTTCCCACACTCCATCTCGTAATAAGACCGACACCAGCAGCATCTATGAGCCTTACAATCACGAGCTAGGTGATCAGTTGCATCCCACTTCGCACATCTCCGTGTGACCGCATGATACAGGCACTCAATTCTGACACCCCTCACCGTCAAAAAATTTGGAAGGTCCCCATTAAGCTCCATGATCACAAATCTTGTTCCAGTTTCGCAGTCTTCATGCTCTCACCATATTTTCCCCTTTGAGTCTTGATCACCAATCCATACTGCCCTAACTCTTTTTCCAAGTCGGTATCGGGATAACCAATGGGGTATCGAAATACAGATACTTCGCAGTTTCGCTCCGAAATAATATGCTTCTACCCGTTTTCCACCAATCACTACACCTCCCTCTTCCTTCAGTAACCTGACACCCTCCATATCATTCATAACTACCTCATAGAAGCCATAACCCTGATTCTGTGCACCGCGGACTCTGCCGGGGGCTACCTTCTTACACGCATCCAAAACATCCTTCCCAAAGTACCCCTGAGGGGCTCTTACCTTAAAGTGACAGTCCGATCGAAAACATAGGTCTGGGAAACACCGCCTTATAATTTTTAATACTCCTCACAACAAGTGTGCAAAATATTTCAGAAGAAATCGTATTGCAGGATTTATAATCGACTTCTTTATGCAGCAGTTGGTCCTGAGTAAAGGCCGCAGCGAGCTCTCGCGTGACGTGCATAAGAGCAATGTCGCACGTGACTTGGGCATGCTTGCTTGCGCGATAGTTGGTTGTTGCGTGCTAGCATTTGCCCATTATGATGACTATGAGTAGCAATCACACGCTATGCAGAGTAGCGTCAATGTAAACACAGGTATCACGACGCTGCCTTCTGTTCAGTACACTCATAGAAAAAAACACCTCTCTGCATTCCCAGCCACGGCGCAGTCCTCCGCTCCACTTTGTCCCCTGGGGACGTCTTGCTCACGTGACGGCTGACGTACATAGATGATCCTTGGGAAGGAGTATGCGAAGGAGAAAAACTCAACCGGATGTCATCAGAGGAATAGTTTTTATTCGGTATCTCGAAAACCAAGCCATTGTGTGAGCTGAAACGTTCCACAGAGCATGTAAGCCGCCGTGGCAGTTAGAAAAAATCAACTTCCGGTTTTCCCGCACTGTCCCTTTAAAAACCAGAATGCGGTCGTCCTGGCCCTCATCCATTGCTCTGCCGGCGTCTTAGCCTACGAGACCCGGCTACACCCTGTAAGCCGCTCAGCGCTTGAAACCCACACCCACACAACTAACAAAAGGATACAAAATAAGCAATCTCTTTCTAACACACGTAACAGAACACGTCCACACGCCTTGTTGGCATGTATTGTCATCAAGCACAGGATCAAGAAAAGATCTTCCCGGAACAGCACCGCAAGCGGTACTGCACCGACGACCTTGTTATCGGCCGCGCGTTCAAGCAGGAGAGCCTTGTGTGTATTGGCATCGAGGCGGAAGACCAGTCACAAGGACTGGCTCCCATATAACAGGAGAGCCTTGTTCGTATTGCCAACTGTAGGATGGGACAAGCGTGCGGCGACTGCCGCAAACGCTGTGCTGCGGTCTGCTGGCTGCTACATATCGTAAGTGGGAGTTATCCAACTTTGCCGGTGTGGTGGAAGCTTAACAATAGTGTTGTAGTGTGTAGCTTAACAATATAGTAGTGTGCCTTTCACGTCACTTAGCCATACGCAATGAAGACGACGTTCCACTTTCGAGGACTGAAATAAATGTTAATCGTGGTGCACCCTTAAAAATGAACTTCACCACATAGCACGCACCATCATCCACCTATAGATCGCGCGTGCGCCACCTAGAGATCTGTACACGTCGAGGCTCCTAGGCTGCGCGACCCGTAGCGAGCAGCACTGAATGCCACGCTCACGATGGCTGTCTGCTGCTGCTTGCACGGCTACGCATGGCTACTTGCTGCTTCCGCCTTTCGCCGTGCTTCCGGCAATCGCGATGCTTCTTGGGATTGCACCATGGCGTTCAGTCGGCTTTCTCGGTGTGGGTTTGGGGCAACTCAGTGCTGCACGGAACGGGTGCACTCCTTTATCGAGAACGTTCAGTGCGCATCAGTGGAGTTTATCGAAGATGGCAAGCCGCACCAGGTCGCACCGGTGCAGTTTATCGAGGACGCTATAAGCTAATACTTAAGAAAAAGGAAAGAGGAAGGAGAGGGGATGGAAGGAAGAGGGGGGTTCTCGAAATGGATACAGGGATCCGCCTTCGACCTGGTCAAGCCCACGTTCTTGAGGAACAAGTCACACATTCCACTGCCTGCCGGACTGATGTAACCCGTACAAACTCCTTTTTAGATGGCAGACTTCATCTCCATTTCATTTCCTAGGCGTTCCGAGCGGCTAGCCGGCCAGCCAAAGCAAAGTTAATTATTCGTGCTTTACAGTAAAAACGAGCGATTTCGTGCCTGATCCTAAAACTGTGGAAGAAGCACTGACAGCGCTAGACGGAACCGAATGGAGAAAGGCCATACAAGAGGAGATAATAAATTTGATTTTAAGAAAAAAATCCTTCCGGGACAGCAGCCTAAGCGGTACTGTACCGACTGCCTTTATATCGGCCGCGAAGAATGTACCACACGAGAGCTCTCACAGCAAGTGTCACGGGCAATGTCACGTACTCTAAAAGCAGAGGTGGTGGTGAAAGGGCTCGCCGTTGTCGGCCTCACAGATGTGGCCAACGTCACGGCTGACTGCCTGGGGGAAATGTGCGTCCTGGTCTCTAAAACCAGAGCTTCGCCGCATCGTACGCGGAAGTCCAATCATGGCACAGATTGGTGCATTTAACACTGTTGATTAGCGCAC
Organism: Ornithodoros turicata; assembly: GCF_037126465.1. Classification (NCBI taxonomy): domain Eukaryota; kingdom Metazoa; phylum Arthropoda; class Arachnida; order Ixodida; family Argasidae; genus Ornithodoros; species Ornithodoros turicata. The sequence goes on from NW_026999412.1 coordinate 23,375, forward strand.
ACCTTGTTGGGACACTTACGTAATTATGTTAAGTGTCCGGAAAAGGCTATCCTCTCTTTTTCAACAAACCAGCAATGATAACGACATCAATCTGTGGAATGGTTGGCCTTCGGCGTGCTATGCGATTAAGTTATGTGTTCAGAGTGCAGGTGGTCTCGTGGGATCACGATGGCAGTAGTCGTGCTGGTGAAAGTCTCATCCGAGACAGATTTCCCTTCGGATCTGTAGCCGCATAATGGACATTAACACCCATTTAAAAAGCAGAAGACGAGTGAGACAAGAGAGAAGACAAAATTCACCCATATAAGTACTACCACAAATCATCCCACGTGATACTATATATGCGTACCTCCTACGCGAAAAGCAGCGACACGCCATTCACTAGCCTTGCTTAGGCGGTACAGGAAAACGCCTTATTTTCAATCATCGCAGGGAAGCATTACAAAGCTCTTATCCTATGTAGAGTTGTTGGATGGTACATTTGATGACTCGTGAGGCATCTCTGGCTGTTTTTGCCCGAGCCATTGTTAGCACAATCGACAAAGCCTGTATAGTGCAGCTGTAACGACAATGTGCAATGTGTTGCAACGACAATGTGTCATTGTACTTTCGATGAGAAAAAAAATAAAAACAAAGAAACACGCTACCGCTCACTTATTTCTATAAATTTGCCTTACCACATTTAGTGAAAGCATCAACAAGTATTTCAGTTTCTGCTGCTCTAATGCCACTTTCTTTTTAGCCTCAAGGTAATCAAGAACGCGTGATGGTCTACCCTATCTGCGTTACAACCTTCACCGTTCACCGCATTACCTAGAAGACTCATTTCTAATGAGCGCATCAATGGCTCCCATTTTTATATGTTCCACACTTCTCAATCTAGAACTCCATATACCGTAGTGCTTTCCTCTAGGTTAGGTTAGGTCACGGTAGACGTTAGGGTACGTTATTTATAAGCTGGGTGTTAGTGCCCGTCACAGGACACACAAACTTCACGTTGTGGTCAACTGTTGCGTACTGCGGATTCATGTGTGTCACGTTGGGATCGCGCAGGTAGATCATGCACATGCGGTCCCGTCACTAGACTGTCGCAACTTTCGTGCCCGGTGCGACGTTCCGCCGAATGAGTGGGCCAGATGTGAAGAAATCAAGACCTATACTCGGATACCGTCTACATGGTTTGAACCTTATCAGAGCATTCGATTGTCCTCGTGCTTGTCTTGTGCATACACGTCTTGTGTCTATTTGTTGTACGTTCTAACCCCCCTCCCCCCGTGGATGAATTACTATGTCCTACGCTGAAAAAATGTCACATGGACGCCCATGGCGCAGACAGAAAGGCGAAAAGAAGCGACTTTTGCGATCACTGTTCCGCAATGTTCGTTCGTTTTTTTCCCGCTCATTTTTGTCGATAGTACAAGAAACACAAAATAAAGATGCACAAGTAAAGTTACAAAGCAATGAGAAAAAAAACTGGTCGAACGATGCTAACACTGCTGGTAGCTGTCACAGGTTTAACAACTGCGTGCCATCACGAATGACTATCCTATTGAGGACCGATGATCTACCGAGAACGGAACAGGCTTGACATGGATGCAAGACCTTCTGCAACTGCGGCTAAACACGTAGGAGAAGTGTCTTGGTTAGAATTCAAGTCTCAAGGTGTTGCACTGTTGAGCAAGAGCGAAGTGCTACGGGTCGGTACGCGCCCGCACCCTGCTGTTTGAGAAAAATTTATTCAGTGGGTGGGCGTAATTACAGGTGGTACGAAGGCATGGCTTTTAAAACTGGTGTGCTAATGAACATGTGTGGACGTGATGGACAGGTGAGGCGTATATATACTACGGCGAAAAATTAAATGTACAGGCTATATACAGGTGTTAATGAGATAAATACAGATGGAATGAGCAATGAAAAATGGAAATGACTTAATGGCGAAATTGTACCACTTAACCACCTGCAGTACTCGATAGTCCCACAAGGAGATCGATGCTCCCCAAAGTTGCAGATAGCACAGGCCTTCCCATCTTGCAAGGAGAACGTGGCCAGCACTTGAAGAGAGCTCTTCTTGGAGTGTCTTGGCTACGAGACATTTTGCCCGCTGTACAAGTAGCAAGGTGGTAGTCTCTCGTTAACTCTGAACAACAGCTTGGCACCTGGCGGACCACAAGACTGATGATCCGCATGCGGTAAGCAGGACTAGCATGTGACCGTCGGGCGACCGCAGACGAGGCAAGGTTTCGCGAAAATCCACGGGCCACCGAATGTGTGTGTGTACCTTCGCAGTTTCTGCCAAAAAGCTTTGGGTACATGACAGTTATAGATGACATGTTCGACTCGGGGTGTCTGCAAAAGTGGGAGGTAGAGTGGGGTACGATTCCCCAGCGTCCCAGTCTGTCACGAGTAAGCTGAACTTTCCAGGCAAATCTCCAAAGTATGTCCTGGAGGTCCCTAGGAAGCCAGGACGGGACGAAAGCGGGCCACCGAATTTGCGCACCTTGTACAGCGCGACGTGAGGGCCCAGCTGTGGAAGCTAAGAGAGTGGCCACACGGAACGGTGGTAGTATTCTGGTGTCGACAATAGGAATTGCCACGCAGTTTTGCTGGAAGAATTGCACGATTGCGGCTTGGAACCTCCCAGGTACATCAGCGCTTGGAGTGTTGTTCAGCAGCGCATCAGGCTCGAGGTGGAGAGGAAGGGGGCCTAGCCAATATTGTAGAAGTGCCTGTGCAGGGGTATGCTCCGATGACAAAATGCGCATTAAGGTACGCAATGCAAAACACCCACAGGCAATGGCAACATCCGAAGCAGCCCAACCTCCTCTCTGCGGAGGCATGCAGAGCATCTGTTGATAGAGAAGCGCTGTTTTTTCGACTCCAGAAGGACGAGGATCTTCGTGTTTATACGCGATGTTGCAGTGGCCGGTGGCAGAAGAACGTGGGCCAGAAACCAAAGGTGGCCTAGAAAGGACGCACCGGAGGAGATATGCTCGCTGTCTGTACAAGAAATCGATCTCGTGCGCTGCGAGACACGAGTCCAGGATCCGCCGATTGGCCAGTGTCAAGTTGAGAGACGTGGGGCCATCTTGCCGACAACGGCAAGCCCTTTCACCATCACCACCACCGCCATCTTGATCAGAAAACACCAAGGATGCTCATGCATTGTTGCATTGGAAAGTTAGGGTCGACAGTAAACGATCGAAGAGGGAAAATCTTTGACTTTTTGGTGTGAAGTTGGCTGCCTGATATTGCTGCGTATTGCTCGTACAGCTGCAGGTCTGCCGTAAGCGAGCATTATTGCTGCTGTGACGAGCTAGTAGTCGTCGTTGAGGAGCGTGATCGGCCTCCACGATTGCGGATCCGCAGGATTACCAGCTTTCTTAGGCAAAAGTATAGTGCTTCCCAGTTCAAAAGAGGATGGGTCTCCATGGGTCACCAGAGTTTTTAAGGGAAAAGCACCGAGAGGAACATCGGCAGTCGATGCAGGGTTTGAGTACAATCCACGGAATACCTCAACGAACCCCGTTGCTACCTCGGAAGGATCTGCCGTTATGCTGCCACCCTGTCGCTTTAAACTGTGAACAGTTGCCTGAGCTGTGCCTGATGCCGAAGTGTCATGGAGGTAACGTTGCGCTTCATGGCGTGCCACCGATCTAGACTAGCAGCGTTCTTGGCGGGCTGTAGCAGATGAACACCGCAAAAGAGCGAGTCGGCGGTGAATGAGTGTGTATTGGCATCAAGCAGGAGAGCTACTTATGGAGGTAGTCCCCGTTGGACAGACACTACTATTACGTTAGAGTCCTACAAGCTAGATAGCACTCTCTAGGAGAGTTTGCTTTTTGTACTGACCATACCAAGCGAACAATCCAAACACGGGAGGGTCGCTGCGGAGTGCAGTAGAGTCCTATAACGAGCGGCTAGAACATGATTTGCCACTCATCCTGAACGTGGCGGAAAAGACGAGTAGACGTGAGCCAGCGTCGAGAGCACTCCAGAAGACCATACAGTGCTTCCTCACGGACAATGTGGCAACGAAGCTCTGCCATGACAGCCTGAGATATAGCTGCGTCTCCGAAGTCTGGGACACCGAAAGCCAGCCGGCAACGAGAGATCCAAATTTGAAAGTTCATCTTAGTAATTAATCAAGCCCGTTGTTTACGCTGAACGCGCGGAACAGGCAACGGTTCCAGGAACTGTACGGTGGCTCAGGCGATGGTCGACAGCTGAAATATCTGGGTTAATCTGCGCCACGGCAAAAGAGCAACACGACAACGCCTGAAACAGTGCTCTGTGGTTTCATACATCCCGCAAGACGGGCAACCGTCGAGCGAGATATGTGAAAACGGTGAAATCGCTCACGAAGAGGAAGAAAATCGTTGGCCAACTTCCACTGAAGACTGGTGTGGCGGGCGTCTAGTCACCCCGCAGTAATCCGACGTCAAGACAGCTACGTCGGCACCGAAGGAACTGGGGGACTAGACTCCAACTGTCGGATAGCTGTATAAAAATTGCTGACAGCCCATAACTGGATATCAGCGTCCGGAAGCTGGAGTCGTAAACGTCTTACAACATCAACAAAGGCACTGTATTGATTAAGCAGGACTTCGGACCTAGGCCGAAACCTAGAGCTCTCACCGAACCACCTGGTAGCACATCCCACAGAGTACTGCACTAATGCGCACGCTGGGTGTTCGAGAGTGTGCAATGCCTCGAAATAAACGCGCGACTGAAGTGAAAGACACTTGTCGAGCACCAACGGCAAGGCTAAGCCGCCCTAGTCACGAGTACGGTGCAAGCGGGACCTCGCGACTCACTCCACCGAACCGCCCCAGAAGAAACGGAACGCGTGCCTAGTGATGGCAGTACGAATTAGTGGTGGCGGTGTGGCAACGACTCCTACAAACCACAAGTGATTGTTGTACCAAGCCACTAGCAGATGAGCGAGAAATGTGATGGGGAAATCAACAAACTTATGTTGAATTCCAATGGCAGATTCGGAGCGCTTCCAGAGCAAGTTTTGTTGCTCCGCCGAGAGCAAGCCTGTTCGATTGGCAGATTGGGAACAGTTCTCGAGTCTTCCAATGGGAGCTTCGGAGCGGCATTCGAGCCAAGGTCGCTCCAGGGAGCAACCCAGACTGCTCCGCCAAAATAGGCAGATTCAACCGGAACTCTACGTGACGTGTCACTTGTCGCTCGTGCTTCCTATTTCCTGTCTCTGCTTCGGCAACATGGCCGCATCCCGACGCGTCTTCGCCGTGACTAGTATTTCGCGTCGTACGTTAGCAATTTTGTTTCTTGAAGAAAGCAATAAGCCAGACATCACCAGGGCAACGGTAGGAGATTAGGAGGCCCTTGATGTTACAAAACGTGGCGTTGTATCGGAACATGACTACAAGCTTCTTCTTCTTCTTCCTCCGTCTCTAGACGCCATCCACCAAGGAAGATTGGCCAGGGCTAAACTCCAAGTTGGGCGCAAGTGTTCCCGTCGCAGATTCGGATCACTTGCTCTAGGCCAGATAAAGCCGCTCCACTGCGGAGTGTGCCACTTGCTCCGACTCTGCCATTGGAATTCAACATTAAGCTGCCGTAGGACAGCTCTGCAACGATTAAACACTTGTGGCCAATTTACGCCATATATGCTAGTGCAATCAAAAGTCGCACAAAGAATTTGGACTTCTGGCCTCACTGGAACACGGAAAGGAGCCCCGCAAGAAGGCTGGAGGTTCAAAAACAGTGCTGCACTTTTTTATCTATTCAGTGTTGCCCCTGAAACAGCTCCGTAAAACAGGCCCTTGGGAACACTTTATATTGCCCTAGGGAACACTTTATATTGCCCTAGGGAACACTAGCGAGAAACAATCACGGTGTATTTTTTTCTGAAAAGGTTTTATTCACAGTGATTACTTAAGTGTCACACATGAAAATCAATCGCCGACTATGTACACGAGGGTGGCATGCCTATGCCTTAAAAACGACCTTTCCCCTTGTGTTCCGTTCCCTTTCTCGGTGCACGTTTGCAAGCACTGAAGTTATGCCATTCTTGCTAGAAAGTTGTTAACAGTTTCACCCGGGAGTTAGCAACCCCGACTATGTTGACACAAGTCCACGCAGACGAAAATGCTGTCTCACCCGTCATCAGCAACTGTCTTTCGAGGAACTGTTTCACCTCACTTCCAACACAGTCGACCAACATCATTACGGAGCACCACTGCCTGGACTGTATGGTGTCCCTGCATCGGGCCTTCCAAAGAGCTTGTTCTGCAATGGCTGTGAACAGAACCCGAAGCTTGCCTTCTGTTGCATCGTACGATCTTGTCTGGAGCCCAGCAGGGAGCCGCAAGCGATATTTTCGAGATAGTATTGACCATACTCTGCGGGCAACAGGGCATTCACGGAAAACATGCACTGCGGATTCTTCTTTTCGGCATCGCACGCAGGTGGATGTTCGAGAGACTCCCCAACGGCTCAGCCGATCCCGCGTTGGTAGTGCATCCCAGGCAGTGCGCCATCGCAGATCTTGAACAGAACTTGGTAGCCATAGCGGCGCGACGGCGCCCCGGCGGTATCCGAGACGGGGTTCGTCTTGAATGTGGGCCATATCAAGCATCTCTGATATTTTTGTTGGAGGCGTTTCTTTGGCATCGACGCCTTCTAGTCCTTGTATTGTGGAGTAGTGACCGAGGATAACGGCGTAATGAGCAGCCGGAGTTTCCGCTTTAGAAGACATGTTCAATGAAGACCGAGGTAAGACAGCTCTGCCGAGGGGCCCCATCCAGTATGCCATTAGTCTTCCAGCCGGATGATCAGGTGCATCTGCTATACGCAACACCTGTCGCAGTGCTAGGGTTTTAGCCACTGTGCCTATTTCGGGTAAATCCCATCCACCCCGATATTGTCCATTGTTAGTGCGACGACCGCCGCAGACGCACTGTTGCAGTCTGCCCGCAGCTACATATCATCAGTGCTAGTTATCCTACTTTCCCGGTGTGGTGGAAACTTAACAATAAAAGTGTTCGCCTCTTACGCCACTTACGGGTACGCAATGAAGACGACGTTCCACTTTTGTGAACTGAAATAAATGTTGATCATGGTCCAACCTTAAAAATGAACTTCACGACATAGCACGTACTTAGCAAACCATCATCCCCAGTGACATCGTTCTTTCCCTTGATTTGCTGAAAACAGGGGCGTACGCTTACTTGATGACAATACGCCATTTCTGTGCCGCAAAAATGGCATACGCCGGTCGTTTTTTATCAACTCAACGGAAACAACGTAGCCGTACAGGATGGTGGTGGTGGTGATAGTCACGTTTATTAGGAAGAGAAATCTGCAGCACACTGCCTGCTCAGGATACTGGCGGCCAGTTACATTTCCAAGAGAGGGTGTGGTGGAAGGAAAGATTAAGCTAGACAGTTAAGAAAAAGGAAAGAGGAGGAGAGGAGATGGAAGGAAGATAAGACCTTCCAGGTTGTCGAAATAGATACAGGGATCCCCTTTCGACCTGGTTAAGCCCACACTCTTGAGAAACTCGACAAGTCTCATTCCACTGAGGCCACCTATATTTCGTTTATGAAACAAGTCTGGTATTGCAAAAACACCCTGGGCGGACGCCCTTGTAACTTCCGGTTATGTACGAAATAAGTGTCCCTCCACACTCCAGAAATAACCCCTCCCAGAAATGTACCCAATAACCCCAAAAATGTCCCTCCAGAAATAACCCGCGCAGTTCCGTTGCCCGCTCGCCCTGAAGGCTACTGAGCACCGACAACGGCGAGACTCTACATATTCGACGAAGCCCTAGGCCTTTCTCTTCGTTGTTGGTAAAACGCACTCGAAAAACGAATTGCTGCGGTACACTGTTGGTTTCTACTAAGATGAACGAAGACGAAACACAAAGTATAGAAAAAATTTATCCATGTCATACTGTAAAGAATTTGCATTGAAGCATTACGAATTCCACTGCCAAACTGCCGTGCAGGATTTCACATCAAACAGCTTAACAAAAAAAGAAAAGAAAACGCTCAAAACGAATAACATATCAAGAGGAGAAGAAGAAAACATGAAACAGGAAATCAATAGAAATAACCCGCGCACTTCCGTTGCCCGCTCGCCCTGAAGGCTACTGAGCACCGACAACGGCGAGACTACATATTCGACGAAGCAATAGGTCTTTCTCTTCGTTGTTGGTAAAACGCACACGCCAGTTGTCGCCGCGTGGTGGCATACGAATTGCTGCGGTGCACTGTTGGTTTCTACTAAGATGAACGAAGACGAAACACAAAGTATAGACAAAATTTATCCATGTCATACTGTAAAGTATTTGCAGTGAAGCATTACAAATTCCACTGCCAAACTGCCATGTAGGGTCTCACATCAAACAGCTTATCAAAAAAAAAAAAAAAGAAAACGCTCAAAACGAATAAGCGATCAAGAGGAGAAGAAGAAAACATGAAATCAATAGAAATAACCCGCGCACTTCCGTTGCCCGCTTGCCCTGAAGGGTACTGAGCACCGACAACGGCGAGACTCTACATATTCGACGAAGCCCTAGGTCTTTCTCTTCGTTGTTCGTAAAACGCACACGCCAGTTGTCACCGCGTGGTGGCATACGGATTACTGCGGTGCACTGTTCGTTTCTACTAAGATGAACGAAGACGAAACACAAAGTATAGACAAAATTTATTTATGTCATACTGTAAACGATTTGCAGTGAAGCATTACGAATTCCACTGCCAAACTGCCATGTAGGGTCTCACATTAAACAGCTTAACAAAAAAAAGAAAACACTCAAAACGAATAATCGATCAAGAGGAGAAGAAGAAAATATGAAATCAATAGAAATAACCCGCGCACTTCCGTTGCCCGCTCGCCCTGAACGCTACTGAGCACCGACAACGGCGAGACTCTACATATTCGACGAAGTCCTAGGTCTTTCTCTTCGTTGTTGGTAAAACGCACACGCCAGTTGTCACCGTGTGGTGGCATACGAATTGCTGCGGTGCACTGTTGGTTTCTACTACGATGAACGAAGACGAAACACAAAGTATAGACAAAGTTTATTCATGTCGTACTGTAAAGAATTTGCAGTGAAGCATTACGAATTCCACTGCCAAACTGCCATGCAGGATTTCACATAAAACAGCTTAACAAAAAAGAAAAGAATACGCTCAAAACGAATAACATATCAAGAGGAGAAGAAGAAAACATGAAACAGGAAATCAATAGAAATAACCCGCGCACTTCCGTTGCCCGCCTGCCCTGAAGGATACTGAGCACCGACAACGGCGAGACTCTACATATTCGACGAAGTACGAGGTCTTTCTCTTCGTTGTTGGTAAAACGCACTCGCCAGTTGTCGCCGCGTGGTGGCATACGAATTGCTGCGGTGCACTGTTGGTATCTACTACGATGAAGGAAGACGAAACAAAGTATAGAAAAAATTTATCCATGTCATACTCTAAAGGATTTGCAGTGAAGCATTACGAATTCCAGTGCCAAACTGCCATGCAGGATTTCACATCAAACAGCTTAACAAAAAAAGAAAAGAAAACGCTCAAAACGAATAGCCAATCAAGAGGAGAAGAAGAAAACATGAAATCAATAGAAATAACCCGCGCACTTCCGTTGCCCGCTCGCCCTGAAGGCTACTGAGCACCGACAACGGCGAGACTACATATTCGACGAAGCCCTAGGTCTTTCTCTTCGTTGTTGGTAAAACGCACACGCCAGATGTCGCCGCGTGGTGGCATACGAATTGCTGCGGTGCACTGTTGGTTTCTACTAAGATGAACGAAGACGAAACACAAAGTATAGACAAAATTTATCCATGTCATACTGTAAAGGATTTGCAGTGAAGCATTACGAATTCCATTGCCAACCTGCCATGTAGGGTCTCACATCAAACAGCTTAACAAAAAAAAAAAGAAAACGCTCAAAACCAATAAGCGATCAAGAGGAGAAGAAGAAAACATGAAACAGGAAATCAATAGAAATAACCCGCGCACTTCCGTTGCCCGCTCGCCCTGAAGGCTACTGAGCACCGACAACGGCGAGACTACATATTCGACGAAGCAATAGGTCTTTCTCTTCGTTGTTGGTAAAACGCACACGCCAGTTGTCGCCGCGTGGTGGCATACGAATTGCTGCGGTGCACTGTTGGTTTCTACTAAGATGAACGAAGACGAAACACAAAGTATAGACAAAATTTATCCATGTCATACTGTAAAGTATTTGAAGTGAAGCATTACAAATTCCACTGCCAAACTGCCATGTAGGGTCTCACATCAAACAGCTTATCAAAAAAAAAAGAAAACGCTCAAAACGAATAAGCGATCAAGAGGAGAAGAAGAAAACATGAAATCAATAGAAATAACCCGCGCACTTCCGTTGCCCGCTTGTCCTGAAGGGTACTGAGCACCGACAACGGCGAGACTCTACATATTCGACGAAGCCCTAGGTCTTTCTCTTCGTTGTTCGTAAAACGCACACGCCAGTTGTCACCGCGTGGTGGCATACGGATTCCTGCGGTGCACTGTTGGTTTCTACTAAGATGAACGAAGACGAAACACAAAGTATAGACAAAATTTATTCATGTCATACTGTAAAGGATTTGCAGTGAAGCATTACGAATTCCACTGCCAAACTGCCATGTAGGGTCTCACATTAAACAGCTTAACAAAAAAGAAAAGAATACGCTCAAAACGAATAACATATCAAGAGGAGAAGAAGAAAACATGAAACAGGAAATCAATAGAAATAACCCGCGCACTTCCGTTGCCCGCTCGCCATGAAGGCTACTGAGCACCGACAACGGCGAGACTCTACATATTCGACGAAGCCCTAGGCCTTTCTCTTCGTTGTTGGTAAAACGCACTCGCCAGTTTTTGCCGCGTGGTGGCATACGAATTGCTGCGGTACACTGTTGGTTTCTACTAAGATGAACGAAGACGAAACACAAAGTATAGAAAAAATTTATCCATGTCATACTGTAAAGAATTTGCATTGAAGCATTACGAATTCCACTGCCAAACTGCCGTGCAGGATTTCACATCAAACAGCTTAACAAAAAAAGAAAAGAAAACGCTCAAAACGAATAACATATCAAGAGGAGAAGAAGAAAACATGAAACAGGAAATCAATAGAAATAACCCGCGCACTTCCGTTGCCCGCTCGCCCTGAAGGCTACTGAGCACCGACAACGGCGAGACTACATATTCGACGAAGCAATAGGTCTTTCTCTTCGTTGTTGGTAAAACGCACACGCCAGTTGTCGCCGCGTGGTGGCATACGAATTGCTGCGGTGCACTGTTGGTTTCTACTAAGATGAACGAAGACGAAACACAAAGTATAGACAAAATTTATCCATGTCATACTGTAAAGTATTTGAAGTGAAGCATTACAAATTCCACTGCCAAACTGCCATGTAGGGTCTCACATCAAACAGCTTATCAAAAAAAAAAGAAAACGCTCAAAACGAATAAGCGATCAAGAGGAGAAGAAGAAAACATGAAATCAATAGAAATAACCCGCGCACTTCCGTTGCCCGCTTGCCCTGAAGGGTACTGAGCACCGACAACGGCGAGACTCTACATATTCGACGAAGCCCTAGGTCTTTCTCTTCGTTGTTCGTAAAACGCACACGCCAGTTGTCACCGCGTGGTGGCATACGGATTCCTGCGGTGCACTGTTGGTTTCTACTAAGATGAACGAAGACGAAACACAAAGTATAGACAAAATTTATTCATGTCATACTGTAAAGAATTTGCATTGAAGCATAACGAATTCCACTACCAAACTGCCGTGCAGGATTTCACATCAAACAGCTTAACAAAAAAAGAAAAGAAAACGCTCAAAACGAATAACATATCAAGAAGAGAAGAAGAAAACATGAAACAGGAAATCAATAGAAATAACCCGCGCACTTCCGTTGCCCGCTCGCCCTGAAGGCTACTGAGCACCGACAACGGCGAGACTCTACATATTCGACGAAGTCGTAGGTCTTTCTCTTCGTTGTTGGTAAAACGCACACGCCAGTTGTCACCGTGTGGTGGCATACGAATTGCTGCGGTGCACTGTTGGTTTCTACTACGATGAACGAAGACGAAACACAAAGTATAGACAAAGTTTATCCATGTCGTACTGTAAAGAATTTGCAGTGAAGCATTACGAATTCCACTGCCAAACTGCCATGCAGGATTTCACATCAAACAGCTTAACAAAAAAGAAAAGAATACGCTCAAAACGAATAACATATCAAGAGGAGAAGAAGAAAACATGAAACAGGAAATCAATAGAAATAACCCGCGCACTTCCGTTGCCCGCTCGCCCTGAAGGCTACTGAGCACCGACAACGGCGAGACTACATATTCGACGAAGCCCTAGGTCTTTCTCTTCGTTGTTCGTAAAACGCACACGCCAGTTGTCACCGCGTGGTGGCATACGGATTCCTGCGGTGCACTGTTGGTTTCTACTAAGATGAACGAAGACGAAACACAAAGTATAGACAAAATTTATTCATGTCATACTGTAAAGGATTTGCAGTGAAGCATTACGAATTCCACTGCCAAACTGCCATGTAGGGTCTCACATTAAACAGCTTAACAAAAAAAAAAGAAAACACTCAAAACGAATAATCGATCAAGAGGAGAAGAAGAAAATATGAAATCAATAGAAATAACCCGCGCACTTCCGTTGCCCGCTCGCCCTGAACGCTACTGAGCACCGACAACGGCGAGACTCTACATATTCGACGAAGTCCTAGGTCTTTCTCTTCGTTGTTGGTAAAACGCACACGCCAGTTGTCACCGTGAGGTGGCATACGAATTGCTGCGGTGCACTGTTGGTTTCTACTACGATGAACGAAGACGAAACACAAAGTATAGACAAAGTTTATCCATGTTGTACTGTAAAGAATTTGCAGTGAACCATTACGAATTCCACTGCCAAACTGCCATGCAGGATTTCACATCAAACAGCTTAACAAAAAAGAAAAGAATACGCTCAAAACGAATAACATATCAAGAGGAGAAGAAGAAAACATGAAACAGGAAATCAATAAAAATAACCCGCGCACTTCCGTTGCCCGCCTGCCCTGAAGGATACTGAGCACCGACAACGGCGAGACTCTACATATTCGACGAAGTCCGAGGTCTTTCTCTTCGTTGTTGGTAAAACGCACTCGCCAGTTGTCGCCGCGTGGTGGCATACGAATTGCTGCGGTGCACTGTTGGTTTCTACTAAGATGAAGGAAGACGAAACAAAGTATAGAAAAAATTTATCCATGTCATACTCTAAAGGATTTGCAGTGAAGCATTACGAATTCCACTGCCAAACTGCCATGCAGGATTTCACATCAAACAGCTTAACAAAAAAAGAAAAGAAAACGCTCAAAACGAATAGCCAATCAAGAGGAGAAGAAGAAAACATGAAATCAATAGAAATAACCCGCGCACTTCCGTTGCCCGCTCGCCCTGAAGGCTACTGAGCACCGACAACGGCGAGACTACATATTCGACGAAGCCCTAGGTCTTTCTCTTCGTTGTTGGTAAAACGCACACGCCAGATGTCGCCGCGTGGTGGCATACGAATTGCTGCGGTGCACTGTTGGTTTCTACTAAGATGAACCAAGACGAAACACAAAGTATAGACAAACTTTATCCATGTCACACTGTAAAGGATTTGCAGTGAAGCATTACGAATTCCATTGCCAACCTCCCATGTAGGGTCTCACATCAAACAGCTTAACAAAAAAAAAAGAAAACGCTCAAAACCAATAAGCGATCAAGAGGAGAAGAAGAAAACATGAAATCAATAGAAATAACCCGCGCACTTCCGTTGCCGGCTCGCCCTGAAGGCTTCTGAGCACCGACAACGGCAAAACTACATATTCGACGAAGCCCTAGGTCTTTCTCTTCGTTGTTGGTAAAACGCACACGCCAGTTGTCACCGTGTGGTGGCATACGAATTGCTGCGGTGCACTGTTGGTTTCTACTACGATGAACGAAGACGAAACACAAAGTATAGACAAAGTTTATCCATGTCGTACTGTAAAGAATTTGCAGTGAAGCATTACGAATTCCACTGCCAAACTGCCATGCAGGATTTCACATCAAACAGCTTAACAAAAAAGAAAAGAATACGCTCAAAACGAATAACATATCAAGAGGAGAAGAAGAAAACATGAAACAGGAAATCAATAAAAATAACCCGCGCACTTCCGTTGCCCGCCTGCCCTGAAGGATACTGAGCACCGACAACGGCGAGACTCTACATATTCGACGAAGTCCGAGGTCTTTCTCTTCGTTGTTGGTAAAACGCACTCGCCAGTTGTCGCCGCGTGGTGGCATACGAATTGCTGCGGTGCACTGTTGGTTTCTACTAAGATGAACGAAGACGAAACACAAAGTATAGACAAACTTTATCCATGTCACACTGTAAAGGATTTGCAGTGAAGCATTACGAATTCCATTGCCAACCTGCCATGTAGGGTCTCACATCAAACAGCTTAACAAAAAAAAAAGAAAACGCTCAAAACCAATAAGCGATCAAGAGGAGAAGAAGAAAACATGAAATCAATAGAAATAACCCGCGCACTTCCGTTGCCGGCTCGCCCTGAAGGCTTCTGAGCACCGACAACGGCGAGACTACATATTCGACGAAGCCCTAGGTCTTTCTCTTCGTTGTTGGTAAAACGCACACGCCACATGTCGCCGCGTGGTGGCATACGAATTGCTGCGGTGCACTGTTGGTTTCTACTAAGATGAACGAAGACGAAACACAAAGTATGGACAAAATTTATCCATGTCATACTGCTAAGGATTTCCAGTGAAGCAATACGAATTCCACTGCCAAACTGCCATGTAGGGTCTCACATCAAACAGCTTAACAAAAAAAAAAAGAAAATAAAAACGCTCAAAACGAATAACCAATCAAGAGGAGAGGAAGAAAACATGAAACAGGAAATCAATAGAAATAACCCGCGCACTTCCGTTGCCTGCTCGCCCTGAAGGCTACTGATCACCGACAACGGCGAGACTCTACATATTCGACGATGCCCTAGGTCTTTCTCTTCGTTGTTGGTAAAACGCACACGCCAGTTGTCGCCGCGTGGTGGCACACGAATTGCTGCGGTGCACTGTTGGTTTCTACTAAGATGAACGAAGACGAAACACAAAGTATAGACAAAATTTATCTATGTCATACTGTAAAGAAATTGCAGTGAAGCATTACGAATTCCACTGCCAAACTGCCATGTAGGGTCTCACATCAAACAGCTTAACAAAAAAAGCAAACGCTTAAAACGAATAATCAATCAAGAGGAGAGGAAGAAAACATGAAATCAATAGAAATAACCCGCGCACTTCCGTTGCCCGCTCGCCCTGAAGGCTACTGAGCACCGACAACGGCGAGACTCTACCTATTCGACGAAGCCCTAGGTCTTTCTCTTCGTTGTTGGTAAAACGCACACGTCAGTTGTCACCGCGTGGTGGCATACGAATTGCTGCGGTGCACTGTTGGTTTCTACTAAGATGAACGAAGACGAAACACAAAGTATAGACAAACTTTATCCATGTCATACTGTAAAGGATTTGCAGTGAAGCATTACGAATTCCATTGCCAACCTGCCATGTAGGGTCTCACATCAAACAGCTTAACAAAAAAAAAAAAGAAAACGCTCAAAACCAATAAGCGATCAAGAGGAGAAGAAGAAAATATGAAATCAATAGAAATAACCCGCGCACTTCCGTTGCCCGCTCGCCCTGAAGGCTACTGAGCACCGACAACGGCGAGACTCTACCTATTCGACGAAGCCCTAGGTCTTTCTCTTCGTTGTTGGTAAAACGCACACGCCAGTTGTCACCGCGTGGTGGCATACGAATTGCTGCGGTGCACTGTTGGTTTCTACTACGATGAAGGAAGACGAAACAAAGTATAGAAAAAATTTATCCATGTCATACTGTAAAGGATTTGCAGTGAAGCATTACGAATTCCACAGCCAAACTGCCATGTAGGGTCTCACATTAAACAGCTTAACACCAAAAAAAGAAAACGCTCAAAACGAATAATCGATCAAGAGGAGAAGAAGAAAATATGAAATCAATAGAAATAACCCGCGCACTTCCGTTGCCCGCTCGCCCTGAAGGCTACTGAGCACCGACAACGGCGAGACTCTACCTATTCGACGAAGCCCTAGGTCTTTCTCTTCGTTGTTGGTAAAACGCACACGCCAGTTGTCACCGCGTGGTGGCATACGAATTGCTGCGGTGCACTGTTGGTTTCTACTACGATGAAGGAAGACGAAACAAAGTATAGAAAAAATTTATCCATGTCATACTGTAAAGGATTTGCAGTGAAGCATTACGAATTCCACAGCCAAACTGCCATGTAGGGTCTCACATTAAACAGCTTAACACCAAAAAAAGAAAACGCTCAAAACGAATAATCGATCAAGAGGAGAAGAAGAAAATATGAAATCAATAGAAATAACCCGCGCACTTCCGTTGCCCGCTCGCCCTGAAGGCTACTGAGCACCGACAACGGCGAGACTCTACCTATTCGACGAAGCCCTAGGTCTTTCTCTTCGTTGTTGGTAAAACGCACACGCCAGTTGTCACCGCGTGGTGGCATACGAATTGCTGCGGTGCACTGTTGGTTTCTACTACGATGAAGGAAAACGAAACAAAGTATAGAAAAAATTTATCCATGTCATACTGTAAAGGATTTGCAGTGAAGCATTACGAATTCCACAGCCAAACTGCCATGTAGGGTCTCACATCAAACAGCTTAACAAAAAAAAAAAAAAAAAAGAAAACGCTCAAAACGAATAAGCGATCAAGAGGAGAATAAGAAAACATGAAATCAATTGAAATAACCCGCGCACTTCCGTTGCCCGCTCGCCCTGAAGGTTACTGAGCACCGACAACGGCGAGACTCTACATATTCGACGAAGTCCGAGGTCTTTCTCTTCGTTGTTGGTAAAACGCACACGCCAGTTGTCGCCGCGTGGTGGCATACAAATTGCTGCGGTGCACTGTTGGTTTCTACTAAGATGAACGAAGACGAAACACAAAGTATGGACAAAATTTATCCATGTCATACTGTAAAGGATTTGCAGTGAAGCATTACGAATTCCACTGCCAAACTGCCATGTAGGGTCTCACATCAAACAGCTTAACAAAAAAAAAAAGAAAAGAAAACGCTCAAAACGAATAACCAATCAAGAGGAGAAGAAGAAAACATGAAATCAATAGAAATAACCCGCGCACTTCCGTTGCCCGCTCGCCCTGAAGGCTACTGAGCACCGACAACGGCGAGACTCTACATATTCGACGAAGCCCTAGGTCTTTCTCTTCGTTGTTGGCAAAACGCACACGGCAGTTGTCACCGCGTGCTGGCATACGGATTGCTGCGGTGCACTGTTGGTTTCTACTAAGATGAACGAAGACGAAACACAAAGTATAGACAAAATTTATCCATGTCATACTGTAAAGGATTTGCAGTGAAGCATTACGAATTCCACTGCCAAACTGCCATGCAGGATTTCACATCAAACAGCTTAACAAAAAAAAAGAAAACGCTCAAAACGAATAAGCGATCAAGATGAGAATAAGAAAACATGCAATCAATTGAAATAACCCGCGCACTTCCGTTGCCCGCTCGCCCTGAAGGCTACTGAGCACCGACAACGGCGAGACTCTACATATTCGACGAAGTCCGAGGTCTTTCTCTTCGTTGTTGGTAAAACGCACACGCCAGTTGTCGCCGCGTGGTGGCATACGAATTGCTGCGGTGCACTGTTGGTTTCTACTAAGATGAACGAAAACGAAACACAAAGTATGGACAAAATTTATCCATGTCATACTGTAAAGGATTTGCAGTGAAGCATTACGAATTCCACAGCCAAACTGCCATGTAGGGTCTCACATTAAACAGCTTAACACCAAAAAAAGAAAACGCTCAAAACGAATAATCGATCAAGAGGAGAAGAAGAAAATATGAAATCAATAGAAATAACCCGCGCACTTCCGTTGCCCGCTCGTCCTGAAGGCTACTGAGCACCGACAACGGCGAGACTCTACCTATTCGACAAGCCCTATCTTCGTTGTTGGTAAAACGCACACGCCAGTTGTCACCGCGTGGTGGCATACGAATTGCTGCGGTGCACTGTTGGTTTCTACTACGATGAAGGAAGACGAAACAAAGTATAGAAAAAATTTATCCATGTCATACTGTAAAGGATTTGCAGTGAAGCATTACGAATTCCACTGCCAAACTGCCATGCAGGATTTCACATCAAACAGCTTAACAAAAAAAAAAAAAAGAAAACGCTCAAAACGAATAAGCGATCAAGAGGAGAATAAGAAAACATGAAATCAATTGAAATAACCCGCGCACTTCCGTTGCCCGCTCGCCCTGAAGGCTACTGAGCACCGACAACGGCGAGACTCTACCTATTCGACAAGCCCTATCTTCGTTGTTGGTAAAACGCACACGCCAGTTGTCACCGCGTGGTGGCATACGAATTGCTGCGGTGCACTGTTGGTTTCTACTACGATGAAGGAAGACGAAACAAAGTATAGAAAAAATTTATCCATGTCATACTGTAAAGGATTTGCAGTGAAGCATTACGAATTCCACTGCCAAACTGCCATGTAGGGTCTCACATCAAACAGCTTAACAAAAAAAAAAAAAAGAAAACGCTCAAAACGAATAAGCGATCAAGAGGAGAATAAGAAAACATGAAATCAATTGAAATAACCCGCGCACTTCCGTTGCCCGCTCGCCCTGAAGGCTACTGAGCACCGACAACGGCGAGACTCTACATATTCGACGAAGTCCTAGGTCTTTCTCTTCGTTGTTGGTAAAACGCACACGCCAGTTGTCACCGCGTGGTGGCATACGAATTGCTGCGGTGCACTCTTGGTTTCTACTACGATGAAGGAAGACGAAACAAAGTATAGAAAAAATTTATCCATGTCATACTGTAAAGGATTTGCAGTGAAGCATTACGAATTCCACTGCCAAACTGCCATGCAGGATTTCACATCAAACAGCTTAACAAAAAAAAAAGAAAAGAAAACGCTCAAAACGAATAGCCAATTAAGAGGAGAAGAAGAAAACATGAAATCAATAGAAATAACCCGCGCACTTCCGTTGCCCGCTCGCTCTGAAGGCTACTGAGCACCGACAACGGCGAGACTACATATTCGACGAAGTCCGAGGTCTTTCTCTTCGTTGTTGGTAAAACGCACACGCCAGTTGTCGCCGCGTGGTGGCATACGAATTGCTGCGGTGCACTGTTGGTTTCTACTAAGATGAACGAAGACGAAACACAAAGTATAGACAAAATTTATCCATGTCGTACTGTAAAGGATTTCCAGTGAAGCAATACGAAGTCCACTGCCAAACTGCCATGTAGGGTCTCACATCAAACAGCTTAACAAAAAAAAAAAGAAAAGAAAACGCTCAAAACGAATAGCCAATCAAGAGGAGAAGCAGAAAACATGAAATCAATAGAAATAACCCGCGCACTTCCGTTGCCCGCTCGCCCTGAAGGCTACTGAGCACCGACAACAGCGAGACTCTACATATTGGACGATGCCCTAGGTCTTTCTCTTCGTTGTTGGTAAAACGCACACGCCAGTTGTCGCCGCGTGGTGGCACACGAATTGTTGCGGTGCACTGTTGGTTTCTACTAAGATGAACGAAGACGAAACACAAAGTATAGACAAAATTTATCCATGTCATACTGTAAAGGATTTGCAGTGAAGCATTACGAATTCCACTGCCAAACTGCCATGCAGGATTTCACATCAAACAGCTTAACAAAAAAAAAAAGAAAAGAAAACGCTCAAAACGAATAGCCAATTAAGAGGAGAAGAAGAAAACATGAAATCAATAGAAATAACCCGCGCACTTCCGTTGCCCGCTCGCCCTGAAGGCTACTGAGCACCGACAACGGCGAGACTACATATTCGACGAAGCCCTAGGTCTTTCTCTTCGTTGTTGGTAAAACGCACACGCCAGTTGTCGCCGCGTGGTGGCATACGAATTGCTGCGGTGCACTGTTGGTTTCTACTAAGATGAACGAAGACGAAACACAAAGTATAGACAAAATTTATCCATGTCATACTGTAAAGGATTTGCAGTGAAGCATTACGAATTCCACTGCCAAACTGCCATGCAGGATTTCACATCAAACAGCTTAACAAAAAAGAAAAGAAAACGCTCAAAACGAATAACATATCAAGAGGAGAAGAAGAAAACATGAAACAGGAAATCAATAGAAATAACCCGCGCACTTCCGTTGCCCGCTCGCCCTGAAGGCTACTGAGCACCGACAACGGCGAGACTACATATTCGACGAAGCCCTAGGTCTTTCTCTTCGTTGTTGGTAAAACGCACACGCCAGTTGTCGCCGCGTGGTGGCATACGAATTGCTGCGGTGCACTGTTGGTTTCTACCAGGCTCCCACAGCTCCCCATAGAGCCCATAGTTTGAGATAATTCAGGCAACACTGGACATGCAACCAATGAAAATGAACTATGATGCCTACCTTTCGGCCAATCAGGAGTCTCTCAGTTTGGCTCGCCTTTCGGCCCGGTACTGGCCAGTACTGGCTACCTTCGGCTTTTACTTTTACTGGTTTTCATGCCCGACGCTTGTTATTCCGTATTCCAGAACAACTAGGCAAATTTTTGACAAAATACACATTTATTTGAAACATCGTACTGATTCAATAATCTGACACAAATATTCACCGTGCCTACAGAGTCCAAATCGTTGCGTTCGTTGACCAAGTTCGAACACGAAAACACACACTACTCCCAGAAGTAAGCGACGATCACAGGAGTGCACGCGATTTCACGGTTAGCATCTCCTTTCGTTGGCTGCAGTGCGAAGGTTTCAACGATGCGGGCAATGCTTGTCGCACGGACACCGAATCCTGTCTCCGTTGTGACTGCATTTGAAAATGCGACGGCGCTCACAAGTGTTCCTCAGGCGTGAGCTGCATTCCAGTTCTGAACTCGAAAGACTGTTCGTACGTAGGATACTTGTGTTGGGAAACATCACAACATGCGCTGAGTCACTTTGACACACGAACAAATCTGGGACTTCTCTTTGAACAATGCCATCATACCGTGGTGTCAACTGACATCGTCGAGACGCGAGACGCCGCTGCCACTTCTCTCCCTTCTCTTCTCGTAACTGCCCGCCAGACAAGCAGCCCACGAAAGAATGCTCCTTTGAAACTTTGCCAACCAATAGCGGAGCGCGCAATGTCCTTCGGCCAATGGGTATCAACTATGATGCCTGACGGAGTAATACCACGTGTTTATGACGTGCAAACATTTTTTTAGAGCCGCGAAGAGGGGGAGCTGTGGGGGCCTGGTTTCTACTAAGATGAACGAAGACGAAACACAAAGTATAGACAAAATTTATCCATGTCATACTGTAAAGGATTTGCAGTGAAGCATTACGAATTCCAGTGCCAACCTGCCATGTAGGGTCTCACATCAAACAGCTTAAAAAAAAAGAAAACGCTCAAAACGAATAAGCGATCAAGAGGAGAAGAAGAAAACATGAAATCAATAGACATAACCCGCGCACTTCCGTTGCCGGCTCGCTCTGAAGGCTACTGAGCACCGACAACGGCGAGACTCTACAATTCGACGAAGCCCTAGGTCTTTCTCTTCGTTGTTGGTAAAACGCACACGTCAGTTGTCACCGTGTGGTGGCATACGAATTGCTGCGGTGTACTGTTGGTTTCTACTAAGATGAACGAAGACGAAACACAAAGTATAGACAAAATTTATCCATGTCATACTGTAAAGGATTTGCAGTGAAGCATTACGAATTCCACTGCCAAACTGCCATGTAGGGTCTCACATCAAACAGCTTAACAAAAAAAAGAAAACGCTTAAAACGAATAAGCGATCAAGAGGAGAATAAGAAAACATGCAATCAATTGAAATAACCCGCGCACTTCCGTTGCCCGCTCGCCCTGAAGGCTACTGAGCACCGACAACGGCGAGACTCTACATATTCGACGAAGTCCGAGGTCTTTCTCTTCGTTGTTGGTAAAACGCACACGCCAGTTGTCGCCGCGTGGTGGCATACGAATTGCTGCGGTGCACTGTTGGTTTCTACTAAGATGAACGAAGACGAAACACAAAGTATGGACAAAATTTATCCATGTCATACTGTAAAGGATTTGCAGTGAAGCATTACGAATTCCACTGCCAAACTGCCATGTAGGGTCTCACATCAAACAGCTTAACAGAAAAAGAAAAGAAGACGCTCAAAACGAATAACCAATCAAGAGGAGAAGGAGAAAACATGAAATCAATAGAAATAACCCGCGCACTTCCGTTGCCCGCTCGCCCTGAAGGCTACTGAGCACCGACAACGGCAAGACTCTACCTATTCGACGAAGTCCGAGGTCTTTCTCTTCGTTGTTGGTAAAACGCACACGCCAGTTGTCACCGCGTGGTGGCATACGAATTGCTGCGGTGCACTGTTGGTTCCTACTACTATGAACGAAGACGAAACACAAAGTATGGACAAAATTTATCCATGTCATACTGCTAAGGATTTCCAGTGAAGCAATACGAAGTCCACTGCCAAACTGCCATGTAGGGTCTCACATCAAACAGCTTAACAAAAAAAAAAGCAAACGCTTAAAACGAATAATCAATCAAGAAGAGAAGAAGAAAACATGAAATCAATAGAGATAACCCGCGCACTTCCGTTGTCCGCTCGCCCTGAAGGCTACTGAGCACCGACAACGGCGAGACTGTACATATTCGACGAAGCCCTAGGTCTTTCTCTTCGTTGTTGGTAAAACGCACACGCCAGTTGTCACCGCGTGGTGGCATACGAATTGCTGCGGTGCACTGTTGGTTTCTACTACGATGAACGAAGACGAAACACAAAGTATAGACAAAATTTATCCATGTCATACTGTAAAGGATTTGCAGTGAAGCATTACGAATTCCACTGCCAAACTGCCATGTAGGGTCTCACATCAAACAGCTTAACAGAAAAAGAAAAGAAGATGCTCAAAACGAATAACCAATCAAGAGGAGAATAAGAAAACATGAAATCAATAGAAATAACCCGCGCACTTCCGTTGCCCGCTCGCCCTGAAGGCTACTGAGCACCGACAACGGCGAGACTCTACATATTCGACGAAGTCCGAGGTCTTTCTCTTCGTTGTTGGTAAAACGCACTCGCCAGTTGTCGCCGCGTGGTGGCATACGAATTGCTGCGGTGCACTGTTGGTTTCTACTAAGATGAACGAAGACGAAACACAAAGTATGGACAAAATTTATCCATGTCATACTGCTACGGATTTCCAGTGAAGCAATACGAATTCCACTGCCAAACTGCCATGTAGGGTCTAACATCAAACAGCTTAACAAAAAAAAAAGAAAATAAAAACGCTCAAAACGAATAACCAATCAAGAGGAGAGGAAGAAAACATGAAACAGGAAATCAATAGAAATAACCCGCGCACTTCCGTTGCCTGCTCGCCCTGAAGGCTACTGATCACCGACAACGGCGAGACTCTACATATTCGACGATGCCCTAGGTCTTTCTCTTCGTTGTTGGTAAAACGCACACGCCAGTTGTCGCCGCGTGGTGGCACACGAATTGCTGCGGTGCACTGTTGGTTTCTACTAAGATGAACGAAGACGAAACACAAAGTATAGACAAAATTTATCCATGTCATACTGTAAAGAAATTGCACTGAAACATTACGAATTCCACTGCCAAACTGCCATGTAGGGTCTCACATCAAACAGCTTAACAAAAAAAGCAAACGCTCAAAACGAATAATCAATCAAGAGGAGAGGAAGAAAACATGAAATCAATAGAAATAACCCGCGCACTTCCGTTGCCCGCTTGCCCTGAAGGCTACTGAGCACCGACAACGGCGAGACTCTACATATTCGACGAAGCACTAGTTCTTTCTCTTCGTTGTTGGTAAAACGCACACGCCAGTTGTCACCGCGTGGTGGCATACGAATTGCTGCGGTGCACTGTTGGTTTCTACTAAGATGAACGAAGACGAAACACAAAGTATAGACAAAATTTATCCATGCCATACTGCTAAGGATTTCCAGTGAAGCATTACGAATTCCACTGCCAAACTGCCATGTAGGGTCTCACATCAAACAGCTTAACAAAAAAAGGAAAGAAAACGTTCAAAAAACGAATAACCAATCAAGAGGAGAAGAAAAAAATAGAAACAAAAAACCAATGGAAATAACCTGCGCACTTCCGTTGCCCGCTCGCCCTGAAGGCTACTGAGCACCGACAACGGCGAGACTTTACATATTCGACGAAGGCCTAGGTCTTTCTCTTCGTTGTTTGTAAAACGCACTCGCCAGTTGTCGCCGCGTGGTGGCACACGAATTGCTGCGGTGCACTGTTGGTTTCTACTAAGATGAACGAAGACGAAACACAAAGTATAGAAAAAATTTATCCATGTCATACTGTAAAGAATTTGCATTGAAGCATTACGAATTCCACTGCCAAACTGCCATGTAGGGTCTCACATCAAACAGCTTAACAAAACAAAAAGAAAAGAAAACGCTCAAAACGAATAATCAATCAAGAGGAGAAGAAGAAAACATGAAATCAATAGAAATAACCCGCGCACTTCCGTTGCCCGCTCGCCCTGAAGGCTACTGAGCAACGACAACGGCGAGACTCTACATATTCGACGAAGCCCTAGGTCTTTCTCTTCGTTGTTGATAAAACGCAGTCGCCAGTTGTCACCGCGTGGTGGCATACGAATTGCTGCGGTGCATTGTTGGTTTCTACTAAGATGAACGAAGACGAAACACAAAGTATAGAAAAAATTTATCCAAGTCATACTGTAAAGAATTTGCAGTGAAGCATTACGAATTCCACTGCCAAACTGCCATGTAGGGTCTCACATCAAACAGCTTAACAAAAAAAAAAGAAAACTCTCAAAACGAATAACCAATCAAGAGGAGAGGAAGAAAACATGAAACAGGAAATCAATAGAAATAACCCGCGCACTTCCGTTGCCCGCTCGCCCTGAAGGCTACTGAGCACCGACAACGGCGAGACTGCACATATTCGACGAAGCCCTAGGTCTTTCTCTTCGTTGTTGGTAAAACGCAATCGCCAGTTGTCGGTGCGTGTTGGCATACAAATTGCTGCGGTGCACTGTTGGTTTCTACTAAGATGAACGAAGACGAAACACAAAGTAAAGACAAAATTTATCCATGTCATATTGTAAAGGATTTGCAGTGAAACGTTACAACTTCTGCTGCCGAACTGCCATGTAGCGGCCTCACATAAAACAGCTTAACAAAAAAAGGAAACTCTCAAAACGAATAACCAAACAAGAGCAGAAGACGAAAACATGAAACGGGAAATCAATAGAAATAACACGCGCACTTGCGTTGCCCCATCGCCCTGAAGGCTACTGAGCACCGACAACGGCGAAACTCTACATATTGATGCCCTAAGAGGAAGACCTAGGTCTTTCTCTTCGTTTTTGGTAAAACGCACTCGCCAGTTGTTGCCGCGTGGTGGCGTACGAATTGCTGCAGTCCACTGTTGGTTTCTACTAAGATGAACGAAGACGAAACTGAAAGTAAAGAAAAAAATTATCTATGTCATACTTGACACACGCGAATACTGAACGTTTATAAGCCACGCAAGAGAAAGATATCGCCCTGCATGTAGGGCCGTAACTGAAACGTCCATGTATGACATCATGACAAAATAAATTGAAGTAATGCGTCTACGTGCAGACTTGTTAGGTAGCTGATTAGCTGCAGTGTTCGAGGAGGTATAAAATGACACTATAGTCTCGAAATGCATTGGAACGACTTAACACACGCGAATACTGGACGTTTATAAGCCACGCAACAGAAAGATATCGCACTGCATGTGGCGCATTAACTGAAACGTCCATGTATAACATCATCACGCAAATAAATTCAAGTAATGCGTCTACATGCAGACTTATTAGGTAGCTAGTACACTGCAGTGGTCGATGAGGTATAGAATGACACTATAGTCTCGAAATGGACTGGAACGACTGTCCCTTTAACACACGCGAATACTGGACGTCTGTGAGCCACGCGAGAGAAAGATATCGCCCTGCATGTGGGGCCGTCATTGAAACGTCCATGTATTACATCATCACACAAATAAATTCAAGTAATGCGTCTACAAGCAGACTTGTTAGGTAGCTGAGTACGCTGCAGTGTTCGAGGAGGTATAAAATGGCACTATAGTCTCGAAATGCATTGGAACGACTTAACGCACGCGAATACTGGACGTTTATAAGCCACGCAAGAGAAAGATATCGCACTGCATGTGGCGCATTAACTGAAACGTCCATGTATAACATCATTACACAAATAAATTCAAGTAATGCGTCTACAAGCAGACTTGTTAGGTAGCTGAGTACGCTGCAGTGTTCGAGGAGGTATAAAATGACACTATAGTCTCGAAATGCATTGGAACGACTTAACGCACGCGAATACTGGACGTTTATAAGCCACGCAAGAGAAAGATATCGCACTGCATGTGGCGCATTAACTGAAACGTCCATGTATAACATCATCACACAAATAAATTCAAGTAATGCGTCTACAAGCAGACTTGTTAGGTAGCTGAGTACGCTGCAGTGTTCGAGGAGGTATAAAATGACACTATAGTCTCGAAATGCATTGGAACGACTTAACGCACGCGAATACTGGACGTTTATAAGCCACGCAAGAGAAAGATATCGCACTGCATGTGGCGCATTAACTGAAACGTCCATGTATAACATCATCACACAAATAAATTCAAGTAATGCGTCTACAAGCAGACTTGTTAGGTAGCTGAGTACGCTGCAGTGTTCGAGGAGGTATAAAATGACACTATAGTCTCGAAATGCATTGGAACGACTTAACGCACGCGAATACTGGACGTTTATAAGCCACGCAAGAGAAAGATATCGCACTGCATGTGGCGCATTAACTGAAACGTCCATGTATAACATCATTACACAAATAAATTCAAGTAATGCGTCTACAAGCAGACTTGTTAGGTAGCTGAGTACGCTGCAGTGTTCGAGGAGGTATAAAATGACACTATAGTCTCGAAATGCATTGGAACGACTTAACGCACGCGAATACTGGACGTTTATAAGCCACGCAAGAGAAAGATATCGCACTGCATGTGGCGCATTAACTGAAACGTCCATGTATAACATCATCACACAAATAAATTCAAGTAATGCGTCTACAAGCAGACTTGTTAGGTAGCTGAGTACGCTGCAGTGTTCGAGGAGGTATAAAATGACACTATAGTCTCGAAATGCATTGGAACGACTTAACGCACGCGAATACTGGACGTTTATAAGCCACGCAAGAGAAAGATATCGCACTGCATGTGGCGCATTAACTGAAACGTCCATGTATAACATCATCACACAAATAAATTCAAGTAATGCGTCTACAAGCAGACTTGTTAGGTAGCTGAGTACGCTGCAGTGTTCGAGGAGGTATAAAATGACACTATAGTCTCGAAATGCATTGGAACGACTTAACGCACGCGAATACTGGACGTTTATAAGCCACGCAAGAGAAAGATATCGCACTGCATGTGGCGCATTAACTGAAACGTCCATGTATAACATCATCACACAAATAAATTCAAGTAATGCGTCTACAAGCAGACTTGTTAGGTAGCTGAGTACGCTGCAGTGTTCGAGGAGGTATAAAATGACACTATAGTCTCGAAATGCATTGGAACGACTTAACGCACGCGAATACTGGACGTTTATAAGCCACGCAAGAGAAAGATATCGCACTGCATGTGGCGCATTAACTGAAACGTCCATGTATAACATCATCACACAAATAAATTCAAGTAATGCGTCTACAAGCAGACTTGTTAGGTAGCTGAGTACGCTGCAGTGTTCGAGGAGGTATAAAATGACACTATAGTCTCGAAATGCATTGGAACGACTTAACGCACGCGAATACTGGACGTTTATAAGCCACGCAAGAGAAAGATATCGCACTGCATGTGGCGCATTAACTGAAACGTCCATGTATAACATCATCACACAAATAAATTCAAGTAATGCGTCTACAAGCAGACTTGTTAGGTAGCTGAGTACGCTGCAGTGTTCGAGGAGGTATAAAATGACACTATAGTCTCGAAATGCATTGGAACGACTTAACGCACGCGAATACTGGACGTTTATAAGCCACGCAAGAGAAAGATATCGCACTGCATGTGGCGCATTAACTGAAACGTCCATGTATAACATCATCACACAAATAAATTCAAGTAATGCGTCTACAAGCAGACTTGTTAGGTAGCTGAGTACGCTGCAGTGTTCGAGGAGGTATAAAATGACACTATAGTCTCGAAATGCATTGGAACGACTTAACGCACGCGAATACTGGACGTTTATAAGCCACGCAAGAGAAAGATATCGCACTGCATGTGGCGCATTAACTGAAACGTCCATGTATAACATCATCACACAAATAAATTCAAGTAATGCGTCTACAAGCAGACTTGTTAGGTAGCTGAGTACGCTGCAGTGTTCGAGGAGGTATAAAATGACACTATAGTCTCGAAATGCATTGGAACGACTTAACGCACGCGAATACTGGACGTTTATAAGCCACGCAAGAGAAAGATATCGCACTGCATGTGGCGCATTAACTGAAACGTCCATGTATAACATCATCACACAAATAAATTCAAGTAATGCGTCTACAAGCAGACTTGTTAGGTAGCTGAGTACGCTGCAGTGTTCGAGGAGGTATAAAATGACACTATAGTCTCGAAATGCATTGGAACGACTTAACGCACGCGAATACTGGACGTTTATAAGCCACGCAAGAGAAAGATATCGCACTGCATGTGGCGCATTAACTGAAACGTCCATGTATAACATCATCACACAAATAAATTCAAGTAATGCGTCTACAAGCAGACTTGTTAGGTAGCTGAGTACGCTGCAGTGTTCGAGGAGGTATAAAATGACACTATAGTCTCGAAATGCATTGGAACGACTTAACGCACGCGAATACTGGACGTTTATAAGCCACGCAAGAGAAAGATATCGCACTGCATGTGGCGCATTAACTGAAACGTCCATGTATAACATCATCACACAAATAAATTCAAGTAATGCGTCTACAAGCAGACTTGTTAGGTAGCTGAGTACGCTGCAGTGTTCGAGGAGGTATAAAATGACACTATAGTCTCGAAATGCATTGGAACGACTTAACGCACGCGAATACTGGACGTTTATAAGCCACGCAAGAGAAAGATATCGCACTGCATGTGGCGCATTAACTGAAACGTCCATGTATAACATCATCACACAAATAAATTCAAGTAATGCGTCTACAAGCAGACTTGTTAGGTAGCTGAGTACGCTGCAGTGTTCGAGGAGGTATAAAATGACACTATAGTCTCGAAATGCATTGGAACGACTTAACGCACGCGAATACTGGACGTTTATAAGCCACGCAAGAGAAAGATATCGCACTGCATGTGGCGCATTAACTGAAACGTCCATGTATAACATCATCACACAAATAAATTCAAGTAATGCGTCTACAAGCAGACTTGTTAGGTAGCTGAGTACGCTGCAGTGTTCGAGGAGGTATAAAATGACACTATAGTCTCGAAATGCATTGGAACGACTTAACGCACGCGAATACTGGACGTTTATAAGCCACGCAAGAGAAAGATATCGCACTGCATGTGGCGCATTAACTGAAACGTCCATGTATAACATCATCACACAAATAAATTCAAGTAATGCGTCTACAAGCAGACTTGTTAGGTAGCTGAGTACGCTGCAGTGTTCGAGGAGGTATAAAATGACACTATAGTCTCGAAATGCATTGGAACGACTTAACGCACGCGAATACTGGACGTTTATAAGCCACGCAAGAGAAAGATATCGCACTGCATGTGGCGCATTAACTGAAACGTCCATGTATAACATCATCACACAAATAAATTCAAGTAATGCGTCTACAAGCAGACTTGTTAGGTAGCTGAGTACGCTGCAGTGTTCGAGGAGGTATAAAATGACACTATAGTCTCGAAATGCATTGGAACGACTTAACGCACGCGAATACTGGACGTTTATAAGCCACGCAAGAGAAAGATATCGCACTGCATGTGGCGCATTAACTGAAACGTCCATGTATAACATCATCACACAAATAAATTCAAGTAATGCGTCTACAAGCAGACTTGTTAGGTAGCTGAGTACGCTGCAGTGTTCGAGGAGGTATAAAATGACACTATAGTCTCGAAATGCATTGGAACGACTTAACGCACGCGAATACTGGACGTTTATAAGCCACGCAAGAGAAAGATATCGCACTGCATGTGGCGCATTAACTGAAACGTCCATGTATAACATCATCACACAAATAAATTCAAGTAATGCGTCTACAAGCAGACTTGTTAGGTAGCTGAGTACGCTGCAGTGTTCGAGGAGGTATAAAATGACACTATAGTCTCGAAATGCATTGGAACGACTTAACGCACGCGAATACTGGACGTTTATAAGCCACGCAAGAGAAAGATATCGCACTGCATGTGGCGCATTAACTGAAACGTCCATGTATAACATCATCACACAAATAAATTCAAGTAATGCGTCTACAAGCAGACTTGTTAGGTAGCTGAGTACGCTGCAGTGTTCGAGGAGGTATAAAATGACACTATAGTCTCGAAATGCATTGGAACGACTTAACGCACGCGAATACTGGACGTTTATAAGCCACGCAAGAGAAAGATATCGCACTGCATGTGGCGCATTAACTGAAACGTCCATGTATAACATCATCACACAAATAAATTCAAGTAATGCGTCTACAAGCAGACTTGTTAGGTAGCTGAGTACGCTGCAGTGTTCGAGGAGGTATAAAATGACACTATAGTCTCGAAATGCATTGGAACGACTTAACGCACGCGAATACTGGACGTTTATAAGCCACGCAAGAGAAAGATATCGCACTGCATGTGGCGCATTAACTGAAACGTCCATGTATAACATCATCACACAAATAAATTCAAGTAATGCGTCTACAAGCAGACTTGTTAGGTAGCTGAGTACGCTGCAGTGTTCGAGGAGGTATAAAATGACACTATAGTCTCGAAATGCATTGGAACGACTTAACGCACGCGAATACTGGACGTTTATAAGCCACGCAAGAGAAAGATATCGCACTGCATGTGGCGCATTAACTGAAACGTCCATGTATAACATCATCACACAAATAAATTCAAGTAATGCGTCTACAAGCAGACTTGTTAGGTAGCTGAGTACGCTGCAGTGTTCGAGGAGGTATAAAATGACACTATAGTCTCGAAATGCATTGGAACGACTTAACACACGCGAATACTGGACGTTTATAAGCCATGCAAGAGAAAGATATCGCACTGCATGTGGCGCATTAACTGAAACGTCCATGTATAACATCATCACACACATAATGTGTCTACATGCAGACTTATTAGATAGCTAGTACACTGCAGTGGTCGATGAGGTATAGAAACAGTCAACATACGTGGCAACCCCATTGCTACGTTCACTAGAACTCGACAACTGAACTTTCCACCATAGAAATCATAAGGAGAGACTAGAAGCAAAGGCCTGAGGAGGAAAATGGGAGACAGCAAAAGAGTTGAACGGAGGGACTTTCCTCCTCAACGGCAAAGCGCGGGCTTCGCCATATTGTAGTAGCCGAAGCCGACCGGAAGTGCATGAGCGCCAGATGACCAAGCCAATCCACAAAAAACAAAAACAAAAATGGCAGCTGGTACAGGTTCCTATTGGTCTTTCTGCCTCCCGAATGTGCCTCTCCAGATATTGTACGCTGCAACGTCATGCTAGCCTTTTATGTCAGGTCTCGTATACCTGTTTCAACCGCAGGTTGTGCTAACATGACAAATAATGTCTGTAAACGTGTACGCTGCGTAATTTCTTACGGGGATGGAACGTCAGTACTCAAATTTTCAGTGCGTATTACCGATATAACTTGGTCTGTGCAAGAAGTTTAGATATTGTAAGCTACTCTGTCATATTGAAAAATGCATGAATGGTGATCTGGGTTGATATGTGACCTCCATTTAGCTCGTCGTTCTTCACTAAGCAGACAAACAGACACAGGAAAATGGGGGGTCTTAAAGGTGCTGTCATAGTTGTAGCATAAATTTTGAGTAAACGTAGCACGCTTGGCGCCTAAATATTAAAGGATAATTTGCACATGTAACGAACATGACTGGTTGAACTCGTTTATTGGCCTTGTCGTGACATCCGCCTCACTGGTTCATGAAGAGCACTTGTTTTGTCAGCTGGCTCATGATGTAGGCCTTCTGGGATTTTTCTGTTATCTTGCGGGACAGTTCTTGCAGCCTCAACAGCAGGAACCTCTTCATGATCACTTTCACCAGTGAGATGATATGTTCGGGCTCAGAGCTGTAGTGGTCCAATAGATGTTCTTGATGTAGTGGACTTTATGGTAGAGTTATGCTACATTGTTCATGACAATGTGATTAACCAAAACAGAGTTCTGCTCAATTCATTTTGACTTGAAGGAATCTCACCGCACGTATATGCATGTAGAGACTGTGTTTTCAAATCTGTTGCTTGCGCTCTCTCATTTTCACAATTAAAAATCCTAATTTCACAGGCTGTGGACACTGCAGTCATCTGCTCTGGAATGACATGAATGTGGCACCGTGCCTCGCAAACAGGTGAAAGCGCTTCATCACCTTCAGACGGAGGTATCGCCAGAGTGTGGAGCCAAGCATTAATAGTAAAGCTTTGTACCACA
Source organism: Ornithodoros turicata (assembly GCF_037126465.1). Lineage (NCBI taxonomy): Eukaryota > Metazoa > Arthropoda > Arachnida > Ixodida > Argasidae > Ornithodoros > Ornithodoros turicata. The sequence goes on from NW_026999412.1 coordinate 56,248, forward strand.
GTACAACTAAACAGTTTCCAGTATTTGCTTATTCATTGTAATACCTATTTCTTAGGTGCACTTTACTGTGTAAGATGTAGTAACTGCAACAGCCAGTATCCAGCACTTCTTGTTTGAGCAATGCAGAGTGAATATCCCTGTGCACCATGGTGTGTTTGACTTGACCATAAGTTTCAGCTAACGTGACGTTTGACTGAAAGAGCATTCACTGTATAATGCTCGAAATTGAAGTATTGATTTTGAACTTCCACGTTAGTTCCACCTCAGTCATAGCTATTGCATATATCTGACATTAGTACTTTTCTGGAACTGTTACTTACTTGTACTATAATAAAAATCTTTATTATTACTGCCTACTCCTGCCAGAGGTGACAAGGTGTAATTATGTAAGTAAGTAAGAAAACAAATTTAAGTAATTATTTTCTTCACAGGCATCGTGTGTGTACACGACCTCATTCTTGCTCCAAAATTGCTTTCATCTGTCCTGTTATTCAAAGGCCATACCGCTTTTTGCATATGAAATAAATTGTAATGTACCACATCTTGTTCGAGTGTCATTCCTGCATGTAGTGTAGAATGAACATCATGGACCCCCGACCAGTTGCAAATGCTGCCAATACCCCGAAAGTGTGTATTGAACTCTCTGCACCACAAAATGAAATTAATATACTACCGTGCTGCTGTCCTGTTTCCAGGAGGAAATAGTGGGGATAGCACCTGGCTTCAGCCATTTCTTGTTGTGGCTAAAGTAAAAGCATGAGGGCTCGAAGTGTCTGGAACATATCCTTTGAGTCTGAGAAGGGTGAAAAGACTGCTCAGATACACTTTGAAACCACCGTCTCAAAAGTATGGGGTCATGATGGGGAAACCCGTAATATTGACAGAAGTACGACCTATGGCACCTCAGCAATTCCCATCGCCTATGAATAGAAATAATGATTTGATTATTTCTATGTCTCGAATAAAGGTGTTAGGGAATGTTAGTGAATAATGACACTCACTTGTGGAAAGATACTCCAGATATGGCAGAATGTCTTGTGTGACACCTTGGAAGCGCGCATGACATGGGCATGACTTGTGCCCGAATCACAAACACAATTCGGGAAGCAAAACTCCAGATACAGTGCAGCAAGATTCGCAAGTCCACCAGCCAACACCAAACACCTTATTACAAATGAAGAAATGCTGACATGACAACAACAGTGGGAATTATGCGTATTGCCGGTGTACATTGAAGAACAATATTCACCACGATCCTGCGGCTGGGAACCTTCCTTGCACTGGCTTCAAAACTGTTATCCACATCTCCAGAAAGCATGCCATTACATTAAAAAGAAAGAAAGTCAGAGCCTCAAAGAATTCTCGGCGAGCTTGTGCTGTGAGGTACCACCTCTTCCCCGAGGGCGCCGAGCCCGTAAATCATTCCAATTCACATTAGAGAGATTCCCACTGTCCCTATCAGAATATAGGCAGTGGGCGAATTCACATGCAAAAGAAACAAAAGCCGTTGCAGGAGCCTGGCCGCTTCCGCGGGACATGTCCCGCAATGGGGGTTTGTCAGACCTGAACCAACACGGCGGCTATCTTTGCAGATTCAATGGACGTCGGGCTTGGTGGGGTTTTTCCTCCTCGTCGGTCTTGCCGCGGCCGTTCTCTCGGCCGGGGATTTGCTGGAAGATAATAGCATTTGTCTGCCCCCAGCATTAGCCGGGTTATACCCTTACTGGGTCGGTACCGGCGCTGGGACTCTCTTCGTCCCACTCTCCTCCCCTTTCCACCAACCTCTCTTTGCTTCAGAATGTCTTTGCTATTCCAGTGACACTCCCCTTTTCATATGATGTCTTTTCAACGTGTATTAATTGTGTAAAGAGAAAAGAAAAGAAGTCGTCGCACCCAAAAGTTTAAGGTAAGAGCGACGGGCATAGAATCACAAGGAATCATCCTTATGATTTCTATGGTGTCGGGGCCCCATGTCTTTAGCGACGACAGAATGCACCTGAGGCGGTATATTTGTTTGTGCGCTTACGAGGCTCTTCCGGGAGAGACAAATATTTTTTGGTTGTGGCGGCAGTCCCACAAAGGAGGACCCGCCAGAATTACCATCCCCAAGCTCAAACCAGTCTTTCAATCGTTTCATTACTCTGTCGGAGTTTTCCCTAATTCGACATGTTCTAGCGTTCTAGTCAAGGATGTCTGGTCAGTTGTTTCAGCCGCATTGTTTCTTGTGATGCAGTCCGCGTAATTAGCTTCAGCCAATAACCGCGGCCGGCTGTCGGCAATTCCGAAACCGAGACTCTGCTAGCTTCCCCTTGCACTCAAGGCCGCCTTTTCTTTCTAGAACTGGTAATTACAGGAAGGCCGCAGTATTACTTACTTCATGTTTATTTTATGCTTACTGCACATTTATTTCCTCATAAATTGATTACAGTAACAATATTCACCATTGAAACCGAGCTGCCAAGGACAGCGCGCAGACAACACTGGCACATGGCAACACTGGCCGCCACGATATGGCGCATCCCTCGTTTTGACGCAGAGCCAGCTCCACCTTTGCTTCTAGCCTCTCCTTATGATTTCTATACGTTCCACGTTGTGGAAGCAACCGCCATCTTGCTTCGCGATGCCAATGCCAATCGGTCAAGCCGACTGAGAGCAAGCGGGTCGTTTGAGCGAAATCACGCGTTCTACAACTAATGCGCATGCGCAACAGCGGGATCGGACGTCTCATACGCGCTAAAATGTCGCTGGTTCCCCTAATGACAACGGAATTGCGGCAGGTCAAGTAAAAAACACAATGTTTGATAGGAAGGGATGGCTCTTGTGTAAAGTTAGGTGCTTTCAAGTTGCTGCAAACAGTGTGAGTTGCTCTGGCGTATATCCGTCACCGTCACGAAAGTGTTTCCCTCCTTTGTGCTCTTGGAGCGGGTTGGAAACGTTTCGTTCCTAGAATATTGCGATCCCAATGAAGGCTTATAAGGGATCTTTGGCATTGGCGGTTCCGTGGGACTGCTTGTGTCCTTCAGCAAGACGGGCGTGGCACCCGTTCTCCGTTTTCGGGGCGATGTGGTGGTTTTTGTTTTCTTTTTCTTTTTGTAATTGTATGCAACGTGGATCAATGAGACCTACAGAAATGAAAAAGCAAAATGAAGAGGGAAGTAATATCAGTGGTGGATATTAAATCGGATAATGCTTTATTATTACACGGACTCCCCGTTGGTGTTATCACAGAAATATTAGCAATTTTGGCCCAAAATGGGGTTGCCAATATGGGCAGCCCATATTGGTCCAATATGAAGCCTGGTTGCAATCCCCATAATGGCGTACTGCTTGGGTTAGAGGACTTTCTTTGTCTGCTGCTTAGCCGGCGTGACCTTACTTAATTTTCTGCATGCTCCTCCGCCAGCAGCAATTATATCACGTACACCGTACGGCATGCGCCCTTTTACGCGTTTTCAGCTGTGCGATTCCACGCGAAATGATCCAGCGGACCTGCTCGGCCCTCACAAAACTAGCGCGAATTTTTACGAAAATTTGTTTAGCAGCCCCTAATAGTGCAAAACGACACACCACGAAACGTTTCTTCCCAAATCTCAATGTGGCGGGTGCTAGACACGAGCAAAGTTCGCAGCGCTGGCGAAAACCGTGCCTGGTCTGAACGGCAGGTGCGGCTCGTAGAAAGCACCTAGAACTGTGCGATTTTCTTTTGCGTATAGAGGAAACCATGCTTTACACAGCGTTCAAATCCCGATTGTCGTGCTGTAATCTGTGCTGGTATACAAAGGCCGGAAGTTTCGCAATTTTCCACCTACTTCGTGATTTTTTTGTGGAAAATCAAACCATTAAATTTTAATGAATATTTTTCCCTGACAACGCTTCGTGGAATACTTCCACAGGAAAAAAACGCAAGACACGTAACTCTAGTAGTCATTGCAGGAAAAAAAACAGGAAGTCTGCGATTTTTCCAAAATTCGCTACAATCGAGCGTCAAACACGCAATGAAGAGGTCGGAAGAGACGCATGAAACCAACACAGTTTTATAGAGCGAGCCTTCCTCTACAACATATTAAAAAATCTCGAGGGTGTTTTATCGTATACAGCAGAAAATATTTTTAAAACAGGAGCCCAAGAAAAAAATATAGCACCCCAATGGATACATGCAACGTGGGTCACTGTGGTCGTAATACCCTCAACTACAAAAAAAAAAAAAAAAAACTTTCTTTTGTATACGAAAAAACACCCTCGAGATTTTTTAATACGTTGTAGAGGAAGGCTCGTTCTATAAAACTGCGTTGGTTTCAGGCGTTTCTTCCGACCTCTTCGTTGCGTGTTTTACGCTCGTTACGCTGTTTTGTAGCGAATTTTGGAAAAATCGCGTACTTCCTCTTTTTTTCCTGCAATAACTATGAAAGTTACGTGTCTGCCGATTTTTCCTGTTGAAGTATCCCTTAGGGCCTTGGCAAGAAAAAATATTCATCAAAATTTAATGGTTTGATTTTCCACAAAAAAATCTCGAAGTAGGAGGAAAATTGCGAATCTTCCGGCCTTTGTATACCTGCACCGATTACTGCACGACAATCGGGATTTGGACGCTGTGTAGAGCATAGTTTCATCTATACGCAGAAGAAAACCGCACAGTTCTAGGTGCTTTCTATGAGCCGCACCTGCCGTTCACGCCAGGCATGGTTTTCGCCAGCGCTGCGAACTTTGCTCGTGTCTAGCACCCGCCACATTGAGATTTGGGAAGAAATGTTTCGTGGTGTGTCGTTTTGCACTATTAGGGACTTCTAAAAAAATTTCGTAAAAATCTGGGATCGTTTTGTGGGGGCCGAGCAGGTCCGCTGGATCATTTCGCGTGGAATCGCCCAGCTGTGAAGGTAGCAGCGATTTTAATGGTTAATAGGGTTCATTGTCTTGGACTTATTACCATGCTTGTGACCTTATAGATTTGGAAGATTTCGTGTAAGCTACACAAGGAGATATGGTATTAGCAATCTGTGAAGCATTTCAATAGCAACCAAATACGTTATTTCCGTCAACTCACAGCGCCTCGTGGGCCTACGACAAGCGAAAGGGCAGACATGGCAGCTTATTACCTTTGGAGTTTCCGTTGATTACGTTATGTCACCGATCGCAAGATATTTACGACAACTCGTTGAAGGTGTCGCACACCTGTAGTGCTGTCCATTCATCTTAGCTGCCGCACGAGCATTCAATGGAAGGAATTCGATAGCAGCAGCGTGGAATATTGAACAGGGAGTCAGAAACCCGCAACATGTGTTTCGTTTACGATGGGCCATAGGGATGTTATATGCGTTTTACGAGTTCCTCATGTCCTTCAATTGTGTGTCAGTAATGGAAGATTAAATGAGCAGCGACGCAGTTGATGAAGTGGAGACATGGCTGCGGCTGGAACGCATCTCTGTTGGCTTTGCGTCGCTTCGCTGGCGTTTCTTGGCTTCTTGCTTGTTAGCGTCTCGGAAGGTGAGTGGCCATTGTGAGTGAAGTGCGGGTGGGGCTCCAAATAAGGGGCATAATTTTATTCCGTCATGAAAAAAATGTCTCAACAATTACTTTGACGCATAGATTTGTCATCACGTGTGACGGCATCGAAACGTGTTACCTCTAAGACACTTGTTTTACTCGTATTCCAAGAAGTGGGTTGTATGGAATTGTTAAGTCTGACGCTTTCGTGCACCACCGAATTTTTTTGGTAACACCCAGGCCCATCATCTGGTGAAATTTTACTTTCACTTTTCTTTGTTTTATTGTGCTCCTAAAAGTTTGTTTCTCTACACCCACGTTGTATACATGGAAGTGATGTCGGTGAAACATTGGTGGAACAAATGCACGTACTGTCCAGAGCACAGACAAACTAAACAAATTACCCAAAGTAGTTTCCGAACATCTTAGCATCCCAAGCCACGGGTTTGACCATAATAGATTGCACAAACTTAAAACCAGATTCTTGTGCGCGTGCCACAGGAGTCATTTGTCATACATTAGCTCGTCAGAATCCACTCGTGTGATGGTAATCAATCAAAGGTACTCAGGCAACACTTCACAAGTTCATCCCACTCTTACTTCGCCTGAATCCTTTCTCTCCCCCTTTCTCTCTCTTTCTGTCTTTTTTTTTTTTTGCATGCGCAGTGCTTCATTATGCATCACATCCAGAGCCCTCACAATTTGGCAAAAAAGTCCAGACTTGTACGTATCTTGAGTACGTACTCAAAATACAGTATTTTAAATACTTTTTCCGGTATTTTGGTACTCTACTCAATACTTTTTGCGACAAGTATTTTTAATGTATTTAAAATAGGTTTTTCGGTATTTGCTACTCAGTACTCAAAATACTTTCCTTCCTCGTCAAGCCATATCCAGCACGGTTCCCGCCGTGCCGAGATTTTCAGCTCACTGGAATTTAACCCTCTTTTCCTTTGTTTTTCTTTTTTCGGGACTTCGCGAATCTGTCATTTATCCTCTTGTACAATAGGTTGGTCCCAAGCCTGGCCTTGCTTCTCAATAGCCAGCTTCGTCAGAAAACCGTTCCTATTCATATTGCCATGTGAATCACCAGGGGATTAGGTACAAGATAATCCCGGCATTTGTTTACTTGGTCATCAAAGCAATAAACACATGCCAGAGGTTGAAAGACCCGAACCGACATACAGGAGGGATTACGAAGTTTTGGGTCAGAACATATCAACAAACTTTACTTGGGTTCGCCAAAGTTCACCAAACATTACTTGACACCAAGACGTTGCAAATGAAAGATATGCATGGCTGATGAAGTTTATTCCTTTCATTTGTAAGGCCACGTTCAGAATACGCGTTTCACTTACTGCTAATACTAAAGTACTTTAAATAGTATCTTAAGTACTTCTTAGAGTATTTAGTACTCTACTCAAATTACTTTCAGTTTTGAGTATTTTGTACTCTATTTTAAATACTTTTTCCGTAGAGTATTTAGTATCTTATTTTAAATACTTTTGCGCAGTATTTTGTACAAGTCTGCAAAAAACCAAAATCGTAGACAACATGAACGACGAAAAAAACAAGGCTCCTATTATCAACAATGAATTTACCTTGAAGCATTCTTGCTTAACCAACTTTTCACACAGAAAAATGGAGATAACACACACGCACAGTGACATAGTCAGACAGGATTAGTGTGAATCTCAATCTGCCACAGTTCCTCTCTTGTTAGAGTTAGCTAGGGTTCACCGACGCATTGTTCGCCACCAGCCTGTGATATCGAGAAAGTTTCTCTTCTTTCATTCTTGCAAGCTCGGGAACACAACCCTTAACGCGCATTCCTAAGTTACCTGTGGCGGTTCTAGAATTGGTATTGTTCTATTCTTTTAACCTCTCATTAATACAGTAGCCTGATTGTCCAATAGTAGTAGGTTATATATAAGCGAATGTGCTACAGACCAATAGGCCTGTAATGGGCTATTACCCAGGCAGCTCACCAATATTGACTCAATGTGGGCTGGCAGGTTAGCCAATATCGGCCCCATGCATGTGCTCCCAATATTGGTCGAACATGGAAAGTGCAACCAGGCTTCCTATTGGACCCATATGGACTGCCTATATTAGCAAGCCCATTTTGCCCATGGTGCACCAGTATTTCGGTGATAAGGCCAACGATGACTTCATGTGATGATAAAGCATTATGTGGTATAATATCCCCCACTTACAGTGATATTACTTCTGCCTTCTTTTTCCTTTTTGTTTTCTGCATATCTTCTAATTGATCCACGTTGCATCGCTTCACAAAAGCAACACTGCCTCGCCTATAAACAAAGAACACGTGCAGTGCCCGTCTTGCTCAAGGATCATGGCAGTGGCATTGACCATCGTAGGATGCAACAAGCGGAATTGCTCACATCACGTTTCAAAAACAGTATACTGCCCACGCTCTTCAAACGAAGAGCAGTCGCTGCAGAGGCAGGCAGTGCCACAATGGAACTACCGGCGCCAAATATTCTTCCAATGCGAGAAGCCTTCACTGGGATCGCAATAGTATATGACCCAAAAACTTCCAACCCGCTCCTAGAGTACTAAGGAGCGAACCACTTTCGTGACGGTGACGGACATACGCCCCAACAACTCACACTACTTCTGAAGTAACTTAAAATCACCTAGCGTTACAGAACAGACGGCAACGGGACGTTTCGGTGCGGACGTCTCGGTGCACGGACAACTCTGTGCGCATTGTGTTCGGCGGTGCAAAAGAAAAAGAAAAATTACAGCAGAGGCTATTTCTTCCTTCCCGTATTCACCATACATTAGAAATTTAGCGAGCTTTCGCTGATGCTTTTCACGGATGCGCATCTTCATTACACAAAAATCATGTTATTTTGCCTAAATTACTGTGTTCTTTCATGCACTTATCTCATTGAAAAAGCGCTTCGAATGCGAGGACCTGTCGTTTTCGCGAGCTATATGTGTCGTGTCTGGTGACACACATAATAGTAACGTGTTTGTCGTCGCAGGAGATGTATTGTGGCTGTGGGGATGGGAAACATCAAATTTCTCCGTCATTTTCCAAATACGCGCATGACTAAAGCTCCTTGACAGTAGAATAATTCACACACGTGCACAAGCATAGAAACATGGTATAGGACTGACGTGGCAGTGGGTTATGTCGCTAAAAGCGGAGCATGAGTGTAATAATTGAGGGCATTTATTGCTAATTCATTTACTTCCAAAAATATATTTACTAGTTGCGCAGCAGACAGATTTAACTAGTACAATTTTCGCGTGCCTCACAAGAGCAAAAGTATAAAAATAATCCATATACGAAATACTGTGAGAGTAATACCGGGTTATGTAATAACCTGAATAATCCAGCCACAATTTTTAACCCTGACTTCGCGAAATGTAGCGGGCGCACATATAAGCTTGAAAATTTTGGGCCGCAATATTTTTTCTTTATTTTGCAGTAGCATGTAGTATATGATGGGACCTGCAAAGGTTATCGGTGTATTCTATCGGATGACTCCACAGCGTAATCCTGCAAGGAAAGGAGATTCCCTGTGTAGGTAAACATCGGAAAGGTCCCAAGCAGCACAATGTACTGAAAGTCGAGTGCAACAGGGGTGGACGGTATGTGTCTTATCAGTGCTCTTTAGTTTCACGAGTTTTTTCAAGGCCTTCCACCTACCCGTCCACCCCTATTGCACTCGACTTTCAGTACATTTTGCTGCTTGGGCGTCTTTTTGTACGTCATATCTCAGAAAGCGGTTCTACTTTGTGTATGTGAGGTGCTGTTCTTCTTGTAGTATTCCCTGTACAGATGACGAACACTGGAAGGTTTTTGATCCCTCCTTATTTCCCATTTTCTTGGAAAGCCAGAACCACACAAGCGGCGACTAAAAAGAGGAAAGTGCACTGACGCTTTTGTAAAAAACAAAAACTGCGTTTTCTCCGCCATGACGCCAAAAGTTAGAACAATATATTATCACCCTCGCCAGTATATCATCAGTACACAATGAGAGATAAGTAGCTTGGCTTCGGCTCATTGTGTACCGAGGATGCCGCCTGTATATAGGTGGTGGAACATTTGTGTTTTATTTTTTTAAGCTACTGCGTCTAGCCGGAGTAAATGCAATTCTTTACAGTATGTATTCTACCGTCTGTTGGAGTGTTTTCTGACGTTTCTGTTCCGCAGCTTTGTACTTCCTTGAACTTGTAATAAATGCTTTCAACGCAAAGAATTGCAAGTTGTGTCGTCCTTGCGTATCGTTGCTAAACAAGAGATCTTCAAATTATCATGTATCCGTATGAGTAGTGTTTATCAAGTTTATCATCGAAAAATATCCAGAAAGAGACACTCTCTCACAAGTGGACTTCCAGTACATTAAAAGGAAAACCAAATAAATAGTGACACAAAAAACAACTGAGTGTTTCATTCAGCGTACACTTAAACTGTGTCGCACAACATGCCACATTCATTTTGTATAAACGTGATTGCTGTATTTTTTTCTTTTCGTTTTGCCCGGCAAAAAGAACGCGCACCGAACTGTCTGTGCACCGCATTGTCTATGCATCTAAGTGTCCGTTCTCCGAAATGTCCGTCACCGAAACGTACGTGCTCTAAAGTATCCAGCGACATTTTCACCCTAATGAAACCTTGGGTCTGAGTGTCGCGCATGCGCATTAGTTGTAGGACGCGCAATTTCGCTTAAACGACCACGCTCTGAGTTGGTTCCTTTTATTCCGCAGCTACGACGGATTGGCATCGCTTAACAAAACGGCGGCCGTTTGCAGCAAATGTACGAGTTGAGTTACAATGCATATTACAGAGGGATTGCCCGATATGTTCAACAATGTGTATCATCTGCGGGAAGTTGTTGGAAGTAACAACGTATTGAGTAGGGTATTTCACACGCTTCAACGTCCAATCTTGCGGGTTGAAAGTTCTTGGTAGTCGTTTTCAAGATAAGTTTCTATTGTCATTGCAACGAGGCATCGCTCTTTGTCCGCTTCTATGAGATATGTACCGTTATTTCGAAAAGTTTCAGCAGTTCTGGAAGTTTTTATCTCTTTTCTGGATTCGTGCTGGTCGCTTGATCCCTTCTCAAGGCACTCTGTACTCAGTCGTTACTCGATGTAAGCATATTTAAGCACTTTCTCTTCACTAGCGAATCGCTATAAATTGGTGCGCAAACCTAGATGCCTCGGTCCCTTTCAAAATACGCATGCCAACTGTTGAAGAATGGAGTGCCATTCAACTGGCTGCAACACAATCAAATGAATCGCAGGAGTGCAAAAGGAAATACACCATATACCATATCGAAAGAGATAACTGCAGTTTTGTGTGTGACGCAAGACCAGCGGCGAATCGAGTGGAAAAGAAGATCAACCCCCCTCCCCTCTCTCAACGCGCTTCGAGAAAGGGGCATCTCGCCTCCTAAGCGAAGATCTGGTTCCGCCCCTGAACAAAACCCTCTAAGTTGAGATCATACATATTTCTCTAAAGACGTAAGGGGGAGGAGTCAAAGCAATGCCGAGTTTCGACAAGTTTATGCACGCCACATTGCGTGTGAAGTAATGAGTACACGATGACTGTCGAGGGGGCAACACTATATTAACTAAAAACAACACACGCACATGCGGCTAACTTGAGCTCTATAGAAGGTATGATGATAAGAGTATACATGCATGTCAGCCCATGGCTGCACAAAACAAAGGGTAAATAAGTTGGAGAACATTATGTCATTTGGGAAAGAACAATTGAGAAAAAAAATGCGGAAACCTCGTTGGTGCCAGCGCTGGTGTGAACCTACATCTCTGAAAATTGCATTCGAATGAGCACGATCAACGTCATAATCGCTAAGGTTACCGGACATGGAAGGCAGGTGCACGCGGAACATGAATTTATTTCACACGCATGTATGCAGATGCCATTGCCTATAGCACGCAGTGAATTAGCCGGTCTGCACAGAAATCCAGGATAGTTCTGCGGAGAATCATGCAGTTATGAGGACTCCCCTATAGTTACGCGCTTAAGAGAATTAAATGAAAAACTATTTTTCCGGCGCACGTCAAAAGTCCAAATTATCCGCAGTCCTACCCTGTGGCACGTGCAGCATGTTGCCACACTCGTGTATATCTACTCCTAATTATTAGATCAAACCAACGGAACAATACTTAAAGAGGGTGTATTGGCACATGCATGATGTACAAATCCCATGCCTGCCGGACACATAATACGAAAAGCTAATCACTCACAAGGTCGTTCATTCAATCAATCGATCAATCACACTTATGCACGCCCCTCACTCACAAGGGCCGTTAGTAGTAGCTAGGTAGGTAGCTTTTTTTTTTTTTTTTTTGCCAAATACATATATATGCCATGCACGACTATGTGCGACAAGGAGGTCGGAACTCGCAACGTCCGACAAGGTGTTGGAGCTCTCGTAGAAACTTGCGCCATTTCGAAGAACCGGAACCGAATGTAACAACCACGTACCCGTTCCTTGCTCATGGAGGTGTGCGCCGCCGCCCCGATGTTCCACGAGTTGCACCGTGGGAAAGGCTTTTTAGGTGAAAGGTTTCGGTTTTGGTGAGGTGAAGGGGCGTTGCAAAGGTGAGAGAGGACAACTACAGCTTGTGTAAAATAGACTCCATATATGACCGAACGTCTGCGTGTGTAATTCCAACAAAGATATTTCCGTCTCATATGTTGGGACAACGCAACATTCTAAGTAGAGGACGTACATGCATTGTCAACCCTGAGACTGAGGGACGCAAAAGAGGCGATACGACACGAGTTTGCCTGTTGCCTCTTGTGTCGTGTCGTCTGTTTTGTGCTCCTCGGTCTCAGGGTTGATTATGGACGTACATCATCACCATCTTGCCTGGTTCCTTGTCATATTATAAGTAGAGGAGCAGCTTATCGCATAAATAATTAATACGTATAGTAGCAAATTTTCAAACAGTTATAAAGAAGGCGGATATACGCGTATTACGAGCAATCATGATGGAAAGTACTGTAACTGTTCTGAGGTAGACACACACAGCAGTGGAACACAACGCAAGCCTCAAGTCGACTTCCATTTCAATTATTACCGATTGATGTATACGTTGTAGCTATGAGCGGACAGTAAATATGACAAACGGGTTGTGAAGCTCTGACATGGTTCAGTGCATCACCGTAGTATACAGTGTGTCCGATGTTCTCGATATACGTATACTCATGATATTCTGCAGCTAAAGACGCTGAAACTTAAGTGCTTCAAATCATCAGACGTGATTTGTAATTATTCAACAGTGCTACAACCATGTTCACATCGCCACAGTGTACTTGTACGTTTGTCCCACATCGTCCAGCACCGGTCAACACCGGACCTGTGCTCTATCTGAAGTGTAAACTGTAATGGAGAAATATCCCTAGCAAACCACCGACTGCACACACACGTGCATACGACGCCCTAACATATGGATATTTGGAGATCTAGTGGATTTTCGTGAGGGTCCAACTTACATCCACTGGATACCCATGGGAGCTGGACTTTACCCCTGTTTTCTGATCCTAGGAAGCTCCAGACAATGTCTTTCATGGACATGTGGATATGAGGTGGATATTGTCAGTGGCGTAGCCACGGGGGGGCTAGGGGGGGGCTCGAGCCCCCCCTACCTGCCACGGACCGACCCACACAAATCGTGCAAATCCGAGAACATAATATATGGGGGGGGGACCAGTGTGACTATCGCGAAAGCTCTTGCAGTTCATGGCGTCTATCGAAGAAGCACCCTTGAATGGTTTTCAAAGTATGAGCTTTTCAAAATACTTCCAATCTCGTGACACCACTTCATTAGTCATGACAGCCTATACATGTAATCGTACTGTGAACGTCTAAATCAACTATTTTCGTTCCCTTTTTTAATCCTCAGTTTGCAGTGTGCACAAGTATGTGTGTGTTGTCGACACAGGATCAGCGGGGGGGGGGGGGAGTTTTCGTATCGAGCCCCCCCTACCTTTGAGGTCTGGCTACGCCACTGGATATTGTACGGTGCCAGTATAAAAACTCCGTAATTCAGTAGTTTTGATACTCTGTGTAGTTTGATCAGTAAGTATATTAAAGTATCATAGCCCAAGGTTATTATTTAAGGTGTTATTGTTAAAAATGCTCTCACCCCCAAAAAACGCTAAAAAACAGCAGGCTCCCTTTTTGGTCGGAGGCCGGAGCATATACAGAAGTACAAGTTGTTGGGCCACGTTCATTCTTAGTGTATTGGGCGTAAAAAGTTTGTTACGGTGAAAGGGGCTGTCTTTGTAAGTAGCTCACGTATCTGCAGAGTCAAGGTATAACCAATAACGTGTCTCACATTCCTCCCTGACAAATACTGTGTTTTTAATTCAAGCTATCGTCTATAATGTGATTAGCTGCATAGTTGAGCTGTAACAGTCATATAATTCCACTGTTGCTTGACGAGCGTTACGCATAGATAAATACTTTCACGGCTAGCAGCTCGCGAGCGATAAAAATATATAACGATTTTACTCGCTCCCCCATATCCAGTTAGCGTTTACAGAAGTTTGTGCTTGCTTTCAGCAGAACAAAAATGTGGCTGTCAGAACAAGATGTCATAAACTTCACATTTATCCGTATATCTCCCAGCGAGGTCCTGGCGACGTTCCTGTGACGTTCAACCAGTGCCCAAAATCTCGTGTACTGGATCTTACATGGATATCCCAGGGATCTCCAGGCTGCTTCTTCCAGTCAAATATCCAGGGCATACACCAGGACGATTATTTACGACTGTTATTTACTGGGTAAAACCGAAACGCGAATGTCGTTCGAAGACATCCAGTAGATATCGCATGGTTGGCCCGATATTCAGGACGTTCGCGACCTTATGGGGATGTCCTGTGGATATGAATGGTTTACTGGGTCAGCACCGACCGAAGCATATCGGCGCGGCGCCGCCGGTATCGAAGTATACGGTGCGCCGCCGCCGACAGAATAGACTTGGCGCACTCAAGCTGCCGGATTGCCGCTACCATTTTTTACGGTCGAAGAAACAGAAAAAAAATATATATATATATATATGAAGGAGTCAGTTCTTTGAACGATTCGTTATTCCAAGACTACGCTTTCCACGACTGTCACAATTTCAGTGTCACGAACCCGTGCGTAGGCAAACAGAGCGCGTTTTTTTTTTGTTTTTTTTTTGTTTGTTTTTTACGGTGAGGCATCTGTCACCCTGTATGACATGCCTAAATGAGCTTCTAAGCCTAAGTTTGAGCTGTGACAGTCTCCAAGCCGTTACTGTGATGCAGAGAGGTGTGTCACCCCCATTTGGAATGTCACAAAAATTGAAATGACAGGCGCTCGACTGGTTAATCGAGAGATGCGTGGTTCGAATCCCGCCGTTGTATGACTTTTTCGATGACAGCCATATTTTAACTGTTCATGTTCACAGGAAACTTAAGGCTTGTGTTGTGTTTATCCCTTTGTATGTTCCAGCCCCAGGAAAATTACTTTCCATCACGTGTCATAAAAGTGTCACCGGTCTGAGATGGTACTGTTTCCAAGCGTTTATTGCACAGTTTCCTGACACTTTACAGCCCTGTAGTCCTTTCACATTTCTTGTAGCATTGGCTTATGTTTGAACAAAGCTCTTTGTTATTTGTGCACCTGACGACTTGAACCTCGCAAGGGTTGCAAAATATCGCCAAGTACCGACCAATGAGCATGCAGTTAGTCACTAAAACACGGCCATTTTCTGGTCGATTTGTGTTTTTAAATCGCACAACGTCTGTTTGTTCACAATCGCGATAACACAAACAGCAGAAGCTTAATGTTAATCGCAAACGAAGCATAAAAAAGTAGCTCAACGGTACAAAGAGTTGGAATGGAAAGTGGAATCGATGGTACTGTGGCTCGCGATATCGTTCCTGTCGTCTTTGGGACTGATACCGTTCTCCTCGTTTCTTCATGTGCTTTTCAATGTGTGACATAAGCCAAAGAGGTCGAAATGCACATTAATAAAAGCAACAGCGAAACGATACAGAAACGAGATTTATGATACCGTCATCACCCCTTAAAGGACAACGGAAGCGAAATTTGTCCATTGCAAAAAAGGGCCCGAACAAGGTGTAAATATTACGCAGAATTATGGTGCCGCTAGTATTTTGCGAGTACGCTGTACGGATGGGCATATTTTTGACGATTACGAGCGCGCTGGGCCGCCCACCCGACACGATCGCCCATGGCGCGCGCCCGCTGCCGCAAAGCATTGCGGGAAAATCTGAGTAGCGCGTGACGTCAAATATCTCTCGAGCTCCATGTGCGGCTGCCCGATGAACGGGATAAACACGGCGAATTTCGAATAACGCCTGAAGTTGTTCAATTCGGAGATCTCGCGGAAGTCTGAAGGCGATATATCCTATGAGAGATGGGTTCGTACATGCTTCTTCGTCTCCGTTTTTTCCCCGTAGCGGGAATCAGACGTACGCCGAAACGCCAAGTGGAGGTAAAGATTTGTGCCTTCCGTTTTCGTGAAAATACAGAAAGGGCCGCTCCTTCATTCAGTCCGATGTACTTCGTTGACAAGTCAAGGCCTATGAGCACCTCTGGATTTGTTTTGAACAGTGTTGCGGATTTGAATCCACGGATTTGATTTAAATCCGGATTTAAATCCACCGGAGGGCTGGCGGATTTGATTTGCGATTTGATTTGCGCTAAAAAATATAGGCAGGATTTGGATTTGGATTGAATCGCATTTTCCACTAATGATTTGGATTTGGATTGAATCGCATATTCCAGGTATGATTTGGATTTGGATTCAATCGCATTTCCCACGAATGATTTGGATTTGGATTGAATCGCCCCTTTTTCAGCGGATTTGCGCGTGGATTTCGCCAAGCTCCCTCAGAAGATGCATGGATTTGAAACTGAGCGAAGCGCCGTTTCGCATTCTACGCGAATTGATGTGACCTTGTCTGAAATCTAGCGGCGTCCTCTCGCCAGAGCGACAGGAGTAGCCGTTTTGCTCCAATCACTTCCCCTCACCGCACCGAGGGAACACCAGGTGCAGTTCTTTGAACGCAGTTAACGTTATTCTGTCGATTGGACAGCACCTTTCCCGTGGACCTCTAGGTGAGTCTTCCAGCACGACTCGTTTCAAGCTTGCCAAATCATGTCGCGAAATTCTTGGTCTTCGCCATCATATTGAACGCATATGGGTACACCCATTCACGAAAAAACAAAGTGAAAACGAACAATAAATATATCACGTCCTATCATTTCGTGATTTCGGGAAGGCAAGCCTTTCTTACTCCCACGGACAATCATGGCAAGATGTGCCACTCTTCCTCGCATACCCTTTCTTTTCTTCCTTGATTACAACAGCCTGTACTGCGCGAGGAAAATTTTTACAAAGCCCCGAAACGTCAGCATTAAAATAGACCCATGGGCTACATGTTTAGTATAAGTATTCGTAACATGTCCCACGATTTATTAATGATACATTTAATTGTGACCCTCAGGGTATAGTAACCAACGACCTGTGGTCTTTTGAGTACTGATGGTAGAAACCGATGCAGGCGTGTGTTTTTGGGCGTAGCTGAGCCTAGGCCCGCGATAGGAATTCCTTCACTCAGGCGTGTTCGCCCGGTGCTAAATGACGAGGAGGTTCCTGATCCAAAATCCGCTTTTGGGAAAGTGTACCATACCTACCAACTCCACACTGTTCATGCCCCGTGAAGCCCGAGTCAACACCAACACGATACGTGATGATGGAGGTGGGGGTTGTGCACCGCCCCTCCCAGAGTGAGCCAATCATCTACGATTCAATACATTTTTATCAGTATCACTTTTTCTATTTTGGTGTAACAAAACTTTAAGGGCACTTAACGAATTACGTGTTGGAAGTGCAACAGAAAGTGCGGCTGATTTTCGATAAAGTTTTACTATTTTCTTTCTGGATGCCTTCAACTCAACTCCCATCATTCATCCATTACATGTATGTTCGTTGGGCTTCCCTTTGCGCCCCTCTTCCACTGGCATTGCGCAATTCCGCGCGGCGGAGTGGCCAGCTGTCGGCTACGCGCCGGCGAGGAGAGCCGTCTGAGCCAACGGGAAATTAAATGACTGAGGACGAGTTTTTTTCGTGAGGAGGAATCTAATGCTATCACACTGCAGGCCGACGCAGCTCTGGGCTCGAGCAATGCTCGGGACTGCCTAGCTCTGGGGAAAGTACTTATGCCTTCCAAGACGCGGCCGGTGTTAGCTTCCGGCTAATCGTACGGCGGCTGGTCGCGCGTGAAATACAACATCCACATTCAACGATCCCAACGATCCGAAATGGCTGCGCGTCTTCAACCTCTAAGAGGGAGCACGCTCGGCATGCCCGTTGCCCGCACGGGGCGCGCGAACTCTAGAAGTGGTAGAGCGAGCATACGGCTGTAAGTAGAAGCAACTCGTCAAATTGCCCCCTCCCAATCGCCCCCCCAAAACGTCACTTTATACATTGAATTTCCCTCGCCCCCCTCCCCCACTACGCGCTCCGACAAAGAAACCCCCCCCCCCCAAACCGAGCGTCTGGATCCGCCCCTGACACAGGCTGATACGTGGTGACTGACAGTCTGGTACACGCCGAGCAGGCGTGACCGAAAATGTCTTTCTAAACTCAAAAATTTGTCCTAAAATATGAATAAAATTTCGGCCAGCGCATTGATAGGTTGGCCCTTTATATCCTCGTCAATCAGACGAAAGTTATTGCTCTTTGTGCCACGTCACGCTGTTATTTAAGCGTTGTTTAGTGAATACGTGCAGTATTAGTAATTTGTAGACACGGTTATAGGTCTAGTAATGCTACTGCACGAATTTTGGCTCCCGGATTTGTCAAAAGATTCGATAAATCCGGATTTAAAAGCGGATTTGATTTAGGTCCGGAAAAACAAATCCGGATTTAAAAGGATTTGATTTAACGTCTCAAAATTAAATCCGGACTTGATTTGGATTTGATTTACTACCTTTAGAAAAAATGCGGATTTGATTTAAATCCGATTTGAGCGGCCAAATCCGCAACACTGGTTTTGAACCATTCGTCAACAATATGTCTGCGCACTACTTGTCTTGTTTGTTTCACCTGTCTGCAAGTAGGCATAGACGGATTCGCGGCGAGAATAAGATTCCTGTCTTTCGGAAACAGTTGAAATATGACAGTCATCAAAAAAGTTAGACATCGGCAGAATTTGAACTTCGCATCTCTCGATTGCTAGTCGAGCGGCAATGGCCAATACGGCCACGGAAACAACCACAGACTGGTAGAGCGTATTTGTTGTGAAACATATCCTGGCCGAACGCAAGGTAAGACATCGAGCAATGTAAGCAGCAAGACTCTCACCCCTAGAGAGAATGAGATCACCTTCCTTCGGATGAATTTTGGGGGCCAGCCTCGGTAGTGTTGTCTTTGTAATAAACGTCACCCATGTTTGACGCTGTGTTTCTGATGTCTATCCGTGTGTCGTTCGTGCAAGGAACACTATGTCCTGTATGTAGGAAAGGAAGTCGGCAACATGCAGTAGCACAGCCAGGAAAGACTTCACAAGCATGTACAATTTTTCTTGTCGCGAAAATCAACCTCCGATCGCAAAACAACCGCGAAATGAAAGTCAGGAACTCCAACAGGAGAGACATCGTGCGTCACTTCCGTGGTCTGTTACTGCGGCGCAGGGACGCTCGCCAGGGCCTCAGAGTGCTCCGCGGCCAATTTTTATATCGCGATTGTGGCGGCATTTCAACTAATATATGTAAATCTAAGTCGAATTCCGGATTGTTTTGCTACACATCGCAATATTAGGCAAACAGCTTTGCAGCTTATTTTCGCTTCCGTTGTCCTTTAAGGGGTCGCGTACTTCGCTCATTGACCCTTGCCTCTTGTGCCTGACCCTGATTTCCACAGCCCATTCCCAGCGCCCATTTCCACAGCAGTCCCAAAACAACCAAAAGCTCATTTCATCCGAAAAAAATTTTCTGAGACTCTGGGCTTTCGGTCGATCTGGACACGCGGGTGGCAGTGACCCATATCCGCCAAAGCAGACATAACTGGAACGCCACTTCGACTTGCGGAGCTGCACTCGTGGAGAGAGCTACCCTAGCGGCTGTTACGAGAAATAAAGGCAAACTGTATGACAATGAAAAAGATGGGGCATACACACACATGACACACGCAACGAAAAACAAAATGCTCGGAAACGTAGAGTTTTTAGCATCGTGCGTGCGCACTTCTAATGTGCGTGTTTACGCGTCTCTTAACTTCAGCATTCCAATCCCGCTTTGGTTTAATACGCATAGAAGGAGTTAATGCGGCTGGGGCTCAGGTGGCGCTTAATACTGTTGAGGGGTTCTCATGCGCGTTTAATTACGGTATATGCAGTCCATTTTGATTTATATTGGCGGCTGATCAATCCATTATGAGAGCAAAATGGCAACCGTCCATCAGTCAAACGACAAGGTCTGGAAAGACCGTGTCCGCTGGGGCCCATGTCGCAATGCCCATGCCGCAGCGACCGTGTCGCTGGGGTCCATCGCAAGGATGCTGTCGCCATCCTTGAGATGAGCTGTTGACTCAGAATTACCGTCAGCTCTGGTTATCATCACCATGTTTGTTTGTGTTTGCTGTGATTACGCAAGGTGTATGTCGGCTGATATATCATAGATGCGATGACTTTATCTCATTGATACACGCCAAGGTGGCCGCGTTCGCTCAGTGGGGCATTTTCAGATTTGTGATGAAACGAATGAAGATGCACGGAGTCTATAGTGGCAAATTTATCGGATTTGGTGTCAAACTTTGGGCGGTAATAATATAACAGCATCGCATCCGCGTGATATCGATCAGCATACACCTTTACGTAATCGCCTAACACCCAAATAAACGTATCGCAATGATAACCGCAGTTAAGGGTAATGCCAAGTCCACAACTCATGCCGAGGCGGACACCCTCGCAGCATAATGGCGAATTGGGATGGTCATTTCGTGGCAACGTTTTTTTTTTTTCAGATCTTGAACAGTCATGTTCGCATGTTCCAAGCAAAGCAATCTCGCATGTTCGCGTAGCACTTTCCGACTGCGCAGAATTTGCCAGCTAACACTTTTTTTCGCGCGGCCTCGAAACTGTCGAGAAGCGGGTTGCCCAGCTATATCTGGTGTCGTCATATCCGCACTGCAACGGTGACGAGTGCCCTCATTGGCCCGCGTCGAACTCACGTAATTTAGCAGACGACGGAACCCTAACGCGGGCGACTGCGATGCCCGTAGCTTGATCCAACTGTATACGAACTCTGCCCTGATTCAAGAAGGATGAGCCGACCTAGCAATTTCCGAGCTCTATGCCGTGCTGCCATAAAATGACCACCCGAATTCGCCATAAGCAGGGCAGTCGAAACATTATTTCCCTGCATTTCTCCTAGGTGCCGTTAGGGTGGCTTTCTTCCCGATTCGGTGGTCAAAGTCGCGTTCCAGTTAAGTCTGCTTTGAGCTGTACTTCCTGAAACTCTGAAGTGATCTGTAACGTGATGTATGCTGTCCACTGACTTCTACAGCTTCTTAATTCTCCTTAGGGATCTAGCATCTGGAATTCCGCGAGATGTAACAGATATAAAACAGATACAAAAGATGTAACTGATATAAAAATGAGAGCTGATGCACGGAATCTATATTAAAGAAGCCTGACCTTGGGGGAGTAGAAATGACACGACACTCGGTGTGTACAAATGAGATTGCGTTCAAGAAGTGGTCTGAAGAGAGATATTTCGAAAATGAATTTTATTCGTATGCATGTTGGCTAAAGCGAGGAGCACAGTCTCCTCGGAAGCTCATGGAGGTCCGCGTCATTAGGCACGGAAAAAGAGCATGGTGGGAATGGTATGTCCTGTAGCTGGAACATATAGCCTGACGGCAGAAAACACACAAACCTCGAGCGCCTTCTGGGGGCTTGATCGCTTCCATCGCTTGCGAGCTAAGGAGAGGCGGAGCTCTCGTTAACACGAACATGTGACACGTTTCACGTGACGCGTTACGCGCTTTTTCTTTAACGGGACAAAGGCGTAACCTCTGGCTAGCGTAACGACCAACGGTGTCGTCTGCGTAAAGGCTGGTTCACACTGCCACGTTCGCGCTTACGGGCTACGGGTTGCGCTTACGTAGTACCCATCTGGTTGCCGGCTACGTTCCTCCATCGTTCACGTTTCGGCGCTCCGTTCCTCCAATGAGGAGCGGCCTCCTAGAGCGCCATCCTTCGGAAGAAAAGTGAAATAGAGCCACAGAGTAGCATGGCGTCCAGCGTCGAGCACCCCGGTGCCAGCTGCTTTGGAAGACAATCAGACATTCCTTGACGATGTTCTTAACTGTTAACTGTTAATGTTCTTAACTTAACGCCATCGTCGACAGTGCAACGTACAATTCGCTACTTCGGACAGATTCATTGGGTAAAGATATCACCTGACAGACCCACTGCTACGCTAATTGTCATCCATGAGTTTTCTTTCTTCGTGGCATCCCTGTAGTCGCTTCTTTTTCTATTGTATAGCCAGGGAAACTTCTCAACTAGCAGAATAAGAGCTTCTAAGACATCCAATGTCTCCGCCATCTTTGCAAGGAGACGCGCGAGACAAAACGCTTGCGCGGCATCCGAACTTTGCTGCCATCCTATTGGCCACTGCGCTTACGGTTACGGGGCTTGCGGGAGAAAAGTTGAAGTTGCTTCAACTCCTTGCGGAAACGATCTTGCGGGCGCCGTCTCTTCGTCGTCATCGCAACCCCCACCGTAAGCGCCCGTAACTCGTAGACGCAAGCGTAAACGTGACAGCGTGAACCAGCCTTAACGAGTATGTTCACGTGCTCACATGCTTCATCGCCTACGTGGCTCATGACCAACGAAGGGCGAAGCACTCGTGATCTCGAGCACGTGGTGTATGACGCGCTCTTTTCGTTAACGTGACAGAGGCGTAATCTCTCGGTACAATAACGATAGAATGAGATCATTTCCTTACGAGTGGGTCTACCCACTCGTCAGAATGTTAAAAATCTTCGTTCGGAGATTTGCTGAAACAGAATTTCTACAGAAACGAACATATATTGCCAGGGCCGGCGATAGGGTAGGCGAGTAAGGCGACAGCCTCAGGCCCCGCGCCTGCATAGGCTCCGCGCACGAAGCCCTCAACCAGGGATTACATTTTTAAAAATCTCACGCAAATGAGAGAAGAATATAACGAAAGAAAGAGAGGAATATGTCATGTGCCATTCGGTCATGTGATGAGAAAAAGTCCCACTTTTAAGAAAAATCCGCCAACCCTACAAGCTATACCGAGGATTTCGCACCCTTCTCTCCTGCTGCCATTTCCCCAAACTGCTAAAATATCTGACTGCGAAAATCTTATCATTTCTTATCTTTTCATTACTGTTGGTGTTAAACAGGCCCCGCGATGTGCCTTTGCCTCAGGCCCCGCACACCCCTAGCACCGGCCCTGTGCGTTGCTCCACAACTGTGTACAAAAAGGACATCCTTTCCCTTTCGTGGTATTCGTACCAGTGGATACATGAGGGCTGTGAGATATTCTCTAGAAGATGCACATCAAGACGAGAAAGAAGATGAAGAAGTAACAACGACAAGTCAAACACGAACCACGCGAGCTATCCAAGTAAAATTAAACAACCCCATTGGTTAAAAAGATTGCAGCCTCATTGGCAGCTGTAGTGCGTTCACCAGCTCCCGTGGCTCAGTTCCCCTAGAAGTCGGCCCAGGACGCACATTTCCCCAGGGCGTCAGTCGTGACGTTGCCCACATACGTGAGGCCGACAACGGCAAGCCCTTTCAACATCACCACCACCACCACCACTCAGTGGTTAGCGTGCTGGCCATGTCACGTCGAGACTGGGAGGTACCCGGGTTCGAATCCCGGTGCCGGCTGTGCTGTCTGGGGTTTTTCCTGGGTTTTCCTCAGACGCTTTCAGACATATGTCGGCACAGTTCCCTAAGAAGTCGGCCCAGGACGCACATTCCCCCAGGGCGTCAGTCGTGACGTTGCCCACATACGTGAGGCCGACAACGGCAAGCCCTATCACCACCACCACCTGTAGTGCGTTCAGGGCGGTGACATCACAGCACGTAAGGGCTCGTAACGAGCACGATAGCCTCAACAAGGAAGCCAAACGGGGAGCAGACACTATGACCATAGCAAAGCGTTGATAAGGTTCCTCGTTTCGTTATTCCTATATGACGACTCGTTTACGACTCGACGTTGAAACTGCCAAAGAAAGATGGCGGAAGGATTCTTCGCTTGGGTGATCACACAAGCGGATAACCGTGCCCCATGGACGTGATGGCGTCAGGATGCCTCTCAATTGGACGAGACCGATTTTATAAAGTTGTTCCGTCCGCCAAAAAACGCTGACCGCACCGTTTGCGGGGTCTTACGACCGTACTCCGCACCGTCTTGTTAGCTACGGGTATTGTGATGAACAACTATTGCGAATGGGATGCCTATAGCAGTTTTGGAATTCTTCTCTTATAGAGTACATTGCGGACATAGTGTTGATGTTTTAATGAATCTGAGGAGCAAAGCATTCTGTAGATATCCTGAGGTAGATTCTCTTGAATAGTTCCATAACGTTCTGTTAAAGCTCACAATAAAAACGTTTTATTGCACTGCGAATTTATTTTAGTGTACTGTTTATGAAGCATGAGAGTAAGGCTGCGCGTTGTACTTCCATGCTTGCAGGAAAAATTTACATAAAGGTATTCAAATAAGTGTTTACGATGAGGAGAAAAGACACCCTCCTCCTCTTTCTTCTTCGTATACTTCTGATACCACTACGTCTTCCCTTTCTGGCCTCAGACTTCCATGTGCTTTGGAACTTAGCACACACTACCTCTCGTATCATACTTAGGACCATTCTAACCCGACACCATCGTCAGGGCAGGAATATGATTCACAGTTTTTGCGTATTGCTCGATCGCCTCTCCAACAACCTATAGAGGCGCTCGTGTCGTCCTCAAGATGGCGCAGAAAAGAATGCCTCAGAACATCAGTTCTCTCTTGCAGAAAAGAATGATTGCCGATGAGCAAATCGACCTGCTTCCTGCCTTCTTCCACAAGACACGCTTCCAAAATTGTCCAAATAACATAACTCGCGCGTGGTTTCCTGCAGTCTTCGCTGTTTTCGTTCACGCCGCTCCTGTCCCAGGTGAAAAAATAAAGTGGAATCCCAAGTGGGATATAGTGGAACCGCTTGAACAACAAAGTGGGTCAAAGTGGAACCACTTTGTCAGCAAAGTGGTTTGAAGTGAAACCACGTGGTCAGCAAAGTGGTTTGAAATGAAACCAATATCTTGCCAAAGTGGAAGTCAGAGTGGGTTAGTCAGAGCCGTTGTGGGCTAAACTGGAACCACTTTGTCAGGAAAGTGGTTTGAGGTGGAACCCCTTGGTCAGCAAAGTGGTTTGAAATGGGACCAATATCTTGCCAAAGTGGAAGTCAGAGTGGGTTAGTCAGAGCCGTTGTGGGCTAAACTGGAACCACTTTGTCAGCAAAGTGGTTTGAGGTGAAACCACTTGGTCAGCAAAGTGGTTTGAGGTGAAACCACTTGGTCAGCAAAGTGGTTTGAAATGAAACCAATATCTTGCCAAAGTGGAAGTCAGAGTGGGTTAGTCAGAGCCGTTGTGGGCTAAACTGGAACCACTTTGTCAGCAAAGTGGTTTGAGGTGAAACCACTTGGTCAGCAAAGTGGTTTGAAATGGAACCAATATCTTGCCAAAGTGGAAGTCAGAGTGGGTTAGTCAGAGCCGTTGTGGGCTAAACTGGAACCACTTTGTCAGCAAAGTGGTTTGAGGTGAAACCACTTGGTCAGCAAAGTGGTTTGAAATGGAACCAATATCTTGCCAAAGTGGAAGTCAGAGTGGGTTAGTCAGAGCCGTTGTGGGCTAAACTGGAACCACTTTGTCAGTAAAGTGGTTTGAAATGGAACCAATATCTTGCCAAAGTGGAAGTCAGAGTTGGTTAGTCAGAGCCGTTGTGGGCTAAACTGGAACCACTTTGTCAGTAAAGTGGTTTGAAATGGAACCAATACCTTGCCAAAGTGGAAGTCAGAGTGGGTTAGTCAGAGCCGTTGTGGGCTAAACTGGAACCACTTTGTCAGTAAAGTGGTTTGAAATGGAACCAATATCTTGCCAAAGTGGAAGTCAGAGGGGGTTAGTCAGAGCCGTTGTGGGCTAAACTGGAACCACTTGGTCAGCAAAGTGGTTCGAAATAGAACCATTTTCTGGCTAAATTGTGTTCACTCCGAAGTCAAAGTGGCTTTGGCCAGAGCCTTGTGGGTTAAACCGGAACCACTTTGAAAGTCAGAGTGGGTTAGACAGGACCTGCTTGGGGTATCACATGAGGAACACTAAACACGAAAGGAAAGGCAATCCAATCCAATCCATGTCTTCGTATCATTTGAACGATTTCAAAGTTGCGTCGGTTGGATAGAGCAATACAATGGAGCTACTGAAACTGCCCAGCATTGTATTCCAAGTTCAGCGTGCTTCAGGTGCATATAGGAGGTGAAACTCAATGCCTCGCCTCGCCACGAAACCGCCGTCGCCGCTGATATCACCTGATTGCAACTTGCAACAGACAGGCGTTCCACGGTGCTCGCTCGGATGGCTCGGATGGAGAACCAAGGAGAATGTGATTTCTGCGTCGTGAGCTGCTTCTGCTAATTTCAGTCTGGATTTTGTTGATTTCGCTTCTTGGAAGGGTAAGCCAGTGGATCAACTTACCGTTCGAACATGACTAATATGTGACTGAACTTTTCCTTTACCATTTCAGATTTGGCTTTCTTCATGCCGCACTTCAATATTGGATCTCGAAATTCCCTGAGATTCATATCGTACCTGGGGGCTTAATTGTTTCACACGTTCAACTTAACGGTACGAGACAGCTGAACGAGTCATTCAGGCTAACGAAACGAGCGGACTTATCGACGGTTCGCTCTGTCCTAATCGCTGATTTTCGTTAGACTCGCACTCGTGCTCGTCCGATACTTGACGTCATCACAGTCAGAAGAAGACAGTCTGCGTGCAAGGCTGCGATTTCCTCGACCAATACGGAACATTTCGCTGGTTCCTGCTTCCTTCTTCCTCCGCTGCGCTGAACGAGGGAAGAAAAAAGCTATAGCCAATATCCCTTTGTGATTAACGGCCATCCATCCTGGAACAGAAGAAGAAGATAAAACATGGCGTCTTCTCGTCGTGGTGCCCGCGCAACTGCTGAGCAGTACGCCCTTATAGTACAATACATGCAGGAGAACCTGAACCTGTTGCACGGCACGTTCTCGCCCGCCTATACTGCACAGCATCGAGACAGAGACTGGACCCTACTTGCAGAGCGCCTCAACGAAGCAGGGGGCGCAGTAAAAATCACTGAGAAGTGGAGGAAAGTAAGTTCTGTGATCACTTTCACACGCGGCATGCCATATGAGTTACTACGTTATTTGATGATTGAGCGAGCGGTGAGAAGAAAATTACGCCGTGAATCCAGGAATGACTGCTTTCGACAGATGCAGTACTTTGGAAACGGTCAGAGCTGCACGTGTAGAGTTTATTATCTCTATATAGGCTTGGCAAGACTGGAAATCAAGCGTGAAGTCCAAAGCGGCACGCATTCGAACGTCCAGGAGCAGGACAGGGGGTGGTCCACCCTCGAAAGACCATTTGACGCCAACAGAGGAGGCATTAGTTAGCTTGCTGGGGGAAGTCTGCATTGGTGGCCTGAGCACGACCGCTGAACTTTGCTTGGGGGTCAAGCTCACGCCAGCACTGCAGAACAGCCACTGGCTGCTAATGCGTTGCTCTTGCGCGAAATGACTGAAAACAATGGGAATGCTCCTAGTGGTATGTTTTGTACATGCACTTTAGTAGCCCTATACCTGATTATATCTCAAGTTTTATAATGAATGCTTGTGTTTATTAATTTTATATTGCGCTACAGAGGCGCAGAATGTCTCGTTCCAAACATCCCAGGACACTGAGATTTTGTCGCAAGCTTTGGCGACAGATAGCCCATCTCAGGCGGGCGGGGATGTCGGTGACCTGGCTTCGTCACCCCCTCAAGCAGAACGGCGAGAAACTGGGGAAGCGGAGGAAAGGGAGCCCAGGCACAGGAGGCGAAGACGGATAAGTAAGATTAGTGGTGCCATAAACGTATACACGTTTAGAAATGTTGCAACTCAGCGAATAAAAGCCCATACAAGCCTGAATCATCAGCAAATCACGCTTGCAGGGGCCCTACGGCTTCAGTATCAAAACGAAGTTGGGCAAAGCTTTCTTAGCTTGCAGACAGAGCAACACCGAATGCTTCGTGAAATCTCCGGCTTCATCGCAGCACTAGTAGGGGCGGTGAACAGGTTGGCTGCTGCTGAGCGGCAAAGCACAACCCTCAGCGAAATTAAGGAAATAATAAGCGTAAGAACACTACTATTCATTTTTATTGTTTTTATTAAACTTAACTGGGTTCCACTTTGTCCTCTTGCACCAACGCCGAGATGGAATGTACCATAATTTGAAACTACTACTTGGCGTATTTTCGCTGGTTTCCGCTACGGACAGTCTCACAGACAAAAATAAAAATAAAAAATAAAACACGACAAGAAATAAAAGACGAAGCAGCAACTTTAGGAACAACAGACATGTATATATATATATAATGATTGGGAATTCTCCACTGGGAATTCTGGGAAACTGGGAATTCTCCACTGACGTCGTTTTTCTGGGCTTATGTAATGTGAAAGAAAAAGAAGGGAAACAGGGGGAAAAGGAGTCTCGAAAATATTATATATATATATAAATATATACATATTAATAACGTCCGGGTAATAATAATCAGTTTATTTTGCGACGAAGATTTTGAAAAAGTATTTTGCTCCAACGCCTTGAAAATGAATTAGATATCAGGTAATACCTACCAGAAATGTATATCCCAAGACGTCATTTTTGCATGAGTAATAGATGTATTATCAACGTAAATTGCGTGTAAGCGAGTGCAGGAAAAAATACTGTTTAGAGCACAGACCGGCATTGTAAGTACGGTACGCAATGCGTATAGCCTAATCTACAGCCGCTAGTATACATTCATTTGAGAGCCTCCGAGATGCCGACATCTCGGGCAAGCAATGAAGTAACTTTTCCGTGGTCATTTCCTGATTTCTTTAATTGACGATCGACTAGTGCTCAGACTCCGTCCGTAAAAGACGCCCAGTCTTGTAAAAGACGCCCTGTCCAAAGCACGACAAACAGACCGGGGGAACTTATTCGGTAAACGCAACGACGAACCCAAGGGCGACCGCGCAACCTCCGTGCGCCGTCTCCTGCACCCCGCGCAGAACGAATCTGCGCGCCCTCGCTGGCAACCTTCGTTTATAATACCATATGTGGTTGTATTGTCCATATTACCATCCATACTATCCGATCATATTTGTACGTCGGCATATAGCAGGTGTGCACTTCTACAACGGTAGGAAGAGCAACTACAAATTCCATAATCAGTCAATACAGACGTCAGTGACTTGTGAAAACAATAAATATAGCATAAATATATGACAACAAAATAAAAATAGCAAAGTAGTCATACAGCTATAGAAGACATGCAAAAACGCGTGAGTGTCCCGAATCGAATTGCGGACCTTCCGTCTCCAAGTCCGACACTTTATCTCTCGGTAAATAGCGGAGGGGAGCGTGCACAACAGCAATTATTTCGGAGTCGGAGGCGAACGGCGTGCGTGGCGCCATCTACTGTCAGAAAAATTGTGATTCGGAGTTGCTCTTAGGTTTGTATGCCCTTTAAAGACTAGTTTTTCGAAAATATCGGAAAAACGCGACAACAACGAGATGTGTGTGTAGTTTGATACATGTGCTCTTGAACCGCCTTGATTTTGTTTTTAAATTCCGTGTTAGCGCCGCGAAGCAACTGTGGCTATGAGCGGCGTACAGACGTGGACAGATGGAGAGAGGACAGCGGGAAGGAGTGGGGGACAGGTGGTCCGTTTTTATGTGTAGAGACAGATCTAGGGGAGATCTATGAAGCCGATACCACGATGTTCTGCATCGGCCCATAACCAGCCTAGTTAGTCTTTCGTCCGAAAGGTGCTCAGATATTAAATAAAACGAATTTTAAAGATGAGTGTCTGCAAAACTTCGCCAGCGTGACGTCACCCCCTAAGCAGAGGAGTGAGAGGAGGAACGACGCCGTCCAGACGCCCCGTAACTCTATATGAAGCCAACATGGCAGTGGCATTCCTATTGTCAAGGTCGAGCCACCATTGGTTCCTAATTGAGGAGTGGCGTTTTCTGGCTTTTTCAGAGAGGGAATTGCGACATACCCTCAACATCCGGCATCTGCTCTTGCCATGTACTGCCTCGAATAACAGTCAAACTGCGCTACTATTTCGCTCGGGATTTTCAATACCGAGGTCAGTGGTTCACGAGGAATAGAACAACAACAACTTTATTTTAAGATGATGAATGGGGAGTTTCATCGCCAGAGGCGATACTCTCTACCCAATTCCCTGCGGTGATGATGGAAATGAAATAATGAGCCCATTCACAATAAGGATCCAAGTCCGATTGTGTCCAGAAAGGTCATAAGAGCTTTGAGCGCAGAGCGTTGGTGAATTGGATTAGGCTAGGGACCAAGCAATTTCGATAGGGAGAAGGGTCGAGAGTCCAGCTGACGAAGACACCCCAAGAGTGTGGTTCGGGGAGGTTGGTACTGTGGGCAATGGAGAAGAACGTGCTCCATAGCCTCTAGAGCACCGCAGTGACACCAACTGGGAAAGTCAACTTGTCTCAAGCGGTAACGCAACCGAAATGTGAAAGCCACATCGAGTCGCATTCGGTGAATCAATGCAGTAGCTTGAGGAATCAAACGACACTATATAGTTTGGAAATCGACTGGAACGGATGCGACCGTCACTTTAATTGGGTAAATGCTTGATACATCCCTTATCCACGATAGCGATACAATTCATGGAATTACCTTTTGTGCAATGTTCTTTTCTGGGATGAATGTTTGATTTGGTTTGATGGATTTGGTTTGGTTTGATTTGGTTTGATGAACCCAAGCAGCACAATCTACTGAAAGACGAGTGCAATAGGGGTGGACGGGTAGGTGGAAGACCTTGAACAGACTCTTGAAACTGAGGAACATTGACAAGACACATACCGTCCACCCCTGTTGCACTCGACTTTCAGTACATTGTGCTGCTTGGGAAACAGCCAAGGTTTTATCGCTTTTTAGTAGAGCAAACAAAGCAAAATGGTGGCGACGAATGTGGCTGACTGCTGCAGTTCTCGCAATTTGGGAAAGGGAATAAAAAATCTGGGTTCAATCGATCCACCAGGTATATCGTTCATATTTCCCTGTTTCAGACACAATTGGTGACAGCAGCAAAGACACATTGCAGGGAAGACTTGGCAGCGCAAAATTTTTGCCTTGTCTCAACGCCACTATCATAGGAAATGATTCTATAATGTTTGTGGAGAGCAGCGGAAAGTCCAACCTCGACGGTCGAACGTCATGTGCCCTGGAGTCAACAGCCAAGCATAATCCAGGGAGGACAGTCATCCTTTGGTACCATGGCGAACCCTTTCTGAACAGCAATCCTTTCCTGCGGGTGCTGAAAAACCTCCCTAACGTTGTGTTGCAAAATATTAAGGTAAGTTATATCGTCTTTGTTACCGCTCCGACGAAGTCCGACTGTGTGGGGGCTATGGTATTTCCACAGCAGCAGTTTCGTTTTAGGAATAACAAGCCGACCTTCGGTCAGGCTGACCTTTCCGAAATAAACGAATAACCCCCCCCCCCACACACACACACAGCAGCACGTTTCCAAATTTTATGGCAGTCTAGGAACTAGCGCCGGCTGGGCTAAGCACAGACACCTCATGACAAAGTTCACGTCGGTGGCGTTGCCTTGTTTGAACGTCCCAGTTGGACGTTCTTGTATGTGATCCAAATATATTTTGTACAGTCTTTCTAGCCGTGCTTCTGCAAAAATGCCGCCGAGAGGCGAATTACTTTATCGCGCAGTTTTGTGAAACTCGTTTATTATCATTTGTACGGAGCTTGAGGGGAGATAAATGTAACCATACCGTTCCTGAAGCAGTGCAACAAAACACAAGTACCACGTGTTGCCACCGATAGTGAGTGGCCCACTTCTCCTCTTCGTGATTTGTTGCAGATACCCCGAGCTGGCGAAAGCAGCCCCCTACATCTCTCGCAAAAGCCGTATCAAAAAGCGTGTTACTGTACACCATAGAAATCATAAGTAGAAAGGCAAGAAAAACTGGGAGAGAGAGAGTGATGGGGGAGAGCAAAGGAGTTGTACCGAGGCAAGCCCCTCTCCCAATGTCCAAGTCCGGGAGGCACCATGATCGATATTCTGGATTCGGACGGATTCTGCCACAGCCTTTCCACGTGTGAAGACCAGGCACGTTCGGCGCAATGTATTCAATCCAATGCAAGTCGCTTCCGCTTCCGCTCTGCTCCGCGTGCCATGCCTTGTGCGGCATGGCACTCTGCATGCAGCTCATGGCAGCTCTGCTCCGCGTGCATGCCGTGTGCCGCGTGTTGAGCCGTGTGCGAAGTGTGTTTGTTTCGTCTGCCATCACCTGTGAGCTCGGATTCTCTAGGGAACGAGTATCATACGGTTTAAACGTCGTGCTGCAACATGAAACAACAGAGCAGGGAACTCGTAGGTGCCACCGTTCGTAACACGCTAGGCCTACGGTATCGATCATGGCGGCTCACATGCTGAGATCCCCTTCTTCGCTGGCTTGGTTTCTATTTATTATGAGAGTCCTATGCTGCACACGGAGCAATCCGTGTCTCGCCATTGATCGGACGCCACAGGTGTGTTCGGATTGGTTGCCAGAATTTGAAAACGACACTTCGCGCTTCCTAGCCTGCGTGCTGCGTACTCTCTCGGCGGTTTCATTTGAAATTTGAACGGTGAACGCCGGGTCGGCAGTGTCTTTCGTTGGGTGGCAAGTGCGTTCGCCGTTCGCCATCTTATTCGTGTGTTATGGTGTCTTTGATCGCGTTGTACTGCTTCTCGACAGAAGTATCGGTCTACGAACAGCGAATCGGATTTGAACCAGAAGTGTTGTCGTGAATTCTGGCTCGATGAACACGTTCGTAATCCATCATATTTACATAGCGGTAACAAGAAAATAGGATTGATGAGGTAGCATAATTTTATGTTTGACGTATAGTAGGCAAGGACATGATGATCAAGAGATTGTGCGCAAGTATGTGACAGTTGTTCGTTGTTGGGAATAGGCAATATTCGTGTTTTGCAAGTTTGAACATTGTTGCAGTGTGCCTGGAAGCGCTGCGCAATGGAGTCAGTACGCTCAGTGCATGTAAATGCGTCGATCTGCCGATTGTGTCAGTATGATGACTCAAATAAATTTCTGTTCACACGAACAACTTTGACAGTTCTTTCGGAATAATTGAATAACTTTACCGCGTTCATAAAAGCTATTAGACATAAAAGTCAGGCGTAGCTGGTACAGCCAGCACGAAGTCAGCAACAGCCAGAACCGGTCAGGCTGCGAGCTGGACGGAAAGAATTCTGATTGGAGGATTCAGGGAGCAATCGCTTCATTCTCCT
Organism: Ornithodoros turicata; assembly: GCF_037126465.1. Classification (NCBI taxonomy): domain Eukaryota; kingdom Metazoa; phylum Arthropoda; class Arachnida; order Ixodida; family Argasidae; genus Ornithodoros; species Ornithodoros turicata. The sequence continues at coordinate 89,420 of NW_026999412.1, forward strand.
TGGTCGTGTGCCCAGTGTTTTGTGAATTTTCCTATTGTATGAGCTCTATGGGGAGTTGAGGAGAGCTGGAGAAATTTGCTTGCGTCGCATAGGCGACGGCACACTTAACCCTAGCGCAGGAGCTCGTGGCCTGCTTCCATGCCATCGCCGCCTTGCGTCGAGGCCGGGGTGGCGACAGCAGGTCCATGGTACGCGGATGCGCTCGGGGGAATCGGCGCAGCAGGATGGACCACCTGCTGTGTGGTGTCACCTATCGTTCTCGCCTAACAGGCGCACCAACAGCGCGTGTGCGTTACCTACCACACTTTATCGAATGCGGGTTTGCGGACGTTCGAGCTTGAGGGGCACAATATTATGACATAATTTTGAGGCCTACGCAAAGGCAAACACTGTAGGCTCACCCACGTTTCGCTCTGAGCGTTCTGTTCACTATGACATGTGTCTAACTTTTTTTTTTAATTTCATGGTGGCGATGAAAGATTGTGTGAACGTTTGTGAACGATTGTGAAACGTATTTGTGTGAATGCAAATACCAAATAGGCACACCGGTATTTTTACTGGTATACTTCTTCATCATCGAACTGAATGGTGTCTGGAGCTATGTGGGCTCCCTGCTGGACACCTGCAGCTCCATTTCTTTCAAGCTTCAGCGTAAGTGTGAAGACGTGTCTTGAACGTTCGACGCTCTGCCATGAGCGTCACTGTTTCCTTCATTTCACATCAGCGTGAGAACGGTTTAATAGCGGTTGACGATACCGCTGTCTTTTAAAAATGCGCAGAGGGCTGTCATCATTACTTTCACTTGTTGCTGTTTGCAGCGCCAGTAACCAAATAGTTTGCAGAAGCTCAAAGGTCGGAAGTCAAGCGTGTCAAGCACAGCGTGAACTCGTTTTCTGTGAGTTTCGTAAAACGCACACACCATGATTATGTCAAGTGTGTCTTCCGAAGTGTTGCATGTGCGGCATCACGAAGTTCATATAAGTTTCGTTCTGTAGAGTGTTGCCCTTCAATAAAGCTGACCAAGGGGGATTCTGTGGATGGCTGTTTGCAGAGGCCTCTCCAGGCGTCTTGGGACGAGGCTGTCAAATTGGGATCGATGAAAGAGAGACAATCAGTAGGTCGGAGGGACGAGTTCCATAGTTCTCTGGATGGGATGGTCGTCGTTTTCCTTAGATAGGCTTTGGAGTCAGCATTCAAGTAAGGTATGGCGCTGAGCTTGGTCTTGCTTAGAGCTTCCTTGGTTGTTTTGTCTGCTGCTTCATTCCATGATATACCACAGTGGGATGGAATCCACTGCAGTTTTATACTGTGGCCTGACCGTGTGGCATCGCTGAGGGTGGTGAGAATTTTGTACACCATATAATTCAAATCACTTCTTTTGATGATGGCTTCTAAGGAGGACTTTGGTTATTGCTTATTGATATTGCATATTTGCTTTGAATATACCGTGCATTTGAATATACTGGTATACTGATTTTCTTATGGCTGAAATGTCTGCCAGATATGGAAATAGGAGCTCCAGCAACCAACAGAAATGAAACAAATAAATTCACATGTTCACCCTCGATCTGCCACTGTCTTGCACTGATATCGCGCCATGCCTGCAAGACTGACAGAAGGGCATAAAATTGCCATAATTGAAATCGCAAGGTCAGGTATGTCCCAGCGACAATTTTCCGTTGGCTACCCGCTGTCTGGTCGACACAGTTAAAAGGATCTGCAGGGCCTTTCGGAATCAGAAGCGAGAAGCGGATGCTCCCCGGTGCAGTGCCCGCTCAACAACCCAGTTGGAAGACAATTGGATTGCTGCTGCAATTGTGGACGATCCGTTCCTAACAGCCCGCGAAGTTAGAGACGAGCTGGACCTCACCACTAGTGAGACCACGGTGCGAAGGCTACTGCATGCAGTCGACCTCAAGAGCCGTGTTGTAGTGCAAAAACCGGTGCTCCATGCCTAACACCGACAAACGCGTCTCTGCTTCGTAACGACTCAAGAGGATTTGACAGCCCAGGACTGGCGGAACGTCGTCTTCAGCGACGAGTCTAGCTTTTGTACGCGGTGGTACCACTCGAAGGGAGTCTAGCGCACAGACTCTTTCCGGTAAGTCATATTCGCCTTGCGCTCACACTGCATGTCTTTTATAAACAGTGTGATACGTCATTGCAGATACTGCGAGCGCTACGTATGGACGTCCGCGCCAGCGTGTGAACAAGCGTCAACGTCTAGGGCGTGATCAGCTATGCAGGCCTGGGGCCGCTTCGCCGGATAGAGGGAACACAAACAGCAGCAAGATACTGCGACATGTCCTGGAAGGGCCCTTTCCTGACGGCCTCTACAGATTTGAACGGAATGGTGCCTCTGTTCACGCAGCTGGTGCCACCTGCGAGGTTCTTGACGGGTATGCCATCATGCAGCTCGAGTGGCTAAGCTGGAGCCCAGATCTCAGTAATATTGACAACGTATGGGGAGTCATGAACGCTGAATAGTCCAGGCGCCCCGGGCAGAACATCGTCCAAGGGGACAAGCTGTGGGGACCATCGTCCAAGGGGACCAGACGCCATCCTCGAAGAATGGGAGCGCCTAAGGGCACACCCGACGCACGTGAGCTCCTTCTACGAAAGTCTCCCTGAGAGAATGGGGATTGTGAAAGAAAACTCGGGTGGACCGACTCGCTTTTGACAAATAAAAAGTGAAAAGAAATGGGAAAAGTATTTCCAATAAATCACTTTCTAGGGTAATATGTGCAGTTATCATTCTTCGTCAGCATCAACATTACTAACTGAAAAGACCCCTTGTCGCATAATTGAGGTGCATCGTGTCTTTCTCTGAGCTTTTCTCAGCGCAAGAAAATATATTCCCGTACAGTGGCATGTTATCCCAGTGCCGCACATCAAGCATCACTTCGTTGCCGGAGCGCGCCTTGGTGGAGAGACTTGCGCCGCAGAGTAGACAGCTGAACAGGTGATCCGTGCGTGCTTGCCGAGTCTCCGTTGAGAAAGGGGTGGGGGGGCTTGTACCAGGGTCCCAGAGTCTCCATCCCAGCTCACCCCAGCATCGACGCAAGGCAGCGCTGGCATGTAAACAGGCCACGCGCTCCCCTCCGGCGCTATGGCTAAGGGTGGCGACGCCTGTACCACCGGCTGGAGTTGGTGGAAAGAGCCTTGGGGTGGTTCCTAACGCACCTGGCTGGTTTGCTGGATCAGCTGGGTCACGGCTTCCACCTCATCAACTTCATGCCCGTCTGGCCAAAGTTCCCTGATGGGCTTCTGGCGCTATGAGTCTGTGACAGTGTGCGGTAAATCGGGGCTAACGGGACCAGGGGCCCTGTCGCACCAAGCTAAGAAAAACCGAAGCTGGGAATAAAGCTAGGAGCAACATGCTCCGAGTTCATAAGATTCCCACCAGTTATCCTGCAAAGGCTTGCCTATGTGCTCCTCATACCAAATCGGCGAATATTCGTTGACTGTGAGTACCGTGTATTCACACGGGCTTGTTTTCTGACGACGCAGCGACTTAAGGAACGAGAGGGTAAATGATAAGGCGCTGAGGTTACGCCCTTCTGGAATGCCTACACAGATAGTATTCCAACGTGCGGTCAGCTTAGCGGCTGGGGAAAACGTTCACGCTGCGGTTGGAGGTTGCAGCATTAATTTTACGTGCACGGCGTTTGGTACCCAATGGACGAAAGAAAGCGAAACTTGGTGGCACTCGCTGTTCTCACAGACGTCAGTGAATGCTGCCATGAAAAGAAGCGGTTAAGAAAGATATGGACGAAAGAATGGGTGCTGAGGAAAGAGTATGGTCTGCAAAATAGCCTTCTACGGGAGGTACCAGACGAGCACCCATGTGCCTACCACAAGGTTTTGAGAAAGGATGCGGCCACTTTTGAATACATTCTGCTCCGCATAGCAAAGCGCATCAGGAGAGCAGAGACGAATATGCGCGGGACAGTATACTAGCAGTGATCGTCTTTCCGTAACCTTCCGTAATCTGGCAACAGGTGCGTTTGAATTATGTGCCCTTGAACGTGCCTCTAAATGCATAAAGCGTTCGTAATTAAGAGTGAGCGGGAAAGAGCGTAGGAGAGAGTGCTATGAAAGCTGTGTGTCGTCGCTTTCTACCGGGGCTCCACAGCATTCTCAAATCATGTTGAGTGTGGTGTAAAGCAGAAACTGCAGTGGCTTAAGGCTCGCACCTTTTGGACACACTAAATACAGCTTCACCGCATAGCACGCACTGCGCCAACCATTGCCGCGAATGATAGGGTTCTCACTTCTGATTCAAGGACAGAGCGACTGGGGCGTACGCCTTTTTGTGTCAGTTTGGATATATGGATATATGGTTTGACACAAAAAGGCGTACGCCCTCCTCTCTCTTCGAATCAGAAGCGATAACCCTATCGTTCGTGGCCAAGGTTGGTGTGCTATGCTGTGAATCTGTTTTTAGTGTGTCCGTGATGTTCTGTCTTTAGAGTGCAGAAATGGAATGGTTGAGGTTCAATCTCCGCCTCTGGTTCCTTCATGATTTTTTTGCGGACGATCTATCGAACGGATTTTTGTTCTGAAAACGGCTTTGGTATCTGGTGACGGAAGAGATGAGATGTTCTCATTGGAGCAACTTCGTAGCTTTTATAATTAAAAAGTTAATTATTGAAAGTTAATTAAGACATTGCCTTGGGAGTCTGTTAATGGCCCCCTAGGGAGTGCCCTTCAGCATATGCTATATTGCAATTGATTTCATCTCGGAAAAAGTGATTGATATATTTTTAAAAAATCTGTTCACACTTAGCGTGGACACCCTGTATATATATATACAGGGTGTTCCATTTAAGATTGACTTCACCTTTAAAAAATAATGAATCTCGCAGAAGAATGAAACCAAGTGCATAGTTTTACCAGTGACCTGGAGCATTTAATAGTATTTTTTGACGCGCAATGAACTGATTAATTAATTAATTTAATTTTCGAACTTTTTAATTAGGAGGATCACACCGGAGATGTCAACTGTGAAGTTGTGGGCGTTGACATGAGAAAGCGAATGCAGTGTGAAGCAACTCTCTAGCCCATACGAGTCTTTTTTTCCCGGGCCAGCAGAAAGGGCCAGGAGTTCCGAAACTACGACGGAATCAGTTTCCGTCGCGCGAAAAGAGCGCTTGATTGCAGCGCTTTCTCACGGCCGCTTGACGAACAAGCATTGATGCCGTCCGTTCCGCCTATGCGGTTATCTGTTACGGGTGCGGGGACACCAGCGAGGTCACTGCGGCGCTCACTGCGGCGCGACGGAAACTGATTCCGTCGTGGTTTCGGAACTCCGGGCCCTTTCTGCTGGCCCGGGAAAAAAAGACTCGTATGGGCTATAGTGTTGCAACACACTGCATTCGCTTTCTCATGTCAACGCAGACAACTTCACAGTTGACATCTCCGGTGTGATCCTCCTAATTAAAAAGTTAGAAAATTAAATTAATTAATTAATCAGTTAATTGCGCGACAAAAAATACTATTAAATGCTCCAGGTCACTGGTAACACTATGCACTTGGTTTCATTCTTCTGCGATGATTCATTATTTTTTAAAGGTGGGGTCAATCTTAAATGGAACACCCTGTATATTGATTGTTTGTTATTTGTGTTTTAACTGTCCGAAACAGCAAGGGCATTTCGTTTTCTCAATCAATTTCAACAGACAACACATTTCCCTCCTAGAACGAAAGTAGCTGGGGAAAATTTTCTTTTATGCGCAAATTCTCGCCCACCTTAATTACACCGTCACGTAATATAGAACAACACACATGGTTGACAGAATGTAAAATCTACGTTGAATACAGTTGAACAATGTGAAACGTGAATTGAGAACATGAATTTCACGCAGATTTTACGTGAAATTTCAACATGCGAATTGTAATGCAGGAATTCAACGCTGATTCAACACTCATATACCAGCAGTGGAATGGAGCACGTTATGACAACGTTGATAGTTACGCTGGAATTTAACGTAACCGGAAACGTAGAACGAACAACGTTGTTTCTGCACAAGTTTTACTTCATGATTTCACATGCAAAGTGCACAAGTAGAAATCACGTTGATTTATCATACGTAAAGCAACTGCATTATCCAATCCAATCCCATCGAGGATCCAATTCAAGTCAGTTCCTTTCAAAGCGGAATCGGGGGAAGCTGCACCAGACGCTATTCTCCTCAGATCGTAACCGCCATTAACTGATGCTGGCGTTTCAAGTTTATTTCGCTTTTGCGGCTCCTTCTTCTTTGTTTCGTGGCTTGTTTTGGTTTCGAACCGGGTTGTGCTGGTGACTGTGGTATCGGTAAGCACAGGTTTCACTCACACTGCTGGGATATACGAATCGGTTATGACGGTTACGACGGGCTCTCTACTACCAGGAAGGTGACTCAGAGATTATCGCCGCTGCTAGCAAGTCCAGTGTGTGCGGTTTATGTGATTCGTAGAAAGCGCAGGTATGTGCACGTCGGATTTGAGTTCATAATTTTGTTTACATTTGTAGAGTGTGCAAATAGGGCCACTATTACATGGTGGGCTCCCGAATTATTTTTCCCCGTTGTTGGCCGTTTCAAATTCGTGTGATAATTATCGTCACTTGTATTTCAGGACAGAGAGCGATGCGTGAAAGAAAGGCAGATGTTGAGCAAAGGGCGAGCCTGTACACAGATGTAACGTACGTTTTCTCTTAGCTGTTCGAATTGATCTTTTGTTTTGTTTGTGTTCACTTTTATGCAGGTGTAGTCGCAAAGAAAGAAGACCTTGTCTGTGGTGTCGTTTTTTTTTGTTTTTTTTTTGTCCCCTAGTCTCGAGTTTTGTAAGTTATGGATCATTTTCTTGTTATTTTCGTTTCGCAACTACTCATCCTCTCGCATTTCGGAGCCAATGAAATCTTGCTTACCTCCTGTAGAGGAAATCTGTCCTGGGCTTTAAAGGTGCACCTTGTAAAGTTGCAACTGGGGCTTTAAAGGCTCGAATGCTGACGCCTCGAAGACGATGATAACCGACGTGATAACGAAGATGCTGTCTCACAATATATCCGTCTTTTTATGGGATGACAGACCTCTTTGCTCTCTAGGGAGCAGAATATATCTTTCGCTTGAATGCGTGTACATCCATTTTATGATATGCATGTGTTCTCCCTGAAGATCAGATCTGACAGAACAATACATGTGTTACGTAAAAAGGCATGAGAAATGATCGCCAAGTAAGGAAAGAAAGCTGCGTACGCCAGCACGCATGCTGAACCAAGTGAGAGCCCTCCAGTTACTGATTGCTGTCCTGGTAGATTAAGCCTCATGATTACACGTCGAGCCACAGAGAATAAACTACGTCGTAAACTAGAGTTCACGTTCGCGCGTTCAGCATGAGCGTTGTCAGTTCATAGATCCGCTAGCGTTATTGCAGGTACAGCTCGAAGCATAGTTAACTTGAACGCGCCTCCGACCTGCGGGGCTGGAGGAGATCCAGCATAGCGTCGGTTAAAGAAATGAAGGGAAAGAGTGTTTCGACTGTCCCTCTTGTGCTGTGGGGGTGTCTGCCTTGCCATGAGCTGTTGACTCGGCATTGCATTACCATCAGTTGTTGCTATGATCGCGATGTTTGTTTGGGCTTGTGACAGTAATGTAGAGGTGTATGTTGGCCGATATCGTAAGGTGCAATGCTGGTATCTCATTGATATGACGTCTCTATGATGCCCGACAGATCGATTGGCTAGCACAGATTGTCATCATTACAGGTCAAATCAGTTCTTTCCTAATTCATTGTGAATCCAACAAATTTGTCACTAGAGTCCGTGCAGCCTTATTTGGATTATCACCACTCTGAAAATGTCCCACTCAGCGAACGCGGCCGCCTTCGCGTGCATCAGTGAGATAACGGCATCGCATCCTTGCGATATTTGCCAGCATAGACCTCTATATAATCGCCGCACAACCAAACAAATGTCCCAATGATAACGGCTGATGCTAGTGCGATGCCGAGTCAACGGCTCATGGCAAGGCGGACATGCCCACAGCACAACTGGGACAGTCGAAACACTCTTTCCCTTTATTTCTCGTAAGCGCCGCTATGGTGGCTCTCTCCCCGCTCCCTACAGAGCCGCTTCTGGGGAGAGTTTGGTCATTTGGAGGAGCCTAACTTGAAGCGCGTCATGCGAGGTCATGGCTAAGCGACCAACCTCGCCGACCTCTATTGTTGTCCCGTCGACAGCCGGTCGCCAACGCCACATTGATGCTGATCGTTGCTTACGATGCAAGGAGGGAAGACACGTGCGTACATCGTCCTTCGAAAGCCCTTCGTCCTTGAACTCTTTCAGTTTGGCAACACAGCCCCCCTTATCACAGACGGCTGCGGGTCATGAGCCGGTTATTCCTGTAGATTACATTAATTGCGACAACAAAGCTGTCAACCAGCATCGCAATGGCGGCCTCCAGATGGCTGATAAGCAGCTTCTGCTTGGATTCAGGCCTTTTGGGCGGCGCGACGATGACTCTGACGTCAAAATAGGCTCCAAACAAGAGGCGGCAAAAGATCAAAGAATGGCCGAATTCTCGCTACAAATGGCTATGGCTCCCTAGGTCGGAGGTGCGTTCAAGTTAACGCTGCTTCTAGCTGTACTTGGTTCCTGCCACTGTGGAATAGTTGGACTATTAACAGGATGGACACCGTGGACTACTAACAGGATGAAAGGCGCCTTCGGGAACTATGCTTCGAGGTCGACACAGAAGCCCTAAATCTAACTAAAACAACAACAATTTTACTCTGGGGCAATATTTTTGTTTTAATTTTATGGGCATTTTGCGTACTATTTGCCTTCAAACACCTCCTCGGTGTCGGCGCGCCCAGCCTCTGTTCCGCGTGTGTTGTGCGTGGTGACCTCCATCACGTCCTCCTGGTCTGCACAGAGTACGATCGCGAGCGCGCCCTCATGGAAACTGCTCTCCAACGCGTCGATCAACGCCAGTTCGACTTCAAAATACTCGGGCCATGGTCCGACCTTTCACATCTGATGCAAGGCCTACGAGCTGTTGCTGAGTTCCTCTCCAGCACATGACTAATGAACGAACTCTAATAGGACACCTTTCCATCATCATCACTTTCTCATCCCTTTCACAAGCGCAATGGGGCCGTGTAGCGCCATAACGACGCAGATTTACGATCATCCCATTTGTGTGTGTGTGTGTGTATTTGAACCTTTTTGCACAAAATAATTTCTTATGGAGGGGTCTTTTGTTTGGTCTGCTTTTGTTTAAAAACCATGTCATTGTGTAAAATTGTATACATAGGTGTAGGTCGCATTCATAGTTTGTTTAGGACTTCTGTATGTTAACAAATGCATACTTAATTAATGACATTCTGCAGATCGCTAGATCATTGTGTTTTCGTCGGTATCTCAAAACAAATTAAAATGGCAGTTGTGTCACTGTGCCTTAAAGTGCGCCTCTGTCCTTCAAATTCGCTTTCAGTATCCTAATTTACTGTGAATTGGTACGAACGAGAAAAATACACACACATCCCCATTTTTGCTTTAATCACATCACATCACATCACGGAGCGAAAACTGAGGGATGACATTGAAAATGCAAGAAGAATGTCATGTCATGCCGAGGATCCCAAACGGTATGAAATCAACAACCTTTAGAGACATAGAGAGCGGGCAGACCCTCCTGTTGGCAGAACCAAGCTTGCTGCAGCCCTAGCAAATTTAGAAGGAACAGAAAGGCTTAGTACAATAGAAATAGCAATTCAGGCACTTCTGATACTTGATTACTAAAATTTATTGCTTTAAGTAGTTTCTATGTTGTACGCCACTTTAACAATGTGTTAATTATTGAATGTTTCGTGAAACATTTACCTGACTGCACTTTTGCCAGTTTATTGAGCTGCTACCAAACTGGTTTTTGCTGCTCCAAACCGGCATTTTCGTTGCTCTGATTTCTGCTCCAAAACCGCAAAGCCCAATCACACCCCTGAATGTGGCATTGGCCCCTTGGCCAATGGATTATAAAAGAACGGTCGACGTTTCGACAGTGCCACTATCGAAACGTCGACCGTTCTTTTATAATCTATGTTCTAAATTACCCATTAAATAAATCAGTTTTTGTTAACTTTCCTGTAATCTGTCGACCACGTCTTATTATTTTACTTTTATTCGACTTCGCAGCCCTCTGATACATTAACCTCTTTAACCTATATATACATATATATTTTATATACAGGGTGTCCCACCGAAAAAGGGCCAGGGGCTAAAGAAAAAACGAAGTGCTCTACACAAGTGGAACCAACTGTACGTGCTTGGCAGTTGTGTGGTCTATCCAAAAATATTTTTTCATCTCCCCTTGTCAATTAATTAGCGGTAATTAATTTTCTGACTTTTTAATTATCGGTTTTAGCAGATGTCAATGAGCAAGTTGTAGTGCATGTCGAAAAAGACCCAACTGAAGTGGTTCGAGGTGGCTATGGCTTGTGGTTTCGTTTTTTCCCGGGTTTAAAAGTTGGTTTCAGATGCCGGGCGGACCGCAGATCGCTGCCCACAATCCGGCACCCGCGCGACGATTCCAGCGCCCTCCGGCGTACACGGACCTTGAGATTAGCGCTTGGAGACCACCCTTGGGCCACGTCACACAAGAGGAAGATATTTCACCTGTTTCACGGCACACCAATCAGAGAGCACTGCAATCGTCGCGCGCGGGCGCCGAATTATGGGGAGCGATCTGTGGTGCGTGCAGCTTCTGAAACCAATTTTTAACCCCGGGAAAAAACGAAACCACAAGCCATAGCAACCTCGAACCACTTCAGTTGCGTCTTTTTCGACATGTACTACAACTTCCTCATTGACAGCTGAGAGCTAAAACCGATAATTAAAAAGTTAAAAATTAATTACCTCTAATTAATTGACAAGGGGCGATGAAAAAATGTTTTTGGATAGACCACACAACTGCCAAGCACGTACAGTTGGTTCCATTTGTGTAGAACACTCCGTTTTATCTTTAGCCCCTGGTCCTTTTTCGGTGGGACAACCTGTATAGATGTGTGCATGAGAGCTTCTGGTAAAATGTTACACTGAACAATTATAAATGGTGGTAAATTTTATTAAATTGAGCAGTCATACAAACAGCGGCTTAAATAATGAAAGCCACCGAAATATCACATTGCAAGAGCTGGCATAAACAGCCTCTACTGATACTGCCCCTTGTGTATCACGCAGTAAAAAAAGTATTGAAAATTCAAATCGGGTAAGACTGAGCAGCAACATAGATGACGTCCACCAAGATATCACTTCAGTTGAATGGGCGTAAACAATACCTGTTGATACTGAGTCATTCCAGATCAAACTTCCCACTGGTGTTGCTCGACCAACGTCGATTTTCGAATAAAAAATATACGATGTTGGGACACGCGTAAATGTGCACTAGAACTTTTTTTTTTCCCCAACGCAGCTTGTAGAACGGCCGTAGGGCGGGATGGAATGTCGGCTCCGGACCAAAAACCAAGGCGCGCTTTGGTGCTTGTGGAGGGAATACGGATGCAAATAAATAAAAAATTCGAACTAGGTCATTTTAAGGAAGGATAGTTTCATCTCTGACAGCTTCCTACCTCAAGCAATCAGCGGATTAAAACTTACTGGACAAGTAAATTCAGCGCACATAGTGTCAAGTCCGGATTTTTTTTTCCTTAACAACGATTATATTTTTATGTGCTAGTAAAGTACCAATGCATTGCACAGAAAAATATTTTAGGTCATGTGACAAACTGGAAGAATTGGACAAATGCGAAGTTGGCCCTTTGAGCAAATATCCGCTAATTCGGCGTGTACAAAAGGGCAATGGTGGACGAGCTATCAGTCCGAATTTACCACCGAGGTACTCATCGTTATCCCGGCTACCAATACTAAAAGTACCTCCAGGGTGTTTTTTGTTTATCGCGCGTGATGAATTTTTAAAGTTCACATAATACTAGAAATATGGAATGGCGCGGAGCAATACTTACGCGACAAGCGTCGTCGTCACAGGTTGCCTTTTCGGGTGTTTCTTTTTCTTTTTTATTTTCTTTTTTCTTTTTTTTTTACTGTCGAAAGAATGAACACACCAAACACAAGCTTTCACTTGTAACAGGCAACATTTGCAGATTACCAGTCCTGTAGCATTTCGTGCGGCAATGGTTTGCACCAAGGGAATCCGTTGATGGTCACAAGCATAAGCGGCTTAGATCTTTTTCGTGGTGCTTGGGAGGGGTCAGCTGTGTCCTTCTGGTCATTGCACCGTAATGTACGACGTAATAATAATGGTAACAGTCCCGTGATGTTACACGTAAGGTGTGTCAGCCTATTTTTGTGATGACATGTGCCACGTGCCTCAGAGTAGGACAGGCGATAATCTGGACAACCTAGCGTTGTCTTGACGTGCGTCGGATATCTCCGACACACGGTGCTAGAAGCAATGTTTGCCTTCCCCACATTGCTACTTTCCTCGGCTGGGTCGAACCCGGGATCTTGAGCTAAGCAAGTCAGCACAACACGTTACCGTTAGAATGTCGCCGATATGTTTTGTTTGGTACGCAAGATAAGACAGGAGATCTGGCGGACCTTCACTGATGTGTTTGGGGTCACACATGCCCGACTACCTCACACGGAAGTGTACGTCGTATGATTTGGGGAAATGCTTTCCCGATCTGGTGGCTAGCTTGTTCTCCTTTTGTACGTGGGGCAAGCTTGTCCAACGACACTGCTGCCCTCACATCACGTATTGCGGCTCCCTAGATTTGCACGATTGGATCGGAAAAGTGCACTGCAACGCGTGGCGCGTTCGTGATATCTTTACCCTGCAACTCGAGGAGCAATTCCTTATACCATCAAGATCTCGGCGAGGCTCGAAAGATATCACCAGAGTTTGTGAGTACCACTGCCAATTATAAGGGCGCAAATATCCTCTCGTCTTGGCTTCGAGGAACTGTGCTAATCCATTTTCTGTCCATAACAAGAAAATAAAGGGCACCATGATGATTTCCGTGAATTTTTCTGGAAGGGTGCCATCACTGGGTCTCGTCCCTGGCAACCGTGTTTGCCCAACCTGCCACACACGGTGCCTCAGGTTTCAAGAGGAGGGTATGGCTGTGCAACCTGTACCTGAAGCATCTTTCACATCAGAGAGTGCCCACCATGATGAGCCTCTGTCGCTGTTGAATGCCTCACTGCAGGAACGGGGTGCAATACCAGCGAGAAGTAAGAGGCCGATGGCCCGACGACAAATGTACGCAAGAAAAATGTTAATACTAATGAGTTTGCAAACGCGCAGTCTATCATGGCCAAAGGGCTGGAAGTACCAGTTGCCACAGACATTACGAGAAGCTCCTGCACGAACTGAAGAAAAAATATGACGTCCTGTTGCTAAAAAGTATGCATTATTTACACTGGCGCCTGGAAAGAATGGTTCGCAAGGCCCGGTAATTCAAGGCCACAAAAGGAGATCTGAAGTCAAATAAGAGCACTACTCAAACGACCCACGGTTGTAAGACCAGAAAGGCGCAATAAGGGCTTAAGTATTGTATAACGTCCGCAGTATGTCCCAGGAAATAGAGTGGAAATAATGCCGTGAGTTCCTCCACTCTGCAACTGAGTTGTTTGTTTATGGTTATGGGCTGTCATGGCTATGGTTATGGTTTATGGGCTGAGTTAAGGTTTATCGTTAATGATACTATTCTTCCGACAGTTAAAAAAAAACAGTCGAAAGGGCAACCTGTGACGGATAACCTGTGATGGAACCTTGCTAACGATACTACTTCTACGTATACCGAAGTTGGTGTACTATTTATTGTGCCACCTTAGAGCATCGTAGGTATAGGACCAACGGGCACTGGGGGGCCGAGTAAAACCTCGTCCTTGGTCCTTATTCCTTCTTTCCCGTTGCTCACCGATCACTAGTCGATACTTGCTGATGACGTCCGTAGTCAACTGCTTCCATTATCGTAAACAGGTTTATTTACAAACATATATTACATATATATTATAGAACATTATTAAACATATATATTTATAGAAATATACATAGATGACAGGCTCGAGTCGACCGACCTCCGAGCAGAGCGTGCGTGACCGGTAGTCAGGAAAAAGTCCGCTCATTGTTCTCGCGTCCCCTTTTATTGGCATCATCACCCACCTGTCCTCTCCGTTTAGACAGAGGATACCTTAGTACTATACACACTGTCTGGCCTTGTCTGGGCCTTCCCTAAATCCGCCAAGGCCAGTCTGCCCTTGTCCGGCGCCAGTCATCAATAAGCCCGCGGCCATACGCGCATATACCTTGAGCATTAGTTTGTCCCAGTGTCGCGGTCGCAGACACTTCGCAGGAAGAGCGTCTATTCAATGGGGATGCAGAGGAAATGGGCTGACTATTTGCTAGCCTTGGTATGCCGGTGTTGCTTCTAGCTACATAGTGAAACCAAGAAGTATGCGTACAACCAGGAAATAAAGGCTCGAAATGAAAGTTTGAAAGGGGAATTAACCTCCATCGCGTGGCAAGGTACACGTTTACAGGTCGTCAAACACGATAGAAATTTCAGCACGACAAATCACATTCGAGATTTCCCCGTCTCCCACTCGCGAACGGCTCATCGCTCGCGGCTCTGAAGTGTGGCTTTCTCGATCGTTTGACCAGGGCCCTCCAACACATATTTCTTTCAGTCACATCAAAAACTGTATATTTCCCAACTCGGTCGATTTAAAACGGAATTACTTTAATTTTCTTTTTTCTGTCGCTGTGTAGTTGGAGGATACGTTCAAAGATACTCCTCTGGAACCATGGTACGCGAGGGGGATCATTAACCGGAGTCTATATCCCACTGTTCATCTCTCCGATGCCCTCCGCCTAGTTCTTCTCTACAAGTATGGAGGAGCCTACATGGATATTGATATCGTCGATCTCAAGCCTCTCACTGGTCTCAAGAATTGCATCTCGGAATCACATCAGGTAAACAATGAGCATTAAATCGATGGTCGCACTCGTAAACCAATCTTTGAAACCGATCGGCTGCTATGTTCTGCATCGGCCGACAGACAGCCCTTTTAATGCGTTAGCATTAAAAGGGCTCGCTAGGCAAGAATCGCGGCACAGCCTGTCTGTAGCCACGGCGGGGCGCGGTGAGCCGAGAGGGAAGGAGAAGGCGCGTGGAGAGTGCGACGCGGCCACGGTCGGTGGGGCAGCTGTGGTGGTCAACACGTTTATGACGTTCAGACGTGTCTTGCATGGGGTGCGCCATGGGTTATGAAAGCTGTGCGAAGCAGCGGAGGCGAAAGAAGGCTGCGATACGGCGCCGCACAGCTGAGTCGAAGTAACCTAGGAAGGTTCGTTTCGCTGTGAATGCTGTCTTGCGTTAGCGCCGTGTAGGGTCGTGTGATGGGTTGTGTAGCGTAGAGAAGGGTCGTGTGAACGGGAGAGGTGTACCTCAAAATAAAGTGATCGAAATCTCCGCTTCAAACCCTGCTGCAAACTGTCTCATTCAAAATCTTATGAAATTATCATTTAACCTATTGGACATCTTGCACACAAGGCTCATTCAGTGAGCATGGAAATTCTCATTCTCGATAGATGATTTGGGACAAAAATCACATTGAAAATGGCACAATGAGTCTTAATGAGAAATCACAGTAAGTGTTGATGAGATGTAATGAAAAGCGGTGGCTTAAAACACATTGAATTTCCCCGTCATGTCCCATTGAACTAATGAGCCACAGCAGCAAATCTTTCTTATTGGAATGGTTCTCCATTTCCGTTTGCCAGTAGGTTTTTTTTGCGTTATAGTCACATGAGATGTGCAGAGGTTTCCAATTAGTGCAAATGATGTCCCACAAAAATGTATTAGACCCAATGTGACTTGGAAATTTACTGGCTCAAGGCACTACGCATTGTATTCTATCACGGCACATATTCCAGCTGGGTGTAATATTTTCACTCGCACTGTGCCTTCACAGATGCGCAATGTTTAGATAGTAATACTGTCGTGCATCAAATAGTTATAAATAGGAAATCTAAAAGATGTAATTGGCAGTTAGCAGTAACTGAAGGCACAAACTCTTTTACTCCTGCTCCTTTTCCGGGGAGCACCTCATGAAGCGCCACAATGCAGTGTAATCGAACACTAGAGAAGTGGTTGCGAGAAGTCATTGTACAGAACTAAGAGGCAAACAAATTTGAAGGTATCTCGGACGGAGCAAAGTGTGAAGCATATAAATCAAAACACCTCAGCCTGGCCCATTCACGTGATGATAAATGGGTTGCAGCAAACTCTGAGGCAGAAGCACAAGCTTTTAACTGTGGTAAAGAAAAGCCCGACATGAACACCCTCCTCGGACTCTGTAGATGATGCAAATGATATTTTCAGCGGTGTGACGTGGAAGACCAAGTCAGGACGCATCGTTAAAAGCAGATTTATTGGACTATGCAGCTGTGTCGACTCCGTAGCTCTGCCTCCCATCCAAAACAATGTTGCGTATCACGGTTTCTACGGATGTAGTTGGTGCTACCATGGAGGAGAGTACCATGCCTTAGCCATGTACCCTATCACCACTAACACCGCAAGAGAATGGACTGATGAAGCAGCAGTGAGAGAGATACAGCAGTCATTAGAGGACAACCACCCCGTCTGCGGATCTAAAAGACCAGCTGCACTTATAAACATGCCACATTTTGAAATAATACCTGCATTTGTTCCGCATTATATGCACACGGTGTTCTTGGGCGTTGTACAAACTGTCACAGGTATTTTATTTATTTATTTATATGCCTCAAATGCCAAGAGGCATTCCATGAGGGGGGTTAACAGACAAAAGAGGTTACAAATAGTAACAGAAACGAACATGAGACAAATAGCACGCAAACAGTTAAGAAACAAATCATACAACATTCCACACTGCTTCACAAAATGTTCGTGAGATGCTGAAGCAACAACATTCGCAGGGAGGGCATTCCACTCACGAATGGATGTTTGCATTGGGGAGTAATAAAAGTAATTAGTGTAATCAAAAGGCTGCTTACAGTTTACATAAATGATCAACTACGCTTGAGGAGTGATGAGCCATTTGCAAATACTGAGACCCATGATGGAAAAGTTTATACATGAATGAGAGTCTCCGTATTTTTCTTCGATTTTCTAAGAGAGGGATGAGTTGCATTTTTTTTTGAAATCTGTGATACTCTGCCTGTCATATTTGTCATAAAACGGACAGCTTTGTTCTGAATGGACTCAAGCTCATCAATGAGGTACTTGTGATAGGGACTCCATATCAGCGACGCGTACTCTAATTTAGAGCGTACGAGTGTCTGATAGGCTAGCAATTTAACAGTGGGTGAAGCTAAATACGACTATCTCCGTACGAAACCCAATACCTGATTACCTTTATGACATATTTCTGCGATATGATTGTTCCAGGTCAGGTCGTTCGTAAGGTGCACACCTAGGTATTTAAAACTAGCTACATTTTCAATTACTTTACTATTTTAGTGGTAGTCATACAAAATTCGGTACGTGGCTGTCCGAAGCCAAAGAAGCATTCTGCAGGGTGTTTATTTTTATTCGTCACAAAATTATTATTAGAAAACTAGCAGAGCACAATAGTTGCCGTTTTTGCAGTTGAGCAATATGGACAGGTGAACATTCTCTGGAACAATGTATAACTACAAGATCACTAATTATTAATTAACTCTTCAATTATGGGATTTCGCATAAAAGCGAGAAAACAGAAAGGAATATAAAAAAACATGAGAAGCGCTCCTGTGTTGCAATATATTCAACGATGAATTTCGCTCTGCAGATAAGACGAAACAAGTAATACGCACTTTGCAAGCGCAGCAATGATGCGACCTTCGCCTTGTCCTGGTCGATGAGCGGTCTATCTGGCCAGCAGATTAACTCCTGCATCAATCAGCTTCATCGCTCCCAAGCACGCGGCCCTCTCACGTGGATTGCATGTCGCTCTGTCTGCGCTAGAAAAAGGTTTAGTTGATGTTTCGGCTCCTTTGCATAGCGAAATTTTCTTCCTTCTTTGTTTTCTCTGTTTTCTTCGAGCGGATGTTCTCATGGCCATATACCTCAACTGGAAAAACTGCATCGATTTTGCTCTACTAGTTTTTAATAAAACTTCAAAAATTATAATAATGAATAATAATCGTAATAAAACTGTAATAAAAATTGAGAAAAATAAAATTGAATACCCTGTATGTTTGCAAGAAAGAAACACTCACCACCATTAACAGAAGAATGATGACTCCACCAAGCTCTTTATCAAAACCAACAAGGGACTTCAGTGAATATCGCTTTAGGCAATGGTCAAATGACACGTTTCGTGCCGCACCCTGTATGCACTCACGCTTGAGGTATATGCATTTACATTGGCAGTCACTCAAAGCCAACGCGCATTGAATAAAAACATCGAATACACAAATAGCTTTAAAAAATTGATGTGAGGTGAGGAAAATTTCGAAAAAAAATTGAATTGAGGTGAGGAAGAGTCTCAAAAATTCCTTTGAGGTGAGGTGAGGTCAGGAAAATTTCGAAAAACATTTTTGAGGTGAGGCGAGGACAATTTTTCAATAAAAAATTGAGGTGAGGTGAGGTGAGGAAAAATTCTCAAAATTTTTTTGAGGTGAATTGAGGTGAGGAAACTTTTTCTCCCAGAAAATTGAGGTGAGGGCGAGGCTAGTGAGGACAAACGCCCACCTCTGCGAGTCCTGCGTATTGCTATGCACGCCTCCTGGGGAAAAGAATATTCTCTTTCACTCTCATGCATTACAAAAATAGATTAAAACGTAAGTACTTTAAAACTCGTCAGTTGATTAGTTTGTGCCCATAGAAGTGTGTAGGAATTCAACCTCGTTTCGAATAGAAGATACTTTAAATTGGAATGATTGACTTGGGGGTGTATTCAATGCACCAACTTGCACTATCCCTCGAATGTGTCTTCTACCATATGCACGGAGCAGTCTTACCCGCAGAAGATGCTTGCTCACATTAATTAATTTGAGGCAATGATCATGATGGTTCGATGCTAAACCAATTGCCCATTTTGTTCTTCTTCTGTCAAGGGGATCTTCACTGCACGACACGTCGGTTCAGGTTGCTTCAAGTGGAAATCATTGTTTCTCATTGTCACCCAATGGACCAATTTCTTGATTTGGTTCTTGATTTCTTGTGAATCTTCTTCACCACAACACCTGTTAGAGCGCTGAAACATGAAGCTAGCTTTCCCTCAACACCTCTCATTACTTCAATGAGAAATACTTGCGTTATTCTCATGAAATGAATTGGTGCCCCAGTTCCCATTGAAAGGTTCTGGGCCCTATAGGTCACTCGACCATCAGTTTCACGCCATGCAGGCGTTTCTGCGATTTTGCGCAGACTCCAAGTTGGTGGACACAGTGTGACTGACAGTGTGTGTGGACTAGAGATGCGAAGCCCCGGAAAAAAAACGAAAATTTTTGGGAAAAAAGTTTTTTTTGTTTTTTTCTCGTCTCCGGAAAAATTGCCCAAAATTTTCAGGCGACAAAATTCAAAAATGTAAATTTTCGTGCCTTCGATGCGTTCTATGCGTTCTAACCCGCCAACAGTACCTTGGGTGCCTCTAATCCGCCAACAACCACCAACTTAGAGCTCCGTCTGGCTGCTCCAAGCGATCGCCGTCGCGTTCACATAATGTCGGAGTTCTGGTCGGAGTGGACGGGTTGTTCCAATTACCTATCGCTGAGTAGACAGCAGTCTCATGGGATGCTCTGCTCTGCATTTATGCGAAGAGGGTGAACACTACTAAAGTTTCTAGCTCATTGTATGCTGTGGCTTGGCCGGCAATGCTTTGACTCAGCAGTCACAGCGTTTGTTTCCGTTTTTTCCAATCTTTCGGGAAAAAAACAAAAAAAAAACGGTATTTTTTTAGAGCGATTCAAATTTTCCGGAAATTTTGCATCTCTAGTGTGGACAGCGTGTGTGGACAGTGTGTGTGAGTGACTAACTGAGTGTCTTTGTCACTCATTGGTTTTATTGTAGATAGCCATTTGTGTTTTCCTAAGTGATTTGGAGTAGCCGGCTCTGGTAGCGAGTGCCTATTTCTCAATTTTTTTCTTTTCTTATCAACTCAACTGCATCACTGAAAGTCATTGTTTCTCATTGGAGAAATCAGTTCCTGGTTTCCTATGGTTTCCTTCTTCACCACAACATCTGCTGAAGCGCTCAAACATAAAGTCAGCTTTCTCACAACACCTCTCATTACTTCGATGAGAAATAAGCGCTTTATTCACATTAAATGAATTGGGGCATACATTCTCATTGAAATTGCCCCGGGCGCTGAATGAGGTCGAGCCTACTTCTCCAGCAGGGTACTGCTGTTAATAAATGTTATCTGACTATAAGGTGCACAGTCGCGCGCGGGAAACTGCCAACGGCGAACTGAGATTAACTTTGACTAACCGTATCAGAAACTGACCAACACGCTGCGCTCCGTCATGTCCGCCCTGCTAAGCCTAACGGCTGCTAAATTGTGGCTTTTGTTCGCTAATACGACTTGGACAGACATCGAAGACCCGTGAATCTAAGTAGATGAATTGTGATGTTATGTTCTTAAACACAGCGTATAATTTTACGAAGCAGTCGAACGTGTTTTTTTTTCTTTGCTTCGAGAACATTAATTTCGAGATCGGGGATTTTGCGACTGGGAATATCGAGCTCCTCCAAAGGGGAGCTCCCAAAGGGGTTATGGTCGTAGCTACTCTTGAGCCACTAAACTTTCAATTCTAAGTCGAAAATCTACTTGGCAAATTTTTTCGTCCGAAAAGTGCTTAAATATTGAATGCAGGAATCTCAAATATAAGCACTGCCTCAGCAGGTGCTAAACCTCCGGCAGCATAACGTCACTCTTTAACCGGGGGAGTTGGAGGAAGAAGGTGCCGTCCATCATCTGTATTGGTCCATAGACGAAAGCGTACTCGGCGATAGTAATGCATTCTGGACAGGTCCGGAACACACGTCGTAGCAAACATCAACGGACCTTAAAATGCCACTCCGGACTCGGAAAGCAGTGTTTATTTTACTTAGACCATGAAAAGAAGGTGCCTCAAGAATTCTTTACGCGAAATTTCAATCACGTGTTCGTAAACATTTGAATGTTTACGAACGCTGTGCATTTCTGTCAATCTGTGAAGATCCTGCAGAACCTCCACATGTTTTGATGACGCAACAAGCGAGTGACGTAATCATAAGCCCACAAATTGCAATGATATCATGCTCTGGAGAGGGCACTCGTCTCCTAGCAGCGACGCCGGCGTTCGGGGAGGGTAACGTGTTGGAGAAGCCATGTGAGGCTGATCGAAAGAGGGGAAAATGTGAGAGATGTGTTCTCCCCCTTTTGTTTTTTGTCCAAGGTCGGAGCGGTTTGATGATATGTCACGTGGGCCTCCGCTAAGGGAGTGCAAGAAGTGAGCCTCCCGGAAGACGCGAAGAGCAGCAACGTTGCGCTCCGTCGGAGCATAACATGGTGTGAGAGTTCTCGAAAATCAGAATTAATTGCCTGTAGCTCTCGCCTCATGTAGAGCCAAAGTATTTTGTAGGAATGTAAAGTAAGACAAAAAGATTGCAGCAACATAATTGGTAGGATTCTGAAGACACGAAATTTAGTCCGTAGTAGCACTTCAAGGCTAACTGCGATCGTTATCAGCGGCCAAACCCTGCGTAAACAACGTGCTTTCTGTTTCTGTGCGCCGTTTTGGAAGCCTTTCGAACAGGGTAATTATTTGTATCCGATAATCTCACAGTAAAATTCAGTTTTGTACATAAGGCCTCGTACTGTTGTTCACCTTCAAAGATGTGATGACAACCTCGCGTAAAGACGCGCTGAGCTGATGCGTTGTACTTAAACGAAGGAAAAATGTGCTACCTTGGTCGGCGAAAGAAGCACCGTATAGTTTATGCTGGCAAAATACGGCGTTCACTTGGCTTTATGCCGACGGGAATACGTAAGTCGGCAGGTGTTAGAACGACATGTAAACAGTCTCGGAGAAGTTATAGCTGTGTCATGTAATAAACTTGTGAACCCTGGGTGGTATATGGGCTGAGTTACCAACCTGCATATGCTGTTACCGAAAGATGGTGCTGTAATCGAGGAGGTAAACACTCCCGTTATAGCCTTCCGCGAGGAGCCATTGAGATATTATAGGAAAACTCTAGAAAACGGAATTTGCCCGCTCCCAATGGGCTCCTCCTATGCCAGCCTGTGACCGCCCGCCCGCACCCATCTTTTAGCATGGACAGTGTTAGTTGTCGAGTTACTCTCTCCTAAATACAGCGAAGCTGCTTCGTTTGCGAGCAACCCTTCGAAGTCACGTGTCATGACGGCGAAACGGGCGGATGGAGGGAGAGAGGGGAGGACGATGGTCAGCGGTGGAATCGAGGCAAGCTCTGTACATTCTGTTGCGTACGTACGGCCCTTCTCGGTGCGTGTAGAATAGTGCTGTCGGCATCGCAACTGTTGTGGCTAATTCCTTATCTACGAGATGGTGTACGGCACCGACAGACCCTTCCTTGTCAGAGGCAGAAATGAGCATGTTACCACCTATGGTGTGTTGAAGCAGCGATATGGAGTGCTGTGTTCGGGTAATAAAGAAGCCGCAACGGATGTAACAAGTCCTTACGGGAACGAAAACAATTCGAAGAAGACACCTTAAGCTGTCACCTTCCAGCTGTTCTGAGAACCAGCGGTATAACCACGATGATGCAAACCGAGACCATCCGCAATTCCCTACTTCGGTCTCTCGAGTTCACGTAATAATGAAGCGACGTACAAACAACCACACACAAGCAAGTGACGCGTGTAAAATACAGGGTGTCCCAGCTAAATGCAAACATATATTTTTAAAAGATATATATATATCATTTTTTTCGAGATGAAGTCGGTTTCAATGAAGTATATGCTGAAGGGCACTCCCTAAGAGGGCACCAGCAAACTCCTAATGCAATGGCCTAATTAACTTTGAATAATTAACTTTTTTAATGTGAAAGCTACGCATTTGTCCCAATGAGAACATCTGGTCCGTTTGGTCACCTGATACCGTAGTCGTTTTAAGAACAAAAATCCGTTCGATAGATCGTCCGCAAAAATATTCGTGGAGGAACGCCATTTTTTGCTTTATTTTGTATATTTCGCATCTTCGGAGACGCGTCTTTCCTTCACTCCCGATGTGAGATGGTGAAGCAGCACGGTACAGATCACTGTACTGGAGTACAGATCACCACTAGAATTTTGTGGCAAAGTGACGGTCCATGTCCAATTACACCCTAAACGGGCCCTGCTGGAGATGTACGTCATTGCAGGTCGGGGGACGAGTCCCCTCGGGAGAGACTGATTTGGGCCCCATGTAACCTCACTCAACGGCATTTACGCTGTCACAGGCAACGTGTGCCAACCTCTTCATGACCAGTTTCCCACAGCCTTCAAGCTTGACCAGCTTCACACGTAGGAGAGGCGGTACACATCGACGTGCAGCCAGCAGCGACTCTAAAGTTTTTGAAGAGTCGCACTGTGCCGTTGGCGTTGGGAGCATCAGTTGAGGTGGAGCTAGATAGGCTCCAGCAGCAGACCGCTCGTCTACCCAACGTTACCCCCCCCCCCCCCAGCAACGAATACCGAAACCAGTGTCATCATCAGCTTGAGGTACACCACTGGCTACAGTAAGAAAATGAGATGGTAAGCCTCGTCTCTGCGGCGACTACCGCGGCACTGTAAATGCTGTAGTCGCTAAGTCAGCCTACCCTCTTCCAACCGTCGATGACATGCTCGCTCTCGTCCAAGGTTGAAAAATATTCTCAAAGATTGACCTGCATCAAGCATACCAACAGTTAACAGTTGATCGCTCCGCGTCGGAACTGTTCACGGTCAATACGACACGTTTACCACTTCGTGTGTCCGTAACCCCACTCATATGTCAGAGATACATGGACACTTTGCTGTCTGGGCTAGCCGGGGTGGGGGCTTTTTAGACGACAGGTGATTTTGGGCGGTGCTCTGGAAGAGCACCGCAGCAGTCTTCGCGAAGTACTTCAACGGTTCAGCAAAGCTAGATAAAATGCGCGCCTTGACAAATGTCTATTCTGCGTTACTGAACTGGAATACTTAGGGTACCGCATAAATGCTGCTGAATAATCCCGACAAAGGGAAGGTTAAGGCCATCACCGATGCCCCCGTACAGCGTAACAAGAAGGAGCTACAGTCTTTCTTGGGGCTACTCAGCTTCTACGATTGTTTCATCAAGGACGGAGCGGCGGTGGCAGAACCACTATATCGCCTGCTAGATAAGGACACACCGTGAAAATGGGAACCTCAGCAGCAAGAGTCTCTGGACGAGCTCAAGCGACTGCTTGTAACTGCCCCAACCCTGGCACACTTCGATCCCTCTTTACCGCTTAATCTGTCATGCGACGCCTCACCCTACGGAGGGGGAGCAGTATTGGCAGTATTGGAATTAGGCCCATCTTGATCAAGAGGGTCTAGCAATCGTATATGGAGTAAAACATTTTCATTACTTCATCGCTGGCCGACAAGTGACAATTATGACGAACTACAAACTGCTACTTTTAATCATGAGCCCAAACAAACAGATTCCAGCAACGCTATCACCACGCATGATACTTTGGTGCCTGTTATTGAGTGCGTATGATTATATATACTACTATATCGGCCAGGTGGCCAGCATCAAAATGCCGATTCTCCAATCGCCTTCCGCTCCCCAGTGTTCACGACCGGGAGACGTCCGCAGGTGACGTGTTGATGCTGGAAGCTATTGACTGTGACCCTCTCAATGCCAAGCACATTGCTAGACTCACTCAACGGGACGCTGTGTTTTCACTGGTACTGCAAGGAGTCCAAACTGGAGATTTTTCACAGTGGAAAGACGAAGCTTTCAAGCCGTACAAGCGACACAGCAGTGAATTGTTATTGTAATTTGCCGCGGTTGGGTTATTTCGGGATCTCGGGTCGTCATACTAAGGCAGGACCACAAGTTTGGTTCTCAAAATGCTGCATGCGAACGACCCGGAAGCCTCGGCAATGAAAAGTGCGGTCAGAGGTGATTTCTGCTGTCCTGGACTGGATCGCGACTTTGAGCTAACAGCGAAGAGGTTTAACAAAAGCCAAACGTACGCGATATCTGCTTCTGCTGTGATAGACTTCAAATTCAAGCACGGACAGCCTCCGTGGCACACACTGCACATAGATTTCGCGGGTCTATTGGACGGGACCTGCTACCTGTAGTAGTAGATGCGTTCACGAAGTGGCTGGAAGTACGAAGAATGAAAAGCACAACTTTCGCCAGCATCCCCGGCGAGTTGCGCAAATTGTTCGCAGCGTTTGGCGTTCCTCAGGCTGTTGTTTCCGACAACGCACCGAACTTTGTATCTGTGGAGATGGCGCAATTCCACCAACGAGACGGGGGAAAAAACAGGACATGACTGTGTCGGGGATGACTCACAAGACACTGGCGGAACTCTTGTTTGGGCGTCGTCTCACGACTCCACTGAATCTCCTTCATCCAGAAGAGGAGTCCGTCACCCCACAGCACGGTGATGCAGGTTCATCCGCATCAAGTTATAAGGTTTGACAGGCCGTATACATCAGTACCTTCGGCAGGGATCGTCGTTGGGTGTGGGCCGTAATTCAACAACGCACGGGTCGGTGTTCTTTTGCGCTCAGGACCAGCGACGGAAAGATTCATCGGCGCCATGTTGAGTACATAAAAGTTCGACTCAAAACGCCGGGAGAGCAAGATGCACCCGAGCCTCATGGTATAACTGCTGCTACCCTTCTCCTGTTTCCGCACGAAGGGAACGATCACACCGGCGAAGGACAGTCGCAGTCCGCTAAACTAAGGTCCAATAGCAGGACCCAGTACACCAATCCTGCTCTAGCATCCAGCCGAGGAGAGCAAGCGCAAATGCAGGACGACGACAACGTTCAACGTCATGATTCCTGCCCTACTTCTTCCACCCAAGCAACTGGAAACCACTGACGTCCCGGGCGTCAACAGAAAGCATCACAGCAATTCAAAGTGACTGTCCATTTATTCGTGTGACTTTATAGCTACGAGTCAAACCGGGACTTGACCGGGACGCGCTACTTCTTTTTCGTCATTGTCACATGCGACAAGTCTCCGTATTCACCACGTGGTGTTCCAAAGTATGCGCAAACAGAAGACACGTGCTGGACAAGATGGCCGACAACGAGGTGAGCGCGCACATCGAACAGCGAATTGTTATGAAGTTTCTCGTGAATGAAGGCGTAAAGTCATCTGAAATTCACAGAAGACTGCAGGCTCAGTATGGCCACGATACACTTAGCCGCAGCAAAGCGTTTGAGTGGTGCAAATGGTTCCGAGACGGCCGTACATCAGTGCAGGACGTTCCCGGCCGGGGCGGCTCAGGGCCCAGTGTCAGAGTTCCTGCGAACATCCAACCCGTGAAGCGCCTGATCCTCAAGGACCGACGGATAACATGCCTCGAACTGGCTCGAAAGACGGACCTTTCTGTGTGAACGTTGAACACTATCAATCATGAACACCTCCAGTTTCGGAAAGTTAGTGCCCGTTGGGTCCCGAGGGAGCTCTCCGTGTTTGACCGGCAGAGAATACTGGAAATCTCCCAAGACCTCTCCGTTTCGACACTGAAGGACAGCCGTTCCTTGATCGGATCATCACGTAAAATGAAACGTGGGTGCACCATTTTACTCCTCAGTCTAAACGCGCATCAAAACAGTGGAAGTATCCGGGCTCGCCAGCTCCCAAGAAGTTCCGAAGCACCCCGTCTGCGGGTAAGGTCATGGCCACGGTTTTCGGGGAAGGCTGGCGTTGTTCATATTGATTTTCTGCCCAGTGGTACCACCATCAATTATTTGCAATGCATATTACTGCCAGGTTCTCAGGGATGTGCATAAGGCGCTGAAGCAAAAGCGGCAGGCCTCATCACCAGAGGAGTCCTCCTCCTAGAGGACAATGCACGTTCGCATACCGCGCATCTCACCACACACATCTCACAGGAACTTGGCTGGGAGTTGCTGCCACATCCCCCTTACAGTCGAGACCTCGCCCCCAGCTATTCCCATCTCTTTGGGCCACTGAAGCCGTTTCTTGGGCGCCGCCACTTCAGCTGCGACAACGAGGTCAAGAATGCAGTCCGATCATGGCTGCTACGCACCGATAAGGATTTCTTCGCTGCTGGCATCCAACTCCTCGTGAAACGCTGGGACGAGTTTGGAAGTTAGTTTTATTTTTTCTTACATGGAGTATATACATAAACTGTTAAATAGGGACTGCTAGGCAAGCCCGAGATGCAGTCCCAAAAAGAAAATTGATTTTTACATGGAACACATACACCATACAACAGTCCTGTGTAAGAGATAAAAAGGAATATTCATAAGAGAAAACACGTATACACACAAAACGTATCATCAACAGCAACCCTAACTGACCTATCATAATAGTGACCGTCGCGTCATTAAATTACAAGCGGTTGTTGCGAATCTGCGTTATTGGACCAGTTTTAATCTCGTCATCCTTATACCCTGCTATCTCCCTTTGACTTTGCATGCACAAAGACCTAGCTTTCAGTGCTAAAGTATTCCCGTACTCTATTTTTTAAACGCTTTGATACTTTTAATGGTTTTTACATGGACAGGGAGTTGATTCCATAATTTAGAACCGACGTAACAGAAAGAGTGAAGCCCGTAATCCGTTCTACACTGAGGTAGCGTTAGGCAACACACATCGCTGCGGGCCGCATAGTGTCGGTCACTTAACTTGAGCTCGATCAATCTCAATGTTAAATAAGAATAGCACATTTTATGGATAATAACAGTAACCTGGATTTTGACGAGAGAAAATATGGAAATCGCTCCCAGAAGGTCAAATGCAAAGGTAATAGAAGCGCGCAAAGGTACATGTAACATAGCCCGCAACGCACGTTTTTGTAGTGCATAGAGCTGCATCAGAGTCGTCGTATATGTTAGGCCGTACACTTCGACAGCGAACACCAAGTGCATTAGGGCAGCTGGAGATTACGTTGAAAAATAAAACTAGTTTCTCGCCTGTACGTTCATTTTACTTTTGTGAAAAATGAAAAGCCCTGGTTTGACTTGAACACTCCTGTAGGTCGGGGGAAGTGTTAGGGTCCAGACCCATGGTCATGGTCAGCGAAGAGAACGATCTGGGCGCCCGAGCAATGTTGGTCGAGCGCCGTTCGGGTGAACACGCTTTGTTCTAGTCAGGTACGTTTTCTGTAATAAACTCCAAGTTGTGATATATGTATTCTCTTTTCCCTTTACACCTTCATGGTTTATGTCACCCCTGTGGATCCCAAGACCGCGGCATTCCTCCTCACAAGACCGCACCCTCATTGGTTCTTGCCAGTGCGTTTTCACGTTCTCGTGTCAGTGCGTTTTTCTCTGTCATGCATTCTATCGAATGACACTCAAACTATTTCGCGTGGAATTTTTTATATAGGTGGTCTGTGGTTCATAGAGAATAAAATGAAATGAACGAGAACGGATGCTACTGTCTGTTTAAGGCTCATCATGATTTATTTTGAGCTTCTTTGACACAAGAAGAGATAAAATCAGCCAGTATGGATGGAAAATAATTCCAGTAGCTCATAGGCAGCATGAGCTTATTGTACAAGCATTGTGATAAAAAACTGTGGATATAATACTGACTTTAACGCGCTAGTTGGGGATAGTTCATTGGCGTATGGTGCCGTTATATAAAACAGAACGTGGCATTTAATTCTCCTAGAAACAGACTGCGACAATTATTTTTGAGTACGTGTCATTTCTGTCAACTTTGTGTCAGATGACACGTTCCTGTGCAGTACTCAACGTCAACCGAACAACTAATCCACAGTAGAAATAATACTGTACGTTTCAACTGCGGTAATAGGGCAATACGATACGGCATCACGATACGGCAGATACGGCAGTGGGGTTAATTAGGGTTCATTCATTGGCGTACTTAACTGGTGTAACTGTTACCTTACATCAAACGGAATGGGTACGTAATTATCCTAGAAGCACACCACAAGAATTACTTTTTGTGACATTTCTGTGTACATTGAGTCAGAGGATACGTTGCTGTGGAGTACTCAACTAGAAGCCAACAACTGCTCCACAGTAGAAACAAAGCTGTACGTCTCAACCACGGCAGATAGCCTTCCAGCTTCTCGATGTGGGTACTCTTCGAAGCTTCGTCAATCATCTTTTCGAGGTAGAAGAGCAAGGGCGCAGGCGAGATGGTACATGCTGAAGGAAAAGGAACCCGAGACAAGGAAGGGGGGGGGGGGACGTGTCGTGTTTGTCCTTCTTCTTTGCCTCGGGTTTATTTTCCTACATCTTTTCTAGATAGTCTTTGGGCTACGTCACAGGAAATCTTGAACCTTGCCCAATTGCTGTCAGTTGTATACAGATTGTGCCATCAGGTGCTTCTGGGCACATAATTCATGTTAAAAGGAAAACAAAACAGGTCAGTCCACTTTGCTGACTACGTGCAAAATATTTATCTGTCACCGCGTGCACCACTGCAGTCAGCTGTTTGTTCTTTTATGAACAACATAAGAAACAAATGATGTTGATGGCTTTGAGTTTCGGCCGGTATGAATGTAGGACAACAAACACAACCTCACTTTGGTTATGAAAATGCAACGTTGCACGGCCTGCAGTGCAAATTTATTTCCAAGTTGATCCTCATGTCTTCTTTTAAACCTTTCAGGACATGGTCGCGAACGGCTTCTTGTTTTTCGAACGCCAGCACGCTTTCCTCCTGCGCTGCATGCAACGGTTCTCACGGACATATAGCCCAGCCCGGTGGGCAGAAAATGGCCCAAGAATTATCCGTCGCGTGATACTAAACACGTGCAAGAGGAAACAAGTCAGGAGTGTCGTCGGACGTACGTGCGAAGGCGTCACTGTGTTGCCAAGAAAACTTTTGCTCCCGATATCGTACCACGGCTGGCGTTATTACGTCTCTCCGCGGCTCGCTGGGGCAGCATGGAAAGCTCATAATGAAAGCTACGTAATGCATGTCTTCGGGGCACATAGCCGCAAAATAAAGCTGAGAGAAGGCGATGGATCTGCATATGGACAAGCGGCCAAGTTGCATTGTCCGATGTCCTTCAGGACTGCTGTGGAACACTATGGTGTTTTCTAGAGAATTGCGTACTGCATTCCTGAAGATGTGCTGTTATTGTATGTGATGCATCCTAGGAGTGACTGCGAGGATGTCGCCGCCAGCACCACAAGTCTTGCAATGAACGTGGAAGCTACATTGCATCCATTTACCTGCTTTGGGCAAAGCAAGATAATGCGCGTTGGTTTCTAGTGCCGGAGAAGTGTTATGTCTACACAAAGAGCCCAGATGTTTCGCGTGAGCATGGTCGCAGTATGCGAAGGGTTTGTATGCCCCTTTGTTTTCCAGCTACGCGACCTCACAAGACCTCTCGACATTACGTGGGCCTCTCGTGGACATTACAAGTGGCTTTTCATATCCTGATTTTATAGGTACATCCGCCAGATATGCTTCATGTTGAAACCGTTTTTATATATTTTTTTTTTGTTGCTCACATCATCTCTAGCCCTAAACGTACTGAATGCATGCTAATGTAATGCGACTCACTATAAATATTCACCCAATGAATAAACATTCGAGTCCGGTGTGACATTTTGCGGAATTCCAGCTCGTAACTGTACGAGCTGGAATCCCACTTTTAGCATATGTTTTTTGTCTGAGCAGCAGGAACGAAGGGACGACCAAGGTACTATTATTATTATAATAATAATCGTTATTAACATGCCCAAGAACAGCAAAAGTCTTCGTATTGGCGCACTTAGACAATACAGTACTTACAAATATATACACATGTATACCGGGTGTTTCAGTTAAATCCCCGGGCTAAATAATTCGCGAACGAGTGCACCAATCCACGAACTTTCTTTTTTGCAAGTATCTGTCCGATACCACCTACAAGCTGCACACCGTGTGAATGAGTGGGAGGCACTCATTATTAAAATAAAAATGCAAATGAGTTTCGTCAAAAAGCATATCTTCTAAAGCAGGGCGTTGTCGGCATTAAAATGGGTACTACCCCTTTTGGGACCTTCAGTGGACACCTTTTTGTCGCGGCTGGTCGCGGCGAAGCGCAAAAGGGCGTATTTCATTGGTGTAATTCATTGGTGTAATTCATTAATGTAAGGACGTAATTTATTGATCGATATCGGAGTGAAAGAGCGTCCTTTTGCGCTGCGCCGCGACCAGCCGCGACAAAAATACGTAAACCGAAACCAATTAATTACTGCAACAAATGACCCGCTTCGGTGGCAGATTTTTCTCTAAAAGGTGTCCATTGAAGGTCTCAAAAGGGGTAGTACCCATTTTAATGCCGACAGCGCCCTGCTTCAGAAGTTACGCTTTTTTACGAAACTCGTTTGCATTTTTATTTTAATAATGAGCGCCTCCCACTCATTCACACGGTGTGCAGCTTGTAGGTGGTATCGGACAGATACTTGTAAAAAAGAAAGTTCGTGGATTGGTGCACCCGTTCGCGAATTATTTAGCCCGGGGATTTAACTGAAACACCCGGTATACAAAAATGTACACATTACGCAAAACATAACATATTTAGGACATATTCATAAACAAGAACATAACGAAGATATTCACATTGATACATACAGTAGAAACATACTGATATACAGTACATGGCACTAAAAGGGAAGGAGAAAAGAAAAGAGACTGTACAACTTCACATGTTACTCAGTGAACGCCAGAGGTGAGTTTTGAAAAGGTTTGTATGCGGGTTAAAGATATCAAGAGTGGGGTCCCTATCGAAAAAAGGTCCTGAGGTTACCTCAGGAATCCTGAGGTCTGCCTGGGGTTACCTCAGAAATCTTGAGGTCCACCTGAGGTTACCTCAGAAGGGGCTGAGGTCTGTCTGAGGTTACCTCAGAAGGGGCTGAGGTCCTCCTGAGATAACCTCAGAACAGTCTGGGGTTCCCCTGAGGTAACCCCAGAAGGGCCTGTGGTTGCCCCAGGACCACCTGAGGTTCAACCTTAGGGCCTCAGGACTGCTTGTAGATATCCTGAGGTCACTTGAGGTTTTACCTCAGGACCTCAAGTATACTTGTATATTATGTGAGGATGCGATCAAGGACTATATTTGGGCACACAATCGGTTCTTTCGTCGTAAAATGAATACTTGATGCGACACTCCCATCAAGGGCATGCCATAAAGATTATATTCTTACAATGTCGGGCAATATTACAGCATGCAAGACAAAAATCGAGAGGCTTATCGTCCGCTTGCTTTTACGTTTGTTGTGCATGCACCATTTGAAAGTATGAGACAGAGAACAAAATTCTGCAACATTTTTGTAATAAGGTTGAATAAGGATTTTATATACATAGGTATTCAATAAAGATCAGAAGTGGAGACGGTGCTTCTACAGGACAAGGAATAAAAGGGAAACTTTATTAAAAACTAAGAGGGGGTATTCGATGTTTCGACAGCAGCGCTGTCTTCAACAGGAATGGGATATTATGGTGACGCAAGACAATTGCAAAGAATGAGAGAGGAATATGTACAAGGAGAGAGGGCATACATATTCCTCTCTCATTCTTCGCAATTGTCTTGCGTCACCATAATATCCCATTCCTGTTGAAGACAGCGCTGCTATTGAAACGTCGAATACCCCCTCTTAGTTTTTAATAAAGTTCCCCTTTTATTCCTTGTCCTGTAGAAGCACCGTCTCTTCTGATCTTTATTGAATACCTTGGTGGTCAACCACATTGGTTTATTTCAACTTATATATATACATACATACATATATTACACGAACCCTGGCACGCTTAACAGGAACGGTGCACACAAATGGACATGCAGTTCTCCCTCTATGAATTACATAAGGCATTCTGCCTATGGTAGCAAGCTGTGTTTAACTCTGTGACAAGTGTAAATATGTTATCGCAGGTGGCTTCTTTGCCAAATGAGCAAAAGTGGCCTTCGAAATCTTACTTATTCGATTTCGAAGGTATTTGGCAGCTCACTAACAAACATCGAGTCTGCCTTCATGAACACACAAACACAATCTATGTCCCCATCCTCAAGAAGACAGATGTTCTCACCTTCAGGTGGGAAATCGCATTTCATAATGTGGTTGATTGGGAACGGGGCACTTCCAATGATGAGTTCACTACAAACAAACAGGATCTTATTGCTGTGTGCTGCTTTCAAGATCATCTGGACCTCACAGTATGTCCCAAAGGAGGACTTCACAACTCTTGAGCACGTCCTCTTTGTGCGTTTGTACTGAACACTGTGAATGATGACACCTTTCACAGAGGCCCTGAGGTATCGTTTGAGGTTGACGTGTTCAGTATGTTGGCTTAACAGCTGCTGCACTGCATGGGGAATACCAAGTGGCGACTGATCACGCCCTAGAACCATATTGCATACTGTCTTTGTAACAGGTCCACGAAAAATATGCAAGTTGCTAGGAAGTTGTACACTGTCTGTCAAATCAAAAAGCTTCCAACGCATTGCACACCTTTCAGCGATCTGAAGTGGAACACTGTTGGCTGCAGTGACTTGCTGAATGATGTTCCCATTCTTAGACTCGAATGGGAACATTGAGACTGCCCATAAAGGACCTAGGTCCCTTACAGTTTCAGGCAAATGCAACAATTGATGCACATTATATGTGCACATTCCCTGTGTGTACAAAGTTTCGGTTTCTCTAACAAAACGTTCAAGCAGCAGCTCCGCCTTAGAAATATCAGAGTGTTGAATGGTGTGCTTGAGGAGTAGAAAAATGGCCTCACACAGCAAAGAAAAGTGATTCAGAAAACGTTCAGGAAGGACATCCATGACACATGGTGCACAATAGTAAAGCAGCCAACATTTCCATTCTGATGCCTTCCACATAGCTCTTTCCGTAAGTGGCCTTGGTAGCCGTGAGAAGCAAATTGGAGGACATATTGTGCGTAATCGAGAGTTCAGAATATGTAGTTGTCCACCGATGTAGCACCCAGCTGAGGAATCCGTGAGCCAGCATTCTGTGAACTGCTTTATGACACCTTCTAATGCACAGTGCATGTAATCAGGTGCAATGCTGCGTACGAGGTTGAGTCCCTTCAGCTGGATAACTGGACTGAGCCCTTTGATGCCGTTTACTGTAGTCCCAAGGATAGTAGCCTTCTTCATATCACGGAGTACCTCTTTGTGGGTTCTAACCCTCATGCTCTCCTTGTACGGGTAGCGCACACTTCCTGAAAAACAAGAATTTACATGTTACTGAGCATGACACATGAGCATTTCTAGAACTTGTGGAGTGTTAATTTAGCATGCATGTAGCTTGCCAATTGAAACGGACAGCTGTCCTAAGAAGAGCAAGTGCAAGCCTGACCCTACCGCAACAGTCATAGGCCAATGTAATAAGAGGATATAGATTTGTAAACCAAAAAGGGAATCTTTGTACCTGGGTGACACGTGAACAGTGAAAGCCAGTGGCAGAGTTGCCACTGCCACATGTTAACATGCCAGTAACAGGTGGCAGAGTTTAAATCTTAGGCCTACATTGAAAATTCATTTGGGGGTTCTACACATGTTTTTGATATAGGGGGTTACATTGAACAACTAAGAACATGGACAAGGCACAGCCAGCAGGGCTCAGCTGCTAATCGAGATGTGCCCGCCAAAAAGATAATAACACTAAAAAATTAAATAGCAGTTGAGAGCACAGTGACATACAAATCTATTGATATACATGATCAATTTTCCTATAGAAATACATGGGAAGATGCAGAACAGGTAGAACGTTGTGATGCTGCCACCTGTCTGATCACGCAGGCAACTCCCGTTTTCTCCCTCTTCCAAATTAGTGTACTGTGGTCACACGCACTCGCTTCCTTTTACCGGGTGTATCTCATCTCATCTCCCTTACTCTGTTCCCCTGATGTAAGCTATCTTCAATTATCCTCATACAATGTGCAACATGCATCATGCAAGTTCAGAACAGCCACTTCGCTACCTACCGTCCACATACTTCCCGGGGTGGTAACACCATGTACACCCATCATAGCCATTATACTGTTTCCGGTTTAACACCATGGCCCGCGCTGGTGCGTCAACAACACAGGCCACTGCACGGATGGTTGACAGAATCATTTCACCGGTGTGGAAGTTCCTCCATGGAATTGGGCCCATATCGTTGAATTTGTCAACAAAAGCCTTGAGGAATAGTAGCATGTTTGGATGTGCTTTTGAAAACCATAGGCCTGCGACAATAATGTTATGCCACCGCGAAGGTAGCGGGAGTTCATTCAGCATGAGTTGGATGGGCCACAGAGATGACGCTGTTGACTTGAAAACTTGGGAGCCGTCACTATTTAAAGTAACGGTCAGGTCCATGTCTTGGCAGTTGACGCTCGTTTGGAGATTTTTGTAGTAGCTGCCATCAGTGATGTCACACAGTTCCGATGATGACAGTCTTGAACGTATTTTCCTCGTATTCTCCAGGATACAACGTGAAAAACGTTTCAGCAGTGACTGCAGCTGACCCTTTATGTTCAAAATGGCAAAGAAACTACCAGCTGCTGTAAGATCTGCCACGTCATACTTAGTGCTGCATATGTGACATGTCAGTGATTTCTCTGTTGTTTTGCTTGATTGCGCAAGCACAGCTTCACACGCCTCACACAGATAATGGAGATCCAGAATGCCTCTTTTGTTCTTATTCCAAAGCTTACGCAGCATGTACTTGCTGTTTGGTAGCACCTTGTCTCCGAGCAGTGCATTAATCAATTTAAGAAGTCCATCCGCCTGAGTCCAAGAGAGACCAGCAGTGACAACAAAGGTCAGAATAAGTAGTAGGGCTTGCGCTTTTGTCGTCGTTTGATGTGGCAGAGTCCCTGAGTACTCTTCCATAAATTCAGCAATGTCGATGTTGTCATCCTCAGAGTCTTCATGAAAACAATCTTCAGGGTCCGTGTCAGGTTCAGATGACTCATACGGCTCAGAAGCAGTATCATCAATGTCAAAATCATCTTCAAAAGCACTGTGTTCACTGAGTGTGTCATCGCTAACAGCAACGCCGACATCTGTAGTGCCTGAGTCCATGGGATCAACACTTTCCTCTTGATCTGGGGTATGGTCACTACAATGGGGTGATGTCCCATGATTCTCATTTTCCTGCTCAGTGCCTGTCTCAGAAGCGGGCTCAGCCATCTCCAGTGCCAAGGAAGGCTGCTGTAGTTCCTTGGAAGCATCCGCATTTCCGTTTGCAGCATTGTGTGCGGCTAAAGAGAAAGACAGAAAATCATCGAACCTTATTGCTACAAAGCGAATGG
The DNA here is from genome assembly GCF_037126465.1 of Ornithodoros turicata. Taxonomy (NCBI): domain Eukaryota; kingdom Metazoa; phylum Arthropoda; class Arachnida; order Ixodida; family Argasidae; genus Ornithodoros; species Ornithodoros turicata. The sequence continues at coordinate 125,839 of NW_026999412.1, forward strand.
AAAAATGCAAATTTTCAACTTTTCATCATATTTCTATGATCATTATTAATCTAGACACCGGAATTCTAGGCAATGCCTACTCGTTTTCGGTTGAGTTTAATGGTGCGTTTTTGATACAGGAGCTTGAACTAGTGATAAGAGAACCCATCAGTACTAATCAATGCTCAGAAATAGGCCTACTCCTTGGTCCCTGCCAAAACCGGAAATTTTGCCCTGCAAAATTGCCTAAAATTCTATTTTATTGATTACATATGTAGTTAAAACTACATGATAAACCTTTCCTTTAGCGCGTTCACACGCCCATGGTCGAAAAAGCGTGGACGAGTGTTGGCGTACACAGGGTTCGAACGCCATTATTTTAGTAACTCGTCTTTTAAGCAGGGCAAGTCTCTGTAGGTAAGCGTGCGTCCCACAGAAGGTACATTTACAAATTTGGATATCGCAGGTTGATACACTTCTTCAACACAGACATATCTTAGCGCCAATTACAACAAGCATTCGTGCAACTTCCACAATACTTACCTCTTTTTCTCCGATTGTGAAGAGTTTGCCGTGGTATTACGAATGGTGCCCCGGGCTCCATGTAGCATTTTCGCTTTTTCCGCTCAGACATTTCTGCGCTTTTGTTTTGCTAGGTCACTGAAAAGCCATGGGCATCAAAACTGCACAAAACTCGCATCAAAACACCGGCCGAAAAGCCTGCCCACAGTTGTCACCATTCATGTTTACCACGCAGCTCGAAGATGAATTGTTTGCATAATGTTCACCAGCTCGCTTGCTTCCTAGCCAGTTTTTTCATGAATTGTTTGCTTGCCGTCTCGCGTTCTGTATTCTTGCGCGCAATACGCAATACTGCGTCGCGCTGATATTGAACACTTTTGGCCGCGTTAGATTATACGCACTTACATCGCCTGTTCCTGGCAAACAAGGCTTGCGGAACGTAAAATGTTGAAAAACTGCCAGCGCCACCGCGTCGGCAAGCGGCGGGGCGTCAAGGGGCAGCGGTGACCAAGCCTTTATGAGCGTGTTGTACTCTGCTCTTGTCACATGTTTACCTGATTTTCTGTGTTGTTTATTCGTGGCGTTACCTCTTCCCTATTTATCGCTTCTAAATATCACGACAGTCATGTTTGCGTACGTTAGGTACTTGTACGACGACATGCGCGTCGTTGTTTCTGCGAACACCATCAAGAACTTTCCGTCCGACATCGATGTCACTGACTTCAACGGGAACACTGAATACCCCGTGTACCCTGTTTACTGGAGAGGCGACAAGAAAACTCTCGGGGGCTACTATGACGCACAAATTATCTTTCTGGCAGGTACGTAAGCAATTTCATGTTTGTACCTTTCGCGATATCAGGTAGTTAGCACTCGGCAGTTTAATGACACCCGCTGCAGTATGGTTGAAAGAAACGCGCAGCGTATCTCCGAGTTTTTGCCGTGCACTTAAGGTGTTTTATGTACCTTGGCAGATGATGAAGACGACGCTAAGACTGGCGGAGAACGAAAACGACTTGGGAAAGCCCCTAGGCGGGAAAAAGAACCACATCCGACGAAAGACAAAGTAAGTGCTTGTGTTCTCCTAGGGTACTTATTTATATAGCAGTTAAATTTGTGCACTCGCCGGGTCGCCGTAGTTCATGACAAGGTGTTGCTGAGGGTAGGCACGGTGAACGAGAAGCACGAACAGCCTCCCAACAAAAGCTTTTGTTTCTTGATTCGCTTTCATTGTATTTCTATTGATGCTGATGCCTGTTTTCATCACCACATTGCCATTATATTAAGGAACAGTAGATAAAAACGGCTGGTGTGCTAATTGTGTTAATCTTTTTGTTTGTACTATTTCTGACATCTGCATATGCACGACTGTTTGCATTACCCCTGGTGTAGCACCAGCCACTGCGTTATATAAATGCCTGAGAGGGCTGGACGGCTGCATTGGCACGTCACCATGAGTCTGCCAATGCAGCTGTCCACCCCTCTCAGGCATTTGAATTGCTCGTTCCCGCTTGCCGCCAAGTTGACGCACCACGGAGAATTGATACTGCTAGCATTTTCTACAAACTTTTAGTCTTTATACACTCTTAGCATTGTAACAAATAAATAAATGCCGCTTTAAAACAATATATAATGAATGATAAGGAGTGGACGTAACTGCTGCAGGTGGTTAACACGTCCAGCGTGTGGTTAGTCTTCGACATCGTCCAAGCCAGCTTTGTCTTTGTTTGGGGAACCGCTAGCTGCACTGTTTCTTTTCTTTTTCTTTCTTCATTTTAGTTTGTGCAGGATCTCGGAAAAAATCTGCCATTGCTCAACTGACTTGTCAGCGATCACTGTCACCAGATTGTTTGCCCATTCTCCATTGCATTTTTTCTTGATACTGGGTGGTTGACTTTTGTGCTTTACCTTGTTGTGAATTCTTCGTAGAAGACAAGCGCTGGAAAACGGAAGCATATGGAGCGGTGCAAACGTAGGCTGGAGCTCGGCCTTCTTGACGAATTAGATGAAGACGATGATGACTGCCTTGTACTACAGTCTGAAGGAAGGAAGGTGGAAAAACAGCTGGCACGCTGCCAAAGGGAGCTTCATCGTTACAGAAAAGCTAACTTAGACCTCCAGGAAGCTCTGGCTGCAAAAGTGATCGAGGCAGGTCTGTGATATTCACTGCATAGAACTGTTACAAGTTCTTGAAGGGTGGCACAGATGACAGCTGCTGCTGTTGTTCAGGCCATCCTTTGTATGGAACCATTTGCTCAGTTTGCATGCTTTGCTCGTTTTCAGTAATTGCATGCTTAATTAGTGACTGTGTACACCTCAAACATAGGTCTGTTCATGTTTCAGATTTCCTGAGGACATCACTTCACTGTGGTTGCTGCCAACGACATGTGATGCCAGGTGGTCAGGTCCACAATCAGCCCGTAGTGGTCAGCAGCTTTGAAGGTATGGTGCTCTTTTGCATTGTATAGAAAATTCTTTGCAACATTGCCATTACTGGTTTTGTAATTCTTGGCCAGATTCTAATGTCAAAATCCACCCAGGAGCTACAGCCGGCAAGGGCGTTCTCAGGTGGGGTGGTGACTTTACCATCCCTGAAACCACCATTAGTACCCTTGAAGGTGGTAAGGTGCTCTCCTGTTGGGTGTATTTTAATGACCACAGAGAATCCTCTGTCTGTTTTTGCCCCATTTGGTTATTGCCATGACCACCCTTGGTCACTTTCTAATGTCAAAATTATTCCAGGAGCTGCAACAAGTAAGGTCGTTGCCAAGCGGGTTGATGACTGTCCCATGCCTATAACCGGCATCAGTGCCTTCGAAGGTGTGGTGCTCTCCTGTTGTGTATATTCATGACCATAGATAATTCTGTGTTCTGTACTGATCCCTATTTCGTTATTCCTATGGTCAACTTTGATTTTTGGGACCGTTGCCCATGTTCTGATGTCAAAATTTGCCCAGGAGTTACAACAAGCAATGACGTTGCTGGGCAGGCTGACTCTGTAACATGTGGCATGGCCTGGGAGACTGACAGTGGAGGCGCATTGGAAACTGGCATCGGAATCCCTCAGGGTGTGCTAATCTTTTCTATCTGTCTGCCGATTGGTGTTAAACCAAATTCCTCCCCGGATTCCTAGCCTGTGCCGGTCAGCAACATCCATTTTGTCGTTTCCCTGAGATGCTGTTTGAGAGCTCAAAAGATTCTACTAGTGTGAGACTCGTAAAGAAAGAAAGAGAGAGGTGTCACTTTGGCAGATATTTCACAGCTGTCACCAGCCCCTATTATTGATTAGGCAGTAGACCAATACGACAGCTTAGAATACTGGTCATTTTTTGTAGCCCTCATTCACTTCAGGTGGGCCAGCTTGTGCATGCCGATCACGCGAGATGAATTGACAGCATGCATAAATCCCAGAAGCTAGCGCTAAACAGTGCATCGTGGGAGCCCGTTTGTTCCCCGATGCTCTCTCCCTCCTTCCTGGTGGCATCAGCCTCGGAAAGAAGGAAGGTGCAAGGGGAACGAACAGGCTACCAAGATACACCATGTCACTGTGGTTACTGGGATTTATACATATCGTCGATTGACAGCACCCGAATTGCTCCACGAATTTAAAAAAGCACCCGATTTTTGCCTTCCAAATCTGGGATGTCATCTAACCCGAAAAAGTCACATTTTATGTGTACAGAGTGTCATTAAAAACCAGAGCATTCAACTAGGAGAACGATGAATGGAAAATGAAGGCTTGTTTGTGTCACTTGAGCTAGAAACAGGTGCTACCTTTGATGTAGCACTTGGCTGTAACACAAGTACCAGAAAGAAAGCCTCCGGTTTCCATTTATCGTTCTTTGGGTTTCTTTCTCTTGGGTTTCTTTCTTTTCGTTCTTATGAGTTTCGTAACGGACCATGTATATGTATTCAAGGGTGTGCTCCTCCAGCTTATTTTCGTGACAGTGGGCTAATGTGATGCATTTGAGCACTGCTGAAATGTACGTGACAAAAGTGTGAACATTTCAGATGCCGCAGAAATGGAGCGGGAACCTTTGATGTGCATCGGAAGTCCTGGTAAGGACTTCTTTAATGTATTTAGTCTTGTTGTAATTTTATTGTGCAATGTTAACAGTGTCCTGATGTGGCTGCAGTGCAGACGGCATGATGCGATACCCGCAGAAATGCTCAACGTGGCTTTGGCGTCACAAGTGGTATGCCTTTGGTGTAATCTTCGCTTGCAACAAGGCACATCAGACCTAAGGCCTCAAGTCTTCAATATTAAACATAATCATTGATCCCGCATGGGCACAAGGGGTATTATTGGAAGATATTAGACGTTGTCTTTTTTTTAATCAAGACATATTTTTTATTCAAAACCTAAAAATGACAAGCTGACTATACTGTTTTTGCATATTATGTACACAGTGCAGCGGAAGTTTAATGGTCGACATTGTGCACCTGTGTGCAATTAATCAAGTAAAACTCTATAATTCCCTTCTTATTAGCAGCTTCTGGGAAAAAACTGAAATAGAATTGTAGCCGTCCCTCAGAGTCATCCGCCCTGCTCAAAACGTATCTTGAAAAGTGCCTGCACAGTCAATTATTCATTCTCAAAAATTATGTAAATGACCATCATCATGGCGGTGGAGCGGAAAAGAGCAGACGACGTTCGGAGGTGTGCCTTACGTTCACACCAGAACGGCTTATCTAGGCATCTGCTCCAGTCGATCAGTCGGCTTGGAACATGTAACTTATCGTGTGGTATTTTCATCCCTGCTCTGGTGCACTTCAATCAGCACTTCCTTCGTTTCCACGACATTTCCGTGAAATATTTGTCCGTTCGATATCTGAGCACACAGGCACCTATTTTGAGGTTTTTCCGAATGGTATGGATGTTTCTAACGATGGCCATAATTCTACTATTTCGGTCTCTCCTAGAGGCTGCTAATTACAAAGTTAATGGTCGAATGCTAGTCAATCAGTTCTGCAGGTGCAAAGGGTTCACCATTCAACTTCCGGCACACCGTGCATACGACATACAAAAGCAGAATTAGCTGGGTGTTCTAGATTTTGAAGGTTTAAAACTGTACTGCCCAGAAACATGGTGTAAATAGGTTTGGCATGGCAGTTGCATTTGGGAGCATCAAAAATAGTTGATGAAATCTTAATTACAGTAAAATTAATTCTTGAATTGAACTCTGAAATTTTTGCTGTAGAGTCCTCTTTTTAATGCACACAGTGCTGCCGTCATGCATTTACTCAAGTCCAGCAAAAGTACTTCATGTGGCATCTGAAGTAATAGAAATGAAGTTGTAAAAGTGGCCCTTTAGCCACTCCAACCCTGTTCTGTAAGAATAAGCGATATTTCTAAAACCTCTAGTATCACAGAATTGCTGCTTGAAATTCACTCCATTGTCTTCTGGCATGCATATCTACTGAGGCTGGTGCTGATAGTGTTTACAGATGTGTTCACGAGATCCTCTAAGTACGTACTTCTGCCTGACAACTAGCTCTATTTTATCACCATGCAGATAGCAGGCATAACGTGGAATGCCAGGAGGAACGGTTTCACAGTGGATCAGCTGGGAAGCATTGCATTGCTTCTCCAACCGGTATCTCGTTTCTTCATCCATTTATTTGCATATAACATGTCGCAACCAGAAACACGCTTTTTGTTGGTACAACACTTAGATTGTTCACTTCCTGAACAACCTTAGATTTCTTAAATTGGGGGTTTGCGAATATTTTAAATTTTGGTAACGAATCAATTTTTTTAAATATTTGCATTCAATTCAATTTCATTCAATTTCATTCACGACATTTGTGCATTGGGGGCCCAGAGGAGAGTTCCAGGATTCAGTGTCACTGTATCTCCTATGTCATGGCTGTGGCCTGTTGTGCAAGTTGTATTTCCAAACACAAACCAAATAATTCCTTGTTACAGATGCAGTATGCATGCTGAGATTCCAAAGCTGAAATGAAATTATATTCAATTCCCAACATCTGTCCTGACCTGACTGTGTACTTTCACGATGCAACTGTTCACTTCCCTTATAGTGCTTTATGACTGATCACGATTCAAATAAATTTTCAGGGCAACCTCTCAGTGGGGGAGAAGACAAGGTAAAGCTGTTTCATGACCATTTCTTCGTGTTACCCTCCTGTGACAACCTCTCATTGCAGGTCGACATAGGAGGCTCCATTTTAGTTGACAACTCCCGGTGGGTCACTGTTCTGTCCCAAAAAGAGGACAGTATGTTCCTGAAGGAAGGAATGGTTGCTATTTGGGGCTCAGCGGTCCTAAAAAACAGGACTGTAACAGGAACGCTTTCCAACAAGGCTAAGGCAAAGGGGCAAACCCATGTCGCTCCGGCGCTCACACCAAAGAAGTTGGATGCACTGAAAGGTGCGTAGCCAGTGTCCTTTGTTCTGTCTGCTCAGGATTTAAGCTGGGTAAACTTCCTCTGACAGGTGCCTACCTACAACGCTTGGAAGCCAGGGGCGAGACTGCAGAGGCCATTGGCAAAAAAATGTCCAAAGTTCGAGCGACGTTAAATGACAAATTAAAGTCTCTGAAGAAGCCCTACTTTGGTCTCATGTCATCAGTGGGTTGCACGCATGGATTAGGATTGGCGTAAAGATGTGTGGTGTCTAGCGCACCCTCCATACCCTCCGATCCCCTGGCCCTGAGGTATGCTGAGGTAGCCTCAGAACCCCCGGGACCTGAGGTAGCCTCAGAACCCCGGGACCTGAGGTAGCCTCAGAACCCCGGGACCTGAGGTAGCCTCAGAACCCCAGGGCCTGAGGTAGCCTCAGAACCCCAGGACCTGAGGTAGCCTCAGGACCTCAGATGTCCCATAATACCTCAAGACCTCAGACCCTGAGGTAACCTCAAGACCATATTTTCGATAGGGGTGAACTGCGTTTCTCATTTGTTGAATTCGTGCGATCGGATTTGCAGGCATATGGTGGGTACAATATATTAGTGTGTCTAGTTACATTGACAGGTACGACGATACGAACCTGATGTAATAAAGACGGTGTATCGAGAAAACTGTGTAAGGTCTTATAACAGAGAATAATATCACGAAAACGGCGTCGCGTTGGGAGTGGTTCAAGGTTAAGAAATGACATTATCTCTCTATAGACATACATTCTAGGTAAGGGCTCTTTCTTAAAAATACGCTATGTACAATGTGTAGAAATTTCTTCTGGACATATTCAATCCGTGACGAGTCAATGCAGGAAAGAAAGATCCACACTGGAGACGCGTTTTCCAGTCGCGGTAAAATTAAGGAACGATACAGGTGAAGAAATACAGAGTGTTCGGAAAAGGTTTTGCATGTATATGTGAGCAAGCCAAGAAGTTTGAGAGCTGAAGAGCGTATGTAACAGACATGATCATGAAAACGCAGCTGGGAGTCGAAAATGACCCCCAAATCCTTCAGTACATCGACACGCTTGATGGCATGGGAACACATGTATGCATTGCATATTATGTTAGCTTTTCTTGAGTAAGTCACATGTTTCGTCTTCACTGGATTAATAGCCATCCCATTTTTAGAGCTCCATTCAACTACAGAAGGAACGTCAGTTTGTCATAGTGTCAGAACGTCCCATGTCATCGGCGTACTGAAGAACATGAGAATGACGAATATGCCCAGCTAAGTCATTAATAAGGACATCGAAAGGGAGTGCCCTATTGAAAATAATTCCTGACGTAACCTCAGAGTCTGAGGTCTTGAGGTATTATGGAACATCTGAGGTCTTGAGGTTGCCTCAGAGCTTGAGGTTCTGAGGTTACCTCAGGGCATAGGGTCCTGGGGTTACCTCAGAGCTTGAGGTCCTGGGGTTACCTCAGAGGTTGAGTCCCTGTGGTTACCTCACGGCCTGAGGTTTCCACAGATTGGACCTGAAAGTATTGGACACCACAGAGCGCAGTAGCACGACTTCGTGTTCAAAGACTTTTTATTGGTATTGAGGTAATCCGGTTCTAAATATCTTTCAGACACTTTAATTTGTCGTTCAGTGTCGCGATTCTTCTTCATTTTCTTTCTGGTTTCTTCGCCTTCCTCCATTCTGCTCTTGAAGCACTGGAGGTATGCACATAGAGATAAAATTAGTTCAGGTACGATAACCAAAAAGGTAATACAAAATAATACACGAAATACCGAATAGTGATTACCAAATTGAGTGAGCATGTCTGGATCTACGAAAGTAATTTGCTCCACGCAGTGACAAAACTATAAAAGTTCATTACGGTAAATTGCCGTACTCAAAACGCAGACAGTTGCGACAACAGGCATACCTAGAGTCTCCAAATAAGTTTAGTAGCTCGATGCATACCAAGAATATGCGTATACGTTTTCAACAAGAAAAAGTAAAGATAAATGCTTGTCAAACCAGAGGGATAAACAGTCTGGTGAGCACGTCCCTCAGGCACGTTGTCGAATGGATAGCAACAGAAGGACAGAAATTTGGTGCCGATAATACACCGTTCAAGATATGTAAACATTCACATTATTCCGCGTTTGTTGCTGTTCTGGCTCACGCCTTGGTGGTTTTCCTATCCGTTTTCGTTCGCTGCAGCCCTTGGCGATATCTTCCGTGCCTATCACGCGACATGCAATCGATCTGAAATGCATCGTAGGGAATCTGAAAATATGGTATCACAAATACTAATTCACAAAGTGTCACTTTCCATTCACGAGATATTCAAGCATAATTTTTCCTTTGAAACAAGACAAATTCACAAGTGTCACTTTCCATTCACGAGATATTCAAGCATAATTTTTCCTTTGAAACAAGACACACACACATACAGCAGATACTATATACAAGAAAATTTCCTTCAAGTACCCTCAAGAAAGAAGCTTCCACGGGTTTTCTCGCCCTCCTTCCGGAAAAAAGCGTGCACTGGATATTCCGTGTTCCGATTCCGGTTATCCGAAAATCTGTGCGATCGTTGTCTTCAGAAAAATTACTCAAGTCGTCCACAGTAGTAACAACTCGAATGTCGTCACGAAACTCACGTATACCCACGTCATCATGGCACCCTATTAATAAGCGGCACACAGGACGAAGCAAATACACACGCATACCATGGAAGCTGGCGCGTAACTGCTCAAAGCAAAAAAAAAAAAAAAAAGGAGAAATGGGGATGCGTGGCGGGAGCGATGTCACTGAGTGGAGCTGTAAAAATAATACCGAGGCATGTTTCCCGCGTTGTTGTATATCCAGACAACACGTATCGTCGCAGGGACGTCCCAAAAACGTCCCAATTTCCTTCGTTCCACCGGGGACATTCAAAGCACATCCATCGGACGTGCGTTCGTAAGACGTCCTACACGCGGCCCCGGAGGCACTTAAACGGGAGTACGGGAATGGTTGTCGGAGAAGGGGGTGTGAGAGAGAGGGAAGCAGTGGTAGCGCCATCCTGTGCAAATGTGTGCAAGGCAAACGCTGCTTAGCTCCGCGCCAGTCGTTTGAACCAGAGAGCCATCGTGACTCATGAGGTTATGTTCCAGCAATGTGCAAGTGCAGCAAGTTCCAGCAATGTGCAGTAAGTGCATATGTTGAGTCCTTTGCTATACGTTACGTTATACACTGTTGCATTGTTGAACACTGGCCACTTCAAATGAAGCGAATACAACGCGTTCTTTCTTGGTGTGGGCTGTGACGCACATCACACAGGCGTTCCTTCACAAGAAGCTGCTATAATCGCCATGAAGAAATGTAGGCAAACAGTTCATCGTCAAGTAAAGCGGGCAGTTCAAGAAAGCCTATCTCGCATTCACCCGTCATCAAGTCCTCCACACGATTTCACCCTCAGTGTACCTCTTCAAGATGGACCTCGTTTTGTGTCCATGGATGATGTTGACAATGATTGCTTCGTCTCAGTATGGTTCTGGATTGTCAACGCTATTGCCCTTACCTTCCCGCGGCAATCGCTCTGCATTTGATGATACGGCAGTGGAATTGGGGTTTTCACATTTCAAGAGAGCGAGGGAAGTTGCGCGGTAGCTAGTGTTTCTTCGCTGCCAAGCTTCGAAGAACAACTGAAAACCTGGGTGCTCGAATCGACCGTTACACATTTGGACCTAACTAAACTTTTGAAAGGATTACGGACGGTTCCCTGTCATTGTGAGGTTCCAGTGTGTGCGAGGACCTGCAACGAACTCCCTGTGCTGCTTCTGGAGTAGAGCAGGTGGAAGATGGAACGTATTGTCAGTTATTGTAAAATGGTACACATTTCATTCATGCAGAAACGTGCCTTCCGTTTTGAACAAAACTACTTTGCAAAGTACTATCACAGTATAGCAACAGTATCTTTATGTATTTTTTAGATTTGTTGTGCAATATAATTGAAGGTTAATTATATTCAGTGCAGAACTGGACTCAACGATTTCTGAAGTGCAGAATGGGCATAGAAGGTGGCTTACAGATCTGATATCTATTTTCTAAATGACTAAGCAAGCACTGCCGCCAAATATCGCGTACAGGTTCAGCGTCAGGCCGGGTAACCCACAAACGCAAACTGCGTTTATGGAGCTTTTGTCTTTTTACTGTAAAGTGCTGTAGGGTGATTTCATGCCGAATCAGGCAGGGTGGTCCGGTCGACCTCTCCAATTTTTTTCTTTCAAACATATATTGAAGCCTTGTCCCTAGGAGGCAGATTGGCACTGAAAGTAGTTGAAAGTAATTGGTGGTTATTTTTTACTGAATTATGATTCAGATGTGGGCATTTTGAGCACTGCGCTTCCTACAAAGTTTGACGCCGCGTATCTTCATAACTATTCAACATATTCAGCTTATTTATTTTTTACATATTGTCAGGGGTGAGTACACTTGCATCCTAAGTTCTGAAGATTCTAAGGTTTGCCTTTGTGGAGATAAAAAATCGCAAAGTTCCCTGATTTGTAAAATATGGTACGTTTTGGAACCTTACTAGTCGTCTCCCAATTGTGATACCCGAAGGTAATCTGCATAATTGTGTTGGTCTCGAAATGTCCTTTCTTCTCATAGCGAGTACATCGTATTGTGATTTGAGGCAACGCATCCGACAGTTTTTTTGTGTGGGGTGTCTACCGAAAATGCGTAAATTCGACAGGGCGCAGCCCAACCATCCCCACTCGTGACAACTTTCATATTACTCACAAACGTTCTTCATGACGACTCAAAATAACACATAAAAAAAATTGCTTCAGAGATGGGCGAAGTTGTTCGTAACGCAACGTCATTCGCAACGTAACTTCGACCATCTCTGAAGCAATTTTTTTATGTGCTGTTTTGAGTCGTCATGAAGAACGGTTGTGAGTAAAATGAACCATGTCACGAGTGGGAAGATGGGGGATGCGCGCTTTTTTTTACGCATTTTTCGGTAGACACTCCTCATAAAAAGACTGTTGGGCGCGTTGCCCCAAATCACAGTAAGATGTACTCGCTATAAGAAAGGGCATTTTGAGATTCTTCGATTCGGGCATTCGATTTCCCTTCGCTGCAGATTACTTTCTGGGATCACAATTGGGAGGCGACTAGTGAGGTTCCCAAAACGTACCATATTTTACAAATGAGGCAACTTTGCGATTTTTTATCTCCTCTAAGGCAAACCTTAGAATCCTCAGAACTTAAGATGCAATGCTATCCACCCCTGACAATATGTGAAAAAAAAAAAAGAAATCAGCTGAATATGTTAAATAGTTATGAAAACACGATGCGTCAAACTTCGTAGGAAGCGCAATGGTCAAAATACCCAAATCTGAATGATAATTCATTAAAAAATAACCACCAATTCTTTTCAACTACTTTCAGCGCCAATATGCCTCATAGGGACGAGGCTTTAACGTATGTTTGGAAAGAAAAAATTAGAGAGTTCGACCGGAACACCCTACCTGATTCGGCGTGAAATCACCCTGTAATATGGACGAAGACACACACACAGAAAATAAAAAATGAAGTGGGAGGAGCTTCCGGTCATACGTCCCATGAAGAGCTGAAACACGTCGCGAAACGGCATCGCGCAGTTACGTCCGCTGAACGTCTCTGTGATGTACTTCGGTGTTGCATTCGCACGTTTTTGGGATTTCTGGGGGATTGAATTCGGACGTCCCAGGGATGTCCCCAACGTCCCCCGATTGACGTTCTCGCGATGTGTTTCGGATTCGTTTGTGTTGTCTGGATCTTGAGGTAACCTTAGAAGAACCACAGCCGGATCTGAGGTCCTGAGGTAGAGCCTCACGATTTCTTGAGGTAACCTCAGAAGAACCACAGGCGGTTCTGAGGTAACCTCAGACAACCTCAAGATATCCTGAGGTAACCTCAGGATTTCTGGGGTAGCCTCAAGACGTTTTTCCGATGGGGTGGCCACAAAATTGAGCCTTGAGGAACACCTGGAGGGGGAAAGTAAGGAGAAAAAAAGGCACCGTGCACCTTTACGGCACAGCATCTGTTACTCAGAAACGAAAGGAAAAAAGCAATGAGGGCGTTTCCGAGACCAGCTATATGAAGTTTGCGAAGTAAAATGGTATGGTCCATCATGTGAAATGCTTTAGAAGTGTTGAAATAAATTGAATCTACTTGTCCTCGTGCTAAGACACAAGGAGCCACAACGGACATAAACAATACAAGATTGGTGACAGTGGATCTGCCTGGCATGAAACCATGTTGTTGCTCACATATCTGTGACTTGAGGAAAGAAAACGTGCGGTCATAGATGATCTGCTCAAACACTTTTGAAAACGCGCACAGTAAGACTGACAGCACGATAGTTTGACACATTTAAAGGATCGCCGGACTTGTGGACTGGTACGACAACCGAAGTTTTCCAACAGGTGGGGAACACGGAGTCACGTAGAGACAGGTTGAATACATGAAGCAGGACGGGTGCAGCGTAGGCTTTAACAAATACTGCAGGAATTTTGTCGACCCCAGTGGCCCAGGTAGGTTTTATCATCCGAATAGGTGCGATGACCTCGTCGTAGGACACCGGTATACAAGGAAGGCTATAAAATGCGTTCGACACGGAGCTCGAATTCGCAATTGGCTGTGCGTTGCCGCGATTATATACCGAAGAAAAATGTGTAGCGAAGAGTTGAGACATCGAGGTTGGATTAGAAGATACCCCACCGTTAGTGTTCAAAGCGTATAGACTGTTTTCGTTTTTAGAAAGACGCGCGTGTTTTCAAAATTGTTTGGGATTACTCTTGAGATCCAGTGCAATGCACTGTTGAGAGGCGATCGGCGGTCCATACTTCGAAGCCTTGTGACTCCTCTGGCTACCCGCCAACGGACCGCCGACATACTACCCCCCGCCATGCTGAGCAGAGTTGACCCAGCGCTCGCTTTCCGCATGCCAGCACATATTTCTCGTCAAGACGCCGCATTAGTTCATCCAATGCGCCTCGACGTGGCTTTCATAGCACAACGTTCTGAGCACTGACAGACTACATTTTTTTCATTTTCAAGTTGAACACAAGTATACCCCATCAACTGGGCAACTGAGTTTTGGGCACGGCAGCCTACCGAACATGGTCTCTTTTACACCGTTCCACTTTATACTGCAGGTGCTCACTGTTTTCCTGCCACCGCTTCTCGTGAACAACAGCCCGGTGTTACTATATTCCTTTCACACGGATGGCTTATCAGTGTTCCACGGTGATCAGCTTTTGATGTCTTTGGAACAACTCGTACTGGTCGACAATCTTCATCATGGCTCAACAACGTCATCGACTCACGTGACTTCGTCTTCTCTACATAATTGTCAGGCATCACTCGTTCTCTTCAGTAGTGGGCACGGCAGGCTTTACACCGTTCCACTTTATACTGCAGGTTAGTCCGCCTACATTTTACAGTTCCACTTTTAAGAGTAACAGCCCATGTCTCATAGTCGTGCCATGCTCACAACGTTTATTCTGCCTACTCTGTGACTGCATTGATATCGTTCATAATCTTCTTATGTTGTCTGGTGACATAGAAACAAATCCAGGTCCGTTGTCCTCTGATCAAATGCTGGCTCAGATACTTGCCAATCAGGAATCTGACCGTAAATTACTACAATCTATTCAACTCAGTCAAAAGTCAACCGAATCCTCACTTAGTGAACTGAGGAAAAAAGTTGAGCAAATTGAAGACCAAGTAAAAACACTTGAAGTTTTGCGGAATACCGTTCAGGAATCTTCAAAGTAAATCGAATCGCTAGAACGTACTGTCAGGGACACTTCTAACTTTCTACTCGTTTCCGTGGCCTCGCTCCGATAAGCGTCACGTTAGCGGCCAAGCTCGCAAACAAAAAGTGGACTCGTCAGGGGATGGGCGGGTGCCGACAAGCTATCGCATTGCCGCACGAAGCCGTTGGAAGGACCGATTAAAAAACAATAAAGAAAAACGTAACAAGAGAAAGCAGACGCGATAACAAACCGCGATCTTCTTGCTCCGTACAAAACAGGGCACGGCACGTGAAACGAATGATGCTCACAGTGCGTGACCTCAGACACATAACTTATGTATCCTTACGGGAAATATAAGAAGTATCGTCAAGAAACGTGATCATCTGAGTTCGCTTGTGCACAACTGCGATGCTGAGACATTGCTCTTTGCGATGCTCTTTCTGAGACATGGTTGAATGGTTGAACGAGTCTGTCCTTGATTGTGAAATACTGCCAAATTTTACATTTTTTCGGTGTGATCGCGTGGGTCGTAGAGGTGGTGGCGTACTGCTCGGGTTCAAGGACGGTCTGCCGATATCAACCAGTGGAGTGCAGCTGTAGCTTCCACAGTTTCGCCACGAAAACCACCGCCCCCCTTGACCACGTGATTATCCGTAACGAATCACGACAAAATAGCCGGAAAACGGCGCCAAAAAGCGCGCGCTGGCTGATCGAACTGCGCATGTGCGCTGCGTGCCCTCTCCACACCCTCTCTCATCTTCTCTCCCCCCCCCTGTTCCGAGCTCTTCGCCAGGCCATCTGCTAATATTATCGGGAAGCAGAAAATGAAAATCCAGAAGACGAAGGAATTCACATGTACAAATTTATTGACACGGTAAACATATACACAAGAAGCAACATTTGAATGCAAGTAAATCTACACGATTATTACAGAATACTGCAGAATAAATAGTGGCGAACAACAGAAAGCGTGACTATCATATTATACAATCCTTAAGGGAACCTATTCGGTTTGGAGAAAGTATATATTATTATACATATATATAGCACGTGATGAGTCGCAGAAGCCATCCGCTTCATCCCAGCACAACTGTCGAATTTTCTGGTGACGGGGGCTACATGCTCGTGGACCGCAGGGCCACGAACAGCTGTCTGTGTCTGAATGAAAAAAAAAGGAACCTGTTAATAATATGGTAAACCCCAGCACAGGAAACTTTAGTTGGCTGAATACGCTCTGTAAGACATGCCAGCGTTACGCGCCTAATGTCGTATAATGCCAAAATTGGAGGAGCACTGCGTACGCGATGC
This sequence comes from Ornithodoros turicata, assembly GCF_037126465.1. NCBI lineage: Eukaryota > Metazoa > Arthropoda > Arachnida > Ixodida > Argasidae > Ornithodoros > Ornithodoros turicata. The sequence goes on from NW_026999412.1 coordinate 141,798, forward strand.
ACGCTGTTTTCCTTTTCATGCACACCAGTGTATTAAACATCAGACACATTCAAATAGCGGAACAAAACGCAACAAGTAACGCCATGCACAATCATCAACCAGATCATGACTGATAACCGGCAGAAAGTGATGTAATACGGGGCAAGGCGTACCTCCATGCACACAGTTAGGCGACAGTATTAGAAATCTGATCACTGACATGCATCATACGTTTGTCTGCTTACCTTTCATTCAGGCGTTCGTCCATGGCTCGAAGATCTTCGAAATCCACGAAACGAAATCACCGCCTGCTCACATACGTAGACGCGAGCTACACAACGGTCAGACCGGTCGGCGCCTCGGAGAAACGAACGCGGGCGAATCCAGCGGTTAAATGAGCCTCAGCTAATCATGATCGAGAAAGGTCACGTGGGGGACCGGAGCCAATGGAAAGTAAATAGCCGGAATTTGGCGGGAAATGCCAGCAGCGACACTATATTCGCGGCGGCGAAACCGGCTTACTGTGCCTCCTCTGTATCAACTCTGCACATACATTCTAATCTTGAGATTGTCTGGGCTAAAATTGCTCTCAGGTCATGCAACCTACTTCTAGGCGTTTGTTATCGCCCACCAGACCGACCTGACTTTGTTACCGAGTTGGAAGATGATCTTAAAAATATAACCAGTGCATTCCCATCCTCACGGATTTTGCTCATTGGGGATTTTAACTTCCCTCAAGTTGATTGGGTTCTAGATCCTTGTAACGTACTGTTGGGGACACGGTTGTCTAAAATCTCCAGCCCGTGGCCGAGCAGTCCCCTATCGGCGATGTCACGCACGAAGGAACTATACCATTACAGTCTCCGAGGTAAGGCCACGCAGCGCCACCTGTCGGGAGAGAGTACCATCGCATTGAGCCAACTGAAGTTGACTTCTGAAGACCGCTGAAGTTGCGGAAGTTGAGCAGAAGTTGCAGTAAGCGTATTGAGCGTTGAGTCAAGCGTATTGATCGTAGTCAACTTAATCCTAATTACTGAGTAGTAGAGCCGCCAGTAGAAGTAATCCGACCTGCAGTGTCACTGCAGATGCCAGTCAATAGCAAGAGGCAAAAGCAGAAGACTTTGCCACACGTGGACAAACCGAAAGTGACGACCACCGGCACAGAAGAAATGGAATCCAGACCCAATATCCAGTGCGAGGAACGTAACCAGTGGGTCTACATAGACGAAACCCCGTTCAGTGATCTAGAGGCGGCAGAAAAATCACCATTTAAGTGTAAACTTTGCGTCAAGATCGACTCAGTCGTAACAGAAATGTGCACTAGGGTGGAAGCCGAGAAACAGGCCCGGCACAACGCAGAGAAGGAGCTTGGAGTCTTGAAAACTGAACACCAAGATATGAAAGCCGAACTAAAAAGAATCCTCGAAAGAATAAACAAAGAAAATGCAGCACGCGCAGCGACGTGCGGGGAGGATACGCCAAACGTGGCCATCGCATCGTCGTGGACGACGCAGCCGTGCAGGGAAGTGTCCCGCGTCAACAAAAATGCAGGAAAACTACAGGCTAACGCGCCTGTAGACGACGGGGCAAATCCAAACAAAACAGCCGAGAATCTTCAACCTCCAGACAGCCCCGCAACCCAGCAACCAAATGCCAAGAAATCATAGCTCCCAGAGGATAACCAGGATCCAGATCGACAATCACTCTCCAATGAAGAGTGGACTGTGGTGTCCAGGAAGAAGCCCCACACAAGCCAAGGTAAAAATGTGCTGGTCATTGGAGACTCCAATGTCAGGAGAATAAAAAGCCACATACTGGACGCCTTGAGATGGCACCCCAAGGTAGTGGTGCCTTCCCGGGGGCAAAGGCAAAGCAGGTGCTAGAAAACATAGGAGCTGCACGACAAGACGAGGAGTCACTAGTTATGCTCCACGCCGGTCTGAATGACCTGCTGAATGGAGCCAGCCCTCAAGAAACTGCGGACTCCATCCACCAAGAAATATCGAAACACCTAGAGGAGAATGAGCTTGTACACTTCGGTGTGTGTTCAGTGCCAGTAGTACCTGTTGCAAGCGACACAAGGAAAAACATCCGCGATCTCAACTTGATGTTGAAGGAGTTGTGTGACTGTCTTGGCCCAAGAGTAAAGTTCCTCAACAGCTTCTGGACCACTAGAAGAATGGAGGAAAGAGCCTTTAATGATATCCACTTCACAGAAGCAGCAAACAAGGCCATCGGCGAGTGGTTGGCTGGAAAAATTGCGCCTTTTTTGGGAATTGCACGCGAAGAGGACCGGGGCCTGATAGCTCCCCATGCAAGGTCATGGTCAAGACCCCCGGCAAGAACACAGGACATTACACAGCTTTTCACCCAAATGCTATGGCACATGACTCATCCCAGACCACAGAGGGGCTGGACAAGAGCCTACTAGTGGGCTCTAATAAGCAGACAATACACAGGAACCAAACAAACACATTAACCATGGTAAGTCAACCAGCTACTGAACGTCACAATGAAAGCACAGTACAGTACCAGCCACACTCAGAACCAAACATGGTGAATAGCAATAAACAACCGTCAAACCGGCCGCATCACAAGAGAAAACACCGCAGGAAGAAAGGAAGGGCAGCAAAGCAGATAACGATTGGCACGCTGAACATGCAGGGCTCAAATGCAGGGAAATGGCAAGAGATTCAGCACAACGCCTCCAAAGAAGAGGTACATATCTACGCACTCACGGAAACCCACCTGGCCGGTTTCACGTCAGTTCAGGCAGGGAGGTCCCATCGACCTCTTGGATTTTCATTATTTTTTTATATTTAGAAGCTCATCGTACATGATGACCGATAGCGGTAAAATGAAGAATTTCTACGGAATAGTTTTCGCGCAAAAAACTCCAGAAGATCCGGCCCTGAATTCGAGTGTTTCAGTTTCGCCCTGTTTGCACGCGTATATCTCCCGAGTCTTAAAAGATACTGCAGTGAATTTTTTTAATACTTTAGTAGGTCTACAGGCCGGCAGTCCAAGCGCAAATTTTGGCGCGCAGGAGCAATGCTCCATGATATAAAAAATGGCGAACATGCTCTCTCGTGCGGTTTTGTTGCAATTTCGACGCGTGATTTCTCTGACTGTAGATATTCTTCACTACCCTATTTAGTATCACTTCACTCAGCTTTTAATGCTCTTTCATCTGGTATATATATCGTGCGTGTACCCCCGACAGGTATCTGCTGAGATAGGCAAATGTCAAGGTATATTTCGAAAAAACAAGGATTTTGAGCGTCCCTTTCTCGAAAAGGCCCCTTTTTATTTCATTTATATTTTGCCAGGACACGGCCCGATCTTAGACCTTTCATCTTACGTAAAAACATCCTGCTTCAAAAGACATACACTGGCGATTAGCCCGTTAAAACGCGGCCCTAGTCTGCGTGCGTACTTGTCGGAGCTCGGCTGCCGGTACCGTGGGATGGCGGGCCTCCTGTCGATGTCGTACAAGAAAGGGACAACTTTGTGTAATCAAAAGTGGTAGTTTATGTCGATATAATTACAAGACTGCGAAAAGGCAGTATTTTGCAATGACAGCGACAAATGATTTCACTAATTTTCTATGAAAACGTCAGTCTTCTGCATTCACTGTCCACAGTACTAGCTATAAATGTTTCTCGGCCTAGACTTTCCGGTGTCTTGCTTTGCCACGCATGCGAACCCTGTATGCCACTTTGATGCGGTATAGGTTTACCCATTGTTTTTTCTTTTGCATTGTAAAAGAAGCCACGTCCTCAGCCCGTACATGGAGTAAATGGACGCGCGTTAGTTGTTTTGGCAAGCACGGTTATCACATCTTGTGACTCTAAGATGACGTCTCGCTCGATTGAACGCAAGTTAGGTGTCATGGCAAGGTGCTTGATTCCTGTCACACCGATCCTGTCACACGCACTTTTGTCGTGGCCTGTTCCTGAACAGCCATGTCGCGCTCGCAAAAGTAGATTTGGAGAGCTGATAGAGCCTATGCCGATTTTGAAAATGGCTCGCCGCTCCATCTGACACGTAAATCATTAGCTGCAAGAGGAACATTCTCGTCAAGGCATTCTTCAATAGCTATGGAAGCTAACAGTGACTGTGCTGAATCGTGATAGAAGTCTTCGCTCACCACACCAAAACTGTGCGTTTCCGTGCCAGCTGTTACCACACATGTGAATATGGAAATCTGTTTTCCGCAGTGGCACGCTTGTAGTTCGCTAGGCATGGCTACTGTCCAGTTTTGAGCGAAATCGAAGTGCATTACGTGCGTCTCCCGTATGGCTCTGCTCTGAACGTGTCTAATGTAACTATGACAAATGCGAGAACCCGCCCACTTCCCTAGCCCTGAGAAGAAATGTACTGCTGCAAGTTCAGCACAGCACACGCATTTCGTGCTAAAAGCCTTCTGCATAACTGAAAAATATCGTAAAATGAAGTAAAGCAAGCTTCGCAGGAACTTGCGGGAACCCTGGAAAAAAGCAATTCCTAACTCGATATTTATTTGTGCAGTATTGGTATCACCGTGTACGGAGCTTGCAAGAGTGAGGTTTTACCTTCGCTGACCATTAAAGGTCAGCTCCGGAGATACCTTGACTTCTTGAAACTATAACAATATTCTGGAAGCCCATATCGAACTGTGTCTGAAAGCACCCTTCATTTCCACAAAACAGCCCTATATTTTAAATAATCATAAATTAATCATTTCGAAACAGACATGGGGGCCGCCATTTTTATGACGGCAGCTGTTCACGCGGTCTATATCGCCGACGTAAGCGATATCAGTGTTCTTCAAGACTTCCCTCCCTCTCTACGGAGCATACGGGAATGTAAACAGGCGATGGTGGCAGGGAGCGTCTGCTCGATCGACGTAGGCTTCTTGATCGCATCGTTTTTTTAATATTTGGGATGATCTGCCAATGCTAAAACACGCTGTTGATACCACTTGTGCAGTTAGGATTCGTACAATTATGCTGTCGCGTTCCGGCCAGCGGCAGACTGGCTAAGAACGCAATGAACGTCACGTATATCAACGGAACTGTGCTACGCCTACATACGAAAGATATTTTTATTCGCATTGTAGGTGCCTTTGGTAAAGTAAGTCAATTCATCGCTTAATTGAAGACACCACTCTCTTATAGTTAAGGCTCACCACTGCTGCATCACTTGCGCATATCTTTCTCACTCTCGAATACCTGGCGTTTGACGTTACAGGAGCAGTAATCGCATTTCTTGGCATTATAACCGGGTGAACGAGTTGTGTTTGGCAACGCCATGTTATCGAATACACACTGCAGGTACTACGTACGTAAGAATTGGGCTTGAATGACAACCTTAGTGCAGATTCGCGATGAACGTATTTGCCGAAATTTTACACTGTCGAGAGAGCAAGCACCAGATACAAGAACAAGATACTTACATGAGGGCATACGTGGCTTATGAGAGCTGAACAGAAAAAGAAAGGAAAGAAAAAATAAACGAATACAAAAATACACTGCACAGTACGAGGACACCATGCAAGTGTAATTATCAGGGATATCTTGCACCTTATTTCGGCTCGTTTACTAGTGCAGTGCAGCCATGAGCCATCACATTAATCAACCACAAAAAAAGAAAGAAAAAAAAAGAGAAAAGAAATGAAGATGAGTTGCTTCCATATGTGAAAGACACCAGTATTACATCTGGATCTCCATGCTGGTTTCAGGAGCCGATTTACTTCTTGAATCAATGCACATCTCCACACATTCCACAGATACTGTAATTTTACACGTAACACTGAATAGACCATAATTTTATTGAATATACAGAGATCATAAAACTATCTGACTCCCCCCATAATCCCTTGCAACAGGTAAACAAGCACACTGCAAGATGGACAGAATACAGGTGTCAGTTGAGGTGTTCTGTGGTAAGCCTTAGGTGCAGAATCAGGTCATTCCCCACAAACCAGTGAAAGGGGTTGCAACACCACCATCCCACATGAACATAAAAGCTTCTTCGTCCCAATGTGTGTTTTACAAACCAAGGTTGGAATAGATCGTAGAAAATGGGCACCTTGAATAGCAAAACTCAAGCAGCTCTGACGTCACAGACCTCAGGGCTATCAGTGGAATTAGCTGTATCTCTGAGGTCCTTGACATTCGTGCGTTAGTCAGGCATCTGTTCGAGAGCTTTTATCTCGCGAAGTATGACACATGAAAAAAAAAAGATTGATCAGCATTATGGAGCGCAATGCATGAATGAAAGCGTCCCAACCCCTTTGATTTTTCCCTGGTACTTCATGTAGTAAAAATGGCTAAGGAACATGGAGTACCATTTACTGTGTGCTCCAAAATCTTGTGTTTGTTTCCCCATCCCCTACGCTTCTACAGAAGCCACCGATTAATGGCGAATGTAATGCCAAAAACAAAAATCCTAGGTATGCGACTGTTTGGACATGTTCGCTGAAGCCCTTCTGCTGTCGACTTGCATTTAATGCCTTGCAGAGTTGTTAGCGTTTACTCATTCACTGTAACTCTTGCGGTGAGCCCCCCTTGTGTAGTCTCTTCCTTCTGTTCTGGGGCTCATGAACAGCTATCGTCCACAGAGATGAAGCAGAGCACCAGAAAGCGCCTGGACATACCCTGGCATGAAAATTAGCATTATTAGAATTCCTATAACAGACAGGACAGGCTTGTGCAGTAAAGAAACAATGCAATTCTCTGTTTCAGTAGTTTTCTCACACACATTCCCTATGTGTAGATACAATATGTGGCACACAGATAAGGTGGAAGTGATACACATGACCTACTTACCATGACATACTTAGATGAAAGATGAAAGTCACTGAAAAGGTTAGCCAGCTGTAGGTATCGAACCCACATCTTCTGGATTACCGGTCCAGGGCCCTACCAATTGAGCTAAGCTAACACGCCTCTCCAGTGACTTTCGGGGTGCGTCATCTGAAGGGACGAGAAACCAGCCACTCATTCTCACTCACCCTCCTTTCACTCTTACATTTTTTTGCTCACTCATACACACATTCATACGAGGGAAATCGACGCAAGCGGCACCTGTTGAACAAGAGAGAAACTGATGTTCTGAGGCTGGAACAACATAGAGGGACAGATACAAACAAAGCCTCAAACTGCCTAAGAAATCAACGATGAACCTTGTTCAACAGGTGCCGCTTGCGTCGATTTCCGTCGTATGAATGTGTGTATGAGTGAGCAAAAAAATGTAAGAGTGAAAGGAGGGTGAGTGAGAATGAGTGGCTGGTTTCTCGTCCCTTCAGATGACGCACCCCGAAAGTCACTGGAGAGGCGTGTTAGCTTAGCTCAATTGGTAGAGCCCTGGACCGGTAATCCAGAAGATGTGGGTTCGATCCCTACAGCTGGCTAACCTTTTCAGTGACTTTCATCTTTCATCGTTGATTCTTAGGCAGTTTGAGGCTTTGTTTTGTATCTGTCCCTCTATGTTGTTCCAGCCTCAGAACATCAGTTTCTCTCTTGCACATACTTAGATACATGACCGAGTAACAGCACTGAGACAAGGAAACTTTTAGTGCACACAATGGCGGGATGTCCTTCAGAAGGGGAAGTACACCCACTATCCCCTACAACACTTCGAATGTTCCAGTTCCTGTAAGTGAGGAATGCGGGACAGTTGCTTAGTAATCGCTGCTAGCTTGAAATACTGTAAATCACCTTCGTGGGGCCAAAGCAGCTTCCCAATGTCTTGATGTGCACATCTTGCATGGTGACTTTGAGGCTCATGAATATGTGAAGCAATGTTATCATCCAGATATCCATGACATGCCAGAGTATCATGAGCCATTTTACCGGAAACAGGTTGCCATTATAATTGCTTGTCCATGTGCGCACACAAGTACATGTTCACGATACTGTGGCACCATTATTGTAGCACCAGACGTTGCTTCACCAGTGCTGCTGTATGTACCTCTTTCCTGGGACCTGAGAAAGGAGAAGCAGAAATTATAATTATACCTGTTAAGGCTAATATTGTTAGGAAAAGTGCAAAAAAGCAGCTACATATTTAAGAGCTATAAAATGTGATCAACAATGTTGACAGCATAGCTTGCCCCCAGCTATACTCCTTCTAATAGGAAATATGTTGTCAACCAATGCACAGCATACATATGTGTTATGACGGTGTGCTACGAAGCAAATGTGGCCCTCTTGCAATGTGCCATGTGTCAAAACGGTGATTCACAGGTAGGTGAGTCTTTCTCATGACTTCACCTATTTCTGCTAATCTGTGACGAGCATGCTGATCGTCATCCCTTGCTGGTCAAGGTACTGCAGTTGCTGGAGTCAACTTCATTAGTATAGACGGACAGAATGGAATTTCTGGCACGTAATAACTTTACATTACAACTTGAATACACAGCACTCACAGACACAGCCCGGCTTTTAAAGAGGAACAACAATATGCTACCATGTATGCAGGATATGGTGTGGTTCCATGGTTGGGAAAAGGCTGAATGTGATCACACAGAAGTCCAGACAGACACAGAGTGTCTCAAAACAGGAACTCCTAAGTTGTTGCTGATTTCAGCTGCTGTGACTGTTTTGTCTTCCCTGTGCCCAAGCTCAGACTTCTCCAAACTCATGTCATTTCTCAACCAGCTTATCTGAGAAACTGCGTAGTTTTACATACAACCGCGGATTATAGGGTTTAGCAGTTCCACATTTGTCGTTCACATGTTTACATTGTGTGCAAACCATAGTGCAAGTTCGTGCGGGCACTTACCCACAACTTTGGTCCTTTGTTGCTATCCTCTCCTCTTTGTTGTCGTCGAACGAGGCAGGTGCCGCATCCCTTTTCCAGCGATTTTTACAGTCCAAATCGGCCGTCAGGTGAACGACATTCTGATAACGTAACATTCTGATGCAAAATGCTTCGAGCACACACGACAGTTGCCTTGATAAGTTCAGGGCCCGCTTGCACGAAACAAACTTAGTGTAATACTTAACGAGTTCCCCACTTAGTGTAGTGCCGGAGCCGTAAGTGGCTTGCACGAAACTTCTACAACACTAAAGTGGTGGCGCTCGCTCCGCGCAGTTTAGGACGCTGGCCAAGGGTCCTAGGAGCACCCTAAACTACCGCACTAAAGCTTAGGACTAACATGTCGGCCGCTATGAACCGTGTATCGAAGATTCGTCGTTGGCCCCAACTGTATCTCGCAATACAGTACGCATTTTCCTCGCAATACTAACAACGTCTCATTTTTTTATGCTGTGGGTGCCGAACGTGTTGTGCTTTTCGTTAGCAACATCTCTCAAAATGATCGCCGCACGCGAAGTGCCTCTCACCGGCACTGCCGTTGGCGATAAGTTCCCAATCATCGAGCAATTCGAGACATACTTTGGGCCACAGGCTTTATTTTATTTAACAAAAGCACGCAACAAGTGACCTAACTCGTTCTTGCAGCTACAATGATAGTACAATACCTTATTTTGGTTCTACAAACTGTTTACGTGCGACGGCAGAAGCAGACGACTTCCCAGAATCCAAACATGCCGTGACGCACGACTTCCTGGGATGAACTCCGGAAGTTCTCTTTCTACCAATGAGAGTCTCCAAAAACTGCTACTGCTCGTAGCCACGATCCACTTTAGAATACTTGACTTAGGGCGGTCGTCGAAGTGTTCGTGCAAGCCACTTAACCGCAACCCTAAACTTAGTGCACTAACGCGTTAGTGCAACACTTGCCAAGTGTTACACTTAGGATTGTTTCGTGCAAGCGGGCCCAGAGCACCCAACCACTGGTTTCGTACCACTCAATGACGCACAATATCAACTGGGAACCTGGCACGAAACATCTTTCTTAGTAGCGTACCTGCTCGTACTGCGAGAAGCACGGCATTCTCACAATTCACTCACGCTGCATCTCTCACAAAGTGACAACTTAGATGAGGTTGTGTGTACTGACTAGCCAGAGTAAAAAGATGATCAAATTAAGACGCGGAGAAAGGTGCCCGTACGTACACGACTCTCGATTTCGCCTGACGAGTGACGAGTTGTGATTGCTGGCGATTGCGAAACTGCGAGCCAGCAAACAAGCCAAGAGGAGCCAAAGCGAAAGCTGTTCAAGCGGACGATCGGACGGCAAACCAAAAAACAGATTTCGCGGTAAATACAGGGTATTCGCCCAAACTATTTTGGAAGTAGGCATCAACCTTTGTGCCTGCGAGTTTTTGTTGTAATCTGTGGCAGTGAGTTTCCTCCGGAGCTGACCTTTAAGTTTGACCTAGCTTTTGAAATACGGCTTTACGGCAACGTAGGATTTCATTATGATGCTTTGTTGGAAATCACTAACTCCCAGAAGTGAATTATTTCTTCAGCAGAACGTCAAAGGTTTGCCTACAAATAGCTCAGGTAAGGCTAAGGCCAGACAACCTTGCTCAAACAAAGGAAGCATCGACACGAGGCCCGCCATCCCGCGGTACAGGCAGCCGGGCTCCGACACGTGCGTACGCAGACTAGGGCCGCGTTTTAACGCGCCAATTGCCAGTGTACGCCTTTTGAATCTGAATTTTTTAACGAAAGATGGAAGGTCTAACATCGGGCCATGTCCTGGCAAAATATAAAGGAAATAAAAAGGGGTCTTTTCGAGAAACGGACGCTCAAAATCCTCGTTTTTTTTTTCGAAATATACCTTGACATTTGCCTGTCTCAGCAGATACCTGTAGGGGGTACACGCACAATATATATACCAGATGAACGAGCATCAAAAGCTGAGTGAAGTGATATCAAATAGGGTAGCGAAGAATATCTACAGTCAGAGAAATCACGCGTCGAAATTGGACCAAAACCGCACGAGAGAGTATGTTCGCCATTTTTTATATCACACAGCGTTGCTCCCGCGCGCCAAAATTTGCGCTCGGACTGCTGGCCTGTAGGCATACTACAGCATAAAAAAAATTGACTGCAGTATCTTTTAAGACTCGAGATATATACGCGTGCAAACACGGCAAAACTGAAACACTCGAATTCAGGGCCGGATTTTCTGGATTTTTTTGCGTGAAAAATATTTTTATAAATTATTCATTTTACCACTGTTGGTCATCACGTACGATGAGCTTCTAAATATAAAAAAAAAATAATAATAAAAATCCAAGAGGTCGATGGGACCTCCCTGCCTGAATTGACGTGAAACCGGCCACCTCAGAAATGATGAAACACCTTTCCTCGACAACAAGTGGACGTGGGTGGGAAGAAACAGACAGAGAAAACAAAAAAAAAAGGGAGGAGGAATTGGATTTCTCATCAACACGGAAGAAATAACACACGCAGAAAATGAAGCCTGCAGCGACTCCGAGCACCTGTGGGTAACCGTGAACCTCAGAGGGTCAAGAAAAATCAACCTCTGTGTTGTGTATATGGCAACAGGGAACGAAGACCCCACATGGAACCAGCACATATATAGCTGCCTACAGAACGACATGAACAAGCAAAACTTAGCGGAAGCAACAATAATCTTGGGGGACTTTAACTGCCATATGACAGAGGCCTGTGGACGAGACGAACGCTGCGAAGGCCTTCGCCAACTTACAGAGCAGCACAATCTCCAAATACTAAATTTTGGTCCACGCTGCCAAGGAAAAACAACCTGGAGCCGAAATAACTTGGAATCCACAGTGGAGTACATCCTAGCGGACCACAACATAGAGGATCAGGGCCTATTCATCGAAACAATAGACATAGACGAATCAAAAATATTCAGCTGTGGGGGTGACCACAATCGTATAAGGCTAAGCTTACAAACCACAGCCCCGAGAACAAAAATAGAACCAATAAGGGCTCAACGGCAAAGGTGGAGGACAGATGTTGAAGATCAAATGACGAAGTTTGCGGAGAGAATAGAAGAACAATGCTTGAACCAACAGACACCCCCAGCATATGAAGACTTTGCCAATATAACGCTCACGACAGCCAAAGAAAATATCCAGCTGACCAAAGGCTCTAAGAAACAAAAGAGAACCCCATGGTTTGACAAAGAAGTGAAACTTGAAATTAAGAAAAGACAACAACTTAGTAGGGAACATAGAAAGGCAGTGAAACTAAGCTCCCCTCTGGCAGCCACACTGTGGGAAAGCTATGCAGAACAGAAAACCAAGGTAAAGAAATTAATTGCAAACAAAACAGACAGATATCACGCTCAAATGGAACAAGACATAAAAGTCGCAGGCAAACAGGCCAGTAGGAAGCTCTGGCAATACTGCAAGCATATGACAACAGAACCTAGCCAGTGGAAACCGATATTAAAAGATGACACCAAGAGCCTCAAGACAAATCAGGAAATTGAAGACTATATGACACAGTATTACGAAGATCAACAGAGCCGGCTCACCCCAGAATTACCACAACCTCCACCACAAAGCAACAAACTCCTAGATCTGGACATCACAGAACCCATTACAATGACAGAAATGAGAAGAACAATCAAGAACCTCAAGAACGGGAAATCACAAGGTCCAGATGCAATCCCAAATGAATTTCTGAAATCTCTGAAGGAAACATCATTGGAAACTCTTAATGACTGCTTCAACAAAATCTTACATTCCAGGACAATCCCGGATAGCTGGAAGAAGGCAAAGATTAAATTACTATACAAAGGAAAGGAAAAGGATCCCAAGTTCTTGAATTCGTATCGGCCAATAGCATTACTCAGCAACACCTACAAGCTCTTTGTCCAAATTATAAACAGAAGGATACAAGCATGCATAGAAAAAGAGAACCTGCTCCACGAATCACAGAATGGATTCCGACCAAACAGGAGAACCAGCGATAACATATTCATTCTGACACAGGCTATTGAATATAAACAGCTAGAAAACTCTGAACTATATATCATGTTCCTGGACCTGGAGAAAGCATATGATTCCATCCCACAAGAAAGGCTTCGGAGAAAAATGCAATGCTACTTCAATGAAGAAACAGTAACACTGATAAAGGACCTCTACAAAGACTATCAAGCAGTTTTTGAGCTGGGAGAACTTGTTTCGAGACCAGTCAACATGACAGCAGGCTTGAAGCAGGGCTGTCCGCTGTCACCAACATTATTCAACATATACGTGAATTACTTGCTCGAGAGACTACACAAAGAAGGACCTGGGCTTCGATTCACCACCATTACAGCTACAGGAGAAAGAGAATACACGAAAATCTCCGGTCTTGCATTTGCCGACGATATAGTGCTCCTAGCGGAATCTGAAGTGGACTTACAGGACCTCCTAACAATCTGCACAAAAGTAGCCGAAGAAGACTCACTGACTTTTAGCATGGACCAATCGGCGTGGATGGGGTTCGGTGCAGCCAAAAATCCCAATCCGCTTTACCGCATCCAGGGGAAAGAAATTTCAAGAACCGGCCACTATAAATACTTGGGCATAAACATCTCGGAAGAAAAAAGCATCCTGACCTTACACGAAGAGCAGTTACTACAAAAATCAAGTAAACTAAAAGGCTTAATATGGAACACAGCAAGACAGAGCTTTAATAGATACACCATAGGCCGACTACTCTGGAAAACTATGGCTGTGCCAGCCATCACTTATGGAAGTGATGTACTGGCACTAACCCAAACATTCTGGAAAACAGTGGAAAAGCACCAACTCGAACTGGGGAGGTGGTGTTTAGGAGGCAATGGTATTTCGGCCAATGCAGCTATAACTGGAGAAATGGGCTGGTCAACCTTCACCCAGAGAGAGGCCAGATCCAAGTTGCAGTATCTGGGGAGACTCAGGTTCTTGCCCCAACAAAACTATGCTGGAAGGCTACACAGGTACCTCAGACACAACAAGTTCAAAACAAGTTGGATCCGCAAGATGTCAATCCTAGACTTAACATACAGCAAAGGAACAGACCGACACCACTCGAAAACAGTATAAGAATGGGAAAAAACAGTCAAGACAGAGGTGGACAAAACAACTTTGGAGAAATGGAGAAAAAACATGGAAAAGCGACCAAGTCTCGAGACGTACAGGACATTTAAAAAGAAGCCCCGCATAGCAAACTACTACAGAGGAGACCAAGCGAGTGCTTTACTCTTCCAGGCCCGCACAGGCTCGCTGATGACTCAAAGGAGGAAATTTGACCTGTTCGGGGAAAAGGACACAGCGTGCAAAATATGCGGGTCGCCTGCTGAGGACATCACCCACGTAGTCCTACTATGTGAGAGCTTGCCCGGAGGCAAAAGGAACGGCAACATCGCCGATGCCCTCTGCCTCACGACAGAGGCCAAAGGCGACCCCAAGAGCAACACTGACAGCGAACTCCAGCACAATACTCGGGAAAGCACCCATCAGGACCACGCCATGACGCACGACGCAGAGCCAGCAGCGCCCAAAAGAGCGGAAATGGCGTAAGTGGAAACCACGAAGCGCCGCCTACTGGAATGGAGAAGGCGCAAGGAGCGCAAGCAGTGAAAATGTGAAAACAAGAAGAAAAGAACGAGGACAAAATCATCCTTTTCGAGTTTCTCCGTTCATTTTTTAGTTTATTTTTTGTCCCAGAGGCAATGACACGACTCCTGTGAAGGCGAAGTGCCAAAGCCCACCCTGACACGAAAGGGATAGGACGCGACTACTACTACTACTACTATCGCATTCTCAGCATCGTCTGCTAGGGAGAGCAGTCCAGCGCGGCCTCCCCTCGGGGAGGGTATTGGTATATTTCCTTCGTGCGCGACATCGCCGATAGGGGATCGTTCCTCCGCGGGCTGGTTTAGACAACCGTGTCCCCAACAGTACATCTTCCCTCCCACGCGCGTGATTTTGTAAACTTATGCTCCAGCTTTGACCTTGTTCAACTCGTCAAAGAGCCCACTAGAGTGACTCCGTCTTCATCTAGTACCTTAGATCTAATCTTGACAAATGAGGCGCAACTCATATCTGATCTCTGCTCTTTTGATGGCCCAAGTGACCACACATTTTTATCGTTCCACCTTCGCACCGCGTCCCGCAGAGTGGGAAAACTTAAAAAAATAATCAAGGACTACCGTATGGCGGATTTTGAGGCAATTAAATGTGAACTTTCGTCTTATTATGCTGAGTATGTTACTGACTTTCTGCACCGGTCCGTCGCCGAAAATTGGAACCTATTTAGAGATAAGCTAGGATATCTTGAAAGTCGCTACATACCGACGTTTACCGTCACCTCCTCTCCCACAGCTCCATGGTTTAACAATAACTTGAAGCGCCTCGGTTCTAGGAAGAAGCGTATGCTTAGGAAGGCTAAACGTTCTAGGTCCCCAAGTGCATGGCAGAAATATCACCATGCCAAGATTTTGTATCCTCTTTAACATCTGCTAAGACTAGGTTTTATCAGCAAACCTTACCCTCATTGCTGCAACGCAACCCCAAACGATTATGGAGGGTGATTAACCCAAATGTTAGCTATGAAATACATTTGCTTGACTCTTCCAAGTCGGTAGTGCATAGCGACAAATGTGTAGATATCTTAAATGATTACTTCGTATCGGTGTTCACTACCGAGGATATGTCATGTATGCCACTTGCGCCTCTCTACGACTTACCAAGAATGTCTGCATTTCATATCGATTACAATGGCATTGTAAAACTTATCGATAACTGTAAACTATCTTCGTCATGTGGCATGGATGGCATAAACTCAAAACTTTTGAAAAATACCAAGTACACATCAGCTAAATACTTGGTCTTAATTTTGGAACAATCTCTTGTGACCGGTGATATCCCCAGCGACCGGCTTGTGGGGAAGATCATTCCAGTATATAAATCCGGAGACAAGCACAGCCCATCTAACTACAGGCCAATATCTCTTACTTCCCTTCCTTGCAAATTTTTGGAGCATATTACCGTCAAGCACATGACAAGCTTTCTTGAGGCGAATGAGTTTTTCTACACTTTTCAGCATGGTTTCCGTAGAGGATATCGTGTGAGACGCAACTGGCAGGTCTAACCCATGATATACTTTCCATTCTTGACACTGGGGGTCAGGTGGATGCGGTATTCCTTGATTTCGCGAAAGCGTTCGACAGGGTGCCACATCATCGCCTTCTTCAGAAACTTTCTCGACTTAATAGCGATCCATCTGTTCTTATCTAGATCCGCAACTTTCTCGCGAACCGAAAGCAATTTGTCACCGCCCATGGCGTTTCATCTTCTCTAGCGACCGTTACATCCGGAATAGCCCAGGGATCAGTTATGGGTCCCTTACTTTTCTTAATCTTTATTAATGACCTCCCAGTTGGTTTATCTTCTCGAGTTCGACTTTTCGCCGATGATTGTGTCGTTTATTGTTCAGTTCGTAACAGCTTTGAGCGAGTATCAGATTCTTCAGTCTGACTTAGATAAAATATCTGAGTGGTGCAATACCTGGCAGATGCAAATTAATATCAACAAAGGTAAGGTCATGACCTTCTCTCGCACAGTGTCTTCAGGGCATGCGTTTACATATCTTCTGGGTCGTTATGAAATAGAACGTGTTTCCTCTTACAAGTACCTTGACCTTCATCTGTCTTGTAATTTGTCATGGTCAGGGCCCGCTTGCACGAAACAAACTTAGTGTGATACTTAACGAGTTCGCCACTTAGTGTAGTGCCGGAGCCGTAAGTCGCTTGCACGAAACTTCTACAACACTAAAGTGGCGGCGCTCGCTCCGCGCAATTTAGGACGCTGGCCAAGGGTCCTAAGAGCACCCTAAACTACCGCACTAAAGCTTAGGACTAACATGTCGGCCGCTATGAACCGTGTATCGAAGATTCGTCGTTTGCCCCAACTGTATCTCGCAATACAGTACGCATTTTCCTCGCAATACTAACAACGTCTCATTTTTTTATGCAGTGGGTGCCGTACGTGTTGTGCTTTTCGTTAGCAACATCTCTCAAAATGATCGCCGCACGCGAAGTGCCTCTCACCGGCACTGCCGTTGGCGATAAGTTCCCAATCATCGAGCAATTCGAGACATACTTTGGGCCACAGGCTTTATTTTATTTAACAAAAGCACGCAACAAATGACCTAACTCGTTCTTGCAGCTACAATGATAGTACAATACCTTATTTTGGTTCTACAAACTGTTTACGTGCGACGGCAGAAGCAGACGACTTCCCAGAATCCAAACCTGCCGTGACGCACGACCAGCACGACTTCCTGGGATGAACTCCGGAAGTTCTCTTTCTACCAATGAGAGCCTCCGAAAACTGCTACTGCTCGTAGCCACGATCCACTTTAGAATACTTGACTTAGGGCGGTCGTCGAAGTGTTCGTGCAAGCCACTTAACCGCAACCCTAAACTTAGTGCACTAACGCGTTAGTGCACTAAGTTTAGGGTTGCGGTTAAGTGGCTTGCACGAACACTTCGACGACCGCCCTAAGTCAAGTATTCTAAAGTGGATCGTGGCTACGAGCAGTGGCAGTTTTCGGAGGCTCTCATTGGTAGAAAGAGAACTTCCGGAGTTCATCCCAGGAAGTCGTGCGTCACGGCATGTTTGGATTCTGGGAAGTCGTCTGCTTCTGCCGCCGCACGCAAACAGTTTGTAGAACCAAAATAAGGTATTGTACTATCATTGTAGCTGCAAGAACGAGTTAGGTCACTTGTTGCGAACTTTTATTAAATAAAATAAAGCCTGTGGCCCGAAGTATGTCTCGAGTTGCTCAATGATTGGGAACTTATCGCCAACGGCAGTGCCGGTGAGAGGCACTTCGCGTGCGGCGATCATTTTGAGAGATGTTGCTAACGAAAAGCACAAAACGTACGGCACCCACAGCATAAAAAAATGAGACGTTGTTAGTATTGCGAGGAAAATGCGTACTGTATTGCGAGACACAGTTGGGGCCGACGACGAATCTTCGATACACGGTTCATAGCGGCTGACATGTTAGTCCTAAGCTTTAGTGCGGTATAGTTTAGGGTGCTCCTACGACCCTTGGCCAGCGTCCTAAATTGCGCGGAGCGAGCGCCACCACTTTAGTGTTGCAGAAGTTTCGTGCAAGTCACTTACGGCTCCGGCACTACACTAAGTGGAGAACTCGTTAAGTATTACACTAAGTTTGTTTCGTGCAAGCGGGCCCAGAACACTTATCTCATATCATTTCTAGCGCCAACCGATCTCTAGGATTCATACGTCGCAATCTTCGCTTGAGCCCACTGTCAGTAAAAAAACTTGCTTACACCACTCTTATAAGGTCTAAGCTTGAGTACGCCTCTCCAATATCCATCCCTCTTGGGATCCATACCAAGTCACATATGCGCATGCTCTCGAAGCAGTACAGAATCGAGCTGTCCGCTTCATTTATAACGAGTTCAGTTCCCAGAATAGTATATCAAGCATGAAAACTCAGCTTTCTATCATTAATCTCAGCAGGCGTCGAATGGTTTCCAGTCTGTGCCTATTTCATAAGATTTTTCATAACCACATGTTACACTCTGAGCTACTGTTGAGAGCATCATTTATTTCTCCCAGGGTGGATCATTTCTACAAGGTAGGGATGACTCACTGCAACCACGATTTCTTTCTCTACTCATTTTGCCCTCGGGCGGCTAAGGCCTGGAATGCTCTTCCCCAGTCCATTGTTGATCTCCGTGACCCTCAGGATTTTAAAGCTGCAGTAAGACGATTTGTTGATGGCTAGTTGCCCTTGTGTATCTTGTATGACGAATTTCCTCAGTGTACCACAGAGAACGAGAGCGCAAGTGTTACCTTGTATTACTGTTACCAAGTTAATATTCTTATAATGTTTGTGGTGTTGACCATTACAATTCATGTCACGTTCTGCTTGCTCCTTTTCTTTACTTGCGCACCTGTGGTACAGTTCCCTCCTCCGTTATGTAGTACCCTTTGGGTCTTTAACATATGACCAAATAAAAAAAAAAATAAAACTGCATACACCATTGGAGACAGCTCAAGTAGAAATACCGCAGCGCCACTGTACACTATCAGTAGTAGTGTCGGTAGGAGAGCGCACTTTCTGCGGGCGCGTAGTGTTATGCAGCCAATCTTAACAATCAATATGGAAGTAGAATGGGAAGATGAACTACATTATGTGGCGCATGGATGCACGGTGACCTCTCTGCGTCCAGCCATCCCATAAGTAGTACAGTATTGTTTTAAGAGCACACCGGCTAGCTTTCTTTTGTTTTTCAAATTGAAAACGAATATTTGTAGTCTACAGTAGTAAGCACAGAGCACTAGCCGCCCACAACACACACGGGGTCTGGACACCATTAAATTAGCAGTTAGAGCTAGTTAAGGCTCCCTACACTAATGAGCATCCTTCACTGAGTCACCACACTAAATGAGGAGCACTCTGTGCGTTGTGGGCAACTAGCGGTCATAAAAAGAAAGAAATAGATAGAAATAGACTGGAGAGAAACAATTTATTTGAAAATGAACTATGCTGCATTGGAGGAATCGCTCCGGATTAGCCAAGTGACCGGTGCTTTTGTTGCTTGTTGACACTCAGCAGATACAGAGATTGAAGACAGGTGGCCACCTGGATGAAAGGCATCACACCAGATGACGCCACCATTGTGGCTCTACGTGTGAAAGGCAGAGAACTACAAAATGCTAGTGGTGGGTAAAAAATTCAAGAAGAAAGACACTGCTAAACAAGTCTACACATGCGGGAGCGCTTACGAAGCGCTGAAACTTCGTACACAACCTCGGAGAAAAGGCAAATGCTAAACGTACGACTGCACATTGAAAAGGCTTAAGACGAGTGCTAAGCTCTAATTGCAGCGTTCAACGCCTGCCTGCACAAGGTATCTCAATCCGTTGTCGTGTTCAGATCAATACTGTGAATTGGCATCGAGGCGGAAGTCCTGTAACAAGGACAAGCTTCCACATAACTATCTCAACAAACTAGGACTAAAACTAGAACTAGTGCAGTACCAACACCTCCCTGTGAAATCACGTCACGTTAAGGATTGCTGTTTGTGCTTGTCGTCGCCATGTAATACACCAAGACTGCGGACAGCTGTGTACGGGATAACGGCATGAAGGACAGTAATGCCTAGTAGAGGAAAAACACATTTTCCATGCGTTTATTCAAAGACCACAGACGAAGTTAGCCGCCAGCATCTTATGAACTCCACAGCACCACAAACTTCTCTCTCCGTGAGTAGAACCGTGCGAGCACCCACTCGAACGAGGCTTACAACGTGTGGCGGCCCAGGAGCGCGACTGCTGTGTACCGCTATTCACACTTGGTAGTGTACCTCCACAGCTAAGAGAGTGAACTGCCGTCTATCCCAGATTCGAAGGGGGTGTTGAAGGAGCGTTTGAATGTTGCTGCAAACCTGTGGAACTCATACAGCTCCTCAACTCTGTGCCGCAAAGCGCCGAGAACGAGACAATCGTGAAAAGCGTGCAGTGCAGTTTCATGGCTAGAAACCCATTTCTCGAAAATACAAATGTCCCATCATGCAACCTAAAGTGTTGTTCACTTCTCATTGTCCATTTTCCGAGCAGGAATAGCTTAGCTGTCAGATTAGATTTGATGATGATAATTAGGGTTTATTAGCGCAAAAGCTACCAAGGCTATAGAGCGCCAAGCAATGGTATGTACGATGGCAAACGTAAAATCAGAGATGATTATTTAAGAACTACCGGAGACAGTTACCACATATGATAAAATTACTAAAATAGCAGTATGAGATCACAAGAGACCAATTAGCTGGATGTCCTTGAAATATTCATACACAGCTGTAAAAGGTACTTCAGCCTCATCACCCAGCAAAAGGGCCGGGTGAAACGGTAAACAATATCTGTAAAATCGATAGAAGTGACGTCGACGAACATCTTCATAGGATGGACATGTAATGAGGATGTGCATAACAGAAAGCGCCCCCCCACAGTGGTCACACTCCGGGGCGTCCTCACGCCGCAACAAGTACCCGTGAGTAAGGAATGTATGACCCAACCTTAGCCGACAATGTACCACCTCATGCAGACGGTTTGGAAGTGGAGATAAGTTTCTCCCGAGATTAGGCTTGACAGAATGTAACTTATTTTTATCCTGCGTGTCCCAAAATATCTGCCACTGATCATTGATGACGTTTCTTAATGCCCGTCTAATATCCTGCATCGGGGCCTCAAGAGGGGTTATATCTTCAGTTAGTGCACTTGTGGCAACACTATCGGCTTTCTCATTACCAGGTATCCCGACATGGCTGGGTACCCAGCAGAACATCAGGTTGTAAGACCTCTCCGAGATCATACTCGCTAAACACCTCGCATGGTGAACAAGCAAATCCTTAGTTGGGTGCAAGTTGCAAATAGCTTGCAGTGAGCTCAGAGAGTCTGTATACACTACAGATGATGTAATTTCATTGTTCAATATGTACTTGAGTGCTAAAATTATCGCATACAGTTCTGCGGTAAAAATAGACATGCTGGTTCTGAGACGGTGTGAGCTCGTGTGTGAACCCGTAACCATGGCGCACGAATGTGGCAGCTAACCATGGCAGCTGGTTTTTGAACCGTCAGTGTAAAACTCTGTGTGCTTGCTGAAGCTTTCTCGAAGATGAAGGAATTCTTGTAACAAAACAGCCTGTGAGGTGTCAGATTTCTTGAATTTTGTTAGTGACTTGTTGAAACTTGGAGGTGGATGCCATGGAGGCAGCCTTTGCTTAAATTCCATTACCTTGTAATCGTATTCAGCAAAGTTGCATCGTTTAACTTCCTGAGAGATGCGCATACAAAAAGGAAGTAATTGTGACGGTTTATTCAAAAATTGTTGCTTGTATTGAGTGTCCTGCACACATTCGAGCGCTGGATGTTGGGGGTAACACCGAACCCTAAGTGCATATGTGGCGCTAAGAAAAAACCTCCGTCTTGCGAGTGACCAGTGGTTCGACTCGACATACAAACTCTCCACTGGCGATGTTCTGAATGCGCCAAGGACTAAGCGTAGTCCCTGGTGATGTATCGGATCGAGTATCTTCAAAGCAGTTGGTCGAGCCGACCCATAAACAGCGCATCCATAGTCCAATCTAGAAAGGACAGTGGAGATGTAGATGCGATTCAGTACTTCGCGATCTGCTCCCCAGGACCGGTGTGAAAGTACCTTTAGAATGCTAAGGGATTTAATGCACTTATTCTTGAGTTGTTTCATGTGTGGCAGAAATGTCAGTTTTTTGTCAAAGATAAGCCCGAGAAATTTGTGCTCAGGCTGTACATTAATTGGGTGACTGCGCAACTTCAAAACTGGCTCAGGGAAAACTCCCCGAAGCCTCGAAAAGTGGACACAAACAGTCTTTTCAGGAGAGAACTGAAAGCCATTTTCATTTGACCACTTCACTAACCTGTTGATTGCCAGCTGGAGCTGGCGCTCACATGCAGACACATTTGAAGAGCAATAGGAAATCTGCACGTCATCAACGTACAACGAGTACTTAATAGAAGGAGGAATTACTTTTGCTATTGAGTTCATTTTCACGATAAAGAGAGTGACACTTAGAACTGACCCCTGTGGGACACCATTCTCCTGTACAAATGGTCGGGACAGTGTTGTTCCCACCTGGACTCTGAAAGTTCTCCCTTCGAGGAAGTTCAAAATACAGCGCAGCATGCGACCGCGAAGTCCCATTGCATACAAGTCTCGAACAATACCGTACCGCCATGTGGTGTCATAGGCCTTGTGCAGGTCAAAAAATACACTGACACAATGCCTACTTCTTACAAAAGCCTCCCTAATTGTTGTTTCAAGGCGCAAAGGGTGGTCCGTTGTCGACCGTGCAGCCCTAAAGCCACATTGGTATCGATCCAAGCAGTTATTTTCCTCTAAAAAATATATGAGCCGGTTGTTCACCATGCGTTCAAAAGTCTTTCCCAAACAACTTGTGAGCGCTATGGGCCTACAGCTAGATGGATCTGATGAATCCTTTCCTGGCTTCAACAGCGGGATTATGGTCGCTACTTTCCAACCAGAAGGAAGTGATCCTTCTCGCCATACGGTGTTGAAGAAATCTAAAACACATTCTAACGAGGAATTGGATAGGTTTTCTAGCATGCTGTATGTCACACGATCTGGACCTGGTGCAGTAACCTTTCTGCGTGATAGGGCCCTCAGCAGTTCTGTCATTGTAAATAAGGAGTTATAAGTGTACCCATTGCCAGATCCAGGGGGGATGGTCTGCTTCTCTGACTGTTCCTTGATTTTAAGGAAGTCAGCGCTATAATGTGAAGAGCTCGATATGCTCTGAAAGTGTTCTCCAAGGGCGTCTGCCTGTTCTTGCACGTTTTGGCACACCACGCCATTTACTTGTAATAGAGGAACAGAAAAACTAGCATAATCTCCCTTTACTTTTCGGAGCCTGTCCCAAATTACCTTTGAAGGTGTGTTGTTATTCAGACTTGAGACAAAATCCTTCCACGACGCTTTTTTGGCTTGGCGCCGTGTCCAACGGGCTTTAGCCCTAGCCTTTTTAAACCGGATTAGGTTTGTTGTGGTTGGATATTTGCGAAAGATACTCCATGCCCGATTTTGCTCCTTCCGTGTATCCTTGCAGTCGGTGTTCCACCAAGGCTTGGAGCGCTTTGGCAGGTTCCCAGACGTTTGTGGAATGGATAGAACAGCTGCATTTATGATCGTATCAGTCACCACTCTGTTTGTTTCTTCAATATCTCCTCTCTCAAGAGACAGAGATGACAAATCAACTGTTTTCTTAAAATTACTCCAATCCGCGCGGGAAAGGTTCCATCGAGGCGGTCGTGTTCTTAAGCTACTTGTTGGACCAGGAAATCTAACTACAACTGGAAAATGGTCGCTACCGCGAGGGTTTGCTTGCACATCCCAATTGACATTATAATACAGAGAGGGGCTGCACAAAGAAATATCTAGGGGTGAAAATGTCTGAGTGGCAGAATTTATGTACGTTGGGAGACCAGTGTTCAAAAGGCAGAGCTGCTTTGAAAGTAAAACCCTTTCAATTAGCTTGCCACGACTGTCGAGCCTTGAGCTGCCCCACAGCGGATTATGGGCGTTAAGGTCCCCGAGAATCATGAAGGGCTGAGGAAGCTGATCACATAACTGTTCAAACTCTGCTTGGTCTATGTTTTCTGCTGGCGGTAAGTACAGAGTGCAGACAGTAATTACCCGTTCGAGACATACTTGAGCGGCAACGGCCTCTAGGTTCGTCACGAGGGGTACGGCCCTTGCAGGTACAGACTGCGGGACAACGACAGCCACACCTCCCGATGCGCGCGCGCACCCTAAACGATCCTTTCTGAACACGGTGTATCTCCGAAAGGGGTTTATGCTTTGTGGGTGTAAATTTGTCTCCT
Organism: Ornithodoros turicata; assembly: GCF_037126465.1. NCBI lineage: Eukaryota > Metazoa > Arthropoda > Arachnida > Ixodida > Argasidae > Ornithodoros > Ornithodoros turicata. The sequence goes on from NW_026999412.1 coordinate 166,067, forward strand.
GTAAGCAAAAACAAACCGCCCTATGTTCCTCGAAGAGGTCTTTTATGTCATCGACATTTGCAATAAGACCCCGACAGTTCCAATGGAGGATTGTTTGGCCCATAATGTACGAAAGAAAGAGAAAAAAGATTAAATCTAAGTACCTCGAATCAGAGGACTGTGCTTTCATTTCCTACTTTTTTGGCGCAGTTATTTTCTGTCGAGGGGTTTTCTTCCTGGCCTCTGCCAGTTCCTTGTCAGAGATGTCTGGGAGCGAACCACTCCCAGACAAACCCTTGACAGTCTTTTTCTGTGATTGTGAGCTCGTGCTCACGAATGAGCGTTCCGAGCTCGAGTCATCGTCACAATCCATAGAGATTTTCTCCACGGAGGACGATGACAGTTGTGACACCACAGCTTCAGGTGGCATCATGGATGTAGTTGGTAAGACAGTGGGTGTGATGTCAGTTTGCGTTTTGGTGGATTGTACCTGTGTTTGTGTTGCGCGTGTTATCATTCTTGGTTTCTCCTTAGCCTTGTCTGCATAAGATTTGTTTCCGAACAAAAATGGTGACACCCTTTTTCTTGCCTCAATGTAACTTATATTAAGTGTCACTTTAAGATGTAGAACCTCTTTTTCGGCTTTCCATTTTGGACAAGACCGAGAATAAGAGGGGTGGTTTTCAGAACAATTGACACAATGTTCAGCACGATCACATTCCTTGGTTTCGTGTCCCTCCTGCCCACAACGTGCGCAACAGGGGCGACCTGTACATGCACCTGCAGCGTGTCCAAAGCGGTTGCACTTAAAGCAACGAAGAGGGTTGGGTATGTAAGGCCTAACGTCGGTTGTTAGGTACCCCACCTTAAGCTTCTCAGGTAGCACCGGTGTGTCAAACGTAAGTATAACGTTCCTAGTGGTAATATATTCGTTGTTTCGTCTGATTTTTATCTTGCGGACGTCTATAACTTGTTGGTCTTTCAAGTTCACCAGAATATCTTCAGCTGGCACATCGATCAGTTCAGACAGGGAAATGACGCCTCGACATGTATTCAGGGTCTTATGTAAAGAAGCTGAGATCTTGTGCCCCATCATCTCTGTCGCGTTCAGAATTGTTTTGCTATCCCTTTCGGATACACATTTGAGCAGTAAGTCGCCAGACCTCATGCGTTTGATCTCTGTCACATTTTTTGAAAGTGATGCAACCGCTTTTTCGATGAAAAAGGGCGACATTTTACCTAAAGGAGTGGGCTCAGGGCCAGCACTAGTCAGGACAATGAACTTTGGTGTGTTGTTTGGCGTGTTCAATAGCACAGTTTGTAAGCCATCGGTGCGAGGGCGCTTACCGCCCCCGATCAAAGATTTAGAAGAAGATTTTTTACCCATGCGGTATTTAGAGCTGGACGATCCAAAACTGTCTCCCACACTTCACGTCCATACATGTGGAAAGGTCCCGGAGTTACTGAAAACCCATCGGCCGGGGTTTGACCAAAACCTCGACCGCCTCCGTTCATGGTTTCTCTCCCTTCACCTTTCATCCCCTCGGCACGGTAGGTAACACCTTGGGACTGGGTGCTGGGGTCCGTGGTGGCGCCACTCACCAAACACCAGCCGAAGCCGGTGCCCCCTGCGGGGCAGATTAGATTTGATTTGATTCCCTAGTAAAGAAAACAGCCTGGATCCACTGTGGAACCAGCCTGGAAAAGCCATCCCAGGCTGGAGCTGGGCTGGCCAAGGCTGTTTCCATGCTGGGTCTAGTGCTGTTTGAATTTCCATTCTCAAACCTTCCAACTTCCATTCGGAAACCAGGATGGTTCCGTGCTGGAGCCGTGCTGGAAATGGGATGTTTTAGCGAGTACGCTGGATTGTCTGAGATTCTTCGCTGCGAACGCTGTGAAGATAATGTTGGCTTATATATGGCAAAGAAAAAGCCGAAATTAATGTTAAAAAATGTGTGCAAATAATTTATGCCCAAATGTAATGAAAAAAAATAAAAAAAGAAAAGAAAAAAATAAAAGAATACCCAAAAGTGTGCAAGGTTATGCAGAGAACTCCATGTACATGAGTAGATTGCAAAAAAAAATATTGTTGATTGGCTTTACGCTGCGAGACGTGAACTTTCCCGGTCTGTCAAACCGAAACTATAGCCACAATGCTCTCATGGTAACATGCGACCAACCGCCATCGACATCAACTCAGAATCTGCTTTGAATTGGGAAACGTCGGTTGTCGTGTTAATGTCTAAGGCGCAGCCTGGTAATTTAGATGTTTCCTAATGCATTTCACCTTCGCCGACCATATAAAAGTGTGAGCGTGTTTGCATTTGTGAAGTCGTGTTATGCATTTTGTTCCTGAACCCGTGCATGAGCTCTATTACGACAAAGGGTAAGCGGCGTGTGTAGTACGGTTGATCCTTAAGTCGTAAATCTGAACCAAGAGGTGCAGTAGTGACCCGATACTTATTTAAGTTATCTGAACTGCCTTCATGATGTGTCATTGTCCCGCTTGCACGGGACGGACTTACCTTGTCGGAGAGTTAAATGAGAAAGAGCGACTGAGAAGTGACCTTTGTGATTTTGCACATGCATCAAACTTTGCATCAAATTGTGTGATCTCACATTATCGTTTCATACTGTTGCAACTGTTGCTGCATGTACACTATTTGTAGTATATCTGTTATCATACCTGTTATGGGGTGCTAGTTATTCTTGTTAAAATAATTATTTGAATTTATTGCTGATTGTCACTATATTCATTTGTTAGCGTGCTTCCAGTTTCTGCTTTGTGCAGCAAGTTATCTTGTATAAGTTGCTTCTACTTGAGCAGAACCTCCTGCCTTGGAACATGGGTTCCAGTAGAAGGTAGGCTGAAGTGGAAGCACTCCAACATCGGGATCCGATAATCAGACAGTCTAGACATGCTGCATATCTAGCCTTGTTCCAGCCTGCGTCCACTCGCTGGATTTCTACCCATCTAAGTTCTAGACCAGTCTTTCTCCGGCTGGATGCAGCCTGTTTCTAGCCTGGTACAAGCCCGTTAACAGGCTAGATCCAGTCAAATTCCAGGCCGGAACCAGCCTGTTTCCAGGCTAGATCCAGTCATATTCCAGGCTAGAACCAGTCCAATAATCCAGCTGGAATTCCCACTGCATTTCCAGCTGGAATTTTTACTAGGGTAGAAAGAAGCAATGGAAACGTAGGTCGCACTTGTGCGACCAGCGGTTCCATTACACTTGATGTGTGGAACAACTACGTAAACTGTGTACTTTCCAAAGCATTTGCGTGATGAGTAATATGTGTCATTCCATCGTATTCGCTAATTTCCAAAGTCTGTTTCATCTGTCATGTCCGCACATCAGCTATGTGTTCTGCTGAACAGCTCACCAGTGAAACAGTTCGGGGTTGTGTGAATGTCAAAGGCAAAGTGACAACTGAATGTCGTTTACACACGTTCAGTCGAATAAGCCAGAGCGAGCTGAAGGAAGCGAGGACACTAGCAACATCCTCAAGAGTTCCAGAACGCATACTTCCCTCTAGCCTCATCTTCTTGTCCGCACAGAGAATCAGCCTGAAGAGTGCACGGGTGCATTGTTCAGTTTAATTAAAGCGTACTACTCATACCACTAATAAGTATGCGAAATTTTTCAACAAATATCCTGCCTTTTGTTTGACATTATCCAGTTAATAAAGTGGTGAATGAACTGGTGTCAGTGGTGGAGCACTGATCGACGGACTGCTTACACATATATCTTCCCCATAACATGTGTTTGGCCGCATTCGGCCAATTTCCATTCCGTACGTACATGGTTTATCTCACAACATCAAGAAAGTGGCTGAGCGACACGAAGCTCCCGTCGTTTTCACGGCACAGAGCAAGGTAGGGAAGTTATGTTCTAGGATTAACAACCACGAAGCGACGACTGAGTGCGACGTTTTTCTTTCTTTTTTTTATTTTGTGTTAGCGCCGCAAAGCAACTGTGGCTATGAGCAGCATACACATGTGCACAGGTGGCGAAAGGAGAGCAAGAAGGAGTAGGGGACAAGGGGGTCAGTATGCATCCTGGGTCGACTTCAGAGGAAACTGTGCTAACGTTAATCCTATTCGGAACACCCAGCGAAAACGTCGGAGAGCCCAGCCAATGGTAGGATTCGAACCCACTACCTTGGCTACCACCAACGAGCGGGTTGACGGAGTGCAATGTGAGACACAAGAAGAAGTGCGTGCAATGTGCTGAAGGAGTTACATACAAGACACCAATCTCATGTGGTAGGACATATGTAGGTGAAAACGGTCGCCGCACAAACGTCAGACTCAGTGGCAGTGCTGAAAACTAGGAGGTAGTGGGTTCGAATGCTAACACCAACTGGGATCTCCGAGGTTTTCCCTGGGTGTACCTACAGTAAAATGAGACAACTCTTCATGGATTTCAATATTTATTGGTAAGCATCTTTGGGTGACAACCTATTTTGCAACAGGTCAATTGTGATGTCGTTTATGTACACAGCCAGGTAATGGTAGCCGGTCTTCATTGCGTAGTACATGATACATAGACTTTCGGCCACCAGTTGTAGGGCTGTGCGAGTAGCAAAATTTTCGAGTTCGAGTCGAGTTCGAGTAATACCAAATCCCTGTTTCGAGTATCGAGTCGAGTTCGAGTAGTTGGCGTTCCATTAAATGATAGGTAATGTGTAGAAACAGGAAGATAGATATAAAATTCCAAGCTGCTGCAGCACCACTTTTTGACCAACTTCCCCTTAAAAATGTTCTTCTGTGCTACAGTTAACAAAAAATGGAATGAATGAAGATTATAAGAGCTTTATGAAAACAATGTGCCACCTAAGGATAGCATTGCTAAATGAATATTGCAGCCATAAAAGATTTAAAAGTTATGGGTAGGAAAACTGGTCTGTCTACAACGTGTTGTTTAACACATTTTTCGGTGGTTTGACAAAGATTTTTTTTTTGTGGCTGACAGTATCACTTCAAAATATGTTGCTATATAGGAAAATGTAGCCAAATGAATGCCCTATCGAATGATGTAAGTTTCATTCATTCATTTCAAAGCTATCCATGTATTCCTAAAATTGATTTTGGGACACAAAAAAATTGGTGTAACAGCAGAAATCTCATGAAGATATGTCTGATTTGTCTGTATTTTGAACAAAAATATCAGTCTACAAGTTCTAAAATATACAAAACGCGGCAATCTTTGTCAAAAATAATACCTGAAAATACGTTAATGAGTTGTGGAAAATAACGTTAACGCTGCATGTTGTTCATGTAACTGAGTGAGAGAGTTCATTGAAGGAGTAAAACGGAAATTAACATCGTAATTTCCGCTGAAAACATTAGTGTCAGGCTCAACTTTCCTGTTGTACCACTTATTGCTATTTCACCACTCTTCCATTCGTCCCGGTTGGTTTTGAGACAGGAAGAACAGTTATATATGCCCACACATGCAGGACAAATATCTGATTGTCTAACACCTTCAGAGTTGTTATTTGCGTTGTAACAAACGAAATCTAATTCAAATATGCTTCAAATGCGCGAGTATTGCGCATTTGCGAAAGAGGTCTGCCGCAGGAACGCGACGCCGCAACCAAGATAGAATCTCCACACTGCCTCCTTGGCACAGGGCCAACTTTATAAATCTCTACCACAAGGAAAAGATAGAAGTGAAAATGGAACTCATTCTGTAGTGTTTATAGTATCTAACAAATGTGACCACTTGTACAAATCTACTTTAGGGACCGAGTAGCGCCGCTCATAATGCGTCGATCACCGGTGATCGCCTCTGCGCGGTAAAGAAGCGTTAGTACCGGAAATTTTCGTAGTCCTACACAAGGCTTCCAGCCCTTTTCGGTTGTGTGCAGATGCACTTTCTTCATTCTTTTGAACACTTTATGAACTAGTAGAACCGAAACAGACTGTCCGGCCGAACAAACGGAACTACGAAGTGCGCTCCTCCCATGTCGGATACGCTTCCGCGCGCGAGACGCCTCCATGCCAGCAGTAGCCAGTTGAAGCCGGTTCGCCATTCATAGCCACTACTCAGTCTGTAGCCAAGTCGAGGTTAGCCGAAGCTAATAGTGAAAAAAAGATGGCGCAATTGTGACAGTGTGACAGCGATCGCGGCTGCGCCAAATGCGTGTTTCCAAATGGTGGAATGAATCGTTGTGACAGGTTATATCTTATATGTGATAGATTTTAATGTGGATCTAAATCGAGCTCGAAACGATATCGAGTACTCGAAAGTTGATGAGTCATCATTTGTCGAGTTGAGTTCGAGTCGAGTATGAGATCGACTCGACTCGAACTCGAAATTTCGAGTACTCGCACAGCCCTAACCAGTTGCATTACGGCGACGTCACGATCACCGTAATAGCTGAATATGGAGCTCATCTGTTTTCCCCATTTGGAGACCAGGTCGAACGGGTGGTCGGATAGGTGTTCGCACTTCCCGTGTAGCATGGCATATATTGTTTTTCCCACACAGTCCCACACATGTTTTTCATTGAAGATTCCCACACAGTCTTTTTGGCGGGAAGGTTCAGAGGCAGGGACTGAAACAAGAAAATGTCTCTGGTTGTCTTAAACGCTGCGACGAGCACTGTGTCGTCCGTTGACTTCGATGAACCGCATTCTAACATGTCACTACAACAACAGGTATGAGGACGGCGACATTTTCCTTGGAGTTGATGATCCTGGGTAACGTCCCGCATGCCGCACACATCATCACCCGATTAGGACCAGGAATCGCCAGCGTTGGCTGGCTGTTCGACATCGGACCAGTGATCGCCAGTCATTTCGTCGTCGGTGGTGGCAGGTAGTTCTCCGGAACCCAAGTCCTTCTACGACTTCAGAAGGTTGCAACAGGTACTGCACCTTTCCGTTCCGAACACGTCTTTTTATAATGCGGTGGCCCTTTCCAGGCTGCACACGTGTTAAGTCGCTTGCATAAAATTGACCTTCAATAGGTTCTTCCTGCTGGTCACGTAAGAGATAGGTATTTGGGTAAACAATCTTGACTGCTCTCACCACAAAAATTTCATGCGTAAATGAACCAAGGTAACTTTTGACTAACTGGTGTCTAGACTTTGCTATTCTGACAAGGTCGCCAACACGAAAACATGGCTTCTCTGGGAGTTTGCTCGGAGTAGGATAGAGCTTTTGCCTAAATAAATGTTCATTTTCTTTGTTGACATCCATAGGTTGTGCCGACAGAGTTCTATGAACACGATGATTATATGCTTTGACCAGAAGCTGTGAAACTCTCGTTTATTGTGCACAGGCACTACAGCAAGCATACGAGAAAATGCGTCGATACAGAACAAAAGACAGCGAAAACCCTTGTTGTATCTCAACAGTTTCTGAAGGTCTTTGAAATCTATTTGGAATATATCGTTCACACCCAATACTATGGTCTTCCGGAACTGACGTGGTCGCTTAAGTTCTCTGAAGAGAGAGTACACACCACTTGTTTCCAGGAACTTGGCAACCTTTGCCGGCTTTTCACCGAATGGCTCATGCGAGTCGTTGAACACATCCTAGAGCACCAGGATGGTATACATCCACATAAGCAGCCATTAGCATGATTTTCTTCCACGAACACGAGGTCCGTCGAATGACAAGTAGGCATTTATAACGGCTGCAACGTCACCTTTGTACCAAGAGGGAGATCAATTGTGCAGTTCGTATTTTATAAGCTCGATGACGGAACTACTTGGAACAACGCCAGAATGACAGATAATCCTTCCCTCTTCATCTATCTCAAATACGGTCTTTAGAATCTGCAGAATGGCGAGGGCCTTCTTCCCGCGTTGTGCGGAAAATGCGCCAGAATGTTTTCGTCCCGAAGGTAACCACAGTGTTCCTGTTGCAGTTCCAACGTGCCCAATACTGGTTCCATTCTCGAAGTCTCTTAGCCGCTCTTGTGATAACCAGACAAATGCGTCGACGAGGTGTCTCAGGTGGCTTCTCACCCGTGTGTGCCTTCTTGTGGCGCTGTAGGGTTAGTGCTCCAGGTGAACTCTGCAGAACAGAGATCGCACTTGTATGGCTTCTCTCCTTTGTGTGTCCACTTGTGCTATTGCAGGTGTGTGATCTGAGTGAACTGTGCTGGACAGAGACTGTACTTGTTTGGCTTGTTACCAGCACAAGTCTATATGTGACTCTTCAGGTGGAGCAGCTGGCAGAACTCTGAGGGAGAGAGATCACGTTTGTATGTGTTTTCTGTGTGTGTATCTTCTTGTAATGCTGTGACTGAACGCTGAGGAAAGAGCCCGAATGTATGGCTTCTCACCCGTGTGTGCCTTCTTGTGACGCTGTAGGTGCATGCTCCGGGTGAACTCTGAGAACAGAGATCACACTTGTATGGCTTCTCTCCTTTGTGTGTCCACTTGTGGTATTGCAGGTGTGTGCTCTGAGTCAACTGTGCTGGACAGAGACTGTACTTGTATGGCTTGTTACCAGTACAAGTCTATATGTGACTCTTCAGGTGGAGCAGGTGGCAGAACTCTGAGGGAGAGAGATCACGTTTGTATGTCTTTTTGCGTGTGTGTATCTTCTTGTAATGCTGTGACTGAATGCTGAGGAAAGAGCCCTAAATGTATGGCTTCTCACCCGTGTGTGCCTTCTTGTGACGCTGTAGGGTTAGTGCTCCAGGTGAACTCTGCAGAACAGAGATCACACTTGTATGGCTTCTCTCCTTTGTGTGTCCACTTGTGGTATTGCAGGTGTGTGCTCTGAGTCAACTGTGCTGGACAGAGACTGTACTTGTATGGCTTGTTACCAGTACAAGTCTATATGTGACTCTTCAGGTGGAGCAGGTGGCAGAACTATGAGGGAGAGAGATCACGTTTGTATGTCTTTTTGCGTGTGTGTATCTTCTTGTAATGCTGTGACTGAACGCTGAGGAAAGAGCCCGAATGTATGGCTTCTCACCCGTGTGTGCCTTCTTGTGACGCTGTAGGTGCATGCTCCGGGTGAACTCTGAGAACAGAGATCGCACTTGTACGGCTTCTCTCCTTTGTGTGTCCACTTGTGGTATTGCAGGTGTGTGCTCTGAGTGAACTGTGCTGGACAGAGGCTGTACTTGTATGGCTTGTTAACAGTACAAGTCTATATGTGACTCTTCAGGTGGAGCAGCTGGCAGAACTCTGAGGGAGAGAGATCACGTTTGTATGTCTTTTTGCGTGTGTGTATCTTCTTGTAATGCTGTGACTGAACGCTGAGGAAAGAGCCCGAATGTATGGCTTCTCACCCGTGTGTGCCTTCTTGTGACGCTGTAGGTGCGTGCTCCGGGTGAACTCTCAGAACAGAGATCGCACTTGTATGGCTTCTCTCCTTTGTGTGTCCACTTGTGGTATTGCAGGTGTGTGCTCTGAGTGAACTGTGCTGGACAGAGGCTGTACTTGTTTGGCTTGTTACCAGTACAAGCCTATATGTGACTCTTCAGGTGGAGCAGCTGGCAGAACTCTGAGGGAGAGAGATCACGTTTGTATGTCTTTTTGCGTGTGTGTATCTTCTTGTAATACTGTGACTGAACGCTGAGGAAAGAGCCCGAAATGTATCGCTCCTCACCTGTGTGTGCCTTCTTGTGACGCTGTAGGTGCATGCTCCGGGTGAACTCTGCAGAACAGAGATCGCACTTGTATGGCTTCTCTCCTTTGTGTGTCCACTTGTGGTATTGCAGGTGTGTGCTCTGAGTGAACTCTGCTGGACAGAGACTGTACTTGTATGGCTTCTCACCAGTACAAGTCTACATGTGACTCTTCAGGTGGAGCAGCTGGCAGAACTCTCAGGGAGAGAGATCACGTTTGTATGTCTTTTTGCGTGTGTGTATCTTCTTGTAATCCTGTGACTGAACGGTGAGGAAAGAGCCCGAAATGTACGCCTTCTCACCCGCGTGTGCGTTCTTGTGACGCTTTAGGTGCATGCTCCTGGCGAACTCTGCAGAACAGAGATCACACTTGTATGGCTTCTCTCCTTTGTGTGTCCACTTGTGGTATTGCAGGTGTGTGCTCTGAGTGAACTCTGCTGGACAGATACTGTACTTGTATGGCTTCTCACCAGTACAAGTCTACATGTGACTCTTCAGGTGGAGCAGCTGGCAGAACTCTTAGGGAGAGAGATCACGTTTGTATGTCTTTTTGCGTGTGTGTATCTTCTTGTAATGCTGTGACTGAACGCTGAGGAAAGAGCCCGAATGTATGGCTTCTCACCCGTGTGTGCCTTCTTGTGACGCTGTAGGTGCATGCTCCGGGTGAACTCTGTGAACAGAGATCGCACTTGTACGGCTTCTCTCCTTTGCGTGTCCACTTGCGGTATTGCAGGTGTGTGCTCTGAGTGAACTCTGCTGGACAGAGACTGTACTTGTATGGCTTCTCACCAGTACAAGTCTACATGTGACTCTTCAGGTGGAGCAGCTGGCAGAACTCTGAGGGAGAGAGATCACGTTTGTATGTGTTTTCTGTGTGTGTATCTTCTTGTAATGCTGTCACTGAACGCTGAGGAAAGAGCCCGAATGTATGGCTTCTCACCCGTGTGTGCCTTCTTGTGACGCTGTAAGTGCGTGCTCCGGGTGAACTCTGAGAACAGAGATCGCACTTGTATGGCTTCTCTCCTTTGTGTGTCCACTTGTGGTATTGCAGGTGTGTGCTCTGAGTGAACTGTGCTGGACAGAGACTGTACTTGTTTGGCTTGTTACCAGTACAAGTCTATATGTGACTCTTCAGGTAGAGCAGCTGGCAGAACTCTGAGGGAGAGAGATCACGTTTGTATGTCTTTTTGCGTGTGTGTATCTTCTTGTAATGCTGTGACTGAATGCTGAGGAAAGAGCCCTAAATGCATGGCTTCTCACCCGCGTGTGCCTTCTTGTGACGCTGTAGGGTTAGTGCTCCGGGTGAACTCTGCAGAACAGAGATCACACTTGTATGGCTTCTCTCCTTTGTGTGTCCACTTGTGGTATTGCAGGTGTGTGCTCTGAGTGAACTCTGCTGGACAGAGACTGTACTTGTATGGCTTGTTACCAGTACAAGTCTATATGTGACTCTTCAGGTGAAGCAGGTGGCAGAACTCTGAGGGAGAGAGATCATGTTTGTATGTCTTTTTGCGTGTGTGTATCTTCTTGTAATGCTGTGACTGAACGCTGAGGAAAGAGCCCGAATGTATGGCTTCTCACCCGTGTGTGCCTTCTTGTGACGCTGTAGGTGCATGCTCCGGGTGAACTCTCAGAACAGAGATCACACTTGTATGGCTTCTCTCCTTTGTGTGTCCACTTGTGGTATTGCAGGTGTGTGCTCTGAGTGAACTGTGCTGGACAGAGACTGTACTTGTTTGGCTTGTTACCAGTACAAGTCTATATGTGACTCTTCAGGTGGAGCAGCTGGCAGAACTCTGAGGGAGAGAGATCACGTTTGTATGTGTTTTCTGTGTGTGTATCTTCTTGTAATGCTGTGACTGAACGCTGAGGAAAGACCCGAATGTATGGCTTCTCACCCGTGTGTGCCTTCTTGTGACGCTGTAAGTGCGTGCTCCGGGTGAACTCTGAGAACAGAGATCGCACTTGTATGGCTTCTCTCCTTTGTATGTCCACTTGTGGTATTGCAGGTGTGTGCTCTGAGTGAACTGTGCTGGACAGAGACTGTTCTTGTTTGGCTTGTTACCAGTACAAGTCTATATGTGACTCTTCAGGTGGAGCAGGTGGCAGAACTCTGAGGGAGAGAGATCACGTTTGTATGTCTTTTTGCGTGTGTGTATCTTCTTGTAATGCTGTGACTGAATGCTGAGGAAAGAGCCCTAAATGTATGGCTTCTCACCCGTGTGTGCCTTCTTGTGACGCTGTAGGGTTAGTGCTCCAGGTGAACTCTGCAGAACAGAGATCACACTTGTATGGCTTCTCTCCTTTGTGTGTCCACTTGTGGTATTGCAGGTGTGTGCTCTGAGTCAACTGTGCTGGACAGAGACTGTACTTGTATGGCTTGTTACCAGTACAAGTCTATATGTGACTCTTCAGGTGGAGCAGTCGGCAGAACTCTGAGGGAGAGAGATCATGTTTGTATGTCTTTTTGCGTGTGTGTATCTTCTTGTAATGCTGTGACTGAACGCTGAGGAAAGAGCCCGAATGTATGGCTTCTCACCCGTGTGTGCCTTCTTGTGACGCTGTAGGTGCATGCTCCGGGTGAACTCTGAGAACAGAGATCGCACTTGTACGGCTTCTCTCCTTTGTGTGTCCACTTGTGGTATTGCAGGTGTGTGCTCTGAGTGAACTGTGCTGGACAGAGGCTGTACTTGTATGGCTTGTTAACAGTACAAGTCTATATGTGACTCTTCAGGTGGAGCAGCTGGCAGAACTCTGAGGGAGAGAGATCACGTTTGTATGTCTTTTTGCGTGTGTGTATCTTCTTGTAATACTGTGACTGAACGCTGAGGAAAGAGCCCGAAATGTATCGCTCCTCACCTGTGTGTGCCTTCTTGTGACGCTGTAGGTGCATGCTCCGGGTGAACTCTGCAGAACAGAGATCGCACTTGTATGGCTTCTCTCCTTTGTGTGTCCACTTGTGGTATTGCAGGTGTGTGCTCTGAGTGAACTCTGCTGGACAGAGACTGTACTTGTATGGCTTCTCACCAGTACAAGTCTACATGTGACTCTTCAGGTGGAGCAGCTGGCAGAACTCTCAGGGAGAGAGATCACGTTTGTATGTCTTTTTGCGTGTGTGTATCTTCTTGTAATCCTGTGACTGAACGGTGAGGAAAGAGCCCGAAATGTACGCCTTCTCACCCGCGTGTGCGTTCTTGTGACGCTTTAGGTGCATGCTCCTGGCGAACTCTGCAGAACAGAGATCACACTTGTATGGCTTCTCTCCTTTGTGTGTCCACTTGTGGTATTGCAGGTGTGTGCTCTGAGTGAACTCTGCTGGACAGATACTGTACTTGTATGGCTTCTCACCAGTACAAGTCTACATGTGACTCTTCAGGTGGAGCAGCTGGCAGAACTCTTAGGGAGAGAGATCACGTTTGTATGTCTTTTTGCGTGTGTGTATCTTCTTGTAATCCTGTGACTGAACGGTGAGGAAAGAGCCCGAAATGTACGCCTTCTCACCCGCGTGTGCGTTCTTGTGACGCTTTAGGTGCATGCTCCTGGCGAACTCTGCAGAACAGAGATCGCACTTGTATGGCTTCTCTCCTTTGTGTGTCCACTTGTGGTATTGCAGGTGTGTGCTCTGAGTGAACTCTGCTGGACAGATACTGTACTTGTATGGCTTCTCACCAGTACAAGTCTACATGTGACTCTTCAGGTGGAGCAGCTGGCAGAACTCTTAGGGAGAGAGATCACGTTTGTATGTCTTTTTGCGTGTGTGTATCTTCTTGTAATGCTGTGACTGAACGCTGAGGAAAGAGCCCGAATGTATGGCTTCTCACCCGTGTGTGCCTTCTTGTGACGCTGTAGGTGCATGCTCCGGGTGAACTCTGTGAACAGAGATCGCACTTGTACGGCTTCTCTCCTTTGTGTGTCCACTTGCGGTATTGCAGGTGTGTGCTCTGAGTGAACTCTGCTAGACAGAGACTGTACTTGTATGGCTTCTCACCAGTACAAGTCTACATGTGACTCTTCAGGTGGAGCAGCTGGCAGAACTCTGAGGGAGAGAGATCACGTTTGTATGTGTTTTCTGTGTGTGTATCTTCTTGTAATGCTGTCACTGAACGCTGAGGAAAGAGCCCGAATGTATGGCTTCTCACCCGTGTGTGCCTTCTTGTGACGCTGTAAGTGCGTGCTCCGGGTGAACTCTGAGAACAGAGATCGCACTTGTATGGCTTCTCTCCTTTGTGTGTCCACTTGTGGTACTGCAGGTGTGTGCTCTGAGTGAACTGTGCTGGACAGAGACTGTACTTGTTTGGCTTGTTACCAGTACAAGTCTATATGTGACTCTTCAGGTAGAGCAGCTGGCAGAACTCTGAGGGAGAGAGATCACGTTTGTATGTCTTTTTGCGTGTGTGTATCTTCTTGTAATGCTGTGACTGAATGCTGAGGAAAGAGCCCTAAATGTATGGCTTCTCACCCGTGTGTGCCTTCTTGTGACGCTGTAGGGTTAGTGCTCCGGGTGAACTCTGCAGAACAGAGATCACACTTGTATGGCTTCTCTCCTTTGTGTGTCCACTTGTGGTATTGCAGGTGTGTGCTCTGAGTGAACTCTGCTGGACAGAGACTGTACTTGTATGGCTTGTTACCAGTACAAGTCTATATGTGACTCTTCAGGTGAGGCAGGTGGCAGAACTCTGAGGGAGAGAGATCATGTTTGTATGTCTTTTTGCGTGTGTGTATCTTCTTGTAATGCTGTGACTGAACGCTGAGGAAAGAGCCCGAATGTATGGCTTCTCACCCGTGTGTGCCTTCTTGTGACGCTGTAGGTGCATGCTCCGGGTGAACTCTCAGAACAGAGATCGCACTTGTATGGCTTCTCTCCTTTGTGTGTCCACTTGTGGTATTGCAGGTGTGTGCTCTGAGTGAACTGTGCTGGACAGAGACTGTACTTGTTTGGCTTGTTACCAGTACAAGTCTATATGTGACTCTTCAGGTGGAGCAGCTGGCAGAACTCTGAGGGAGAGAGATCACGTTTGTATGTGTTTTCTGTGTGTGTATCTTCTTGTAATGCTGTGACTGAACGCTGAGGAAAGACCCGAATGTATGGCTTCTCACCCGTGTGTGCCTTCTTGTGACGCTGTAAGTGCGTGCTCCGGGTGAACTCTGAGAACAGAGATCGCACTTGTATGGCTTCTCTCCTTTGTATGTCCACTTGTGGTATTGCAGGTGTGTGCTCTGAGTGAACTGTGCTGGACAGAGACTGTTCTTGTTTGGCTTGTTACCAGTACAAGTCTATATGTGACTCTTCAGGTGGAGCAGCTGGCAGAACTCTGAGGGAGAGAGATCACGTTTGTATGTCTTTTTGCGTGTGTGTATCTTCTTGTAATGCTGTGACTGAATGCTGAGGAAAGAGCCCTAAATGTATGGCTTCTCACCCGTGTGTGCCTTCTTGTGACGCTGTAGGGTTAGTGCTCCGGGTGAACTCTGCAGAACAGAGATCACACTTGTATGGCTTCTCTCCTTTGTGTGTCCACTTGTGGTATTGCAGGTGTGTGCTCTGAGTCAACTGTGCTGGACAGAGACTGTACTTGTATGGCTTGTTACCAGTACAAGTCTATATGTGACTCTTCAGGTGGAGCAGGTGGCAGAACTCTGAGGGAGAGAGATCATGTTTGTATGTCTTTTTGCGTGTGTGTATCTTCTTGTAATGCTGTGACTGAACGCTGAGGAAAGAGCCCGAATGTATGGCTTCTCACCCGTGTGTGCCTTCTTGTGACGCTGTAGGTGCATGCTCCGGGTGAACTCTGAGAACAGAGATCGCACTTGTACGGCTTCTCTCCTTTGTGTGTCCACTTGTGGTATTGCAGGTGTGTGCTCTGAGTGAACTGTGCTGGACAGAGGCTGTACTTGTTTGGCTTGTTACCAGTACAAGCCTATATGTGACTCTTCAGGTGGAGCAGCTGGCAGAACTCTGAGGGAGAGAGATCACGTTTGTATGTCTTTTTGCGTGTGTGTATCTTCTTGTAATGCTGTGACTGAACGCTGAGGAAAGAGCCCGAATGTATGGCTTCTCACCCGTGTGTGCCTTCTTGTGACGCTGTAGGTGCATGCTCCGGGTGAACTCTGAGAACAGAGATCGCACTTGTACGGCTTCTCTCCTTTGTGTGTCCACTTGCGGTATTGCAGGTGTGTGCTCTGAGTGAACTCTGCTGGACAGAGACTGTACTTGTATGGCTTCTCACCAGTACAAGTCTACATGTGACTCTTCAGGTGGAGCAGCTGGCAGAACTCTGAGGGAGAGAGATCACGTTTGTATGTGTTTTCTGTGTGTGTATCTTCTTGTAATGCTGTCACTGAACGCTGAGGAAAGAGCCCGAATGTATGGCTTCTCACCCGTGTGTGCCTTCTTGTGACGCTGTAAGTGCGTGCTCCGGGTGAACTCTGAGAACAGAGATCGCACTTGTATGGCTTCTCTCCTTTGTATGTCCACTTGTGGTATTGCAGGTGTGTGCTCTGAGTGAACTGTGCTGGACAGAGACTGTTCTTGTTTGGCTTGTTACCAGTACAAGTCTATATGTGACTCTTCAGGTGGAGCAGCTGGCAGAACTCTGAGGGAGAGAGATCACGTTTGTATGTCTTTTTGCGTGTGTGTATCTTCTTGTAATGCTGTGACTGAATGCTGAGGAAAGAGCCCTAATTGTATGGCTTCTCACCCGTGTGTGCCTTCTTGTGACGCTGTAGGGTTAGTGCTCCGGGTGAACTCTGCAGAACAGAGATCACACTTGTATGGCTTCTCTCCTTTGTGTGTCCACTTGCGGTATTGCAGGTGTGTGCTCTGAGTGAACTCTGCTGGACAGAGACTGTACTTGTATGGCTTGTTACCAGTACAAGTCTATATGTGACTCTTCAGGTGGAGCAGGTGGCAGAACCCTGAGGGAGAGAGATCATGTTTGTATGTCTTTTTGCGTGTGTGTATCTTCTTGTAATGCTGTGACTGAACGCTGAGGAAAGAGCCCGAATGTATGGCTTCTCACCCGTGTGTGCCTTCTTGTGACGCTGTAGGTGCATGCTCCGGGTGAACTCTCAGAACAGAGATCGCACTTGTATGGCTTCTCTCCTTTGTGTGTCCACTTGTGGTATTGCAGGTGTGTGCTCTGAGTGAACTGTGCTGGACAGAGACTGTACTTGTTTGGCTTGTTACCAGTACAAGTCTATATGTGACTCTTCAGGTGGAGCAGCTGGCAGAACTCTGAGGGAGAGAGATCACGTTTGTATGTGTTTTCTGTGTGTGTATCTTCTTGTAATGCTGTGACTGAACGCTGAGGAAAGAGCCCGAATGTATGGCTTCTCACCCGTGTGTGCCTTTTGTGACGCTGTAAGTGCGTGCTCCGGGTGAACTCTGAGAACAGAGATCGCACTTGTATGGCTTCTCTCCTTTGTGTGTCCACTTCTGGTATTGCAGGTGTGTGCTCTGAGTGAACTGTGCTGGACAGAGGCTGTACTTGTTTGGCTTGTTACCAGTACAAGTCTATATGTGACTCTTCAGGTGGAGCAGGTGGCAGAACTCTGAGGGAGAGAGATCACGTTTGTATGTCTTTTTGCGTGTGTGTATCTTCTTGTAATACTGTGACTGAACGGTGAGGAAAGAGCCCCAAATGTACGCCTTCTCACCCGCGTGTGCGTTCTTGTGACGCTTTAGGTGCATGCTCCTGGCGAACTCTGCAGAACAGAGATCGCACTTGTATGGCTTCTCTCCTTTGTGTGTCCACTTGTGGTATTGCAGGTGTGTGCTCTGAGTGAACTCTGCTGGACAGAGACTGTACTTGTATGGCTTCTCACCAGTACAAGTCTACATGTGACTCTTCAGGTGGAGCAGCTGGCAAAACTCTCAGGGAGAGAGATCACGTTTGTATGTCTTTTTGCGTGTGTGTATCTTCTTGTAATCCTGTGACTGAACGGTGAGGAAAGAGCCCCAAATGTACGCCTTCTCACCCGCGTGTGCGTTCTTGTGACGCTTTAGGTGCATGCTCCTGGCGAACTCTGCAGAACAGAGATCGCACTTGTATGGCTTCTCTCCTTTGTGTGTCCACTTGTGGAATTGCAGGTGTGTGCTCTGAGTGAACTCTGCTGGACAGAGACTGTACTTATATGGCTTCTCACCAGTACAAGTCTACATGTGACTCTTCAGGTGGAGCAGCTGGCAGAACTCTTAGGGAGAGAGATCACGTTTGTATGTCTTTTTGCGTGTGTGTATCTTCTTGTAATGCTGTGACTCAATGCTGAGGAAAGAGCCCGAATGTATGGCTTCTCACCCGTGTGTGCCTTCTTGTGACGCTGTAGGTGCATGCTCCGGGTGTACTCTGAGAAGAGAGATCGCACTTGTACGGCTTCTCTCCTTTGTGTGTCCACTTGTGGTATTGCAGGTGTGTGCTCTGAGTGAACCGTGCTGGACAGAGACTGTACTTGTTTGGCTTGTTAACAGTACAAGTCTATATGTGACTCTTCAGGTGGAGCAGCTGGCAGAACTCTGAGGGAGAGAGATCACGTTTGTATGTCTTTTTGCGTGTGTGTATCTTCTTGTAATGCTGTGACTGAACGCTGAGGAAAGAGCCCGAATGTATGGCTTCTCACCCGTGTGTGCCTTCTTGTGACGCTGTAGGTGCGTGCTCCGGGTGAACTCTGCAGGACAGAGATCGCACTTGTATGGCTTCTGCCCTTTGTGTGTCCACTTGCGATATTGCAGGTGCGTGCTCTGGGTGAACTCTGCTGAACAGAAACTCCACCTGTATGGCTTCTCACCAGTATGAATGCGTATGTGGTGCTTCAGGTGGTGCAGCTGGAAGAACTCGGAGGGACAGAGATCACACCTGTACAGCTTCACGCCCGTGTGAGTCTTTTTGTGATGCCGTAGGTGCACGTTCCGGACGAGCTCTGCTGGACAGAAGTCACATTTGTACGGCCTCTCACCTGTGTGTGTCTTCTTGTGACGCTGCAGGATCATGCTCTGGCTGAACTTTGCTGAACAGAGATCACACTTGTATGGCTCCTGGTTGTGTTCGTTTTTGACACCGCAGATGCGTGCTCTGGATGAACTCTGCAAGACATAGCCCGCAATGGTAAAGCATCTTGTCAGTGGGCTCCTGGGTGTGATCCTTGGCACTCTGCCGCTTTTCTGCCTCCTGGCGCTCCGTGATGGGACACTTGAGGCTAGCTAATGATTCTGGATCACAAGGGTCTTTGGGCTCATCCTCAACGTGAACAACGCGAGTGCTTGCTTTTGCATCTGGAATTTCAGAAATGGGACAGTGAGCGTGCAGACAGGTTTGTATTATACTGGCAGAAGTGCCACACATTAAGAACCTCAATATAATGAGAATGAAGAGGGAACAAAATATTTGTTATGCCGAATATGTTTTGCTTCGAAAGCGACAAAAAAACTGTCATAATCTGGCCACCTTAGCCTCCATTTCTTGCCATCGATATGACTCCTGTTATTTATGTGTCCATGCTCTCCGTTATTATTATGATTATATATTATTAGATGTCTTTCCTCAGTATGCACCTTTTCTTCTCCTGACAATTATGCTCACTCCTGCTTGCGTTCCCAACAGCCTGCAGTGTCAATATATAAATAAATAAAAAACCTCGTGTGAATCATTGCAAGGTCACTGTTTAGGGCACAGACGCAGAGTCTCTGCTTCATTTGTGCAAATGTATGCAGCAAAATAACGAACTAGCATGACACGCCTTTCGTATGCAGACACACCCTTCATGGCCTTTCCTAAATTGTCTTGTGTGCCCGCAAACCGCCTGAGAACGTCAATGGCGTCAAACAGATTGTGTTGTGTTGGTACGAAGAGCTCCACGTCCTGATCGGCGTCATTACAACACTCGACGGCACCTTCCTCACAAATGCTGTTAACGATGTCACTTTCTGTTAATTCTTCGGTGGCGATGACATCATGATCCACGTGAATACAACTATAGAGTTCAATTCCATTCCGTACACCACCCTGCTTGATGCCGATGGTAATGATTGGTGTTTTATTGGCGCAGCGGTAACAATGACCATAATGCGCCAATACAGTGATTAAAACCATTAACTATGTAAGATGATGATGATGATGATTCAGCAATTAATTAAAAAGTGTGTAAGGATTCGGTTAAAACTAACGCATCAAAGAACGCTGTAAAACTACAATGCATTTAAAAGACCAATAGTTTGGACGAAGTTAAAAACACCTTCAAATGGGACAAGAGCTCCATCCCCCAGTAAAAGGGATATATGGAGAGGTAAACGGTCCTTGTAAAACTCATGAAAAAGACTGTGCAGGTGAATTTCATAGTTGGACATGTGATGAGGAGGTGGAGGACGGAGCTGTGCACGCCACGCCCCTACGGAGGAGGTGACTGTGTGTCAAATGGGTGTGCCCGAACCTAAGTCTTGTGGAAATAACATCATGCAGGCTAATGTAAAAAGCATGCGTTGATTTTCCTATCGTTGGTTTAACTACAGGTTTTTCTGTCTATTTTAGTCCAGGTGCCATTTCAAATAATCCGAGCGCCATTCAATTTAATCCGGGCGCCATCTGAAAAAATTCAGATGCTATTTAATTTAATCCGGGTGCCATCTGAATAAATCCATGGTGTTTTTAAACACTATAATCGTGTACTCACACGAGGGACGTCGCCGCAGAATATTCTACAGACATGTAGGGGAAGGAAAGGTAAAAAGCTGCTGACAGGACTTCAATTCTGCTTCGTCTTATGTTGAGCACTCGCACGGCGCCGAGATATCGAGAGTTAAAGTGGAAGCATAGCAGACGACACCATTGGTCATGTCGTCTGCTACAGAATGCCTTCTCACTGAGCTGCAGGATATTCCACGCGGTCAGAAGAGCACGAAATGCATGACTCACATGACCAATGACCAGCAGACGACAGGACCAATGGTGTCGTCTGCTACAGAATATCTTGTGACTAAGCTGCGGGATGTGCGTGATGTCTTACCGTGCTCTTCAAACTGCAGGGAATATCCTGCGGCAGAGTCACAAGATATTCCTTCGGAGACGACTGGAACACTGGTGTCGTCTGCTATGAGCATCACGCCTTTTTGCGTTTTCGCTAACCGCGCGGAATATCCTGCAGTTCAGTCAGAAGATATCCTGTAGCAGACGACAGCACCAGTGATGTCATCTGCTATGTGAGTGGTGGCTCTTCATGTTCTTCTAACCGTGTGGAATATCCTGCAGTTCAGTCGGAAGATATTCTGTAGCAGACAACAGCACCAGTTGTGTCGTCTGCTATGTGAGTCATGCCTTTTCGCTCTCTTCTAACTGCGCGGAATATCCAACAGTTCAGTCAGAAGATATTCCGTAGCAGACGACAGCACCAGTGCCGCCGTTTGCTATACTTCCGCTCGAACTCCCATTACATTGCGTCGTGCTAATGTTCGACATAAGACACGGCACAACTTCAGTTCCATCAGCAGTTTCTTTTTTTACTTTTTCTTCCACTAAAATACTCTACAAAGATGTCCCTCGTGTGAACACACGGTTATAGTGCTTAAAAACACCATGTATTAATTCAGATGGCACCCTG
Source organism: Ornithodoros turicata (assembly GCF_037126465.1). Lineage (NCBI taxonomy): Eukaryota > Metazoa > Arthropoda > Arachnida > Ixodida > Argasidae > Ornithodoros > Ornithodoros turicata. Next base: position 187,231 of record NW_026999412.1, read on the forward strand.
ATTAAACTGAATGGCGCTTGGATTATTTCAGATGGCACCTGAACTAATTCAGATGGCACTCCGACTAAAATAAAGGGAAAACCTGTAGATGCAGTTTGTTCTCATGCCCAGTGCTGTTGCCGCTTGCTATTTATGCTTCTCAGAAGTGCTGGGCGGATATCATGAAAGGGTATATCAAAATGGCTGACCTCAGACGAAAGATGCCTCTGTCACCTCTTGCGTCCTGGGAAAAGATTAACAGAAAATGCAACTCAACATAAGGGCAGTTCCGATAGCGTCACCCGATACACGTGTTATTGTTTCATTACCGCAAGTTAAAGTTCATCTTCGACGCATGAGGCACTGTGGCGGCATCTTCGACGCATGATGCTCCTTCACCATCTCACATTGGGGGTGAAGGAAAGATGGGTCTCCAAAGACACGCTATGAACAAAATAAAGAAGAAAAAAAAGTAACTCCTTCACGATTTTTTTTTTCAGACGATTTACCCAACGGATTTTTCTTCTGAAAACGGCTACGATATCAGATCACTCCAGGTAACAGATGTTCTCATTGGGACAACTTCGTAGCTTTTATAATTAAAAAGTTAACGATTTTTAGGTAATGTGACGGTAGAGCAACATATGGCCAAGAACATCCGCCGGCCCAGAGATGATAGAAGTGAAAACAGCGTGTCTATAGCCCTGATAGATTTTTTTATGAAAAATCTGTATCGCCTAAAAAACGACACCCTATATAACAAAGTGTCTCCGCAATGCATTGGAATTTTCTCCTTCTCAGCACTACGCTCTACTTTAAGAAACTCATTACTGTAGTTGGAGGAAACGGTTTCAAAATGCTCACCAAGAGTGTCAGCTTGTTCCTGTAAGCTTTGACATGGCTGACCGTTAACTACTAAAAGAGGGGTAGCATGGCTCCAGTGTGCACCTCTGATCTTGTGAAGCCGATCCCAAATAAATTTAGGATGATAATTGGAAGATAGTGAAGATACAAAACTATGACAAGAGGACTGCTTGGCTTGTTTGCACGTCCACCTGGCTTTGGCTCTTGACTTTTTAAAGAGAAGTTTTTCACTGGTGGGGTACCTTCCAAATGTATCCCACGCACGATTTTGGGTTTTTCGTGTTTCTTCACACTTCTTGTTCCACCAGAATTTTGGTCGCTTAAGCAACCGACCATAAGTTTCAAGAATACATTGTGTTGCTGCGTCAAGGATGCCATTAGTTATGACATGGTTTGCTTCGTAATTCGTAATCCTAGCAGCAGGGATTAAAGCCAGGTCGCATTTTTCAGAAAAAGTGTTCCAGTCAGCTTGCTCCAGTCCCCACCTAGGGGGACACGTTGTCAATATATCAACTTGAGGAGTCAACAATACTTACTACTTCAATACACTCTAAAAATGGTGACACTTTTGTGACGCGTTGCAAGCGTCACTTTTTTGCAAAAAAGTGACGCTTTGCTCAAGTGTCACTTCCAGACGCTTTTTGTTCCTTTTTGCTTTTTGTAGCATGTGTCATGAGAGCTCCCGCAACAAGTGTCACAAAAAACGTCGCACACTCTAAAACCAGGGCTTCACCGCATAGCACGCCGAAGGCCAACCATGGTACAGAATGATGCATTTATCACCGTTGGTTAGCTGAAAACAGGAGGCGCAAGCCTTTTTAGGACACTTATGCAGTTATGATAAGTGTTCCGAAATGGCTTAGCCTCGCGTTTTCAACAAACCAACAGTGATGAAGACATCGATCTGTACAATGGTGGCCGTCGGCGTGCTATGCGATGAGCTCTGTGTTTAAAGTGCAGGTGGTGTCGTGGTCACGACTGTGCTGGTGGTGCTAGCGAAAGGGCTTGCGGTTGTCGGCCTCACAGAGATGCCGGCTGTGCTGCTTGGGGTATTTCCTGGGTTTTCCTCAGATACTTTGAGCCATATGATGTCGGCACAGGACGGACATTCCCCCACGGCGTCAGTCGTGACGTTGCCCTTCGTGGTCGCAGCATCGCCTAGTTGCATAAAAGTTGAGTGTATTGTCTCAATCTCAATCTTGACAATCTTGGTAGTGCATTGAGTGCGCTCCCACGAGCCCACACGGGGAAGGAGCCAAAGCGTCCGAGACAGCACGAGACAGAATATGAGGCAGCTACTTAAATTTTATGCAGAAGACTCTCAGAATGTGGCTCTATAGACTTCAGAGATGAGTGAAACATGCAGCGAACACTGACACCTGATGTACTCGTATGTGGAGGGCACGCTCACATGCTAGGGGAAAAGGGGTGAAAAGAGAAACATTTTATTTCAGAATCGATACACTGCGAGGTAATCGCGCGGCAAGCACGGTGTTCAATACCCTCCTGGTTGCTTGATTCCGTAGAACTCCGACTAAGATGGCAATCGTTGCTCGAACTGCATCTCGAAATACAGGGGTGTCCTGAAGGGAAGCATGGTAACTGAATAATTAGCAAAACAGCTTCATTTGCGCTTGCGTTGGCGACTCACACGCTATTCTGTAATTTCCTAATAGGCGTTCTGCAGGTCCTAAACATAAGTGGTCAGTTTAGATCACGACACATTAAAAAAGATAACTGAAGACAAACGAAATGCAGAACGTAATCGGAAGAAACGGCGCAATGAAGTACGAAAAAAAACATGCCGCAAAGCCTGCATTCTCGGCAGCTACTCAAAAACCTTTGAATTTATCTCCATCGCTGTAACTTGCGATTTCGTATGTCAAAGAATTATGCCGCACAGATGCACTGGTGAAGGACGCTCATTACGCGAATACGCGTCGTGCCCGTGGTGCAGACGCGCGGATGCGATTGTCTGCTTGGTAACAATTTCACATGCATAAAGTCAAGTATTTCCTAATGCTTTAGGGAAAGCAATGTGGGGTTTCCGAAAGTGTGCTCGCGTTCGACAGGGGGCAGAGACACAGAGACAATGCGGCACATTTTGCTCCAATTTATCCTCCAGCCTCCCTGTATTCACATGATTGCATTGCGTTCGTCGTTTCGAAAAGAATACAAATCCCAAAGAACTTACCGATACGTCCGTGCTTCACTGAAGGATGCCCTCACATGATGCACCATCCTGCCGTGCACACGCATGTGAACGGTGTGACCTCATATATGACAGGCACTAGCATAGGTCATACGCACAGATTCCTCGAGATGTTCCAGTAACATCAACGTCTGAGTCGTCACAGTATTCAAGAAAGCGAGTTAAATAAGCTACATTAGCAGATAAAACCGGACGCGAGAAACCTCGTGAGCGTCCTTGCTTGAACTGGCCAAAGACTTGCCCATTGTTGGTAGCTGAATGAGAAAACATAGAGATCCGAAGCGTTCAAACAGCGAAAATATCAAACCATGTGTCACGGGCAACGGCCGCAGCTGCGGCAAGTGTCACAACTCCAGTGTTCAAACGCCCTCCCAGGCTTCAGTAATCATCTACGACACCTCAGCCACTTCGGTGGCAACAAAAACGCGTTTCCGGTAACTGTATATGGACTAAGTTCGCTCTGTGACACATTCCAAATCCAAGTTTGGGCTCGCCCCAAAGTGTCACACCAATTCCACGTGTCACTAAAGTGTCACCGTTTTTAGAGTGTACCTTCAGATACCCGACTTCAGATACTGATACTTCAATACCCGACTGGAAACTGATCACTTCCCAATGGATTCTCCTTTACTGACTACTCTAAAACCCCGAAAAGAGATGCGTTACACAGGGACAGATCTAATGCTGAGAAGGACTGTGTACCGGAATGTACATACGTAGGTGCCCCTGTATTCAAAGGACAGATGGATGACAATAGCAAGAATTTTTCTATCGTCTTTCCCCGACAGTCGGTCATTGTACTACCCCGGAGTGGGCTGTGCGCGTTAAAATTGCCTAAAAGAATAAAGGGAGTTTAAAGCTGGCTGCATAGATCTTCTATGCCCTTGTGTGTGATGGATGCTGTTGGCGGCGGATAAACGAAGCAGACAGTGGCTACTCTGTCCAGGCACATCTGCACTGCTACAGCTTCCAACTGTGTATTGAGGTTAACTGCCTTGGCTAGAACAGACGTTCGCATGACGATCACCTCCAGATGAACGATTCGTGTCATTTCGACCCTTTCGGAATATGTTGTGTCTACGTAAAGGAGTTGGGGAGGTTGCATTCAAGTACGTTTCCTGGAGACAAAAGCATGCAGGCACTGTAGGTATCGAAAAGATCATTTACATCGTCTAGATTTGAAAACAAACCATTGGAGGAAGTGGTTCATTATGGCGGCTATTGCAAGAAGAAAGAAAAAGAAGTGCACCTGGTTATACAGACTAAGTAATACTTGTTTCATTTAAAAGGCTGGACACTTCGTGGGGGTGGCTTCTGTGGTTCGCCCCTCTTTATACCTCTTCCTCTGCCTTTTACTCGTTTTTCTTTTGTGTTCATTTCAGGGAGGCTTGATTATGACTTTTGCGACACTGTCGTCATCATCAATCTCCATGTTTTGAGGGCCATTTTGGAAGGGGGTTTTCACGCCTCCGTCCCAAATCGACTGCAGACCATCGGCTTTAGAAAAAGCCGTGGCTGTTTTTTTTGCCAGTTGGACGGCTGACCTCCGTTGCAGCAGGAGACACCTGGCTGCCCGCAGCTTCCTCTTGGGGAGTGTGGGGTGGAGGCTCCATAACCTGCGAGCAGGTTTGCATCTCCACGGATTTCCTCTCCACTGCGCCACTCCCCTGCGCACCACTTCGCAGAACTGCCTTTCTTTTGAAATTCGTACTGGGTTCTAGCAGCTCTGTAGGAAATATTCTGTTCTGTTTTGATTTTGATCACACCTTTTTAATCTTTCCAGAGCGGGCACGATCTTGAGTACACTGGATGGTTACCTTGGCAGTTAGCACAACGGTATTCATTGCTGCGAGATTTTCCTGAGTAGTCTTTGCCAGCGCACTTTGGCATGTCATATGTCCACGACTTGCAAGTGAGCTGTGCCCAAAACGCTGACATTTGAAACAATGTCTTGGATTTGGCACATGGGGCCTAACATGACAGCTCAGGTAATCTGCCTTTACGTTGGTGGGTATCGTGTGTAGTTTGAAGGACAGGATGAAGTGTTTCGTGATAATTTCCTTGCCGTCCGTCATGATCCTTTTTGCGCATACTACACCCTGGTCACTCAAACCCTCTTCAATCTCAGGTTCTGTGCACTCGAGGAGGTCGTCCTCTGAGATCACGCCCTTCATTATATACAAGGTACGATGTGTTGTAACATGTACAGGCATGTCCCCAATGTTCTTCAATGTTTGCAATGCAGTGCTCTGTTGCTTACTCTTTACTTTAACATGGATGTCCCCATTGTTCAGTCTTTTTGCGTTGTATGCTTTGCCAATTATCTTTTCCACCTCATTAGCCACAGCAAAAGGAGATATTTTTGATAGTGATTTTCCATCTTCACTTGACTGAATCACTAGGAACTTAGGGAACCAAAGGTCTGGAGTCAGATCAAGGAAATTTGATGCAGTTCTGTCGGTCCTTTTCAGGCACCGATAATTTTTTGTCAGTTTGGTTATCTATACGAAGAAAATCTAACATTCAGTGCAGTAGGTGTGTCGCCCACCATCGAGCCCAACCAGGGTAACGTGCCCCGCACGCTTACACATACCTCTAAGATCGCACAAGGTTGACCCTCGATGCCAAAGATGGTGAAAAGGAAAGATGAGATGGGAGGAGATAGAAGAAGAAAGTGATGAAGGTGAGAGCTGGCGACTAGCTGAATAGTCCTGACGGAGCCTTCCAGGACCACCCGTCTATGGGAAGCAAGTGTGTTGCTTTCCCGGAGGGGCCTTGAAGGGTCGAACCAACCTCAGAGTCCACTCAACTGCAAGGGTCCCACTTTTCCCCGGACACGGCAAAGCCACGCACAGCTATACGTGAGGGCCTCCCTCCTGCGGTGACCCAACCGTGAGTGCAAGAGGGGGCTACTGCGGCTGCTACCGGCGCGATGGGGGCGCCAAGTTCCCGACGCTGGGAATCGTAGAAGAAGAGAAATGGTTAACCATACAGGTTTGATAACTAGGCATTCCACAAGGCTACCCACACTTCATGCCTACACATGTGGGAAGGTCCCGGAGTGTTCAGAAAACCTGTCGGCCAGGGCCTGACCAGGACCACGAGCGCCACCGTTCAAGGTTTCTGTCCTAACACCTTTCATTCTCTCTGCGTGGTACCTCGGAACTGGGAGCTGGGGTCCGTGGTGGCGCCACTTAACAAACATCGGGTACATTGTTGCCATCCGTGGAGGAGGGTTAAATGAAGTTACGCGTGCGGCGAGTATCTTTACACCACGGGTAACACTATGCAGTTTGTCATTCTGGTGTGCGATGAACCATTCTTTTGAGCTTTCGAGAAACACACTGTACACATACATATGGCCATTACATCTGTAAGGCAACAGAAAATTACACGAGCACACTAAGAACTCTACTGGCCCAACAAAGCAAGTGGGCTTCCCTTTCCGGCACACACAGACTCCATGCACCATATGTCAAGCTGCCCCCTACAAAAGATTTGCACTATGTGGTGTATTTTTGCTGCACGACTGAATATGCAAAATGCCTCCGAAACGAGCCGGCCGTCACGATCCTCATGGCATGTAGCTTTTGCCCCCATGCCTTTGTTCTCTCTTCTCAGCTTACGTGCCATTAATACCATTTTTGAGGAGTGCCACTCCGACTCACATGCCTGGGAATCAGATTACATCGCAACGTTCCACAATACGCCCTTTTCATGTGTGGAGGATTTTCTCTAAAGGTGTGTGCGTGAGACAGAGGCCTCGCACACCTGTTGGTCTCCTGCGCTCGTCCTTCTCTCGTTGCTCATTTTCTTTGGGATTTTCAAAAAGAAACAAGGTTGATCCCTCGGTGGGTCTGACAAAAATGCGTTAGCATTGAAACTCGAAAATCCCATGGAACTCCACAACACTACACATCCTTTCAACCCTTCACAAACATTGTGCAACCCTTCAATCGAACCTACACTACGAGAACGCACGACAGCATGCTTAGCCAAATGAGCCTTTCGGGCTTCCTCTGCTTCAGCTTGGCATCAGCGTCTCGCAGTCTCTGCCTTGTTTCGCTGGTGCTCCTACGCACAGCTTTCATAACCCTTGATGCGACAACGTGGACACAGCTCTACCCATCAGCCACCAGAGATGCACTGGACGGTGCGAAGCGTCGCCGCGCCCCGCGTTCTCAACGTGCCCTTTCCTTCCCTCTCGACTCGCTCATGTGCCCCGTGCGGAAGCTACAGACAGACCACGCCGCCGTTTTTGCGTAAAAAGAACTCTAATGCTAAAGTACTGAAAGCAAAAACCAGGTGCAACTTCATTCGTCCTTTAACAAAGCAAATGAACAATTTTTTACTTACACAAATTTTTACAAATAGAAAGCACCACACGCGAACAATGCGGCTGCTGCAACAAGGAATATCCCCACTGTATATTCTTTGAGTGTCCAGCCCAGCCCCAGCAACAGCAAAAGACCTAGAACACCAGCCCATCGAAATTGCACTGATTTCCGACAACGCATAGAATGGATGCAGCTTCATAAATACGAAGTGGCCCCCACTTGAGCCAAGAGCAAATAAACGAATAACACAACCTTCCAACCAGGTTGAACCAACCCAACCTTCAGGAGACACCACATAACACCAAAACCAGAAATGGCAGAGAGCCTGGGGGCACCGACACCAATCATTAAGCCCAACCCAGCTGTCAAGGCAAGCGCTCCACTGACTCCATAGTGACGGCTGACCACCAACCCCCAGAGACACCTCGGACCAGTAATAATTCACTGCGTCGGATCCCCCTTTTAATTTTCAAATCTGGACAGTATGTCCACATACTGCTGTGGTGACCTTGACATACCCTGCCCTACCAAAAGAAGGGAATCAGCAGACCCGAGTCTACTACAGATGGCTTTCACTGATATATCGCAGACAAAATACTGGAACATACAACAATAATGTTATCTCATTAAATGCAGGGGTGTGCGACTCTCAATATTTCCACTCAAATCAGTTACATCGAACCGACTGGGGGGAAATGTCAAATACCGCATGCAATATTTGTGCACATTTTACAATAAGTATGCTTGTTGCACTAATAGCTCGCCATTCGTAGCCCGTGGCTTGACTTGTAATTTTTTTTTCTTGCATTAAAGGGACTGTCTGGTAGTGACAGGGGCGATTCCAAAACTTAGCCAACAAATGTATTCGGGAGTTTTGTAGACATGTAGCCGTCAAAATTCCATTCAGAATAACAAAGTCATTCTCGAGGAACTTGTCCAATCATGAAGTAATAGCAGAGGATGAAGCCTGCGCTCTACTCACGGAATGGAATGTCACGTATGACATCGTCCAGTGGGTATGTCCGCCCGTCGGCTGAACGAAGAGTAATGCAGCTGTTTGCCTTTACAATCATTGCCATGGCAGTTGCAACTTGTAGAAGGATCGTGCGTTGAGTCAACCCCAGAAGCTCCCTTTTGCTCTCGAAATGGAGACGCTCGAAACAAAGTAAGAGCTGCAGCTACAGACCTATGTCCCCGCAGGGCGATGTGCATTAAATGTGGGACTACTAAAAATGTGGAAGCAGAGGTTCTTTCCACGAGAACTGGATGCAGCATTTTAATAAACACGCACTCCTAGGTGTATTTTGTCAGCGACGCTTTATTTTGAAACATGATTATTGATTAACATTTCATTGCACACACCTTTCGTTGCTTTCCGCTGCACATTGATAATTGATAAATGTGCAACGGGGAGTGATCGGACGAGCGCTGAATATATTTTTTGTCGAAGCTGGAATGTGACTGCCCGCCCCAATTCTGGACGACAGGGGATTTGTGAGCGTGGTTGGTCTGTGGCCTTTAAACTGTCCCTGAGGATTGGCACGATTGTATGAAACCAGCAAGTACCACTTAGAATATGTGCCGTTCACTTGAAGACTGAAAGAAAATGTAGGAGAATTCCTATGGTCCCCAGTCACTTCTGAAAGTTGAATGTTCACACCGCTGTACTAACGCGAACAAAAGCGGACATTCCCGCGGGGCGACGTAGTAGTTATTGCACTTGTTATTGTTGCCAACACAGATCCCGGTATGGTGCGCTATCGTTCTCAATTTAATATGTTTATTTCATAACTGTTGTCCTTTCTCGGGTATATTCGCAATATTCCATTTTAAACAGAGGGCAATCAAATCTAGGGTACTGAGTCGTCCCTGAGGGTATGTAACGCAAGAGGCATACAATTCGTCTGTGGGAGAAACCTAATCTTTAATTTTACATGATAGCATTTCCTGCTTTTCAGGCGAGCCTACACTTACTGGGTAATTATCGTGATTTTAAAATGCCATGCAGCGGAGTGGTACACAAACTGCTTCTGAAGGTTCAAAGGTCATATACCAAGGAGAGGAGAGCACAAAAACACCACAGATGACACGTCCATGTCGTCTGTCATTTTTGGCTTTCTTCCCTTTCTATGAACCCATTCCAACACGCCCATCTCCGAAATCTCGGCAGATCCGGAGGTCATTTGTGAAGCAAACAATTGGCGTCCTGCTTCAGCTTTGCCATGAAATTGCTTTTGCTTCGTTGCTGAAGTGGGTATGTCTCACCTGAATCTCACATGTTGCGTGGCAACGTTGGCAACATAAGATTATTGGGCATTCCACCCTTATTTTGAGCCATCACATGACCTTCATTTCGAAAGAATTCCATTTCATCTTCAAGAAGTCCATTTGATATATTGTCCAATGCCTCCACACACTCAAAAACTGACAATTTTTTACCCACTGAATTTTGCCAATTCAAAACTCAGAAAAGTCAGATCCCTAGCCACAGCCTACCATTCAACATCAAGCTCAATGTAATTAACATCATTTCCCATCATCTGACACCAGACGTAACATCACATCACATTATTGCCCACCTGTTAGCATCACACCATTGTCCATTACCAACATCGCATCACATTGTTGCCTATCACTCAGTGTCGCATCATTCTGAGTGATGCGATTGTAAATGATGTATTGTAAATACAAATGGTGTCGGTGACGGCCATCATAAGTGAATTCGCCGGCCGCCGGTGCCGGTCGCCGGTGCGTACATTCGCCAATCAGGGCTCATGTATGCAAGCACCAATTGACACAAACATCACATACACAATTTCACCATCCTGTAAGCTCGTTTCCAATGCATACACCTCAAGAACTGCTGTAACTGCCGTTAACATACCCTTAATCCCACACATCATTGTTTGTTGCTTGTTCATTACAAACTTGTTTTCAATCCTGACAGCGGCAAACGACCACGTCACAAATACGTGTTCCAGTTACTGGGACTTGCACTTTAAAAAAAGACGCAAAAATGTGCACATCCCTACCAGGGATTCTTCATTTTTCAGTTCTACAGGAAAGCATTCACAAATATCCGAGTGCAAGGTTCAAGGAAAGATGAGAGGTCACTCAACAGTAGCGTCACCACATAGCACACGCGAGGCCAGTCGTTGTATGGAATGATATCACATTCAACTGGAGAAGGATCCAGTGATGTCATGTTGCAGAGAGGTAATTGTAGGGACCAGCAATCATCTCTGTGAAAGCAGCGTTACGGAGACTGTGGTGTGCACTTCTAATCTCTAGTACCACACACTAGTGTCTCCCAATGATACTAACACCTGCGACATCATTACAACAACTTGCAACGCATTCCACGACACAAGTTCCTGACACAACAGATAAATTATGCCTTCTAACTAACAGAATATTACCATGTGCTGTTTTAGGCCTCCAGGTTGAGGACGTGCAAGAGAACAGAACGGAACTGAAAACACTTGCACAGCTTCTGTCCCAAGTGTGTTGTGCCCACTGTTGAGGTTTGTCCTCTGCAGGTTCTCTGGCTGGAATGTGTTTGCGCTGTGGCTGAACTCTGCAGGAGAGAGCTTGCATTTCTTCACGTGCATGCAGGTCCACTTAAGGTAACCGTGAGTGTGTTATGCTATGTCTCAAGTTTGCACAACAGCGAACGCTCTTGTATGGCTCCTTGACTGTGTGTGTCAGCTCGTAAAACCCATGGTCTGCACTGTGGCTGATCCTGCCGCACAGAGATCGCACTACTATTTCCCCTCGCGCTCATGTGTGTCCACTTGTGACATCTGAATTCCGTGCTGCAGGTGACCTCTGCACAACAGAGGTTAGGGCTTCTCGCCGGTGTGTTTTCGCTTGTGATACCGCAGCTTCGTGCTATTGATGAACGCTGCAGGACAGAGATCGCACTTGTGCGGTTTTATTCCCGTGTGTGTGTGCTTGTGATATGCCAGGTTCGTCCTGTGGTTGAACTCTGCAGGGCAGAGATTGCACTTGTAAGGCATCTCGCCCGTGTGTATCCGCTTGTGGCGCAACAGGTTCGCGCGACAGCTGAACGCTGCAGTACACACATCGCACTTATATGGCCTCTCCCCAGTGTGTCTTCGCTTGTGGCACAGCAGGACTGAGCTATGGGCGAACTCTGCAGTACACAGATTGCACTTGTAGAGCTTCTCAACCGTGTGTTTTCGATTGAGACACGACCGGCCTGTGCTCTGGCTGAACTCAGAAGTACAGAGGTCGCACTTACACGGGTTCTCGTCCGTGTGTTTCCTCTTGTGATATGACAGACTCCTGGTGTTGGTGTACTCCGCAGGGCAGACATCGCACTTGTATAGCTTCTCTCCCGTGTGTGTTCGCCTGTGAATCCGCAGGCCTGCCCTCTCGCCGAACTCTGCAGGACAGAGATCGCACTTATGGGGCTTCTCGCCCGTGTGCGTGCGCTTGTGACGCAACAGGTTCGAGTTACGGTTGAACTCTGCATTACAGAGATCGCACTTGTAGGGCTTCTCACCCGTGTGTTTCCGCTTGTGACCCCTCAGGGTTGTGCTATGACTGAACCTTGCAGGACAAAGGTTGCACTTATAGGGCTTCTTGCCTGTGTGTTTTTGCTTGTGATATGACAAGCTCGAGTGGTAAATGAACTCTGCGGGGCAGAGATCGCATTTATAGGGCTTTTCGCCTGTATGTCTTCTCTTGTGACGCTTGAGAATCGTGCTTTGCCTGAACTGTGCAGGACAGAGATCGCACTTGTGTGGATTCTCACTCGTATGTGTTCTCTTGTGATCTCGCAGCATTGCAATCTTGCTGAATTCTGCAGCGCAGATATCGCATTTGTATGGCTCCATGCCTGTGTGCTTTCGCTTGTGGTGGGACAGGGCAGAACTGTGGCTGAACTCTGCAGGACAGAGATCACATTTGTAGGGCATCTTGCTTGTGTGTCGAAGGCGCATACTGTGGCTGGACTCTGCAGGGCAGAGATTGGATTTGTATGCACTCGATGAGCATGCAAGTGCAGGTACCATAGCCTTGTGCAACCCTTCTCCTGTGCAACGCTTTGCATGTACCCGCAGTGTTGATGCATGACTGAATGTTGCAGAGCATGTGTCGCAGGCAAATGTTGATGACTTGCCTGCCTGTTGACTCTCGCTCTGGGCTGAAGATTGCTCAGTGGGTCGACCGTCGGTAGTGATTAGTGCAGAACTATTGAATACTGCTTCAGTAGTTGTTGTGCTGATTTCAAACTGTGCATTTGAAGAGAGGCAACGCGAAGATGCTTGATCACAAGAGTAACTGGGCTCGTCCTTAATATGAAGCCTACCTCTGCTTTCTTTTGCTCCTGAAATTGCAGAAATCGGGCATTGAGAGCGTAGACAATTTTCTAGTCAACTAACGTAGGCATAACATTTGCTCACACAACTAAGGCACAATATGACAATAAAATGTGTCATATTGACGCGACGTTATTTATGAAAGCAGGAAGCCCAACAGTCACCTATCATCGTTTCAGACAAATCCAGCACTCCAGTTAAAGTAGCGCAAAAGTCACTTTTAACATGCTGTGTTCCTTTCATAAAAATGCTGTGTAGCAAGTAAAATGCAATCTGAGAACTACTTCACCAAAGAGAGTCATAACCAGCGCAGAAATTGAATATAAAATGCACCAGAAAGGCGGCCTTGGTGGTGAGCAGTACAGTCAATCCTCGTTAATTGGACCGAGGCCGTTCCCACAGATTTCGGTCATGAAGTGAACTGTCATATTAACGAGCGACATGGATGATGATCCAGGTAAGCCCTCCATAAAGGAAGTCTGTTTGACTCTGCCTCATTTATTGAAGATGCATACATTGCAAGTACACGATTTCAATTCAATTTATTTTATTTGACCAACACAACTTATTATTTGCATCCTTACAATTTGTACACAATTTATCAACGAAAGAAATCCGTTAAAAGCGTCTGTTAAAAAAAACTGTCAATGTGTAGCATTTCGGCTAACTCAGCTGTACGGGTGATGGTGAATACATACCATGCGTAGGTCATTTCTTGACCACTGAACTTGTGGGTCAGGAGGATAACTCGGTATAACTGGTGTCGTGACTTTGCCATTAACAGCATGGTGTGTTTTTCTGGAGCCACTGAACTTTTGGGTGAGGGTCACAATAACGGGGCAGAATACACGTGTTCGCCCCAGTGTCACAGGTGCGCCAATCATTTGTATTATTTTTTTTAGATGTTTACATCTTTCCAACTTTATTTTCTCTGGAACGAATTCCTCCCTAATGGAAACCACCTGTTCAGAGATAGGGGATTCAAGTTGGCTGCAACGGACAAAGCCGCAAGGACACCAGATCCATGTTTTACCTTGGGTTACCGTGTGGGGCTACTTCCTCAATTGCTAACCGTCTAGACACCCCCGAAAGACACCTGTTTGTTTGTAGATGAACAAAAGGGGTTAAAGCTGCTTTAGGGATGGAATTGTGGGGAAAGTGTCCTTCAGGCCGCGCCATGCGGAAGCTGAGCAAGCAGGAATGTCGGAAGGCCGAATGACCAGGTGGTTTAAATGAAGAGGTTGTTTTCTTTGTGTCATTTATTTGTGTCTGGCAAAATGTTATTTAAGTGAGACGCCATCTTGACGGAAGGGAGAGAAAATGTCAGGATTTTGAAGGGAGAAGTCGCTCGCAGATTGAGCGGGGCTTAGGCGACATTCGGTCCGGGGAAGTATGGACGAGCGGGTACGTTGCCGTTAGGTGTGAAAAGTATGTTCAGAGTGTAACGGGCTTCAAGCGTGATTTTACTTGTGCTGTGAAGTGAAGTGATGTGTGACGGAGGGTCAAGGAAACAAGGACTCTGAAGGAAGAAGAAGCAAGGACCCGGCGAACCCAACTCGGAAGTCTTCTCACCCCGCAGATAAGATTTTTACTTGTTGTATTGATGTTTAGGGCCTGAGTGGCATTTCGAGTGTAGTTTTGCAAGCGCCTGTGTGGCAAATTGTTAGTGTTTGTAAGCGCCTGTGTGGCAAGGGCTGGTGTAAGAGCCTGTGTGGCAACGTATGTGTAATTGTACTAAGCGGAAGCGCCTGTGTGGCAGAGATTTGTAGGTTTCGTCGTATTTGTGATTCAAGTAAATGTTTGTTGTGTTTGTTGGCAACATGGCTCCTCACTCGTGTCGCTTACACGCCTAATAGCCAGTCCCCACTGTGTAGACAGGTCAACAAAAACCTCGTCCGGAAATCGCTCCCGTGACAAATTAGTGGCGTCCGCGACAGGACCTGTTACCGTGGGCGACAACTGGTGTGTTGGTTTGGGGCGAACACAGCAGAGGACCGTGTAAAGTGATAATGGAGTTACAAGAGCTATTGTTAGTGGGCGAGAAACTGGGCCTCGAAGGTGCAACGCTGAGAGAATGGATTGAGAAAGAACAGGCAAAAGATCGAGAGAAGCGAGCCGAAGAGCGTGAGTTAGTGCGAGAACGACTACGTGTGAAGGAACTAGAGGTAGCTCGGGAAAAAGAAGCAGCGCGAGATCTAGAGGAAGCCGCTAAGGTTAGAGCGGAGGAAGAACAGCGATGTTTGGAGTTGAGGATTAAGCTACAGGAACTCCAAAACAATGGGTCGGGCCAGGTCGCGACAACAACGGTTGCCCGGGAAGCCGTCAGTACGTTGCCCGTGACGCCGCATCGGTGGCTTGCACCATTTGATGAGAAGAGAGATGACCTCGATGCTTATCTCCTACGGTTTGAGCGGCTGGCTACGGGTCAACGCTGGCCTAAAGAACAGTGGGCTACCGCACTAAGTGTATGCCTCGCAGGAGAATCTTTGGGCGTATTTGCTAGACTGACCCCAGAGGACTCCGCAAATTATGACCAGGTGAAGAAAGCACTCCTACAGCGATTTCGGTTGACGGCGGAGGGATTCCCGAAAGGTTTCGAAACGGAAAGCCCGAGGATGGGGAAACGGGAACACAGTTCGCTGCTCGACTTAGCAACCTATTCGACCGATGGGTGGACATTTCTGAGACCAAGAAAGACTCTGAAGGTTTGCGCGATTTGCTGATAACTGAACAGTTTATTAAAGGGTGTCCATCAAAGCTGGCCACGTTCCTAAGGGAAAGAAAGACAGGTACTCTAACCGAGCTAGCAACAATGGCCGACAGGTTCCTGGAGGCGCAAAATCATGCCAACAGGGGAAGAGGGGATGAGTCCAAAATGCCGGAAGAATCGAGACGTGTGTCGAATGGAAGAAATGGTCGTGATAGAGAGGATGTGCGCAAACAGAAGAGATGCTACCTGTGTAACAGACTAGGACACATAGCTTCAGATTGTAGAACAAGGGTAGGAACAACACAAAGGAGTGTCACGTGTTACACTTGCGGAAAGATTGGACATACTGCGAATTATTGTCAGGAGAGAGGGTCCAAAACATCGCGAGCATCGTGTGTCGTTGCCCCGAGAGTAGGAGAAGAGAAGATGCGTGAGTGGCCGAAGAGGAATATGTGGTGCTGCAGAATGGGGAAAAGCTCCCAATCGTGAATGCCTTTGTAGCCCGCAACACGAAATGTTTGGGAGATGGAATGCCGGTAGTGGTCGGAAGACTGGGGTCACGTGAGGTCACCGTTCTGCGTGACACCGGAAGCAATACTGCGATCGTGCGAAAATCGCTAGTGAGTGAGGACGACATGACGGGAGAGACCAAACCTGTTGTTCTGGTGGATGGGACAGTGAAGTACCTGCCTGAAGCACAGATCAGTATAAGGACCCCCTTCTACAGTGGAGTACTGACTGTGAAATGCATGGAAAGTCCACTCTACGATGTGATTTTAGGGAATCTTCCCAATGTTAGCGCCCCTGACGACCCCAACTCAAAGTGGGAGGAGGAAGACGAAGAAAATCATTGCGGGGAAGCATGTGAAGAGACAGGAGAAGAGAAGGAATTTTCAGCAGCGGTGGAGACGAGACATCAAGCCAGGGAAAGGGCACAAGGCAAGAAGAACAAGGAGCCCCTGCTAGTACCCGAGATAGAGGGATGGCCCGAAGAACCAGCAGAGATAGGGAAGGCACAGCAGGAAGATGAACGTCTGAAATGCTGTTTTGAGAAGTTGGGACAGAAGATGAACTGCCGCAATGAAAGTCACAGCTACGAATACGTGGTGAAAGGAGGAATGTCGTATCGGATGTACAGGATGGGAGGTGGCAGAGACTTGCAACAATTAGCTGTGCCAAAGAAATACCGGCAGATTGTGCTTCAAATGGCACACGATGGAATCATGGCTGGGCATCAAGGTGTCCAGAAGACAACGGATCGCATCCTCACAGAGTTTTTCTGGCCTGGAGTACAAGCCGAGGTGCAGAGATTTGTTAGATCGTGTGATCAGTGCCAGAGAACCACGCCAAAGGGACGAGTAGCAAAGGTACCCCTGGGAAGCACGCCGACCATCGAGGCCCCCCTTTCAGCGCGTAGCAGTCGATATCGTTGGACCAATTTCTCCGAAGACTGCGAGAGGAAACCAATATATCCTCACTATGGTGGATTACGCAACGCGTTATCCGGACGCTGTTGCTCTTCCAGGCATCACGACTGAACATGTGGCTGAAGGACTGGTTGAAATGTTCACACGAACGGGAATTCCCGAGGAGATTTTGAGCGATCGGGGTCCTGCGTTCGTTTCAGAGGCCCAATGAGAGAAGTAAGTCGCCTTCTCTCCCTCAAGCAAATCCATACGACGCCATACCACCCGATGGGTAACGGGCTCGTAGAGAAATTTAATGGTACTATCAAGACCATGCTGAAGCGGATGTGCCAAGAAAAGCCAAAAGAATGGGACAGGTATCTCGCGCCCTTACTATTTGCTTACCGTGAAGTGCCGCAGGCGAGTTTAGGGTTCTCACCTTTTGAATTGCTGTATGGTCGCCACGTGAGAGGCCCCCTATCTGTGTTGAGAGAGCTATGGACCAATAGTGACATCGAGAATGACGTCAAGACGACGTACCAGTATGTCTTTGAACTCCGCAATAAGCTTGAGGAAACGTGCAAGGTGGCACATGAGGAGTTAGAGAGAGCGGGTGCAAGGTACCGTCAGTACTACAACAGGAAGGCTCGGGTGAGAAAGTTGCAAGGGGGAGATCGAGTGCTGATACTGCTGCCAACTGATCGCAATAAGCTACTCATGGAGTGGAAGGGGCCATTTCCTATTCAGAGCAAGAAGGGAGAGGTTGACTACGCAGTGGATTTGGGCCACACAACTAAAGTGTTTCATGTCAACATGCTCAAAAGATATGAGGAGAGGAAGGAGCATCACTGTGAAGGGAAAAGTACGGAAGCATGCAGCGTTCTCACCATTGATGGAAGCGAAAGACATGATTCTGTGCCTATGCTCAATCTCGAGCAAAAGGAAGATTGTAGGCACGTGGTATTCGAGGCAAACAACGAAAGGAAGCTGGGCAGCTTGTACATAAATTCCAGGAAATCATGTCTGATGTGCCAGGGCAGACCAGTGTAACTACTTGCCAGCTGGAGATGACCACTCCACCGCCCGTACATACCAAGCAGTATCCACTGCCATTTGCAGTTCGAAAGGCCGTAGAAGAGGAGGTGCAGGCCATGCTTCGGATGGGAATAATTGAGAAGTCTACTTCTGCTTACAATTCCCCGGTTCTGGTTGTACGCAAGCCAGACAACACTCATCGGCTGTGCGTTGATTTCCGAAAATTGAATGATGGATTAAAAGCAGACGCAGAACCAATCCCAAGAGCAGATCACCTTTTTGCGGAAATTGGGAAGAAGAAATTTTTCACCAAGCTCGACTTCAGCAAAGGGTACTGGCAAATTCCGCTGGACGAAGAATCAAAGCCGATGACGGCATTTTCAACAGCATCGGGGCTGTATCAATTCAGATACATGCCATTCGGATTGAAGACGGGAAGCAGCAGGAGAAGAAGGGAAGCAGCATACGCAGCAGTCGAACGGGAGGGTCTAGCCCTCATTTGGGGTATTCACAAATTTCATACTTATCTGTATGGAAAAAGATTCGTGCTGCAAACAGATCACCAGCCGCTTGTATATATCAACCGTAAGAAACACACGAATACTCGTGTCATGCGATGGAGTTTGCAGTTGCAGGAGTATGATTTTTGTGTGCAGTATTTAAAGGGGAGCGAAAATGTAGGAGCAGACTACCTGAGCAGAATATGATGATCTCATTCGTAAGATTGTAATGTCTCTAGGCCAGTGTGACCATGTGTTTATGCTATTTGTATTTACATTTTATATTGCATGTTCCTGTAACTACAATATATTCTGGGTTTCAATGTGTAGTTTTGGTGTAATGCATGCAAAAAAAAAAAAAGGGAGGAACCTACGTTGTCACTGCGAGGTGGAAAAGTCTTATTCTGGCTTACGTTGTGTATGTCATATTTCATCATTGTCGCACGTGTGTTGTTTGTAAATATTATTCGCATAATATTCTTGTGTTCGGGGTCGTGTCACAGGTGCACCAATCATGTGTATTATTATGTTTAGATGTTTACGTCTTTCCAACTTTATTTTCTCTGGAACGAATTCCTCCCTAAGTTAAACCACCTGTTCAGAGATAGGGGATTCAAGTTGGCTGCAACGGACAAAGCCGCAAGGACACCAGATCCATGTTTTACCTTGGGTTACCGTGTGGGACTACTTCCTCAATTGCTAACCGTCTAGACACCCCCGAAAGACACCTGTTTGTTTGTAGATGAACAAAAGAGGTTAAAGCTGCTTTAGGGATGGAATTGTGGGGAAAGTGTCCTTCAGGCCGCGCCATGCGGAAGCTGAGCAAGCAGGAATGTCAGAAGGCCGAATGACCAGGTGGTTTAAATGAAGAGGTTGTTTTCTTTGTGTCATTTATTTGTGTCTGGCAAAATGTTATTTAAGTGAGACGCCATCTTGACGGAAGGGAGAGAAAATGTCAGGATTTTGAAGGGAGAAGTCGCTCGCAGATTTAGCGGGGCTTAGGCGACATTCGGTCCGGGGAAGTATGGACGAGCGGGTACGTTGCCGTTAGGTGTGAAAAGTATGTTCAGAGTGTAACGGGCTTCAAGCGTGATTTTACTTGTGCTGTGAAGTGAAGTGATGTGTGACGGAGGATCAAGGAAACAAGGACTCTGAAGGAAGAAGAAGCAAGGACCCGGCGAACCCAACTCAGAAGTCTTCTCACCCCGCAGATAAGACTTTTACTAGTTGTATTGATGTTTAGAGCCCGAGTGGCATTTCGAGTATAGTTTTGCAAGCGCCTGTGTGGCAAATTGTTAGTGTTTGTAAGCGCCTGTGTAGCAAGGGTTGGTGTAAGAGCCTGTGTGGCAACGTATGTGTAATTGTACTAAGCGGAAGCGCCTGTGTGGCAGAAATTTGTAGGTTTAGTCGTATTTGTGATTCACGTAAATGTTTGTTGTGTTTGTTGGCAACATGGCTCCTCACTCGTGTCGCTTACACGCCTAACAGCCAGTCCCCACTGTGTAGACAGGTCAACAAAAACCTCGTCCGGGAATCGCTCCCGTGACACCCAGATCATCCACGAAATGTTGGTCATAGTCAGATTATCGAGTTCTCATAACAACGAGGGTCCTTTACACAAGACCTCCATAAGGAAGAAACGGTGCCCCAGAAAATTGGTCATAAAGTGAGGTTGTCATACTAACAAGTGTCATATTAACGTGCATTGACTGTATACCAGCCTGTGACACTGCGTTGGCGCTCGCTGGTTGGTTCAAAGTATAGTCTACTAGTAAGTTTCTCGGGGATCTGAAGAATCACTGCCCACAGGAAAACTCCAGCAGGACAATGAAACCTTCCATGCCCCCATTTCCCGAGTGAACAGGTCTGCGGACTACAAAAGAAAGCACTCTGGCACAAAAAGAAAAAAAATATTGTCGCTGACCTGACCGCGTAGATGTTAGGCTGTCATCGTTCATCTATCTCCTTCTTGTTACTCCCCAGGGGGCGAGTCGAGAGTGAACAAGCACGGCTGTTAGTGTACGTTTTTTTTTTTTACTGGATACATCAAAACTTTGTGTGCTGTTCGGCAAATTTATGCATATACTCGTAGTTTCATCACACATCTTCAACAGAAAATATTTTGGATGGCCCTCTGTACTCCTTTAAACAAGGTGAAATGCAAGGCCTTTTACACAATAGGGGTTCACAAAACCTCTACATGGGAGGAGGATATTCCCTCTTTTCCCTCTCCCAAGTGCACTAGTAGGGGCACAACTTGAGGAGGGTTGCACCCCCAAAGCCCAACCTGACTATGCTACGGCCCCCCAAATTTCCCGTGGAGAGAGGGTTAGGAAAATTGCTCTCGCGTCACACAGGTGCTCGAGTAGCATGCATGCTACCATACTGAGGATGGATAGCGACATGGAGAACAACCCACTAGATACAATAAGTAGTACTTTTTGTTGTTGTGGAGACAGCTGCCACAACAGCGTGGATAACAAGAACATTCAAGATTCTGTTGATGGGCGCTGTAGGCAACAGTTCGGCACGCCCTTTGGCCGAGCCTCTTCCTCCGTGGGCCAATTATAGCGACGGGTTTTTAACGTATTACAGCAGCGTTCTTCTTGCCTTTTTGTATGTGTACGTTTGTCTCTTTACATGTTCAACTTCAGAACAGTTACTTTCCATGTACCGTATCACCACCAGCAATGAGGTAGGGTACATAGGTCGGCGAATTCATTCACGATGGCCTTCACCGACCTCAATCACCATCACGACAGTCACTGAATAGCTTCGCTCAGAGTATTGCATTCCTTTTCCCAGGCACTATGCCGACAGCTGTCTGTCAACATTGAGAGTGCCGACCTCCCATTGGACAAAATCTGCAACTACAAGGCATTTTGTCGACATGCAGTGGAACAGCAGACTCAAAAATGAACTTCGCCACATAAAATGTTCCTAGCCAACTACCATCCTTAGTAACAACGTTCATGCTCCCATGTAACCTCTATGAAACATAACTTGCCACTTACTAACCTAGCTTTTCGACAAAAATTTTCCGCCTCTGCCTGTTCCACAAAATATATTGTCATAACGATAGCTTGCGATCTTGCATTATATTTCCACCCACATACATACCAAATCGCACTGACCATCGTCAAAAAGTACACATTCCATCTTGTTCAACCAAATCCCATGCTGACTCCTTTTTCTACCGCACCGCCATCGACTGGAACCACCTCCCCGGTTCACTGACATCAATTTTGCCCATCACACAGTTCAAAAGTGTCATTAGTGATTATGTAACATTGTAATCAACATTGTTATTGTTATACTTTGTATTCAGCTGTTTTTACCCTGTGTAACCCGTTTATTTTAACCCCCACTCCCCTCTGTAACGCTAACGCCCTCAGGGTATTTAAATAAATAAATAAGTTGCTGAAAGTGCACAAGCAGGGCCCCACGCTCATGTGTATCCGCGTCTGACACCGCAATGTCGTGCTGTGGGTGAACCCTGCAGGACAGAAGTCCCATTAGCTGCGTGTTTGCTTGTGGCACAACAGGGTCAAGCAAGCTACAGTTGAATTCTGCCGTACGAAGATCCCACTTATAGGGCTTCTTTCCCGCTCCCTCACGTGTGTGTTTGCGTGTGACGCCGCAGCCCTGCCCTCTCGTTGAACTCTGCCGTACAAGCATCACACTTATGGGGCTTGTCGCCGGTTATCCGCTTGTAGCACAACGGGCTCGAGCTGTGGCTGAACTCTGCAGGACAGAGGTCACACTTACAGGGCTTCTCGCCTGTGTGTTTTTGCTTGTGATACTTCAGGATCGTGATATGGCCGCACTGTGCAGGGCAGATGTCGCACTTGTATGGCCTCTCACTAATGTGTGTTCTCTTGTGACCTCACAGCACTTAAATACAGTTGCAGACCCATTCATTGGGGAAATTTAAAGTAATAATGAAAACAAGTTAAATTTTAACTTTGTGTGAGAATCTTAATACTCCACTGGTTGGTAGTTTACCAAATTGCACGTGAAGACAGGGTTGCTGTGTCCGTAACTTCGTGAGATCAATGGGCCACAAGAAGCGTTAACATGCATATATATTCCAACAAGTATGGACTACGGCAGTTCATCCAACAAGGCTAAGATAACTAGCTGAACATTTGGTTTTATTCATACTAATTAATGATTTTTTTTTAGAGGCCAGCTTCACTGTCATTGACTGTCAAGGCCCCGCGTTCACAGAACAGGTCATCGCAGGCCGGAAGGTGGCTCGCTGCTTTGAGACTCCTCGACATATTAACACATATATTAACACGACATATTATAACTCGACATATTATCACCACCCATCACTCAACATCACATCGCATCACCGCCCGTCACCCCCTACCACCGATGCCTCGTCTTTCTTTTGTCAGTCTAAAAGAAATATTCACAAATCTGCCACTGCGACATTCAAGGGGCAAGGAAATGTTGCTCCACACTGTATGTGCAGCTTTACCGCATGGCACACCCAGGGCCAATCATTTCATCAAACGATATTAGTCTCAATTCGAGAAGGATTCAGTAACGTCAAGTAAAGTAGCTGCAGTGTCCAGTCCTCATCTCTGCACAAGAAGCATTCTTGAGACTTAGGTCTGCACTTTCAACCTCTCGTGCCATGCAGGAGTGTGTCCCAATGATAACTCCAGCGATGTCATTAACAAATTGTAATGCATTCCACAACAGATGCTCGTGACACAAAAAGGTAATTCTCACGAGTTTTGTTTAATTTTTATTTTGCTAATTTCTTCGGGTTACTTCGTTTACTTCATCGATTTAGCAGATGTAAGGCGTAAAATACCTAAAAAAAGTAGTATTTGACACAAGAAGAATGAAAGAGGAAAGGGGAATAAGACTTTTGCTAACGGAAATAAAGGAAATGAACCTTCGCTGGTAGTTCAGAGCCAGTGTGATGATGTCCCTTCAATGTTTGCTTTCTTTGCGCTGGGTATGCCTATTTGAGATTCAACACGCATCACCACCCAACCCAAGACCAATCGAACTCTTTTTTACCTCTGTCTGTTCATCCGTTCGAGATTCAAAGCAACCATCCGGCAGAAATAAGATGCGCTGGGATACACATTGCACCTGTACGGCCTGTCTTCCCTGTGCACTACCGTGTGCTCCTTTAGGTCACCAGGACAAGGACATGCGACAGAACAGAATTGACATCTGGACGCCCTCTTTCACGTGTACGTGGACTCTGCACTCTTAAAAAATGGGTGCACTTGAACTCCTTTTTCTTGCCACATAAAGAACTCCCTTTTGGGGAGTACAGTTACTCTGAAAAAAGGTGTCTGCTTCACTCCCTCAAGGGGGTAGCACAGCTCTTTCTCCCTGCCTGGGAGTAATATTACTCTCCACTAAGGGGGAAAGCATAACCCCACTTCACAAAGGGAGTGAGGAGACTCCTTTTTGAGAGTAATTGTACTCTCCAAAAGGGAGTTATATATGTGGCAAGGAAAGGAGTTAAAAGTACAACCTTTTTTTTAAGAGTGTGCACTTGCCATGCGTAACTGCAAGATCCCACATGTTATTTTCTAATTCCGCCAGGAAAATTTCAGAGTACACTCGTTAGTAGCACAGTCGTACCGCTTCGGTAAGTCCCGTTACGGGAACACCTTCCGGAACAACGGTCCCGCATTGTCCCTTATGCTCAGCAGCAGGTTATGCTCTGCACTTCTACAGCTTCTATCCCAACTGTGTCACGTCGTCTACTGGCGAGGCAACACCACCTAGATGGAGAAAGCCTACGCATTGCCTCCTCTCCCTCCTTCACTACGTGGACACACATAGACTTCGTCTGCCAGTGCCATTTGCCGTTCTGCGCATTCAAGACACCGCAAATGATTGCAGTTCATGTGGAACCTGCAGACCTAAATATTTAGACAAAAAAAAGTGCGATACGCTTTCCAGGAAATCAGTTTTGAGAGACCGTTTTGTGCTTTATTTCAAACTTTTTCCCATTTCGTACGCAGGGACGTTCAATCACAACTCGCAAACGACGGACGTTCTTCAACCGCGACCCATTGAAAGCACGTTCGTGATTGGCTCCGGTTGTCGAGAACACGATACTGATTGGCTGACTCCTAATTGTTATGTCACTTCAAGGAGCACATAGGCTTTCCGTGGAACAGAGGGTCGCATTTCTTCACGCCTGTGTAGGTACACTTACAGTGACGCAGCAGGTTCATGATCTGCCTCGAGTATGCAGAATAGGAATGCCCTTCTATGGCTTCACACTCGTGTGAATCCGCTTGTGGCGCGACAGGCTGCTGCTACAGTTGAACTTTGCAGTACAGAGATCGCACTTGTAGGGACCGTCGCTCACGTGTGCCCACTTATGATTCTTCAAGTTTGTATTCAGGGTGAATTCTGCAGGACAGAGGTCGCACTTGAAGGGCTTCTCGCCTGTGTGTACTCGCTTGTGGTACCTCAGGCTGGAGCCATGGGAGAACTCTGCAGGACAGAGCTCACACTTATAGGGCTTCCTGCCTGTGTGCTTTTGCTTGTGATTAAACAGGCTGGTGCCATGAGAGAACTCTGCAGGACAGAGATCGCACTTGTAAGGGTTCTTGTCTGTGTGTTTTTGCTTGTGATAGAAGAGGCTGGTGCGATGGCTGAACTCTGCAACACAGGAATCACACTTATAGGGCTTCTTGCCCTCGTGCGCCCACTTGTGACTGAGCAGGCTCTTGCTTTGGCTAAATTCTGCAGGACAGAGATCGCACTTGTATGGCTTCTCCCCCGCGTGTGCTCGGTTGTGATATGACAAGGACTGGCTGCGGCTGAACTCTGCATGACAGAGCTCACACTTGTAAGGCTTCTCGCCCGCGTGCCCCCGCTTGTGGCGCGCCAGGTTCGCGCTACAGCTGAATTCCGCAGTACACAGATTGCACTTAATGGGCTTCTCACCTGTGTGTTTTCGCATGTGGCGTGACAGGCTAAAGCTCTGGGTAAACTCTGCAGTACAAAGATCGCACTTATGGGGCACCTTGCCCACGTGTTTTCGCTTGTGATACAACAGGCTCGCGTCATGGCTGAAATCTGCAGGACAGAGATCGCACTTATAGGGCTTCTCGCCTGTATGCTTTCGCCTGTGATACTTCAGGACCATGTTGTGCATGAACTGGGCAGGACAGAGATCACACTTGTATTGTCTCTCACTCGTGTGTGTTCTCTTGTGATCTTGCAGCTTCACACCCTTGATGAACTCTGCAGGGCAGAGATTGCATTTGAATGGCTTTATGCCCATGTGTTTTCGCTTGTGGTAGGTCAGGCTCATGCAATAGCTGAACTCTGCAGGACAGATATCACACTTGTAGCGCTTCTTGATCCTGTGTGTGTGCTTGTCACGCTGCAGGCACATACTGCGGCTGGACTCTGCAGGGCTGAGATTGCACTTGTATGCACTCGATGCACACGCAAATCCACGTACCTTGGACATCCTTTCTCCCGTTTGACATTTTGCATGCACTTCCAGAGTTGATGCATGACATAATGTTGCAGAACATGTTTTGCAGGCAAATGTCTTCATTTTGTGAGTTTTGAGATGATCCTCCATGTGGCCAGTGCCGATGCATGTAGCCAAACAAACCCCGCACTTATAGAGCCTGTCTTTTTCATGGCTGAATGTTGATGATCGACATGCCTCTCGACTCTCACTCTGGTCGGAAGATTGCTCAATGTGTTGTGCGTGAGCAGCGATTAATGCGGAGTCTTCGAATTGTGGATCAACCGTTGTTGCGCCAATCTCGAACTGTACATTTGAAGAAGTGCGACCTGAAGACACTTGATCACAGGAGCCACTGGGCTGGTCCTTAATACAGAGCCTACCATGGCTTTCTGTTGCTCCTGAAATTGCAGAAATCCGTCATTGAGAGCGCGGACAGCTTTGTAGTCGAATTACGTAAGCATAGCATTTGCTCACGAAACTAATAAGGCACAATATTGCACAAAAATGCGTTGCCATGTTAGAAGCAACATTGTTCATGGATGACTGAAACCCAACAGTGAGCTACCACTTTGTTCGGACACAACCAACACTCCAGTATCACTCATTAACTGCTAACCTCATTAACTCAAAATTTGGGAGACTGTCCACCAAGCGGCGAGGAGGGGGTCATTCATATAAATTTCGTGCGCTCGAAAGTTTCTAATTTCGGCATAGAAAACTTTCAGGGTACACCTGTCAACAGCACAGTCGTATCGCTTCGTTTCGTCACGTTTCGGGAACATCTTCCGGAACAGCAGTCCCACGTGGTCACTAATGATCGGCGGAAGGTTGTGCTCCACCACAAAGCCCGTGGAAGCATTCGGTACATATCAGGCTGTCCTCGCAGTAGTCTCAGAGTAAAGTATTAATGGTCCTGCTTTTCTGCATGACCCTGGTACTTCGTAGAAGCAGTGAGGACTTTGATATGTCGTTCCTGCCTCCGTGTGATACACTAACATCGCGCACGAACGTTGTACATAATCTAAATTTAGTGCCTTTTTTTTTCTGAACCAGACACCATGGGGAAAATCAGTCACACATTTCCAGGTAACTCTTGAGTTTGATGAGTGCCGTCAGAGGAAGCGAAGTTAATGGGCGAGGCAGCAGGGACGATAGACTGAAGGATGGTCACATGGTTCGCTGCAGACCTCCCTCCCCTTCGTGGGATACCCCAGCCTTCTGCAAGATGGGAGTGTCGGGCTTTATAATTCTGGAGGAAGGCCTCCAACGATTTTTGACCCACGTTGCGAGGACCTATGGGGGCACCGCTGCCAGGGGAATGGCAAGAAGGAGCCTGGGGAGAGGGACAGGAAGCCGGCAAATAGGGAGAGGCGACGGGACATTGACCTGGAGGCAAATGCTGCATCTGTACTGTTCCGGGCAGCCTCGTTTGGTTGAAAAAGGGCATGAAATAAACCTTCGTTTTGATATTGAGTTGGCACAGCGATCCTACATCGGCCAGACGGGCGAGCACGACCCCAAGAGTGGGAATGATTCCCACAACGTCCATTGCCGTTTGCTTCGCAGGGCAGACATCACACTTGTATGGCTTCTCGCCCCAGTGTTCCCGTGTGTGGCGCAACAGGTTCCCGCTACAGCTGAACTGTGCAGTTCAGAGATCACACTTATGGGGCTTCTCGTCCATGTGTTTTTGCTCGTGACGGGACAGGCTTGTGTTATGGCTCAACTCTGCAGGACAGAGATCACGCTTGTAGCCCTTCTTGTCCATGTGTGTGTGTGCTTGTGATGCCATAGGCAGATACTGTGACGGGACCCTGCAGGGCAGGTACCTTAGTCTTGTGCAACCCTTCTCCTGTGTGATGTTTTGCATGCACTCGCAGAGTTGACAGGGAACATGTGTTGCAGCTAAATGTCTTTGTTTTGTGAGTTTTGAGATGAACCTCCAAATGGCCAGCATCAATGCACGCAGGCAAATAAAATTTGCACTCACACCTGTCTTTCTCGTAGCCAAACGTTGATGGTTTGCCATCCTCTTCACATCGCTCTGGTCTGAAGGTTGCTCAGCAGGTCGACCGTCTGTAGTGGTCAGTGCAGTGCTTTTGATTTGTGGTTCAACTGTTGTTGCGCCGATCTCGATCTGTACATTTGAAGAAGTGCAACCCAAAGACGCTTAGTCACATGTGCCACTGGGCTGGTCCTTAACATGGAGCCTACCACTGCTTTCTTTCACTCCTGAAAGTACAGAACTTGGATATTGAGAGCGCAGACAGTTTGGTACCCCCGAGACTTTCCCAGACTTCTGAGGACGGATTGGGTAGAACAGGTGTACTCTGCCCCCATTCCTATGACCACTGACTGTTGACGTCACAGGCTATACGCAGAGTTTTGAGGACGATCTGGGGAGAACAGTAGCGTCCTGCCCCTCTTATGACCAGCCGACTTGCAATCTCCTGTTCCACAAAGTACAGCGGCCCCATGTGACACATGTGTGGATGATGTTGTCCAAAGCACAATCCTGTTTTCAGATGGATTCAATGTGAGTCATGGTTCATGCACAGGAAGCAGTAAGTACTCAGGAGGAGAGGACCCTTGGATGCTTGACCGTTGTGGTCATTGTCGATGCAGATAACACATTGAGCATGGCTGGAACGAAGCACAAGTGGACAGAGATGACAAGACAGACACTTTTGACAAAAATCAATAAATCCTCTGCTTCTCAGGATACGTAGTAGATCCACACGCAATGAGTGTCAGGGGGAGGATTGATATTTTTCAAGTGTTCCTTGCTAGTATGCCCATTCACTTTTCGGCGGGTACGGACTTGGTCATATTAACGAGTTTAGACTGCAGTCGGCTAACATAACTATAGCATTTGCTAGGAAACTAAGGCACAATATTGTGGAAAAACGTGATGTCATATTAGAGGTAACATTATATATGGAAGACTGAAACCCAGCAGCCATCCACAGTCTTGTTCAGACACATGCAGTGCTACTGTATTCCTTAAAGTAGCAACGAAGTCACTTTTAACACCCTGTTTTCTTCCTATAAAACTGTTATGTACACCAGTAAAATACACCATGCGAAGTAATTCACATCACAGAGTCATAATTATCGCAGAAGTTGAAGTTACATCGTAAAAAGCGACCGTGCGAAACGGCGAAGAGCAGTGCCAGCCTGAGATCCGCTGGAACCTCATGCTGACGCTATAAGGAGAACGCTCGCTGATTGGTCAAGAGAAATGTTGCTGCTACTCAGCTGTTCGGGGTTCTGAAAAAGCCTTTCTGCTGGCTCGGTAATGATTCAGCCACTCTTTCAATCCCTAATTCCTTGGGAGAACTTGCAAAACAGGTTTCCGGTGGCAAAGGGACAAGGCACTGACCACTGAAACAGAACGAGTTCTCCTTCCAACGCCATCGGTGATGTGGCTTCACACCTTCTCCCTCTTGTCATACCCGGGGCCTTATCCTCATCAAAAGTAATCAACCTCGATTACTTTACGTCACAAGCTGTAGGGCGGGGCTGCCACGAAATACTCCGCCCTTAAATCCCGCCCGTTTCAATTGAAATTTATACCTAGTTTTCCTTCGCAGCCTCTCGGCCCTAATCTCAGACCGTGACCCTACGTCATTTCGATGTAACAATGACGTAAAAGATTAGTTTGAAAGCTGAAAAGTAATGTAGCGAAAGAGGGTCGATTACTTTGAGCGGCGATGGGTTTCGTGATGTGTCCGCATGTGCATTTCCGTTTATTGTGTTGTATAAAGTCTGTATGTGCTCGTCACAACAAGAAATTCATATCTTTCTTCTTTTTGTTTAATAATGATAGAAAAGCACCGCGTAACACCGTTTCTCTGCGCCGATCGCGGCATCGTATGCGTAAAAGTGGCGGGCTTTTCGAAGCGTCGTCCGAGCCGCACGTCGTACAATCAATGTTATTGCAACGTAGCGGTGTGCACACAAAAAACTCATCAATCAAAGTTCACTGTTTGTTGAGTAAAACTATCTCATTTGCGATGTCATTACCACCCCCACAGCGCACGAGCAACACACACACAGATACATTGGATGGTGATGGGGTGGGCGATTCACCGCCACTGAGGCGGTACACTGCCCTATTTCGCGTTGGGGGAGGATGCAGGGATGATGATGGGGCTTTCAAAGAGCCGTCGCCAGACCGGTGGAGCACAAGTACTCCGCCAGAAGACGAAGGCCCTGCGTCTGGTGGGCAGCGTTCGACCACGGACCGAGGATCTTCGCTAGGTTGAATGGCCGCTTGTCAATGCGTTGCATAGACAGCAAAAGAATCATATTGAAATGCGAATTATCATTTCGCATATCGAGCACACGAACACACAGAAAAATATAAAGAAAAGCTCATAAATAAAGCTCAAGATTTAAAGCACGAACCGATTTCTCATAAACGCGTTTACAGCTCGCGTCACACTGTCCGTTCGACCCTTTGCAATGATCCTTCGCGCTTTCATCGTTTTGTCAGTGGAGTGCAGCTGTAGCTTCCACAGTTTCGCCACGAAAACCACCGCCCCCCTTGACCACGTGATCATCCGTAACGAATCACGACAAAATAGCCGGAAAACGGCGCCAAAGCAGAGGAGGCACAGTAAGCCGGTTTCGCGGCCGCGCAAATAGTGTCGCCACTGGCATTTCCCGCCAAATTCCAGCTATTTACTTTCCATTGGCTCCGGTCTCCCACGTGACCCTTCTCGATCATGATTGGCTGAGGCTCATTTAACCGGTGGATTCGCCCGCGTTCATTTCTCCGAGGCGCCGACCCGTCTGACCGTTGCGTAGCTCGCGTTTGCCTATGTGAGCAGGCGGTAATTTCGTTTCGTGGATTTCGAAGATCTTCGAGCCATGGATGAACGCCTGCATGAAAGGTAAGCAGACAAACGTATGATGCATGTCAGTGATCAGACGTTTAATACTGTCGCCTAACTGTGTGCACCTTGCCCCGTATTACATCACTTTCTGCCGGTTAACAGTCATGATCTGGTTGATGATTCTGCGTGGCGTTGCTTCTTGCGTTTTGTTCCGCTGTTTGAATGTGTCTGATGCTTAGTACACTGGTGTGCATGAAAAGGAAAACAGCGTGCATCGCGTACGCAGGGCTCCTCCAATTTTGGCATTAGTCGACGTTAGACGCGTAACGCTGGCATGTCTTATAGAGCGTATTCAGCCAATTAACGTTGCCTGTGCTCCGGTTTACCATATTATTAACAGGTTCCCTTGTTTTTTGTTTTTTCATTCAGACACCGACAGCTGTTCGTGGCCCTGCGATCCGCGAGCATGTGGCCCCTGTCACCGAAAATTCGACAGTTGTGCTGGGATGAAGCGGATGACTTCTGCGACTCATCACGTGCTATAGATATGTATAATAATATCTACTTTCTCCAAACCGAATAGGTTCCCTTAAGGATTGTAT
This sequence comes from Ornithodoros turicata, assembly GCF_037126465.1. NCBI lineage: Eukaryota > Metazoa > Arthropoda > Arachnida > Ixodida > Argasidae > Ornithodoros > Ornithodoros turicata. Next base: position 218,548 of record NW_026999412.1, read on the forward strand.
AATATGATAGTCACGCTTTCTGTTGCTCGGCGCTATTTATTCTCTGTTTATTCTGCAGTATTCTGTAATAATCGTGTAGATTTACTTGCATTCAAATGTTGCTTCTTGTGTATATGTTTACCGTGTCAATAAATTTGTACATGTGAATTCCTTCGTCTTCTGGATTTTCATTTTCTGCTTCCCGATAATATTAGCAGATGACCTGGCGAAGCGCTCGGAACAGGGGGGGGGGGGGGGGGGGGGAGGAGATGAGTGAGAGGGTGTGGAGAGGGCACGCAACGCACATGCGCAGTTCGATCAGCCAGCGCGCGCTCTTTGGCGCCGTTTTCCGGCTATTTTGTCGTGATTCGTTACGGATGATCACGTGGTCAAGGGGGGCAGTGGTTTTCGTGGCGAAACTGTGGAAGCTACAGCTGCACTCCACTGGTGCCTCCTCTGGTTTTGTTGCTTGCCATCAGCGCCGTCTCACGGGCAGATACCGAATTATAAATGCGAAGTACAATCACGGTGTCACACAAACGTTGCCGTCTTGCACACCTGTACGTCAAGAAAAATGACAAACAGCAAAAAAGGAAATTACGAGCGTGCTTTTCGGTGCATTTTCCACGCAATTCAGTTTTACGCCGGTAGAGTTTTCTGTTTCCGACATCTAAGAACCGAAGCAACAAGACAGGGCGGGCAGATCACAGGTGTGGCCTTCGGATTCTCAGGAGGAAACACCGATAAGGCGGGTCGCTTTCCAAGATAACATGTGGGGCGATTGGTTGATACAAGGTGTCAACCAGTTTTAATATTCACGCCTTTTTCGATTTTGCACCAATGACAGAAGAGATTTCAAGTAATCGAGGTAGATTACTTTGACCAGGATAGGGCCCCCAGAGTGGCAAGTTAAGGGTGAAGGTGTGAACCCATGTTTATGAGAGTTTTTTTTTTTTTTTTCTGGGAAACAAACTGCACACATCAAACTCTTTAGCGCCATTCGATAAAATGACACACACTTTCATCAGATGTCTTAATCGGAAACTTTTTTTGGACAGCCCTCCGTACTCCTTTATGGCTTCCGTCCTACTTCCCTTGTGAAAACTCAGTTTTATGCAGATATTGTGCCAGTCCTATTGATGCCATCCATGTGCTGCTCCTGATGTTGGAGGTATTGATATCGTGGGAAAGCATTTATGTTTTCTATACTAATGCGCAACATCATTCATTTGCTTATACATCGCTTGGCTGTGCTACAATAAAGCAAGGAATATGATGGTATTCTCTTTTTTTTGCTCCTCTCTGTCAAGGTTTTATGCAAAGGAAAAAAGGTAACACTATTTATCTGAACACAAAAACAGCAACTAAAAAACACGCCAAACGGGAGTCCTGTTTAGTGTGTTTTTTCCACAGTCTCAGGGTTCGTTATGAAGATCAATTATCACCAGCTCGCCTGCTTTCTCTACGCTCTTTACGTAACACTATTTTTTGCAGTAAGGTATGTGTGCACAGCCTCCTGTACTTTTCTCAGATTTTATTGCAGTGGGATTATGCATCGATAGTGACCCAATAACATATGTCTTGTTTATCTTTTTATTTTTTCAAAAAAGCAGCAATGCCAACTCATTGAACTCCATTTCATAGAATGCCTCTTGACTGTACAAGACTGACTAGACTCTACTAGATTATAATGACCATGTCATAATCAGCAACTCATATGAGGAGCCCATCCACACGATCCACTAAGGGCGCTATTCATCGACCCGAGAGATCTTTATCATGACTGAACAATGGATTTGAATTTTGAACACGCAGACTGTGTACACACGACTACCATAGCAGACGACAGCAACAGCTTCTATGGAAACGCATAGAATGACGATGACAATCAACTTTAGAAAGAAGCCTCTCCCATGAGACACCCACCACTTGCGCAAAAATACTAAGGCCAAGCTAAGTACAAACCATTGCAGAAACTGAGTTATACAATAGCCAGAGCAATGAATAGCGCCACCGCTAGTTTCTGAATGCTGTGCTGGGAAGGGGTTCCTGTGACACTGTCGTTATGATCGAGTAGGACGTGGTTCAGCCCTGGTGTCTTAATCATCGATGCTAACATCATTTGCGAATGACATTCGGCGCGATTGCCATTAGCTTGGAATGCCATTCGGCGTTTGCCGTGTGACAAGGGTATTACCTCGGTCTGTTCATGTGTTTGAGTTTTAAATAAATATCCGGCAGAAATAAGATTCCCTAGCATACAGACTGCATCTGTACAGGCTTTTCTCCCTGTACACTGCCATGTGCTCTTTTAGGTCATCACGCTAAGGGCATGTGACAGAAAAAAGGTGATATTTGTGTGCCTCTTTCATGTGCACGTGGACTGTACACTTGTAGAGCTGCTATCCTAAGCCACAGGGTCTTGCTCTGCCTGCACCTGATTCGCAGACCAGGGGATGTTTGTACTGTGGCTGAGCACTACAGGACAGAGGTTGTCGGTCCACTTACAGTAACATTGCAGGTTTGTAATTTGCCTCAAGTTTGTGGAACAGGAATGTCCTTGTATGGTTTCTCACTCGTGTGTATCCGCTTGTGGCGCGACAGGATGTTCTTACAGGTGAACTTCGCAGTACAAAGATCGCACTTGTAGGGCCCCTCGCTCACGTGAGTCAGCTTGTGAAACCGCAAGCTTGTGTTCTGGGTGAACATGGCAGGGCAGAGGTCACACTTGAAAGGCTTCTCGCCTGCATGTTTTCGCGTGTGATACTTCAGGGCTGTGGGGTGGGAGAACTCTGCAGGACAGAGATCACACTTGTAGGGCTTCTTGCCTGTGTGTTTTTGTTTGTGATACAACAGGCTTGTGCCATGGGAGAACTGCGCAGGACAGAGATCGCACTTGTAGGGCTTCTTGCCCTCGTGTGCCCACTTGTGACTGCGCAGACTCTTGCTCTGGCGGAACTCTGCAGGGCACACATCGCACTTGTACGGCTTTTCACCCGTGTGTGTTTGCCTGTGAAGTCGCAACTTCGCGCCGTCCATGAACTCTGCAGGACATAGATTGCACTTGTGTGGCTTCTCGCCCGTGTGTGCTCGCTTGTGATATAACAAGGATCGGCGGTGGCTAAACTCCGCAGGACAAAGATCACATGTGTAGGGTTTCTTGCCCGTGTGTCCCTGCTTGTGTCGCGCCAGGCTACCACTACAGCTGCACTCTGCAGTACAGCTGCACTTAACAAGACTGTCCTTCACGTGGCTGAACATCGATGATTTGCTTGCCTCCTGAGTCTCGCTCTGGTCTGAAGGTTGCTCAGCTGATCGACCGAGGGTAGTGATCAGTGCAGTGTTTCCGAATCGTGGTTCAACTGTTGTTGTGACGATCTCTATCTGTACATTGGAAGAAGTGCATCCTGAAGACGCTTGATCACACGTGCCACTGGGCTGGTCCTTAACATGGAGCACACCACTGCTTTCTTTTGCTCCTGGAAGCGCAGAAATTGGACATTGAGAGCGCAGACAGTTTGGTACAGTCCTCACTCGTTAATATGACATCCTCGCCTTGTGACTAGGGAACCATTTCTTCCCCAAACTTCATACAGATTGGACTTTTGAGGACGGATTGGGTAGAACACGTGTACTCTGCCCCCATTATTACGACTGCTGACTGTTGACCTCACAGGCTATGCACAGAGTTATGAGGACGATCAGGGGAGAACAGTAGCGTCCTGCCCCTCTTATGACCAGCAAACTTGAACCCTTCTATTCCACAAAGTACAGCGGCCCCAGGTGACGCACGTGTGCATGATGTCGTCCAATGCACACTCCTGTTTTCAGTGGATTCATTGTAGTCAAAGTTCTTGTACAGCAAGCACTAGGTACTTAAGAGGACAGGATCCCATGGACGCATGACCATTGTGGTCATTGTCGATGCAGATAACACATTGAGCATGGCTTGAACCAAGCACAAGTGGACAGAGCTGACAAAACCGGCACTTTTAGCAGATTTCTCTCAGATATAAGTTGCAAATAAACCAATAAATCTTCCGCTTCTCAGCATATGTAGTAGACCCACACACAGCATATGTGTTGGGGATTGGAGGGGGGAGAGAGAAGGGTATTTTCCAGGTGTTTCTTGTTAGTATGACCATTCGCTTTTAGGCAGTAACGGACTTGGTCATATTAACGAGTTTAGACTGTAGTAGACTAACGTATAAATATCATTCACTCAAGGAACTAAGGCACAACATTGCTGCACAACAAAAATGTGATGTCATACTGCAGGCGACATTATATGTGGAAGACTGAAACACAGCAGTCATCCACAGTTTTGTTCAGACACATCCAGCACTCCAGTATTCCTTAAAGTTGCACAGAAGTCACTTTTAACACCATGTTTTCTTGCTATAGAACTGTTAAGTAGGCGGTAAGATGCACCATGCGAAGTAATTCACACCAGAGTCATAATTATCGCAGAAGTTGAATTTACGTCGCAAAAAGCGACAGTGTGCAAGTGTGCCACATCCCAGTACTATTGTTATTTGGTGTAGGTAATTCATAAACTCTAAACAATATAGATTAATATAAACACTTCGTTTCCGTAGCACCAATTTTCTTCTCTAGTCATTACTTGATGTTTGGTAAGCATTCCAAAAATAACGCACAGATATACGCATATGTGCACATCAACAGGGATCGTGGGATTCCGTGGCCACATACAAATGCGGGAAAAACCCAGGTTTTGATTTCGGTCACGAAGAAGCACGAGTTGATCCTTCGTGGCGCATGAATAGAGAGCTGTTCCTGCCAAGGGGCAGGTGTTGTCGATAGGCACAAATAAATATATAAATAAATAAGATAAACCTACTAATGTCATTATCATTACTACTGACTAATGTCATCGTCATTAAAACTGTAATGATGCCAGTTTAGCATTACGTTTTCCCACAAGGCCTCCGTGGTGCTTATAACATGAACGTATGGTTAATCTTACTTTCTTACAGATTGCTGGTGAGGGCAATCAAAACAGCTTAGAGTAGATAGCGTTCATCGTGGAAGTCATTGCATTTGATGTCGCGAAACCAGTGCTTCTTGTGCATGGTCGGCAACAAGTAAAAATGTTTGGATTCCTCAGCATGAGCACACATCAGTAAATGCCTAACTAAGAATATGTTCATGTTCTTGTTCATATGTTCTCTTCGATGAAGAAGAACAGTTCTTCAACAACTTCAAACAACTGTTCTTCGAAGAACAGTCTGTATTCGAAATATCGACGGCTCCTGTTCTGAGGGAATTCCGTTCGTACTTCTCTAAAGGCTCGCTGGATTTCTACCCATCTACGTTCTCGCTAGCTTGCTTCGTAGGAGACACGACCTCCTGGAAAACATTTCTCACAACCCAGTCCTTGACAAGGAAAAACCTAAACTAACAAAGAAAGCAGAGGCTTCAGTCATAGTTCCTGAAAGCTGTAGAGGAGGTGATGTCCCTATACACTAGCTCTGACCAGCGATGGTGGTGTGTACCAGCAGGGAGACGTCCATGGCCTCACGCTAGCACTGTGCAGGCAGAACTGGCAGGTAGGCAGTAGATGGCAGCATTCACGGCCCGCACATCACTTCCTCCCTCAGACACGGAGCAGAGCATGTGGTTGATGTCCGTGTCAACAGCAAGAGGAGGAGAATGAGGACGACGTGTGGGTGATGGACGACTAAGCACACGGCTTGTGACGGTCGCAGCGGGATGGCGTGAACAAGACTGCTGCGATCCACGTGGGTTCCAGCGAGGTGTGAATGCTGAGTAGGTTGAGCGGTTGTTGAATGTGCGACACTACGGCGACTGGCACAACAGTGTAAATGCTGGTCGTCACCAGAGAAGTACGTATTCGCCTCTCCAGCTGGCTGCTCGCCACCTAGTGGATCCCGCCAGAAGCACTCAATGACTTATAGTAACAGCAGATGACAGGTATATTTTGCGCTGACCCGCAACTGCCGCAACTCCGCTTCGTGTGCGACGGAGTTTCCTGGCTTACAGAACTCAAAACAGCAAGAGCACTGCTCGATTACGCAGTGTAAAACTTTTTTTTTTTAAATTCCGTGTTAGCGCCCCGAAGCAACTATGGCTATGAGCGGCGTATAGATGTGGACAGAAGAAGAGAGGACAGCAGGAAGGAGTGGGGGACAGGGGGGTTAGTATGTGTCCTGGGCCGACTTCAAGGGGAACTGTGCCGACATTCATCTGGAAAGTCTTTGGAAAACCCAGGGAAAACCTCGGACAGCACAGCTAGTGACAGGATTCGAACCCGTGTCACCTCCCAGTCTCGGCGTGGAAAGCGATCACTCTAACCACTATGCCACTGGAGCTGGTAGTGCAAAACTACCGCGGAGAAGAACATTCAATGTCGAGAAGGGAAAGAGGGCAAACACAGGAGCGGCTGGAACGAAAACAGCGAAAACAGCAGAAAACCATGCGCAAGTTATGTTATTTGTGCAATTTTTTAAGCATGTCTCGTGGAAGAAGGCATGAAGCAGGCGATGTATTCATCTACGGTACCATAATTGATCGGCAATCATTCTTTTCTCTGCCACCTCGAGGAAGACTTGAGCGCCTCTATAGGTAGTTGGAGAGGCTTGACAGGTGCTCACTAGCACCGACGTTTCTACTGGGGAGAGTAGCAGGAATACTTGCTCTCGCATCATGCGGGCTGGCAGGTGTGTTACCGCACTAAGGACGGACTGCAATGCCAGATAACTACCCACAGGAATAAACCTGACCGCGTCCTCGAATCTGAGCCCAGACCCGTAGTTTCGCAGCTAGAAATTTTGAAAAAGTATCGGCCTCGAACCGAATAAATACGGTATTTTAAGTGTCTTCTTTGCCTTCCCAAACCAAAATCACTCTGTGCATCCCACACGCCGTACTCAAATTTGAAATGTGCTCAAGTAACCGCCTTCAATATTTGTGTTAGCTCCCAAGCAACACAATGTACTGAAAGTTGAGTGCGACAGGGGTGGACAGTATGTGTCTTATCAAAGCTCTTTAGCTTCACGAGCTTGTTCAAGGCCTTCCCCACCCACCCCTCCACCCCTATTGCACTCGACCTTCAATACGTTGTGCGGCTTGGGCTATAGCAGTCACTGTATGGACGTCTACACGTTAAGGACGCTGATTTCACTCATCAAATCGAATACCTGCTGTGTGGGGAGGAGGTACCTTCGGAATGTTGGCAATTTAGAAGGAGGGGAACCTGTTAATAAAAAAAAAAAGGAACGAAAAGTAGGTCATGCAACGAGCCAGCTTACAGCAATCGCTTGCAGACATTGGTGCAGCATTTATCGGTACATATAAACGCGCAATCCTGCTGAAGTTCTGTAACCTCCTAGGAGTGGGGCAATAATGAGGGGGTAAAGGCAGCTGTTGACCTTGAATATACAGGAAAAAAAAAAAAAAAAAGAAGAAAACCATCCTTGTTACCAATCACATGCATTCTACTTGCAACACATGCAACAAACAGAGGTGGCTATGTTTGATGCAGCCATGCCTATCCGCAACAATTGTTCCAATTGTCTTGCCACAGAGGCTGTCTCGAGACAACGCGCGAAAAATAACTGATGCCCATTTTGAGTACCAGCTGTTCTTCAAAGAGAATTCCAAGTAAATGGTCGGACAAAATAAAGCACGTGGTTTTGACATGGTTGTGGTTCTGTAAGAGCATGGTAATGTAAAAGTATGTCGAATAACGTCAATAACCAAGAGACACGGGATACGAAGACAAGAACAAGAGTGCTTGTCTTCCTGTCCCATGTCTCTCGGTTATTCGTTCCTTCATCATCATGCACCAGTTAGTCTGCGCCCTATCTCTTTTATCGTTCACAGAATATGTTGTCACCTCACATATTTGTATGAATATAGCAGACACATGATGTAGGCTTCAGTGATGTGCGGAGTGATGTGCTAAAAAAACGAAATTAATACGAGACTCAATGAAAACATGATGTCACAAATGGCTGTCAGGGAGATGTGCCTAGTCTTTACTAGCAAGCCAGGATTTTGTTTTAGACATCAAATGACCATCCTCTCGGCGTATGTACCATGTGTATGTGTTTGTTTGTTTGACAGAGATGCAGGTGGCTGTATTACATTATAAATGTGGTGTTTGCTTTTGTGCAGTTTGTCTTCCTTCTCTTTGTTTGCGCCACTGAAAAGTTCCACATTGTTCCCACTTCAAAAAACAGCCCTTCTGGTTACGGCGGTTGCTACACAGACACGCGGTTCCACTTGAGAATGTATGCAACGGGCGGAGTGTAATCACGCACTGATACACCCAAGACCGGCGCGACTGAGCAGCACTAAAGCCCTGCGCAGATGAGCTGTTTGACCTCCACATCTGACCCGTGTCCGTGCAAAACACTTCTCGCTCCGATCCGCATCCGCAACTGCGAACAAACTCCTACACCCACATTTGTCATCCCATCCTGTATCATCCGCACCCGACACGCCAAATCTGCATCTCACACGGGACACAAAGGTGGATCAGTTTCTGGTTTTGATATATCTAGTCAATTTTCCACGAAACAAACTCCCATTTCCCGTCAGCACAAAACAGAAAAAGGGTAAGAGAAACTGCTGTCACTAAACGTGGTGCGCCCGGGTGACTTCCTCTCTTTTGTTCTGACTATGAAAACGCCACAGTGACATAGCTTTTGTAGCAATGGCAGGTGGATCGTCCATGATGCCATCAAAGAATGCATGACAGCAAACGCACATTTTGCTGCCACGAAAGCATGCATGGCACCAAGCATAGATTTTGCAACTAATGGAGTAGGTAGGGTTTATTGCGAGCGGCTTGCGTTCGCCTTGTAGTCTGTGTTCGGTGCCTACTGCAGAGAAGATTGGTGTTGCACTTTATCCGCATCCTAATCACTGCCGATCCGCTACATTGACAACCACAACTGATCTTCTCCTGATCCGCCACCATCTGCATCCGATCCGCAGGTCACACCAAGCGTCCATATTTTATCTGAATCCCCAATCTTCCTGCGGACATCCACTTCCATCCACGGATGGCGCTGGGCTTTAATCAGCGCGCGCCACCCTTCGCTGTCACACGGTCCCTATAGTTGTATTCAACTTAAGAAGGAAAAGAAACGTAGTCGACTACATACACCTTTGAAGATAAGGAGACGCAACAGCGAGCCAGGAGGGATACTGCTACGCCATCACGCATCATCAGTAGGGGAATGGCATGGAGGGATCGCGTAGTGTCATGTGGCCACCAGAGAAGGGGGGCCAGATTTAGCAGCCAATATGGAAGAAGAGTAGGATGGTTTACATTATTTGGCGGAGGAAGAAGGGCGACGTCTCCATACCCAGCCACCCTATCTGCGGCACAGTAACACATTGAGGGCTGACGGACTAGATTTCCGTTCTTTCTTAAGTTGAACATGACTACAGTGTGACCTAGCAACTAAAACTGCTACCTTATGGCCTACCTTGTCGACACCTGCCACACGACTAGGCACGGACGCCGTGTGAGCAGCTTTTAAGCGCTACGTCATGTTCTCACATGTTGGCCACCCGAATTTGCCAAAAGAGAACTTAGCTATGATGAGATTTATGTTTGCAATTGATGTAGTAAACACGGCGCTATTGTGACATTGTATGGAGGATCTCAGTGTCACATTGTGTACTGTGTGAGACTTGAGTAGAAGAGAACATCCCAAGCGGCACAACATCTTCGCCCAATCTTGGTTCGATACTGGTCTAATCTTGAGACGACATTGCCAATACAGTGAAACACCACTTGAACAAACTATTCACATGAGCAAACTCTGCAGGAATCCCCCACCGAAACTTCATTATAGCTAGGGTTCCGGGTTTTCGGATTTATAAAAAAAAATCAGAAAAACGTACTCCGGTAAAAATTTAGGCAATTCAGATTAATCCGAAAAACTCCGCTTGGCAGATGTTTTACCTGGTAACCGGGTTATTGTTCTTGACCTCCTTTTGTGTCCTGGGTTTCTTCCAACCTCGGGTACCGGCCCGACCGCAACATAATAATGGTTTCCGTGACCTAGCGTTTTCTTCAGCGGTCATCTCGACCACTTGAGGATTGATCACCCAGGTTTTTCCCCACTCAGTTGCCCAATTTCCTTCTCCTACCCGTGACCTAAGCACTAAAATCAGCATTGAACCAAAGTCATACGGAGTGGTCTTTTTTAGAAGGGCAACTAGTTGCAGTGCTGACGACAAGATGGGACGCAAGCGAAAGCTGCCCTGGGACTTCGTCAAGGAGTTCCCCTATTTCGAGGAGTTCACATTGTCCCGTGATCACGCCACACAGGTTATCATACAGTCGTGCTCGTTTATAATGATATTGACGGGAACGCGAATTCTGATCGTTATATCAGAGTACAGTAGATTTCCGTTAATACGACTTCCGATAATTCGATTTTCCGCTTAATTCGATCGAATTCGAAGGTCCCGTCAAATGCCCGTATGCCTCTATTGATAAAAAAGTTTGTTATTTCGAACGTGAAATCAGTGCACATCGTGTAATTCGATCGATGCGTCCGCGAACCAGGCATCCGCGTCGCCCGCACCGCACATACAAGATAAAGATCGCCCTAAAGTTCAGGTGGCAGATCGGCAGACGATTGAACAGTACCGATCCGTTCCGATAACCGCGAGTTTTTGTGCACCGAACGCTATCGTATTTGCGTACGTAAGCGATAGCGTTTGTGGTTCTGCGCACGCGCAAAACATAGAGCTTCGCGCATTGTGCAGAACCACCACGCATCTCTTGCGTACGCAAAGCCAATGGCGTACGATGCACTAAAACTCAATTCATTTGGTGGTGGTGGTTCGTGCCGGGCGAGGAGGAAACGTCTCTTTGTCGTTTTTGCTTTCCGTTTATTGTTCTACGTTTCACCGGGCTTTCGTTCGGAAACTGTTCGTGCAACAAGAGTCCGATACACAACGTGAGCTCGACGAGTTTCGAATTTCGATGACTTCGTGGAAGTGGACATCGTCGTCGTCAGACGTGTCCTGCCCGGGCAAGATGGCGGAAGCGAAACTGAAGACGATATCGCCGAGCGCATTCAGTGGGTGGGTGCGTGCACGCACGCACACTGCGAGCTTTCCGCGAAATCGTCTACAGTTTCGCTTCCGCCATCTTGCGCGGGCAGGACACGCCTGGCACCGATGTTGTAGCGCGCGAGAGAGCGCTCTATGTGCAATGTGTCGAGATGCGCGTTTAAAGCGTGAGCGACAGCAGAGGAATGCACAAAGGTGACATTGACCCCTACAATTTTTCTGCCTATTCTTTAATTCGACCTTCGGATAATTCGATCAAATTTCGCGTTCCCGTCAGGGTCGAATTAACGGAAGTTTACTGTATCGTTAGAAACGAGCTTTCGAGAAATTGCCGCTCGGGTTCGCGCAAACGAAGTAGATCGCCACAAGTAGAACGCCGCTGAACATGAGCGTTTGTTGGGAGCACATAAGAATTTTATCTAGCCGACTCAGCTGTGCGTCGAAAGCTTTTGATAGCATAACCGCCGATATCGTGTGAGGCGCCGCACCTTTTGATATCGACAACCTCATTCATTGCTCGTCATCCAATGCCGTAGTCATCATCATTCTCACAATCGGGACTGCGAGGTCCATCAGAAGGCGCTTCCGCCACGGGTAATCAGTCGATGCGTGTTTGGGGGGCGACACGCAACTGTCTGCCAATACACGTTTTCGAAGCCGCGGCACACTTCACAACGCGGTTTTGCACCAGTACGAAACCCGTAGAGCGCATGTAACTTAGGGTCGAGCCACGCGTCTTTCCTCGTCCAAAAGCGTCTCTGAACCGCGGATACCATCGTAGCAAGCACGCAGCAAAAGAAGAGAAAAAGCTTGGAGTGAAGACAAGAGAACGATGTGGAGAAAGATGTTCTCGCGAGCTCCTTCTGCCCTTTCGAAGTCGCATGCCTTGCAACGCACGCATCTAATCCCCGGCAGTCATGCGTGGATAAATGCACTGCATTCTCACTTTAGCGGGCATGGAGGCGAAGGCTCTTGAAAATGCCAATGTAATTTGTTTTCAGTGAAATGGTGCAATCTTGCTTTCTAATTTTCACGCATTTTACCGGCCGCTGGGAGAATTCCGATCGCTATATGCAAGCAAGCGCTTTCGCGGCGATCGTTATATCGATGTTTTGTTTACATGTAGTTCAATGGGAGAGCTGACGGGAACCAAGAAGTCGATCGCAATATCGGAGTTATCGTTCTATCGAAGATCGTAATAAACGGGCTCGACTGTATGTAAGTACTGACGCATAACAGTGAGCACTGCACACGGAAGGGGTGCATTTGGAATTGCGGAACACCTCAGTGTGTGTCGCACGAAATGTACTGTGAAACTTGTGTCTCTTTACTGTTGAAGCAATAAATGTGAGAACTGTATTTTCGTTGCACAACTGTGCATGCCTCGTGAGGTTTTCTCCGAATTTCGGATATTAACTGAGCTGTAAATCATACGTTCCGAAAAGCTCAGTTTTTGGAAAAAGCAATAAGCTCCGAAAAACGTCCTCCAGTAACGCCCAGAAATAAACTCAGAAAACCCGGGAACCTGATTATAGCCAATGTAAATAATTTCCAGTTTAACAAATCCCAACGCAGTGCAAATTTCAGTTCCACGTATCTTTCCTACAGCCCCACTGCATACTTCTCGATTCATTGTGGCCGCCACCATGTTGGTTTTCGACTAGAACTTGATTAGAACGCCGAAACTGGGTCATAGCCATAGCATCACAGCCACAGTGCAGTCAGATGCAGCAGAATGGCGCGTAACAGACCAGAACCAATGTTCCCGTTCTTTGTGATCTGTGAACTGTAGGGATTTCCTTCCCTCGTCATCCTTTCATGTGAACCTTTTTGGAATGGGGTAGGGTCCTGCACTCAACGCAGAGAAACATTCCACATCATCATCATCATCTATTCATCTATGTTGTTGTTGTTGTGATCTGTGCGCTTTGTGGCCTTTCCTTTTCCTCAGCAAAATATGAGCATTACACAAGCAAGCCCGTCCACTAGATGAGAGATGAAAGTTTTATGAGGTTGGGACCATGGAGAGCGCGAAACAGATATTGCGAAACAACACCACAGTCTGATTTGCGAAACTGATGGTTTCTGCTAAGTACCAGATATTCTCGGTGCACTTATGAATACTGCAAAATAAATCGTTTAGGCACCCCAACTTTATTTTAATCTGTGACAGCAAGCTGCCCTGCACTCATTTCAGTTTAGTGAAGTTTCACTTCAGTTTCACTGTATTGAGCAAAGATGCTGTGCTGCCTGGGATGCACTGGAAAGATGACCACGTGTCTGCCTGAAAACTAAACTCTAAAGCATCTCTGTTGCATTCCATCTATTTATGTGCACCATGCCACTCAGATATCTTGTGACTAAGTCAAATGATCCTTTTGTATCACCTTCTGGTGTTGAGCCATGACTGTGTCCCATGTGGTCCCGTTCCTCCAAAATTGCAGTGTTGTAGGGCTCTGTCTTCACTTGTATGATCTGATGTTCGTATGAACAGTCGTCTGGAGGTTCTTTTTTAATGTGGCACATCCCAAGAGTCACCCCTGGGATAGAACCAAAAAAGGCTTTAGTAAGTCACATTCCAGGGCTTCAAATCACGTGATATGTAGTCTTCGCTGTACCCCTTTTTTCAATTAGTTATGCTCCGTTATAACTTGTATGTACACATCACACACAAAAACATCAGACCACAAAAGCTTCCTTTGAACTAAAACATTCATTCGGGCCCGATTGGTAAGATGCTTCCATTTCACTAAAAGCGCTGAAAACTGGACAACACACACAGAGAGCGCAACCTTCAACACTTTCACGCATATACATTGAAACTGCTGCTTATAATTAGGGCCTGACTTTTTAGGGTTAAACCCGTATCCACCCGATATTTACCCCCCGAACGAAATCTGTAAAATTCGGGTTTAACCCGAATCTACCCGAAAACATCCGGGTCGCGTGGCACACTCATAAGCGTGCATTAAAATAAAGTTTGATAACATTGCTAAACATTAGTTCCATGTTAAAACAAATTTTTATTAAACAAAAAAAATCACCCGAATACACCCGAATTCCTGACGACAGAATATGCCGTAACGGGATTTAACCCGAATACACCCGAATTTTCAACTGAAAAATATCACCCGGTATTTACCCCCCGAATTTGGCCAAAAATAAAACCCGAAAAAGTCAGGCCCTACTTATAATGTATGTGCGTGGTTTCAATGTGTACACACTAACTTGTTGAAAGTAGCCAACTGCACGTGTGCTGTCTTGTTTCAGCGTGTTTAGTGAAATGAGACTTCCATGTTAATCCATGGGAATGTTCTGTTGTTAAAGGGACCATCGCATCCAGAAACGTATGTACGAGACAGATATGGTAATATTCGTTACCAATTCACAGTCCGCTTGGTCAAGCGTCTCATCCGAAAAGAGCTTACATATTATATAAACAACTTGTAATGATGTCCCTCTGCAGCCGACGCCACAGTGACAGAAGCAAGACACACGAGCAGAAACACAGCACAGGTGATTGCCTGTGACATCGTCTGCTTCCCATTTGGATCTCAATATACTAAGTGAGAAGTCCTCCGCAAATACACTGACTTTCTTCGCTCAGCAGTGCAACTTCTGACGAGACCATGTTGCGTGGAACACAATGTTACGCTCCTGGCTGTACAGGTATGTTCTACGCTAACCAGAAATGATATTCCGCGAGCCGATCACGGAGCAGATGCCGTCCCCTAGTATTCCGGATTGCCCACTCGCCCGTCCATTGGTCAGTCGCCAAGGCTACGTAGGTCAGTCCAGCCACTCCCCAATTCCGATCCGCACCAAAGAGCACTCACTGATTGGCATTGTGCGGGTGACGTTTGCAGAGAAGGACTCACGGAATGCTCTCGATATGTGCTGTCTGCTCTTGCCATGTGTTACGTCACACTGCACAGTAATGACAACACCACGAATTTGTGTCAGATTTTTCCTGCGTTATTGTCAGCGATTAGGGTTCTTCGTGTTTGGGTTAAACCCGATTTTTCAAGTCAGTTCCCCCGCCAAACAAGCTCTCAAGGATCCAGGTAAAACCTGATATCTACCCGACATCCTTGCGGTCTGTCAACTTGTCGTTCTAGGTAAACCGTCGGAAAACATATTCGTAATATCAGCAAAGAGAGCTATCTGTGACAACTTATTTGTCCTCCTTTTATAATCTCCTCCTGCGGGAGAGAAAAAGACAAGCTTTTGTAGAGCTCAGACAAGTGTGTGAATCGCGGTCATTCACCGCCCTAGTTCCGAGCAGAAACGTAAAGATTCTTGTTGCACGTCACAGTGTCAAAGCAATGGCTTGTTTCGTACGTCTTTCGTCTCACCCGAAAATTCCCCCAATGACATATCAAACAGACATCGTGGCTCCAGACATCCCTCCGAATTCTCGTGGATAAATAGCATAGATGAATGCACAGTGAAACAGCACTCTAGTTCTAGAGTTGACTGGGACAGATGTCTCCTTAAAGGGAGATTTCAAAACCTCGGTATTTCTGTAACCTCGGTAAGGGGGTTTCAAGCTCGCGGTATTCCCACTATCAGTTACATGAATAGAACACAATCGTGAAATACCTGACTTGAAAGCGGAAGTGGAATTATAAAAACGACTTTTGAAATTTGAAAAACTCTGGGTCCCACCGAGCATTGATAGAAGTACTACTTCTTCCTTTCTCTGCTCTGCCCAGGGATCGGAAGCGTTTTTTTTTTTCGGTCCGGTTCGGTTTTGGGTTCAGGGATATTGGTTCGGTTCAGGTATATCGGTTCGGTTAAGGTTCGGCGCAGGGAGAGCACCCCCTCTCCCGCACACACGCAGACATGAAAAAAAAAAAAAAAAAGGTCAGCGGTAGGGACATTTACTGGGATTGGAACAGTTACCTTTTTTGGTCCCGGTTTAACCGGTTCATGGGCAGTAAGTTTGCTACATGAAAGCGAGCTTACGCTCACCGCACACGGTTGCAAGAGAAAGGTGTGAGATAACCGTTTCAGGTGAGTCAAAAAAAGGTCGGTCAGTAGTACAATTATTCCACCTCTGAACCGATTCCTGAACCGGTAACCGTATGATTTTTTTCGGTTCAGTTCAGGATGAGCAAAAAAATTGTTCGGGTTCAGTTCGGTTGGGGTTTGTGCGAAAATAAAGTTTTTTTTTCCGGTTTTCGGTTCAGGTTCAATTCCGGTTCCGATCACTGGCTCTGCCAACATCACCGTTCATTAGCCATACCATTCCTGCGCTGTTTTCTGACTCTCGGGGAAGCAGATGACTGCTGTTTCTTTCCACCTGAGAGACCTGATCCCCAATCTTCGTCCATTGTTTTGTTCCGGGAATGTAACGCACTGACTACGACCCACGTGGTATACTACTTGTCCGCTTCATGCAGGGTGACGTAACGCAGTGGCATTCGGAAGGGAAAGTTTCTGAGACTCCTCTCCACGTTCCAGTTTCGGTTTTATTGCTCGCTTATTTGAGGCATAATTCCTCGCACGAGAAAGAAACAAAGTTGATGGCAGGTATACTGTGGATGTCATCCACCAACTACAACGTGCAGCAATTTTTTCACCGATCATTCCATATCCCTTTAACTCTATTCTTACCACACTCAAAGACCCATGCTATTTGGTCTCCAAAGCGGATATGGACAAGTGGTGCCATTTGGTAGATGTTACAAACAACAGCATGGAACGAGTTTCGTTTTCATTTTGAGCTTTTCCTCGTGGTGGGGATTTGTGAGGTCGGTTCCGCGCCAAGGAGGCAGCGTGCAGATTTTACCTAGGTCATGGCATCACATTTCCGCAGCAGATCTCTTTCACAGATGTGCAATACTCGTGCCTGAAGCATATTTAGGTTTGATTTCATTTATCAGAAAGCAAAGAGCGACTCTGAAGGTGTTACATAAACAGATTTTTGCCCTGAATTCATGGATATGTATAACTTGCACTATTGATGTTCTTCCTGTTTCAAAACTAACTGGCAGGAACTGGAAATTTGTGAAATGGGAAAATGTGATACCACAAGAACAGAAAAGTTGACCATGAGACTAATGTTTTCTGCGGAAATCATGACGTTCATTTCTGTTCTACTTCTTCGATGAACCCTGCCACTCAGTTACATGAACAAAATGGGTGTTGACGTTATTTTTCGCAGCTCATGAACTGAGAGTGCTGATATTTGCGGGTATTACTTCTGACAAAAATTTGCCACATTTTGTGCATTTTGAAACGTGTAGACTGATATTTTTGCTCAATATACAGGCATATCCTCCTGGTGTTTCCACCAACCTTTCTGCGTTTTGGAAATAACTAATTCTGGAAACAGATGAATAGTTTTGTTTCAGAAACTTAGATCATTCAATTAGGGCACTCATTTGGCTACATTTTCCTACGTAGCAACATATTCTTAAGTGATACTGTCAGCCACAAAAAAAAATATATGCGTCAAATTTGCATAAAGAAAGTGTTAAATGACGTGAGACAGCCAGATGCAAGACATTCCTCTGAAACATTTCACGGAACATCTCATCCGAGAAGTACATGGTTTACGCAGTCATACTGTTACGTGTCCCTCGGGTACACTCAAGAAAGCACTGACCAGGTGACTACGGTGTTTACAAAAAGCTTACTGTAGCTCTTGTCCCCCGGTGCAGACTCATTGCATTGCTGCTGCTGGCCCTGTTCTGGTAGTAATCCGACATCAAGGGGCTCAGATTTTACTCTGCCGATCTGACCAGCACTCTTTGAGGAGAGCTCCATTTCTCGAAGTTGTAAGTCCCGAGGGCCGAAACTTGATGACTCAAACACGCAGGTGTCTCTTCGTCTCTCTGTTAAATGAGAAGCCAAACTGTTGCCAACCTTTCCAAAATAAAAAAAAATTAAGAGATGGGACGAATCCAGAATTTTACAAATCCAAATCCGGATCCGAATCCAAGCAAGGCTATGCGAATCCACAAATCTTATGAATCTTTCGAATCCTTTCTTCAAAGAAATTTTAAAAAGCAAAAAAAAAAAAAAAAGACACTTCGACTGATATTGAAGCAGAATTTGATACACAGTGAACCCTCTTTAATATGACCACCGCTGTTCCCGCGGATGTTGGCTACAAAGCGAAATGTCATATTACCGAGAAATGCACCCTCCGCGGGCCGGACACACCACTACGCGCAACAAAAGCCGACGTAATTACGATTTATTTTCTGAAAAATCTGTTACCAACGACTACGTCACACAATTTTCAGTCGTTAACTTTTCTAAATGGACAACAGCAGCATCAATTGCAGACACGTTATCCACATTCATCTGCTCAAAAAATAACGAGGCAACCTGTGACGTCCTACGTTAACACGTGTCACCCCCTGAGCCAGGTACGAGATAGCCTCTCCCGGGGACTACTCTGAGGGTCATGTGACACGGTCATAACAGCGGGAAGATAATGTCAGTGTTTGACCCTACTTGTGACAAAAATCTCGGTCATCATACGATAAACGGATTGTCATATTGACGAGGGGGATTTACATGCCGGCGGAACGGTTCCCGAGAAAAACGGTGATAAAGCGAGTATGTCAGATTAACGGGGGTCATATTAACGAGGGAACACTGTACATTTGTTTAATGAAAAACAAATTAAATAATAGTGCAGTTTCAGAAGAAAATATACCCGTACAGCTGTTCTTAAACGTAATTTATTTAACGCGTCGTTCAACGACTACAAGAAATACATAAATTCTGGAGCCTGAATCATTTCCATAAAACTAAGCAGCTATCAAAAACAAAAACTGTGGTACTTTTAAACTTGTAATCTAACAGTTCCTGCCTCAACTCCTTCAGTCTAAACAACCAAATCAGGCTTTCGGCGCACTCTGGATGCCAGTTTGAAAAACAAGACAGACAAATGTGGTTCGCTGATTTCGAAAGATTTGGTTTGCCATTTTGGGCACTGGGTTTTGGATCCCTGAATCTCAAAACCCTGCCTAGGATTCGAGGATTCGCAGATTAAATTGGCACATCCCTAAAAACAGTACACCAATAGTTGTCATGTGCTCGCACAATGTAAAGATGCAGGCTTCTAGCAGCGCCAGTGTGGCATATACCGTAGTTTCACGCATATAAGCCACACCGCAGATAAGCCGCACCGCAGATAAGCCGCAGGGCCCGTTTTTGGGAACGTTTCGAAATTTTTCCAGCAGACAAGCCGCACTAGTAAATAAGTCACGGGCACTACGACACGACTGATTTGTGTGACAAAGGAGACCATAGAGAAGGCCATAAACCCTGGGGTCCATACTCTGGGGTCGGCATGGTTTAGAACAAAGGAGTTCTAGTGTTCTACCAAGGTCGGATTGTGCCCTTGTTGCATGTTTTTGATGGATCGACTGGTCAGTGGCCTCCCGGAAGACAGGAATCAATGTCACCAATTTCCTTAAAGCTGCTTGGGGGAAGGCACCAGGAAGGTCACTCTACTCGAATGTGGACGCACCCTTTTTTACACTGCTCATGCCCTGGCAGGGTGTAGCTGTTCTGGAGACACCGTCGGCACTTTCGTTAAAACTGGCGCGTGAGGAAAATACCAGGGCAAAATTTTCAGCAGATAAGTCGCACTGCTTGATGAGCCGCAAAGCGCCCGTTAGAAAAACGGAATTGCACATAAGCCATGCCTAATACGCGTGAAATTACCGTACCTTGACTAGAGCGACACCCTTGCAGCAAACGGAGCACATAATACCTACAGGCTGATATGCACTGCAGGAATGCCCCGGAGTCCATGTGTACCAGCCACATTCACGGAGCCTCCCGCATAGCCAGGAACGGCGAGATGCCGTAAAGCTCTGCGGACGGAAGTGAAGTGTGCCAGGCGATACCCGTGAGACACCTGAACCGATGGAATAACGAAGGCATCCGATGAACTTACAGGTGCAGAGGACCCCTCGGTTTAGACGGCAGTGTGCTCAGCGTATACGCATAACATCATATCTAAGGTCCTTCTTTTTCTGCTGCGGCAAATCCTGAATTCCGCAGCAGGGAACACTGAATTCTGCACTTTTCCGTGGTAAAAGGCAAATGGAGCTAGTTCGCACAGAAAATACTCTGTTAGCTCTTAGAGTGGAGGAACCCCGTTATAACTCCAAAAACTTTTGTGACTTAGCGTAACGAGATACATTGTACATCCTTCTGAGAGGGAGTGACGTTTGTCAATGACTATCAAATTGTACTTGCTAAGTGACCTCTCTGCATGTACAGAGGTACTTGACAGCTATGGACACCAAAGGAGGGGTCAGCGTTTGCATTCTACTCCAGAATCCCAGAGAGTTGAGGTTAGAGAGAGGAGTTAGAGGGTTGTTCCAGCACACAGATGGGGCCATATCACGGCCTGGTGGCCTTATCACGGCCTGGTGGCCTTATCAGGTTGGCGTATCTACGCAGTAATGCAAGCCGACTGGGTGCAAACAAAGTTCGTTCATCTGGCGCATAAACTGAGTTAAGCACAGAGTTCCTGCAAAATTCTGCGCAAAACCTCATATTCCGCGAATTTTTGCAGAATCGCGGAATCGCAGAAAAAGAAGGGCCTTAATCATATCCAATGACATCTGGCGAAGGACTAACAGTGGCACTTGCTTTATTTTAATGGTGGGCGAGGTTGAGGGCAGTGAGAGAGATCGGGTGGGGGGTCAAAGACACTGTTGGCGGTGATGAGCTACAAGGCGTAAATAGTGACGTGCAGTTTCCCTCGTCCTGGGTACTTCGATTGGTATTTCATTAGCTTCGCCTATGACCATCCGCGTTTCGGCAGCTCTGGGCTATTGCACTGTTGTATTGCGCTACCAGTAAGCAGAACTACATTTACTTTTCAAACCACGACCAAAGAATTTTGCAGAAGCCGCGTGCTTAACTCAGTTTATGCGCAAGATGAACAGACTTTGCTCGCACCGGGTTGGCATGCATTACAGCGTAGATGCGCCAACCGGATAAGGCCACCAGGCCATGATATGACTCCATCTGTGTGCTGGAACAACCCTCCAACTCCTCTCTCTAACCCTCAACTCTCTGAGATTCTGGAGTGGAATGCAAATGCTGACCCCTGCTTTGGTGTCCATAGCTGTCAAGTACCTCTGTGTGACAGTAAACTCTGTACATGCAGAGAGGTCATTTGGCAAGCACAATTTGATAGTCAGTGACAAACGTCACTCCCTCTCAGAAGAAACTACATCGTACCTTGTGATGCTAAGTTACAAAAGTTTTTGGAGTTGTAACTGTGTTCCTCCACACTACGAGCTAACAGAGGGTAATTTCTATCTGAACTAGGGCACTTTGCCTTTACCGCGGAAAAATGCAGAATTCATAGTTCCCTACTGCGGAATTCAGAATTTGCCGCAGCAGAAAAAGAAGGGCTTTAATAGGGCTATACAACTGGCCTACACCATTCCTGCTTCATTAGTCCACGTATAGCGCCTCCTCTCTGAAGAGCAGACGCCGCAGCACGTGCGTGGGGCGCTAGCAACACTCACAAGGACTCAAGGACAATTGTGCTTCAATGTGTTAAAAAAGACGCTGAAAGCATACTTGGTGCATGTCTAGTTTAGCGGCGCCACTCGATTTCAAACTTCTAATCTACATACCTGGACAGAATTTTGCATGGTGCATCTAATCCAAAACAATCAAGCGGCGGTCGGTTCCACGAATTCCTCCAGAGATCAGTTTCCCCGGGAAAGTTTCCGCAGCGGCGACCATGTCATCTCCATGCGCCCATTGTTTACGTATGACAGCTTACGCACACCTCGCACTCTTCCCAGCATGCATTTCGCCTGTTCCCTCTCGCTCGTTGCCAAGAATGCACAATGAAAGCACTAGATCTCGACGGGTATCATTTGTGGTACTCCTACGCATCAGCCATAGTGCTTGGTTTCCCTCACTAAACGAAGTATAGTGAGGTTGGGTTAGGCCAGGTCAGTACATATTACACGCGGGGGGGGGTCCGGTAGCACCCCCCGCAGTTGTTCGAGACTGTGCTGACAGAAGACAGTGCCAATTTTGGCGCGGAGCAATTGCGTGAGAAGGAGGCCGACTGTCGTCCGATAGCGGAGTTGCTGTGCGTCTTAGCAACGAACAGGCGAAAGGAAGAGTGCGAGGTGTGCATAAGCTGTCATACGTAAACAATGGGCGCATGGAGATGACATGGTCGCCGCTGCCGAAACTTTCCTGGGGAAACTGATCTCTGGAGGAATTCGTGGAACCGACCGCCGCTTGATTGTTTTGGATTACGATGCACCATGCAAAATTCTATCCAGGTATGTAGATTAGAAGTTTGAAATCGAGTGGCGCCGCTAAACTAGACATGCACCGCATACCATATTTCGCGGCAGGAGGATGTTGAAACTCGTATGTGGAGAAAAAAGAGGAGCTGGTGGCCAGCTCACCTGCATGGACTTTTACCTTCTTCTTTTAGTTAAGCTAGCGTGGGCACGCTCACTTGTTCGGATTAAAGCGAATGCTTGGACCCGCTTTGAGTCCTTCTGTTCTTCACTGCATACTTACCACACATCCTCATTGAACGGCTGGGTGAAAATTTGCGAAATGCACGATATGGAGACCAATGTGAGGCCTCGTTCGGGGATTTAGAGGCACTTGAACTCTTATTCCGACTTCTTTTACGTCAGAACCGTTTTGTTGCGAACCGGTTACCGCTATTAGTTTTTTCGGTCCTACTCCGGTTTGGGTTCAGCAGTGTCATAAAAATTGTGGTTAGGTTCCTGCAAAAAAAACGGTTCGGGCTCGGTTCGACACCCTGGCAGAAACCCCCTTGATGGCATTTTCAATGGGGTAATGTCGTACAGCTAGACGGGAAAGAAATACGGGAGAAAACTCACTGGTTTCTGCAGCTGTGTTTCTTCATCAACTTCAGCACCAGGTCGCTGTCATCCTCGCTGAAGTAGGGTCTAAGGTCACCACCAGCTGTTTTTCTCACTGGACAATCCCAGAGCACAGATAGTTTGTAATGAAGGGTACAAAACAGTAAAGATATCAACATAGTTGTAGAGCACATACCAAATGGAAGGCGAAAAACATGAAAACAATGCCAGACAAGTTCAGACTGGAAAGTTTTGGGACACAAGAGGTCAAAAGAGGAGCGGGGGAGAGAATTATTGTTCATGGTGCCAGAGGCATAGGGGACCTGACTTTTTGGCTCCAGAGAGAAGAAGGGAGGACTGATTAATTGACCCAACTGTTTTGCAACGTGGACATCCTAGTAGCTTCTCACAGCCACATGTATCCACACGGCATTTGAGGTGTAGCATGCACACGCGCAAGCATTCTCTCAACCTAACATCACCTAATACAATCGTTAAAATGTTAAAAACAATAAGGACGTACTTATACTAGTCTACAAATCTATCATCTACTTTTAGTCTACTTACTAGTACTTACAAATCGAACAGTGTTCCTTCTCCTCGTACCGTGGCGTGCCTCCGATTTGTGTTACAGAACTTTTCAGTTGGTTGCAGGGCTCAGCTATTCGAGTTTCGTTTTTTTTTTTCGCTCCACTTTCCACTCTGATACTCACAGTGTCATTTCACAGAGAACCATTTGTAATGCCTCAAAGCGAATTGACTGGCTCGTGAGTGAAACCTGAAACAACCCGTTCCAAAAGACGATTGAAAGCGTTCTCCCACCCGAAGCTTGCGACGAACTTTGTTATATCTCTTGTCAATATGGCAGACGACAGAACGAAGTTAGTAATTGTGGTAATTGTGCACCGTGTAGTGATGGTGATAGTTCTGACAGCACAATAGCACAAATCAAGCTCCCGTGTCCCGTCTAGTTTTTTTGGCTTGTCTGTCGAGGATGCAAGATGCAAGCTAAACAATGCGGCGTCCCCTAGCGACAAAACAATGCGGAAGAAAGAAAAAAAGGTGCGTACTTTGTAGTTTATTATAAATTATACCACATTTAGCAGTCTCAAATATCAAAGTTTTGGTTCAACCGCCCCAGCGAAATAAACAACGCAAGAGATTTAGATTTACATTCGCCATAGCAGACGACGATAACCGCCATGATCAACACACTTGTTTTGAAAAAATGGCGGGTTTTTTTACATTATATACTTGTTTTGTTGCGTACATGAAAAATAACACAAGCTCAATGACACCGGGAATTAAATTCTTCAAGACGTTACAGAAATAGCAATTTTAATGTTCTCAGGCGTATCATTATTATATTTCATCCCCTTTTTTACTCATGCAACGATATCGACACCACTCCTTCCTCCTTTCTTCAATGGCGGTAAGTAAGCAGGCAAACATGCCCGACGAAAACTTTAGAGCTTCTAGTACGCTTCTAGTAATGGCAAAGTAGCTACGAGTGTCACCTAGAAGGAGCCTTTACTGTTCTCTTGGAGGCAAAAGCAACGTGGAGCTCTGTCAATGGAGATGATATGGGAATCTTCACTGTTGACTGACTGACATGACGCGCGTAAATCAAAGTGTGTTGTGTCGTCCTTTGTTTTTTTTACCGGCGCGTTTTTTTTTTTTTTTTCAATCGCTTTTGAAGTGTAAAGCTACATTCGACTCGTTATTATTATTGATGAGATCTTTTGTTCAGTGCTAGCATACTGCTCCAGGATCGTCTGAGACGAACAACGATTGGGGATATGCACCCGGAACAGAACCTCAAGGGACAGGACACGGACCTCGTGCTCAAGCAAGTATGAAAAACGAGGCTTCATCTTCAGAAATCGGTGAGTACTATATATAGCCGTATGACATCGGCCTGCGGATATAATTAAATGTTGCAACGGGTGTTCTAACTTTTTTGCTAGTATTCAAAACTACAGTGAAGCCAGAATACAGGGTGTTACCCTACAAAAGTCTACCCGTGCCGCCATGCCGTACTCGCCAATAACTCAATGCAGGTGGCACATTGTGCGATACCAGCTCCCGTGGCATAGTGGTTAGAGTGATCGCTTTCCACGCCGAGACTGGGAGGTGACACGGGTTCGAATCCTGTCACCGGCTGTGCTGTCTGAGGTTTTCCCTCGGTTTTCCGAAGACTTTCCAGACGAAGGTCGACACAGTTCCCCTTGAAGTCGGCCCAGGACGCATACTAATCCCCCTGTCCCCCACGCCTTCCTGCTGTCCTCTCTTCATCTGTCCACGTCTATACGCCGCTCATAGCCACAGTTGCTTCGTGGCGCTAACACGAAGTAAAAAAAAAAAAACATTGTGCGATCTTCATATAAAGCTCATAAGGACATTTAATCTTGGTAAATTTCGAAGTGATTGAGCGCCGCAGCACGACGTTATAACTCAAAACGTGCAATTCCCGTAGTCAAAACAGTCAAGATGGCTTTGTTGAGAAGAGCACTTGACATGCTGCTCCCCAGACGACGACGTGTCACATGTCCTGCCAGCCGGATGGAACTGCAGTTTTCATTTCGCTTTCGTGTAACTGTCGTATTTTGTTCAGAAGTAAGCAACGTGAGGAACGAAAAATGCCGACATACTCGGCAGACGACACCCAAAAGGGATGTCGTCTGCTTACTGGAAGGTGCCATCTTTGCTGTTTTGACTATGGGAACCTCACGGTTTGCGCTATAACTTTGCGTGATGGTGCTCAATCACTTTTATATTTACCACAATGGAATGTCCTTATGAGTTTTATACGCGGGCAACACATTATACCGCCTGCATTGAGTAATTGGCTAGCACGGCATGCCGGCGCGGGTAGGCTTTTATAGGGTAACACCCTGTACATGTACCCTTGAAAGGAAAGCTATCAGGACTGGTTTTCTTTGTGTGAATATATAAGCGAAAAGAACTGCATCAACATTAAGCTGCGCATGCTAACGTGTTCTCTGGTGTTCTAGTTTTTATAACTCTGCGTAAGAAACACCTTAACAGCTGACCAGAAAAGAACCTTGATTCTCTGAAAAGAATTTGAAGAACTGTCCACATAGGGCAAGGAAAGGTGGTATTAGCTCGGCAACATCACTTTCATGGAAGACTTTGACGATTGTTGTGTAGGCGTTTGCCAGGCTATCTTCCCCAATAGCTACCACTCTCAGTATTCTTGTATTCCTAACTAGTACTACGCATTCCACGGTACCTCTCCAAGCACACACGATCGCAAACTTTTGAAAATATTCTTAAAAAATGCATTACGAGCTAAACGCTAGACAACAGACATGATGCATAATGTAAAACCCCGAGACTAGGGAACACGAAAGGACAGACACAAACACGAAGTCTTCGTGTTTGTGTCTGTCCTTTCGTGTTCCCTAGTCTCGGGGTTTTACATTATGCATCATCTTCACCAGCTCACTTGCTTCCTAGCCATTTTTTCACAGACATGAGATGTGATCATGGAACCAGTGGATGAGGTGGGTAGCATCCGGGGGAATTTAACGGAATCTTTTTCGTTTCCGTTACTGCCTCCGCTTCCATTATGACTAGGGATGGGCCAACGGAATCCTCGAAACCTAGGCAGTCATTCGGGAATTCGAATCCCTCTCACAAAAAACGGCTGATCGATTCTTTTGAATCCGCCAACCGCATTTGCTCTTTGTCTTTTTCTTTGTCATTTTTTTGATATTTGCACATGGGGAGTGCGCCGAAATCCTGATCTGCCAATGGACGTTTTCTTGTTCATCTGTTTATATTGCTTCAGACTGAAACAGATTAGGAAAGAACTCTTACGTTACAAGTGCAAAATTTATGTGGTTTGGCCTTTTGGTTGTTTCCCAGATTTGTGGAAATCTGAGAGTTTATGTAGCTATTTCCCGTAGCGGATGAACAACATGTTATATATAGGGTGCGGCAAGATCCTCAGACACATTTCGAAAAAGCGTTGAAAATCGTATGCATGTCTAATAACAACGAAATCTGGTAAGCTACCGCAGCTTTGGCAGAAGTTTTCAAAAAACTCGAGCCTTCATTTATGCAGCCAACATGTTTCGAGATACGAGTGGAAGAATATCGGAGCCCATGCATTTTGAATGCCATACACCGCTGCCGCTAGGCTTAGCGCGGGAGCAGTTCTCCCCGTTCCATGCTGCACCGGTGCGCACAGTGCGTAGCACACGGTACGGTGTGGAACGGAGAGCTGCTTCCGTGCTAAGCCTAGCGGCAGCGATATATGGTATTCAGAATGCACGGGCTCCGATATTCTTCGACTCGTTTCTCGTAACGCGGTTGCCGTATCAATTAAAGTTTGTACTTTCTGAAAACTTCTCACAAAACTAAGGTGATTTAGCAAATTTTGTTGTTATTAGACATGCATGCGATTTTTCATGAATTTTCGAAATGTGTCCAAAGATCTTGCCGCACCCTGTAAATTACACTTAAGAAGGAGTATATGGATATTTTTTTCCCCTGAAAGTGAACTATTATTCAGTTAGTTTTTCATTAAACAAAAATACTGAATTCTGCTTGAAAACGTTCTTTAGTAGAAGTACATTTTATACAATTTTTAAAGAAAGGATTCGAGATTCCATAAGCTTTGTGGATTCGATTCCTTGGATTCCTATTCACAACCGTTCTTTTTCTTTTCGTTTCAGTGCGTACCCACGTCCTTGTTTTTTTTTTTTTTTTTTTTTTTGTCCTTCTTATTCTTTTACTGAGCTGTGAGGCCGTGACAAAACTTAATATCTCTGCATACGGGTTGTTTATTTTTAGCCTTTATAGAATTTTCATAACAAAACTATGAGGTCAGTTCAGATGTTGTTTTCTGCAGCCGAGTTCTACAGCCAGGCGGACATGCTGTAGAAGAGAGTTCGCAATTTCAAGCTGACTAATTACCTAAAATTACAATTCCTGAAAAGCGCATGCGTTACAGCTTCCATCCATGAGATTTG
Source organism: Ornithodoros turicata (assembly GCF_037126465.1). Classification (NCBI taxonomy): domain Eukaryota; kingdom Metazoa; phylum Arthropoda; class Arachnida; order Ixodida; family Argasidae; genus Ornithodoros; species Ornithodoros turicata. Next base: position 246,473 of record NW_026999412.1, read on the forward strand.
ATATTCAATTGAGTTAGAAGCACAGCGACCTGGGAATAATCTGACCGGAGCGGTGAGTAAAAAGGGGATAGAAAATGTTTGCGCAGTTTATGGTTGATCCGCTGATGCTGGGAGTAACCTGGATGAATTTGTAGTTGTCTCGGGGTTAGCTTTTAACAAGCACTGCGCTTCTTTCTTATTATACAATCTCTACAGGGCATGTCTTCTGTCTTGACTGGGAACCCTTGAAGACAGGTCTGGCCCTCTGACAAACAGTGAGTTGGCGCTTTAATTGATACACGCATTTGTTTGAGCCTGCAGCAACTGTTCACTTCCGGAGCCAATTTTCTCTTTCTCATAATTTACATGGGACAAGGACAGCCAACAGTTTACTCCCCATGAAGGAAGTGGCAAGACATACTCGTGTCTCCGAGTTGTTACGTATCAACCCCTCGGATTCTCAACTTCAAGAAATGCAGCTCTCCCCAGAGTTCACTGGTCAGCTCGTGAGAGTGAAATCGGAACCACCTGATGTTGCGTGCCTGCCAGAAGAGGGCCAGGTACAGCAACAGCAGTGCAATGCATCCTCACCAGGAGGTGATGCTGATGGTAAAATCCTTGTATAAACTATACGCTCAAGGTGGTAAGATCTTGTAGACATGCCATTCAGAAAACTGGCCACGATGGCTCAGTTTGTACCGTGTTCACTTACTGATCCCAAGATTGCGGGTTCAAACCCAGGCGAGGACACCAGCAGCTTGATGGCGGAGTACAAGTTGCTCAGGCACCCATACAACAGTCGATCCATGAGAAACATGCAACATGGTTAAGGGGTTTCCCATAGATCGACGGGTCAGTGGCCTCGGGGGGGGGAGGCCGGGCATATGCGAAAGAATACTGGAGATAAAATGGTGATCAGGTACGCCACACTGTTGCATGGCTGTACGCTGAAATACCTAAAACCTTCAAAATAAAGCATTAAAAAATCAACGCTTAAAATTTCACCCTTTCAGAATCCATTGTTTGAAATAAACTGCTTAAAAATATGTGCTTTCGAAATAAACTTGGTTAAAATAAATCATGCTTAGGTGTAGGAAGGTGATGTTCCGTATCATAGTTTATGGGCCACGCGATGTTCTTTTTTGGCATAGCATGCTATTATGAAGTTATGTGCTGATGTTTGTACAGGTGTCAATTACATTTCTTCGCGTAACAACTTTGGATTTCAAAATATCCAGTCTTAAAGCGATGACGACGGTGCACGTGTGAATATGAGGCACCCGCTCTTGACCCTTGAGACAGCCGAGCTGTGCACTAGGCTAACAGGCGTAGGTAGGATGGTGAAGAGAACGTGGCTATCCGTTACATGTAGCAATTTGGTGCATTCATATTGAATTTGAGCCAAAAAAAAAGCCAGTGCCAAGCCCCAGTACCTACCATAATTTCACGCGTATTAGTCTCTGCTTATCCGCAATTTTTTTTTTCTCATGGACGCTCTGCGGCTCATCTAGTGACTATCTTTGCCTGGTATTTTCCCCATATGCCGGTTTTAACGAAAGGGCCGACAGTGCCTCTGTAACGGCACCTGCCCTGCCGACGCACGAACAATGCGTAAGAGGGACGGGTCCACATTCGAGTAGATTGTTCTTCCTGGTGCATTCCCCCAAAGCAGTTTTAATGAACTGACCCATCAGTCCACTAAAGAGCGCCCAACAAGGGCACAGTCCGATCTTGCTAGAACTCTAGAGCTGACCCCGGAGTATTGACCACAGGGTTTATGGCCTTCTCTGTCATGTCCTTTGTCGCACAAATCAGTCGGCTCGTATTGCACGCGGCTTATCTGCCAGAAAATTTTAAAACCATTCCTAAAAATGCGTCCTGCGGCTTATCTGAGGTGCGGCTTATACGCGTGAAATTACGGTACTCTGTAACGAGCGACGGAACCGTCACTGAGAAGCGCATGCGAGACATTGTGCCTTGCTTCGGACCTTGGACCACGTCGAGAAAAGAAAGGCCAAGAAAGCGTGCACACATGCAGAAAAGAAAAAGATAAAAGAGAGAGGACGTAGAGCCGTCCAGGATGCACAACCAAAAAAAACTTGCCACCTGCCGAAGCAGACAACATCGCCCCTCTAAGTTGGCAACACGGGTCACTGTAGACAGACGACCTACTTTCGGTGGAGCGAGATCCTCGGTCACACTTCTTGCCCTGGCCATGCTGCACGTGTGCATGGCACCAGCAAAGCTGCATTGCTTATTTATAAGGGTTCGAGAGGAAGCTCTATCTATGGCCCACTCGTAACCCGATGATGCAAACTACATTCCCAAATGCTAGTCGCATTGAACCTCTATATAGTAACATGAAAGTTTGAGGGCAAAAGTAAACTAATCTGCAATGTGGACACCGCTGCAAGATGGTGCTTCGTTTTTATCTGTTTCTGTATCGTGTTTTTTGTTTGTTTGTTGTTTTTACGTGTAGGACCACGTCGTACCTTCAGCCTCAAGCGGCTTTAACTCAAAGAACAACTGAATCCAGCTCCTCTTCTTCTCCGCATAAGGCGCATCTTGCTCTCGGTTGTAAACTTGCCTCTTGTAGTCATGTAGAAGCCGCTCTTCTCGATTGTTATCACTACTTAAGAAATCAACGTCGCAGAACGAACGTTTGAAGTTCAGTCGGAATGCATTTGGTATACCTCAAATCATCTTTCTTCTCCATGTGATTTCGCGCTGGCTGATACTTGGTCCGGCTCTTGATCCAACTGTTTCCAGCGCTGAAAGCAGTATTTCTGTCTGACAGGAAGTCTCTATCCTGTGCTATATAATTGTCTGGCACTGTCCTTGAATGAAGTTCATGAAGGTTCTGCTGCACATGCTTTTCTCGCAAATGGAAAACCTAATAGAAATGATCCTGCATTGTTGTTGTTCTTGTTTTCTTTTGCGTGCAGAAACTTACTGAGAGAAGTCCAGTGTGGCATTGAGGCCCGTTGACTTAAACCTGTCCAAAAAATGGAAAGAAAGCATAGTGAGAGAACCAATGCTCCAGGCCTCTGTTTCAGGGCAAACGATATTGGCTTCTAACAGCATTGTACACTTTTAGAGATTTTAGTCCGGGTTCTGTAAGGACGCCTATATACCACTCCTGGGTGGCACCAGTAGAACCACCAATGTTCTTCTCTTTGCAACAAAATTAGGGCTCTGTGCGCTCTGCTCCAAAAGCAGCAAAACCTGCTACAAAACTACATTTTTCCTGCTACAAGAGCTGCTACGAACAGCAGTTTGTCAGTTCCATCACTGGAAGTCTTGTGACCATTTGCATTTGTGACAAGTTTTGCATTTCGGGCAGCGAAAGATAAGGAAAACAGTCACAACCCCCATTTACGGTATTGTTCTTGCGTATAAAACTGAGTTATTCACATTCTTTTTGCGGTTTCAGTGCTGCAGATACAGAAATCAATTTGTAGCCCCATGCCAATATGGCAGTTTTTGTGCCTAAATGAGGATTTTTACCTAACACGAGCTTTTCTTTTTGCCTAAAAATCCGGGCTCTACTCTATATTTAGGGCCTGACTTTTTCGGGTTTTATTTTTGGCCAAATTCGGGGGGTAAATATCGGGTGATATTTTTCATTTGAAAATTCGGGTGTATTCGGGTTAAATCCCGTTACGGCATGTTCTGTCGTCAGGAATTCGGGTGTATTCGGGTGATCTTTTTGTTTAATAAAAATTTGTCTTAACATGGAACTAATGTTTAGCAATGTTATCAAACATTACCTTAATGCACGCTTATGAGTGTGCCACGCGACCCGGATGTTTTCGGGTAGATTCGGGTTAAACCCGAATTTTTCAGATTTCGTTCGGGGGGTAAATATCGGGCGGATACGGGTTTAACCCTAAAAAGTCAGGCCCTATCTATATTGTAGTCTTACGATATAAAGGTACAAAATTTTGTTATTTTTGTAATAATAGTAGTATGACACATGTTTGTAAGGCAGGGCTCACACAGGCCAGCTTCAGAGCTGGTGCCAGTGAGTCGGGACCATCAACTGTGGTTAGTGGAGATCGATCACTGAGGAAAAACTTCAAAAGTTGGGTGTGCCAATCGACCAATCACCATGAGGAGCAATGCCATGTGACTCCCATTGGTGTGATGTGATTTCGTTTGCGCCGAACTACCGGGCGTGGGTTCAACTCATGCAGGTATAGCTGAGAGGTGATTTCTTTTTTTTTTTTTCCCACTAATGCCAAATAAAACATATCTGTAGGCATTCTCTTAAAGGGGTACTAAAATGCAAAAAACAACTTGCTCTCAAATGAAAGTCTGTGTTTTAGGTTAGTATAATGCAGGCAAAATTAGTTCACACAGTGCTACTGTTGAGAAGAATAACACATTGAAAGCAGAACCTTCTTTGGCGGCAACGAATGGGATCCCCGGGAGGCAAAGATTGGCGGCATCCAACGAGACAGCAGGAGAAGAGCATGCATACCTATCGTGGCCACATGGATTTGGAACGGGTCCGATTGTTGTGTTCCGTATATGCACAGCATGATGCGTACTACTTCATGTTTCAATACCAGCTCACTGAATTGTAGCCTACAACAGTTCTCACAGATGTAGCCTACAACAGTTCTCACAGATGCGTGCATGCGCAGCATATGCCTGAAACACAGGTGCACGAGCTGTAGACGACGTTCACAGCTTAGCGCCGAAGCAAGAAAGGGTCCAGTACGATTTCGATTGTAGCTCCGTAATGGAATCAAAGTTCTGAATTATGATAACAAGTACGAAATTTACATAGTGTGCAATGTAATTTGTTGTGAACTTGTTTTTGCAAAAACATCTTTAATAAGCTGAATTAGTTGGTTCGAGTCGAAGCAGAGCTGGCATGTGCGAGTGTGGCCTTAGGAAGATGTCATATATCTGGCACCCCATATAGTCACAAAGTATTGCTAGTTTTGTCGACTGACGCTATTGTATGCGATGTGCACGGATAGGTTACAACAGAGTGTGATTAGCTTCAAAAAGGGCAGACCTAAACCGTCGCACGAGCTTTGCCACGTGGCTTACTTCTCCCTTTTTTGTTTTACTGCAGGAGTGACATATGGGACGTGTCGCATTAAAGAAGAACCTCAAGAGGACTCCTTGAATGAACATCCAATCGTCGAAGTGAAGACGGAGCCTTATAACGTTGCAGTCTTGACAGAGCAGGACCAGATGGGACACAGCTGTGATTCAACATCAGAAGGTAAATACAAAATGGTCGAGGGAATTTATAATCCCAGGCTGTCACACGGGCAGTCTTCAGTAACCATTGAAACCAACAGCCATTCAATGTGTGTGTAGTGCACCGAAGTGTAACCAGTCAGCCGTTGAGAGTTAGGTGCGATTTTATGGAGTTAGATGGGCGATGCTCTTTGAAAAGCTCATGCGTTGGTGGCGCTGCGCATGTTTCCAGTGGCCATTGCCTACAGTGGTAAGTCAAGACTGCCTGTATGACAGGGATACTGGTTAACACCAAACCGCATGGCATCATACGGACAAGAAACAGGGATGCAACGGAGACACCTTCAGTGTTCAACGAAGACACATTTATTGTTACGTTTATTACTATTGCGTTGATTACTTATTACAATTACGATCCTTGAGATAACGGTACCTCCAATATTAAGATCAAATTACTGGTTCCTGTCATCTCACCCGTTGGAGCACATGTGAAAGTGACATCAATATAACGATAGCGTGAAAGGGTCTGTCTGTGTATACAGTCAACCCTCGATTTATGAATTCCCTCGTTTTATGATTAGGAGCACAAGGAACCAAACTTTTTACCTGAGTTTTTCCCTCGTTTTATGAACCTCGATATCCGAATAATGAATGGAATTTCTGGGAACGAACTAGGAGTTGCCCAGCGTTTTTGCTCTCAATTTATGAACGGATCGTTCCGAGGTCAACAGAAACCTTCAAAGGGCCCTCAGTTTTTTTTTTTTTGTTTTTTTTTTATTGGGGGGGGGGGGGGTAAAAATTGGGTGCTATATCAAGGGCTGCAAAACAGGGTAAAATCGGGTGAAATAGTGTGCGTGAGCATGTTTTCAGGTTTAAAAAAAAGGAAGGACGACAGAAAGGCTGCTTAATGTGCCAACGGAATACAAGATGAATGTTTATTACTGATTAGCTGAAATATCCGCCACATGTTCAACAGAAATACATACTCTGATGAATTGTGGTGTCACTTGGGCTTGCGGTAACTCCCACTGACGTAAAGCATGAGCTGCATACTTAACAAAGTATTGCCCATTGCTGAACGATCGGGGCGCTGCAGGTAGCGTAATTTCGAAAAACTCCTTTCTACGTCACAGCTGCCCGTGGGCATGCACAGGAGGGCAAGTGCTGCCTTTGAAAGGGAGCTGTATTGTTCCTGAACAGCATCCCAGTACTGAATGATTTGAAGGTGCGAGTTCGCAGGGGGTGGCTCTTGCATGTACATATCAAATTGCTGCCTCAGCTCGTCATTGATATCTGTTGCAAGCGAAAAAAAGTCCTTGTAAGTGTTGAAGTCAGGATTACAGATGATATTTTTGTGCGGGTCAAGCACTTGGCTTTTCTCCCAGATGTCCGTTTGATCTAGGGCAGGACCTTCTTCCCCACTTTTCTATTAGTTTCTGCGAGAATGCCTTGCAGGCTTTCTTGGCCTCAGTGGACACCTCTCTTGGCACAAGGAGAGCCTTTGATGTCTGGCTTGATCCACTAGTCTCCTGTATGCTTCTAAATACCTCTGGCAACTTCACACTAGACAGATACAGTCGAACCTCGTTAAAACGAAGTCGGTTATAGCGAATTTTCGGTTATTACGAAATTTTTTCTTTACTTGGTTGGTCATGCTTTGATTCTATGGGGATTTTTTTTCTACAACGAAGTAATCTCCTCTATTTTCATCGCATCCTCGGTTATTGCGAAGTTTTTGCCCCGAATTTCTTATCGCGGAACGACTCATCCACGAAGATTAGCGCCGCCGCCTACGTGTCACCGATGAGACGAATGACCTCAATGAGCGATCGCGTCCTGGCCTTGCGCTCCGCCAGCATTCTCTCGCTTCCTCCTCGCCACATCTCTACCTCCGCGTCCAGTCCTCCTCCACCCACGTGACCACGCGTGACGTGATTCATTCCCTTCTGGCAGTGTGTGGTGTGGACAACGTGGGTACACCTTCGGCTGGTACCATATCTCGCGAACGGAAAGCGTTGTCTTTGGAAATGAAAATGCGATTGAGATGTTGTTCGGGGAGTGGAACGACGTCACGCACACCACAATCCGAAACTGCTTTGCGAAGGGAGGGTTCGCGGCCATCGCGGAGGAAGTTTACACGGAGGCGACATCGGTAACAAACGAGGCAAGGCACCAAGTGGAAGCCAGCGTGTAGAAGCGTCTGCAAATGGTGAAGCAGGTGCGATTTTGTGTCGGCCGACGACGAGCTCGTGGTGGCAGCTGAACTATCAGACAGTGACATAATCGCTGCCGTCACCCCGCAAAACACGATTGTTGGAGCTGACGCAATCAGTGATGACGACTGCGGTGACAGCGAAACGAAGGCACGGAGAACTCTCGCGTAACCAGTGCCGAGGCGCTTAGCATGGTGCAAACATTCCTCTTGGAACATCCGACGGCGTCAGAAGCACATGTTTGCAACGGATTTCGTTGTCTCGATAAGGTGAGCGACATCGTCGTGCGCAATGCTATCGCGACGAGGCAACAAGTGATTACAGATTTTTTCAAATAAATATGCTTTTTTGAGTGCTCATTTTGTGTTGTAGCCTGATTGTATCATACCACAACGTGGTGCATGCACTTGTTAGCAGCTTAGTGGCAATCTCCTACAATTTATGGAGGTATTCTTTTAGTACGAATTTCGGATACAACGAACAAATTCGGGGTTCCCGTGAGACTTCGCTATAACGAGGTTCGACTGTAGTTATACTCAGGGAGCAGCAATTTTCCGCTTTCGAGGTTGCGCTGGATTTCAATGATGGGCCGAAGGCACTCTAGGAGCAACACAGCCTTTGCATACAGTAATGCCTTGCGGCCATTGAGAAGGTCTACAATGTCCCTTGCCTTGTTGTTTGATTCAGCATGTTGCTCCTCAACTTCTGAGAGGCAGTCCCAAAATTCAACTGTTGTTTCTAAGCATGAGAAGAAACTCCCCCATCGGTGAGACAGCACTGCTGCTGGGCGCTTAACGTTAGCCGGTTCCACGCCATTTGCCACACAGAGAGCATAGTATTCACTGAGTAACTTATTTGCGTGTTTGAACACCGCGCCAAACTTGGTGACAACCTTCCTCACATCGCTGACTGAGTCTGATGACAAAGCATGGTTGACAGTTACATGAAGAAGATGTGGCACATCGCGGACAGTTTTCACCACCTCAGACGCACGAATGTCCTTTACTAGGGGTGTGCGAATCCGAATATTTCAAGTCGAATCGAATATCGAATCGAATGGGGAAAAAAATTCTGAATACCGAATGGAATGTCGAATATTTGCGCAAAATTTACAATATGCGACTTTCGCACTAAAAGTTTCCATTTTGTAGCCCATGGCCTTAGTGTAATTTTTCTGGCATTAACTGTCACAAGAGAGACATCCAATTCTTCTGTTTAAAGCCCCTACTCTTTAATTTTACATGAGAGTGCTTCCTGCTTTTCAGGTGAGCCTACACTTACTGGAGTACTGGAGCGGTTACCTTCATTTCAAAATTTTATGTCAGGCAGTAGCATGTTATACGGATGAGGCTGTAATTGTTTCAGACAACCACAGGCCATTTGTGAAACAAACGAATTGGCATCCTGCCTCAATTTTGCCATGAACACCCTTTAGTTTCTTTGCACTCGTCCTAGGAAGTTGCACTACTGAAATTTTAGATGTAAAGGACATCTTTAAGACACCCTTCTTGTTCATGGGCTGTAGTCATTATTCAAGAGTCCTAACTTTTTTAAAGGCAACCTCACAGACATCAAATCAAAGTCCCTCATCGGCACTGCTAAACTGCATGTGGGAGGGGCGCCGCCCCTTCCACATAAAATGTCTACAAAACTAACTTTGGATAACGTTATCTTAAACTAAACACCGTCCAGCCTGTGTTGGTCCTGCAGCAAGGGCAATTTCGTAAAGGAGGCTTCACCTCATACACAGAAGCATCAGGTGAAGCCCACTTTCGGGTTGTGTCGTTCATATTCGTGGAATAGTCGAATATTCGAAAAATCGAATATTGAATATTCGATTCGCGAATCGAATAGTTCGAGCGTTTGATATTCGATTCGATTCGAGAATTCGAATATTCGCACACCCCTATCCTTTACCATTTCGTATACCAGTATACCAGTCCTTTACGTATTTTGCTGAGTCGCTAGACACAGCTATTACATCATGCCAAGTCTTGCCAACTTTCCTCACAGCGTCTGTCACGACGAGGGCCGAGTGTGAAGCTATTTCATGCATTGACACGCGTTACATCAATGAGAAAAATCTCTTTCTGCTTTCGGTTGTGGCTGTAGAAACACACCAGTGTGTTTACTGTCAACACACCTGTCACCTCGGGCGATTCATCTATGATGACAGAGACTTTCGAGTCACCTATGTCCTCCCTGATATCCTCCATGTGCTCTTTGAACACTTCGGTGCGCGTCACACCGGGCATTGTTTTCGCTGCGGGGCAGTAGGTTCTGATGAAGTCTCCCATAGATCCTTTTGCTTGCTCGAGACTGAACCCGCTCTCGCAGGGTGCCTTTACGCAAGCATGGATGGCACCTTCTGCCGTCTTTTCACGCTCTCGTTGACGATAGGGTGAACGAAACATTGTTGGGTGCTGCCTCTCTTCCTTTAATTTCACGTGTCTTGCGGACGCAAGGTGCTCGCGGTTGCGGTCGTAGGGCTTCTTCGCTGTCACCATTTCCATCACACCAGTGTCAGCTCGTCTTCCCCACCTTTTCGCTTTTTCACCACTACTTCGAGGTCATCGTGCTCGGCAGCCCAAGACTGCAGCGATTTCCGTTTGCGTCCCATTGCTCACAACATAAATCAAAACCATCGGTGCGTCTCATCCACAACTGCGGGCGGGTAAATCTCCAAGAGGCGCGTGCGCAGCCAGCCTTTGATTGGACGGTGGCAGTAGCTTTGTACACAGTGCATGAGATGACGCCACAGTAGCAGTCGAGATGAGTCATTCAGCGCGGACGCGGTGGTTCCGGCGGTGCCTGCCGGCTGGCCGGGCCTCGAGATTCGCAGCATGGAACGCTGTGCCCGCACTTTGGGAAATCGGATTTCCGGGTTTTTCCGGGTTTAGCCCGAACTGTAAGTCATTCAAATCGGGGTGTAAATTCGGGCTTTACCAGGTTTACCCGAAAACCGAGAACCCTAATTATTCTACTTATGAATGACGCCGGAACGGAAGAAACTTTTTCCAGGTATTGCACCCTCGGTTCTTAAACCCTGGAAATCCGGACAACAAACGGGTTTTTCAGGGACACATTAGGGCGACCAAGTGTTCCTGACCTGAATTTATGAATAAGTAGACCCTGATGTTTTAGAATTAAACCCGATTTTTCCCCGAATTTGCACCCCGAATTGAGGTTCACCTATCTAGGGTTAAACCGGATTTCTACTTGCAAAACTGCACCTAGGCTAGGCACCTCAAGGCATCGACATACTAGTTTCTCACAAAATATGAGACTGCCCCTTACTTCTGGAACTCTGGATAAACGGTACAGTGAACGTTTATTCTACAGTAATGCCCGATTTCTCCCTGAACTTAGTCTGATGGTAATTTTTCTGCCCGAATTTGCATGAATTTTCGACATCAATTTATTGACCCGATTTCTACCCCCCGAATTTGGAAAAATATAAAACCCGAAAACTTCAGGGTCTATGAATAAGGTGGCCGCAGGTTAGGAGGAGAGCTGAGCATACCAGTCTGAGCATCTGAGTTAGTCTGAGCATACCAGTGACGTGGTCCCAGTCCATGTCAGCTATTGTGCTAGCTATATGTTACATTATAAACGCAATCCCAACTGTCAAGTACTGCTCGATAGTACTCACCTAACGGAATTTTCGATTTATGAATCCCTCGATTTCTGAACAGTTTTTCAGGAAACCGAGGGTGTTCATAAATCGAGGGTTGATTGTATATCGATCAGAGTTTTCCCAAGGGACGCAGGCTATCCTGAGTCCCTCGGGATCCTTGTCCTCGTTCATCATCGTACGCATCGTCATCACGCGTCTGTGCATGACTGCCTGGTCATGATAGGGCTCGATAGAAGTAGAGGAGGATGTTCCCTCTCCACATTGTGTTATCCCTCTTAAGCTCTTTGTTTTGTATTTTCTGGTTCGCTCTGTGCTACAATGGCGTCTGTGGTTCCCGAATGTGTTTTGCCGAGGAAAAGAATGCGGATCGACCTGAAGTTGCATGTGCTCTGAGGACTTCCCAAACCTGAGTTGGCAGACGGTTGCGTGTCTCCACCGAAACGCGCGTCAACGGATTGTTCGCAGTTGAGGTGCGTCCTTCTGGACAGTGGAGTTCCGATAGTGAGAATGCTGATGTCTATGGTATTGGATGACGAGTACTGGACGAAGTTGTCAATCACAAAGGATGCGTGGGATGGAGAGCCTCACATGAAAACACTGGGTATGTTGTCCTTGGGGGGGAAAGCTTTCGGCTCACATCCAGCTTTAGAGCTGGGTAAAATGCCTTTGCACTTGCGTACCTGCCAACTCTCCCGATTCATCCGGAAGACTCCCGGATTCGGACCGGTTTGTACGATTGTACGACTGAGAAGCAAATCTCCGAGAAAATGCAGTTTCCCGCTCTATATCTCAAACACCTGCTTATTCTCTGGGCACACAGGCAAAAACGTCAATCCAATACCAGCCCAATTGCCATCGGCACCACTGCCGCTTCCTGGAGCCTCTGTGTTACGGAGTTCAGCAGTTCTGGTCATGGTTCTAGTACTTATAATTTCCGGGCATTTCCTCCATGTTTTCAGGCGACAAAGGTGCCTTTGCACTCTTTCCACCTTGCGTATTGCATATCACGGCTCAGTGTAAACGCAACAAGTAACATGTGTTTCTGAAGCAATACACAGATGAATTGAGACGCGTAATCGCGTCCAGGAAGGCCACCATGTGTTCTGGACAGTTCACGGTTGCGACCAGAGTTTGAGGTAACTCGTTACAAGTAACTCGTTACTGTAACTAAGTTCCTTCTTTTGGTAACTTGTAACATAACTCGGTACTTTTGCGCCGTGGTAACTTTCAGAGGAACTCGTTCCTTTTTTTGGTAACTTTGCCAAAGTAACTTAAGTTAAGTTCCAAGTTACTTTTAACTCGCTTTTCACTCACGTCCACACATTTTCTTGCTTTCTCTCCGGTTCCTTCATGGCATATTTTGCCATAAAACGTGATATTCAATGAGTGACAGTATTTTATTCAGGAACTAAGAACTGCTACCATTGAAATAAAGCTGAACCATTGTGCGCCTAAAGGGGGTAAGATGCAACGCGTTCGAATAAACCTCTACCAGAGGAACGTCATCATGACATATTGGGTAGACAGACTGAAACCGAAACAAAGCGGAAGGACGGCTGGGTTCCACGAACGGGCACTTGTTCGCTGTCTACCATTGAAAGAAAAGGAGGACCGAGGGTCTCGTCCATTCAAGGGGTCATGTCGTAATCCCCTGAAGACTGTGGCTTTCGGGCGCGACCTTGTCCACCTCTAGCTTCGAGCATAGTTCTACCAAATTTTGGCGCTGTCGAACACTATGACGTCATTTATTTTCAAACAGGGAGAGGTCTATTGTTGGGCATAAAGGAAAACGATCTAACCGTGTTGCAGTCCTCCGCAGGCAACTGAAGGTCTAACTCAACTGCTCGCGCGCTGCACCTGCGTAATGCTATTTTGTGTCCGGAGTAACTTGGAAGTAACTCGTTCTTTTTGTTAAGTAACTCAGTAACTGAGAGTTAGATTTCATGATGAAGAACTTCGTTATTAACTTAGTTACATTTAGCACGCGGTAACTTAACTTGTAACGAGTTCTTTTTGACGGGTAACTTCTCAATCTATGGTTGCGACACCAGCATTCCGCGTGGAGGGTGGACCGACCGACGCTGGAAAGTGCAGCACTTTGCAGCGTTGGGAGTTTGCAGCAGAGGATTGTGCTTTGAACTAAATCTACCGCAGTTGTCGGTGAAATGGGAAACCGCGCACAAGAGCTCATGATATGTGCGCTGAACTGACCACAGCGATGTACAACTGTGAGTGATGGTATTATGCAAGTTACTTTTTTAATGACTCGTCAACTAACTTGTTCAACAACTATTATGGGGAACTCTCCTGGGAAGTCCAGATGGGCTTTCAAATTTCAGACACATTACTAAGTCAGTGCTGAACGAGTAGGTGAGGGCAGGATCCCGTCAGCAAGCCCGTCGAAACACATGCAAACAAAACTTCGTTTGTACAATGGTCATAGGGATGCCTTGCTCGTGTATAAAAATGGGATTTTGCTCCAAGCCTGAGGAAAAAATGAGAAAACTCCAAGAATAGGGTTCCATTCGTTCAGCAATGCAAGCTAGGTTTGTTGGAACACTTTTGAGGCCACTTTGCGTCCTTGGGGATTAGACGCCCGAGCAGCGGGATTAGTGAGTCACGGGACAAAACTGTAACCGCAGCTAACGCACGCGACCTCGGAGAGGGTAGCAGAGAGACGTTTTCCTCTTTCCCCTTTTCTCCTCCACTTCGACACCAGGAGTGCCTACGTGCCTGCTGAGCCGACAGCACACATTGCAGATCGTAGGCACGTGGGTATTCGACTGCACTCGCAACCATGGCGTCCGCGTCGTCGGGAAGTCAGCTGAAGAGAAAAGCTATCAGCCTCGAGATGAAGCACAGCATCCTCGACGGCCATCGTTCCGGTATTCCAGTGAAGACCTTGTATGGTCTTGTATGAAGATCAAAGTATGGTCTTTCGCAGCCGACCGTTTCTACAATCATCAGGAACCGGGACAAGATCCTGCGTCCGTGACACTGGACGGTACGTCCGGGAAACGAAAGAGAATGTGGGGAGCAGCACTCCCGGACGTCGAGGCCGCTCTCTACAAGTGGTTTCTGGAAGTCCGTGGCCGGAATATCCCCGTAAGTGGTGCCGTTCTCACAGCGAAAGCGAAGCAACTGGCCTTTCTAATGTAGCACGAGGGGTTCAGTCCTGGAAACGGTTGGCTGCACCGCTTTAAAGAAAGACACGGCATCCGATTTAAGAAAGTCGTCGGCGAAGCAGCCTCCGCAGGCACCTTGAATATCGACGAGTGGATGGAAATGCACGCTGCGAAAATCGCCTCGTACGACGAACAGGATGTTTTCAACGCAGACGAAACTGCCTAGTTTTTTCAGCTCGTGCCGTCACACACACATGCATTGAGGAACGAGACGTGTGCTGGTGGCAAGCACAGCAAAGTTCAAGTGACGGTCCTACTGTGCTGCAATATGGACGGCAGCGATCGCCAAAAGCTGTTTGTGATCGGCAAGTCAGCGAAACCACGAGACTTCCGAAGCCTGTACAGCCTGCCCGTGCGTTACAGGAGCAACTCAAAAGCATGGATGACGAAGGTGCTGTTCACCGAGTGGCTTGTCGAGCTTGATCAAGAAATGGCAAGGAAAGGCAGGAAGATCCTCCTCCTGCTAGACCACTGCAGCGCACATAGCGTCTTTCCCCGGCTGTCTAACGTGGAGCTACTGTTTCTACCTCCAAACAGCACCTGCAAAACTCAGCCGCTTGACATGGGAATCATTGCAAACTTTAAGGTTTGCTACAAGCGGAGAGTGATCGAACGGATCCTTCGCAACCTCGGACCCAACCCGGCGGCCCGTACCACTCCCATGATGAAGATTACGCTAAGCATGGCCGTACAAATGATGTACGCTGCCTGGCATGAAGTGAAGCGCCAGACAGTGCGGAACTGTTTTGCTAAAGCTGGAATACGCGTTTCTGACGAAAATACAGGTTTGGTAGATGAGGATGTGGAGGCAGCCTCAATCCAGGGAGAAGTGGAGGCAGTGTGGGAGGAGCGGCTTGCACCCTTAGACGACGTGACCCTCGAGGACTTCCTGAACGCAGACAGCTGTGCATCAACGCGTGAGGAAGCGACAGATGCGTCTATCATCCAGGAGGTGTGCCCAACCCAAAACACAGTGAAAGTGAAAACGACGATGAAGAGACCGCCCAGTCACGGTGCAGCGCGCTGTGGAGGCTATCACTGAACAGCACAAACCTGCAGTGCAACAAGAAGACCTACATCGGTGTGAAGCCATACAAATGCAACATCTGTGCTGCAGAGTTCATGTGGAGCAGGTACACACAAAGTTAGAGAAGAAGCTGCTAGAGCTAGTTCAGTCAGAGCCATAACCTGTGACTTAACAGGTAGCCAGGACACACTTGTGATGGCAGCCATGCAAGTGTGCAGAGGCCGCATATACGTTAAAGTGCGCCAGCCCTGGGCTGTCCTGTGTCCTGGACCCAGACACCTGAAGAAGGACATGCTAATGCACGTATACAATCCAGATACAATCTGTCTCCCGCCATATTTTATTGTGTTTGACATTTTGAAACACGCACGCATGAACAGTCTGAGGGTAAAAAGAGTTGGGTTGGGTGGTGACATATGTGAAACAAAAAAAGAAGGAAAGAACAGGGCCGAGAGACAAACACACAATGAAGGGACACCATCACACTTGCTATCGACTGCTAACCAAGGTTTATTTTCATGAACAACATGCATTGCATTGTTTCCCTTTCCCTCTTTATTTCCTTCATGGTAAAATGCGTCTTTTGTACCTTGCATCTCCTCGACTGATAACAATGTATCATAAACAAATAAATCGACCCAAAGAAATAAAGAATATTTCTACATGACGTGACAACTTGTAAGAAGAATCCCGACAATCACGTTTTGTTTGAAGAGCATCCATTGTAGATTGCATTACAATTTTTAACAATTTGTGAATGACACCTCAGGAGGAATCACGGAGGGAGAGGAGTATGTGGTATGAGAGATAAAAAACTGTGACCTCAGTCTCAAAAAAGTTATTTTTTTGGGGGGGCCGAGGGAGTTGACTGGACACTGTAACTACTAGAACTACAGTGAACTCCCCTTAACACGAACTTGAGGGGACCTGAGAAATCTGTTCGGCTTATCAGAAGTTCGGCTTAAGAGAAGTGTCCAATATATCATGCCTATAATGCTTAAATTGCTAATAGTTAATATCAAAAGACTTACATTAACAGACAAGAGAAAACCAGCGATTTATTTCAATGGCACAACCTTAAAAAGACTGAGATGTTTTTGTCCATCAGTTGTTGGCTAGCTAAACCATTCCGTAAGTTTTCGCTGCCTCTGTCCAGCAAGGTGTTGTCCAGTGACAAAAGATGACATCTGTCCAATCTGGCTCAAATATCGCTCAGACCCCTCACGCTCCTGGAAAAACTGGAGCAGCACACTGAGAGCACTCTCAGCTGCATCGCAAGTCACTGGTGCAACTTCAACATCACAGTCTTCATCCTCATCAACTTCAGTGTTTGAGGGTTCATCAGTGTGTAGCACCTCTTCAATGATGGCATCCATAGTGTCCTGCCTGCAGGTAGCAACATCTTCGTCCAGAGTGATGTAGGATTCGATGTCCACAGAGACACCTGCATTGCGGAGGTTAGAAAGCAGGCCGCTGTCCTCTTGCATTCCTTCAGAGTCTTCAACAAGATTCTGCGCAGGCATGCCGTGCTCAAGAAACCCTGCATGACGGAATGAGTTCGCAATGGTGGTTTCTGTCACCATATCCCAGGCACGTGCCAGAAGATGGAGCGCACTTAGCAGGTTGACTTGATAGTCTTTCTCAGTCTCCATGCACAACAGCATGCATTGGAGGAGCGATCGCCGATAATGTCGCTTCAGGCTGCTAATTACGCCCTGATCCATCGGCTGAAGCTTTGCTGTCGTGTTTGGCGGCAAAAACTCGAGCCGGATGGCCGAGAGTCCAGCGACATCACCATGGCCCGGGCAATTGTCGACAAGAAAAAGAACTTTCCTCTTCTCTCGCACAAAGCGACGATCCATGCCCCGCAACCACTGCTCAAACAGTGCCTGAGTCATCCATGACTTGGAATTCGCCGTATAGTCCACAGGCAGTGTCTTCACGTGTTTAAAGCAGCGTGGCGACTTGGCCTTGCCTATCACCAACAACTTCAGTTTGTCAGTCCCACTCATGTTCGCACCAACAAGCACTGTAATGCGCACCTTGCTGTGCTTACCTCCTGTGCACGTATCTCCGACAAAAGTCAGCGTCTTGTCAGGAAGCAGTTGATAGTTTCAACGCGGTTTCGTCCGCGTTGTACACGTCTGCGGGGTCGTACTCTTCAAGCAACTGTCGCAACCTAGAAGACCGCCAGTCCTGGCAAACAGTTTCGTCGACGGCTGCAGCTTCCCCAACAACGGAACGGAAAACCAGACCGTGACGCTTTCGGAAGCGGTCCATCCATCCATCGCTGCACGAGAACTCGATGTCCAAACGCGTGGCGATTTCCTCAGCTTTGGCACGTAGTACAGGTCCGTTGACAGGCAAATTTGCACTGCGTGCACGCTGGATCCACGTGACGAGGACGTCTTCTAGGTCCCTGTGTGCAGCTGTCCGCATCCTTTTTCGCTTCGGTCCGAAGTCTCCGTTGTTGAAAGACTCCAATATCCGAGTTTTGTCTTTCACAATTCCCGAAAGCGTGCTCTTGGGAATGCCAAACTTTTTCGCAATCGCTGTCTTCGAGAGCTTACCAGAATTCACCTCCGACAGTATTGCCACCTTCGTTTCAAGAGGAATCGACTGGCACGCCCGTTTCGACATTGCTGCGCTAGCGTGGCGAAGAAAACGTCGATGCCCCACGCAAAGAGAGACGCACGTGCAACAGGTTCGCTTATCAACATGGACGGCGAGAAGAGAAAGCAGAGAAAGTCGTGGTCGGAGCATTCGGGATGTCGTGCTGTGATTGGCCGGCGCCCCTCGAGCTGCATGGAGAATCCACCAATTGTGCTTTCCTTACTCTCTCCCGCTCCTCATCCGGGGGTCAAAGGGGTGAGTGCGCTTAGAACAGCGCTGACGCCGGGCGGAATGCAGAAGCTTTTCGGAGCTGACGCGGCCTAGGGTTCGCGCTAACCGAAGCGGCAGACTGAAGCGGTTCGTCTTAAGCGAATTTTTTTTACATGGGTGTCTATGGGGAATCAACCAAATACTTCCGTTTTGTTCCGCATATACGGAAATTCGGCTTAAGCGGGTTCGGCTTAACGAGAGTCCACTGCACAACTAGGACAACTACTACTCTAGAGACTTGATGTTACTGGGTTCCTCTAGGCAGGCACCTGTTTATGTACTGGCAATTTCCCTGAGACTATGCAAGTAGCCAACGTTATTGTGATTTACAAATGCAGTGACAGAAACTGTCCATCTAATTACCATCCCATTTCAGTGTTACCAGTCTTTTCCAAGGGTTCTGCACACATCATTTATAAATGACTTGCTGCTCATTTTAAAAATATGACCTCTCAGAAAGGCAGTTCTGATTTCGACAACAGAGTTCAACTGAGCTTGCTCGCCTTGCACTAAAAGAGGTTATAGTCAAACACGTTGAAAATTGGCTACTGACCTTGGGTGTGTTCATCGATTTCAGCAAGGCGTTTGATTCTACATCACACAAAAAATAGTATTACTCAAACTATAATGGTATGGGATTCGACGTACTGCATTTTAATTACTCTCGTCATACCTATCAAGCTGTTATCAGAAGGGTGTCGTTAATGGTTACTGTTCCTTTCTTATTAAGATACCACGAGGAAGTCTCCTAGGCCCTCATTTTCCATCTACGTTGATGAAATAGTAGTATATAACAAATGATGCTGATTTCATTATCTACGCTGATGATACCAGACTATTGTTCACCGGTCCAGGTCCTGAGCACTAGATGATACTGCAAATGGAGTGCTCCAGGTAGCAAAATCCTTGGCCAATTCCAACTGTTTCAAGATAAACGATAGCAAAGCTAAAGCAGATCTTTTTCGCTGCCAAAAATAAACCTTAAAAAAATGACACTGAAACTTATGATCAATCACACAGTTATCAGCTTAGTTCACAGTGTTAAGATTTTCGGTTTAATCTTTGCCTCAAACATGTCTTGGGCGCTACATGTCAGTTATGTTCACTCCAAGGCAGCAGGGATATTTAGTTATCTCTACAGATACAGAACAAGCTTATTGTCCGATTTCTGAAATTTCAGGAGCAAGAGAAAGCACTGGTGTGCTCCCTATTAAAGACCATCCCAGATGCACTTGTGGTCAAGCATCTTCAGGTTGCACTTTTTCAAATGTGCAGCTCAAGATCACCACAGCAACAACTGAACTGCAATTCGACAACATTGCACTAGTCACTATGGACGGCCGACCCGCGGAACAACCTCCAGACGAGAGCAAGTCATGTGGACTTGAATGCACGCCGAAAGCCAGCATGAAATGCCACATGTTTGCACACTGTCACTGTGAGTCTGAAAAGTGCCACGCTATTTCTCCGTCAGATGTTCAGATCGGAGGGGAGACTTTTGGGTGCAGCATCTGTCCCTCTGCATTCTCGCAGTCTGTGAGTCGCGAGAACCATGTGTTGAAGTGTACTGACGAGAAGCCATGCAAGTGTGATCTCTGTCCTGCAGAGTTAATCCAGAGCACGCACCTGCAGCATCACAAGAAGAAACACATAGACGAGAGGCCACACAAGTGCGATCTCTGTCCTGCAGAGTTCCGCCGGAGCACAGACATGCAGCGTCATAAGAGGACACACACGGGCGAGAAGCCATACAAGTGTGATGTCTGCCATGCAAAGTTCAGCAAGAGAGGGAACCTACGGCTTCACGAGCGGACACACACGGGCGAGAAGCCATACAAGTGCGATGTCTGCCCTGCACAGTTCCTCCGAAACGCAGACATGCAGCGTCACAAGAGGACACACACAGGCGAGAAGCCATACAGGTGCGATGTCTGCCATGCCGCATTCAGCGAGAGAAGGAACCTACAGCTTCACAGGCGGACACACACAGGCGAGAAGCCATACAAGTGTGATGTCTGCCCTGCACAGTTCTGTCGGAGCACGGACATGCAGCGTCACAAAAAGATACACACAGGCGAGAAGCCACACAAGTGCGATGTCTGCCATGCAGAGTTCAGCCAGAGAGGGAACCTCCAGCTTCACAAGCGGACGCACACAGGGGAGAAGCCATACAAGTGCAATGTCTGCCCTGCAGAGTTCAGCCGGAGTGGGCACCTACAGAATCACAAGCGGACACACACGGGTGAGAAGCCATACAAGTGTGACATCTGCCCTGCGGAGTTCAGCCAGAGCGGGCACTTACACCTTCACAAGCGAACACACACAGGCGAGAAGCCATACAAGTGCGATCTCTGTTCTGCAGAGTTTCGCCGGAGCACAGATATGCATCGTCATAAGAAGACACACACGGAGAAGCCATAAAAGTGCAATATCTGCCCTGCGGAGTTCAGTCAAAGCAGGTCCCTGCAACATCACAGGCAGACACGTGGGCGAGCACCCATAAAAATGCGACCTCTGCCTTGCAGAAGCCTCAGAGGTTCCTCAGAGAGCCTAATTCAGCCACAGTGTGAAGCAAGAAACCATACAGGAGTGTTCTCTGTTCTGCAAACTTGATTATGATGGATAGAAAAGAAATGAGGAGCTAAGTCATGACAAGATCAGACTGGCTACCCCTGTACACCAACGTAGAGCAAAAACGAAAAGGCGAATGGCAGTGAAAAGAAGAGTTCGGTCGGTGAAAGAAAAGGAAAGGCCACAGTCAAGCAGAGAGTCGGACACTGTGTGAGTCACAACATATACTAGTCTCACAGTTGTCTATCACAATCAAGCCAGTAGTCCCATAGTTCTACTGTGTAGACAGGGTGTCTACCAACCTAGAAAACCTGGAAAACAGGGAATTGTCAGGGAATTTTGATATGACTGGAAAAGTCAGGGGATTGTCAGGGAATTTGGCCAAAAAGCAAGTGAAGTCAGGGAATATCTCGGACAAGTACCATGATGATGCACGGCGAATTCGCGAGTGCCGACCGGTGGTTGAGCGGCGATGCTGCAGCAACGTTACCGCGAGTAGCAGTTTGCCAGTGCAACAAGTTCTGAGGCCAGAAAAGTAAGATAGCCTCACTAATACTTAATAAATGTTCTTTTTTATTAGGGATCTATATCAAAACCTAGGAGCAGGAACCAAGTTCCCTTTTGATTTTGTCAGGGAATTTGCTTGAAATCAGGGAAAACCTAGAAAAGTCAGGGAGTTTGAAGGCTGCAGTTTGGTAGACACCCTGGTAGAAGTCACAAGTTACGAGACACAGATCAACTTGGTAGGCTCAAGAAACCGAAGCAGTGCCTGCAATGTGACCATGGTGGTGTGCTGGCCAGTGACCTAAGGTGTTTGCAACATCGAAAGGGCAGGCATCTAGACAAACCAAGCTCGCTTTTAGGGCCCTGCAAATGTTGATGTACTGTAACAATCAGGGAGGATGTGTTCCGAGTCTTCTACGACACCGCATTGGCCACAGTTGGGGGTAGCACACCTGCCCAGCTTGTGCTGCAAACAAGCGCCTAAGGGGACGTTCAGTCAAAGCCTATGCACAAGGGCTGCAGCAGGTTGATGTCGACATGGAGGCACCTGGAACCTGAGGTCAGGGTCAACCCTGTATAACAACGAAGACTGTTCAAATGTAGACACCCAGTAGGTGGTGAACATTTGTTGTCTGAACCTGTGAATAATACTGCTCACGTCTCGCTCTTGGTGAAGTAAACAAGTTTCAGCTGGGCGCAGGGGCAGTGGAACGTTTTGAGTTCAGAGGGGACAAGACCTTGGTTGGCGCCCTCCCCCAATGTCCCAACCCAGATGTATGGGTTGGGTATGTATGCAGTATCTGTGGTTAGAAATTCTTGGCGTGACAAGGGAAGGAACATCCTTTAATCTCATGCTGGCATTGCTATAGAACAAGAGGAACACGCATGGTAGCGTAAATCCTAATCGTGGCGATGAGACAAGTAGACTCGGGTACAGGAAGGAGCCTTGGAGACCCGCTGTCATGAATATAGTCCCACTGTATTCCAGAGGGGTGGAACCTAAGTGCCTAAATGAAGGTAGAGCCCCAAGTGCTGGGCTCGGGATTCCTCCTTCTCTTTCCGTAGCTGCGTGGGCAAAAACGTCCTCGTCGATTCCCGACATCCTCCCAGGGTCAGCTGTGGTGTCATCGTGGGCCTCTGGCATGTACAAACGCTGGGCCGGACGCGACGTTTCTCTTCCATTTGCGAGTCTGATTGTGAAGCTCTTGAAGATCCCATCGTGCCACGGGTGTACGGCTACAACAGTGACGGTTTTCCGCAACAATGGTGGGACGCGGTCGTCTTCAACGATGACAAGATCACCAGGTTTCAGTGCTGGAGGGGCTATTCCATTTCCAGTGCTTCCGGAACCCTTCAGTGGCTTGCTGGCGTTGCGTAAAGTCAACAGTGTGCTCTCTTGATGGACATTCTCGAGAAGTGGCAGCTTGGCAGTACGGTTCCCGACAAGGAAGTGAGACAGGGTAAAAGGGAGCACCTCTTGAGGAACAGTGGATATGCTAGTGACGGGTCTGCTGTTTACGGCCACTTGGACTTCGTGAAGGATGGTAACGAGTTCTTCAAGTGTCTTGCGACGATGGCCGTGGGTCAGTCTTTGGGATGACTCCACCGTTGCGGATCATGCGCTCCCGCCACCCTCCCCACCAAAGGGCGGAAATGGTGCTAAACCTCCAAGTGATGCGGAGGTTGCTGGTGATATCTTGGACGGGTTCCGTGGACAGGAGAGTGAGGAGGGTGAGCGCATTGGTGGAAAGTGCAGGCATTGTCGGAGTATTCACGTGATGGAACACCGCATCGGGCAACGAAACGGCGGAAGGTGAGAAGAAACGCCGGGGCGGTCATGTTTGTGACGAGCTCGAGGTGAATCGCTCGAGTCACCGTGCACGTAGAGAGGGCCGCGTATGCTTTAGATGAGGCACTTGAGCAGACTCGGACATACAGCATGCCGGAGAAGTCCACGCCAGTGACGTCGAAGGTGGTGTTCAGTGTTACCCTCTTGTGGTGTAGTGGGGCAACAGGCGCGTATTCTGGACGAAGTCTCGTGCGGCGGCACCGCAGGCACCGATGAAGTACGCGTTTCACAGTTTGTCGTCCTTGATCAGCCAGTATCTGTCGCAGAGATCGAGGAGCGTTGTGTGAATGCTTGCATGGTAGAGGCAGAGATGGGCATACATGATAATAAGGGCCGTGAGGCGGTGATGGCTTGGGAGAAGGATAGGATGTTCTAGGTCACTTGGGTCAGGAGGGCTTCAAGGCGACCACCTACACAGAGAATGCCGTCACCATTCAGTATAGGTCGGAAAAGTCTGATTGCTGATGGTCGAGGGAGCTGAAGCGCAGAAGCCTCACTGACGAAGACGTCCTCTTGAAACCGCCGAAGCGAGTGGATTTTTGCCTGACTAAGCTTGCGTGTGGTTAGGGAACCGTGTATGGCCGACGCCGTGCGGCGAGCGTTAGCCACGAAGCAGTGCACCCAAGCGGTGACCCAGAGAACTGTGCGTAGATTGTCGTAGCGGTCCAAATCGAAAATGGCCGGTAACCTAAGCGAGGGTGCGAGGCAGACAGTGGTCTGCAGGATGTCTGGCTGCATTGTGAGCCAATGTAGCCACCGTAGGGGTTTGGCGGCCTCTCGCTCAGCAGACCCACCGAGAGAGAAGATCGGCGATGAATGGTTGGTTTGCCGTCCAAGTGCCCTGACGTGCCCTGACTTGGAGGAGGGCGTGCATCCCTGGGCAAGTGCAAGTACCCGTCGTGGTGGGGGGGTGCGAGGAGCATTCAGAACTGGTGCGTTGGATGTCGCAGAGGAGGGAAAATGATGCTGATGATGGATTCCTGAAGGAACGGCATTCGCGTGAGACGTGGTTGTATTTGCCGCAGCGGAAACAGCAACGTTTGGCTGAGATGTCTATGCTTGGCGTGGAAGACACAGCTGCGCGGCAATCTTGAATGGCGTGAGAGGGGCTGTTACACAGCTGACAGTTGTGTGGACAGTGATTTGTCGACCGAGCGGCTAGTGAGAGGGCTGTCGGGGAAACTGGCGGGCACCTCCCGTTGGGACACATGACGCTGAGCAAGCTTGCAATCCTCTCGGCTCTTGATATGACCGCGAAGGAAGGCCAGTAAGCTCGAAACTGTTTCGGAGCGTACGTCTGACATCAGCACCTGGCAGCTGAAGTGGACTCGATGGCGCTTTCTCGAGCTGTCGCTGGCGAAACTCGACGACCAGCTCTTCCAGAATGCAGCGCATTGCTACGCGGTGCAACACGACTGTGTAACAGGACTGAGGAACTCCAAGATTCTGTAGGCAACTGGTTCTAAAGATAGTGCCATAGACCTGTCGCAACTTCTCTACACCTTGGGCCGAGGATACAGGGCGCAAACTGAGAAGCTTATCGATGTGAGCATCTACAAGTTCCGCTTGTCGACCGAATCGATTCTGTAAAGTCGTGATCACCGTGTCATAATTGGCTTCAGAGATGGGATTTCCCTCGATGGAACATTTCACTGGACCCGACAAGTAGGATAGTAGATATTTAAACTTTTCGATTCTGGGCAAAGCTTTGCAGTTATGAATTGTGGTTCGTAAGTGATCCCAAAACGCTTGCCAGTCCTCTGCCCTGCCCGCAAACGTGGGGATCAGCACCTTCGGAAGAGCCACCATTCTAATGCTGGATGGAAGCTGGTGAGGCTCACGAGGAGTGTTTGCGACTTCAGGACTGGGCTCGACAATGCGACGAGCTCTTGCCAAGCCGAGGTAGATATTGTCCTGTTAACGCGTAACTGCAGTGTACTCATCTTCGAACGCGTCATCGCCGACTTCGTCCTGGATTTTGGAGTCCACCTCTCGCAACTGTCCAGCCAAAAAAAAAAAAAAGAACTCCCCTTGCGAAGTTGTAAATCTTTATTTTCGGGGGTGGTATCCCGTGAGGCCTCAGTGTCGCCATCGAAAGGGCAACTGTGAGTACCAACTTATTTTCACTCGATTAGCTATACATTTGCGCGCATATTTCAGATGCAATGCCCCACCTGCAGCCACCAATTACCTGAGGGGTCCCATATTCGCGTTCTCGTGGTGGGAGGCCCGGAGGCTGCACCGCCTCCCTATAGTGAAGCGCCTCCACCGAGGTATTTAGAGCAACGACAAGAACTCGGTAGGGGGCGCGGGTTGGCGCTCAATACGCACACGAACGACCAGCCGGTCGAGGACGACGACGCGCATAGTGACGAAACGACGACGAGGACGACGACATAGGACGAGGACGACGACGAAAAGTGAATAAAACACAGCGATAAAAAACAGTGTTCTAAAAAACAGGGTGGAGAATAAAGGACACCAGACGTTTTTAAGCAACTTTTTTAGCAGATTTATTGATTTTAGGTCATTAGCGGCGAGATAATCGGAAAACAGGGATACAACGCTCTTCAGTGATTTCCTTTTCGCCAACAGTGTCGCCACGATACAACAGTACACACCACACATTGGAGAATACAGGCTTTGGATACAGACATCATTATATTCGGCGATGGCGAGGCGTTTCAGCTCTGGTTCGATGGGCGGCAATCTGAAGGAATCAAAGAGATGAGGTCATCCTTCATTTTCGCGTACAGAATCCAGTGTTCCCTGGATTGCTGTCGCCGATCGGTGTTCACTACGATTATACCCGGTCTATCCAGCGCGGGCAGACGGTCGTCTCGAGCGTATACACCACGGAAGAGTGCCGAAGTGTAATCGTTGTACTTCAGGAGTCTCTCGATATCTTGCTCGAACATCGCTAATCCAGTGTGACGTTCCTGTTGTTATCGATGGACATGATTCTCACACTCTCGGACAGTACCAATACAGTCGTGGGTTCGACCAAGGCACGTCGGAACTTGAGTTGCAGACGAACGTTTCCACGCCTGATCGGTGACAGGTGGACGGAGGATTGATCGGGATCCACTGCGTAGTACAGTAGGAACTTGTTTCCAACATAGTGGTCGTATTCGTAGGAAACATCCTTCTCACACAGCTGCTCCAAGAGGTTGAAGTAGCCTCGGTGGTTCAGGTTATTTTTGAAGTCGAACGTGTCTATTCGCTGCGTCCCGTTCACGGTGAGCGTCGCCGACTCAATGTCGCAGTTCACAAATCGGTACGGGTCCCGATTGAATGCTCCCTGGTAAGCTAGATTGGGCGCGAATGCGACCACCACCTTAGACGGTATCTTCTCTGGAAATAAATCTTCCAGGCATGCATCCAGGTTGCCAACTGGTAGCGAACGAATACGAGATTCACTTCCAGCCAGTGTGTAGAGAGCCTTGCGCTGCTGCAATTCCGTTTCGTGCCCGAGGAATAGGCTGGGAGACACGGTGATTTTCTTTATGTACAAGGTGGCACTCATGATTTCTACTTTATGCGTGTGCTGCCCCTGATCGGTCTTCATAATGCGGAATTCGTCGGGGCCTTGATAAAAAACAAGCCTAATTTCCACTCCCGATATGAGTAGCTTAGGCTGCAGGAAAATGTCCGAGTTGATCTTGGAAACCAGGTCGATGGTCTTGCTACCACGTGTGAGGTTGTATCGTTCGGTCGGTCCACGAGCGCGAATGTTGTTTTCCGATTGACGCGCTTCTTCTTGCGTGTACAGACCCGCTTTATGCACAGTATTTTGCTCCGTGGTGCTGGCGTGAAGCAAAATATCCAGGTAGCTTCTATAGCTATACAAATCATTATTCGTAATCATGGTCTGATTCAAGAAGACGGCTACGTTCTCGAAAAGCGAGCTGGCGAACGCGTTGACGGGGTAGACCTCGTCGTAGGTCGTCCGATCGCCAGCGTGTGTTTCCGGTAGCGAACCATCGTCACGTACGATGCGGACTTTCGTCACTATGTGCACGG
Organism: Ornithodoros turicata; assembly: GCF_037126465.1. NCBI lineage: Eukaryota > Metazoa > Arthropoda > Arachnida > Ixodida > Argasidae > Ornithodoros > Ornithodoros turicata. The sequence continues at coordinate 273,564 of NW_026999412.1, forward strand.
AATTCAAATCGAGATAGTGATGCCCCAAATTCGAAAGCTGGAACTCTATGACGGAGGATATGTCAGCGACCGGGTAGAATACCTCATATTCCCCCTTCAGTATATGCCACTGCGTTCCCGGCACGGAAAATAACTGTGTTTCCGACTTATCCAACAGAGGAGTGTCGGGATGTACGACGTTAATCGTGCCCATCTCGCAACTAAATTGTGGCCGCGCAACCGGCGTGATTTATGCCGTCGAAGACGTCCGGTTTTCTCCTCTTTCTTCGCCCGCCGGCCCCTCCGAGGTCTCGGAGAATTTCGTGGCCCGTATCTTTCACCGATCTTTTAAGCGCACTTCGGAAAGAGTCTCCCTCCGACAGATTTTTGGCCACGCGCTTAGCGACTGCAACAGCCGTCTTTTTTAAGTAGGGCGATACGCGTTTAAAGAGTGGAATAGCGAAACGCCCGAGCTGAGAAAAGAAATTGCCTCCCCTCTGGTACAGGTGCGACCTGTATACCGTCGGAACGCCGAATCCGTAGATTGGTACCGCTTTAGTGTACATGCTTAAAGTGCAGCGTCAGCGTCGATCTACCGTGATTTTGTAGCGGTACCTTGCGACCCGTGTCGTAGCGTATAGAGACGGTGACTGAGGAAATTTTGCACTGCACTAACTTAAAATACTGAACAGGAAGAAAGCTGAAACTCAGTTCTTTCGTTCTATCGTATATGAATGGAATTAATGTCAGTATTGGATGCCACCCGTTTCCCACTACGGTGTGATGCATCTTTATTTTCATTCATAACTCCTAGCGCGATTGATGATCGTCTCCAGGACTCTTATTTCTTCCTGACATAGTTCCTGAAGCTCGCGCAGTGATTGCTCCCTGTAAGCCGACAGGTACTCATCCAAGATTTCGCGTATGATGTCCCGCAACTTGTTTGCGGTGATACGGGAGCACAATATGTGGCAGCACATCTTGACGAAGTTCTCTCGCTCGTGTGACGCCTCAAAGCGGAACTGTGCGGAGTTGATGCACCTGAGTCGCACCATCTGGTGGCATGAGGTAAGTTTGGACGTATGAGATAGATACCCAATTGGGTTAGAACCATCTGAAGCCACTGCCGAGCGATCCGCGCACCATCGGGCTGGCGCCGGTGAAGGCTATGTTCAGTAGGCCAATCAGGACTGCTAGCCATTATGGTGGGCTTAGAACGGACAAATCAGCATGAAGTGGGCGGAGCCAGTAGATAGGTAAGTTTGAACTTCTGAGATAAAGCCGCAGCGGATCTGCCGTCGCGCTGGTGAAGGCGGGCCAATCGGAGCGCTGGGAGAGTAGGACCAATCAGCGGAGCTGGTTAATTAGCATAACGGATCGGCGTGCACCAATCAGTGTGGAGTGGGTGGAGTCAAGTAATTAAATGAGTACAAAATGCCATCCAAAAAAAATCAGATTAAGACATCTGATGAAAGTGTGTGTCATTATACCGAATAGCGCGAAAGGTTTTGATGTGTGCAATTTGTTTCCCAGAAAAAAAATCACATAAACATAGCTCCGTGCGTTCACCCTTAACTCGCCACTCCAGCTATAACGAGGATGAGGAGGTATGCTACGTCACCGATGACGGTATAAGGAGACTCGTTCTGGTTCGTCGGTCAGTGGGGTCAGCGGCTTGTCCCTTGGCCGCCGTAAACCTGTTTTGCCGGTTCTCCCGGAGAATTGGGGATAGAAGGAGCAGCCGAAGCATTACCGAGCAAGGAGAAAGGCTTTATCAGAACCCCGAACAGCCGAGTAGCAGAAGACAGCGTAGTAGCAGACATTTCTCTAGGCCAATCAGTGAGCGCGCTCCTTATAGCGTCAGCGCGAGGTTCCAGGCAGATCACTGACTCGTACTGCTCTTCACCACTGTTGCGCATGGTAGATTTTTGCGGCTTATTTTAAATTCAATTTCTGTGATAATTATGACTCTGTGGTGTAAATTACTTCGCATGGTGCATCTTACTGGCCTACTTAAGAGATTTATAGGAAGAAAATTGGGTGTTAAAAATGACTTCTGTGCTACTTTAACATAAAAGGGGCGGAGCTATGGTGAACCAATCAACGACCAGCGGGCTTAGCATGGTCCAATGAACGTGAAGTGAGCGGAGCCAACTAATTAGCATAAAGTGGTGGAGCTACGATCAACGATCAGTAGGCTCGGTGTGCGCCAATCACTGAAGTGGGCGGAGCCAAGCCAACTAATTAGCATAAAGAAGCAAAGCTACGATTGACCAATCAATGATCGGTAGGCTTGGCGTGGACCAATCAAGGTGAAGTGGGCGGAGCTAATGGCGGCCAATCAGATGGCTTTGGATTTGGCTTGTGTTGTATTACAAGTGGATTGTGTTGGCTTAGAACTCGATTTTGGCTTAGAATTCGATTAGAATAGGCCGTCTTGGAATAAAAAAAAGTGGTTCCTATGCCGTCTCTAAGTCTACTACTTGTGTTTTGGGCGGGGATTTTTGCGCGGTTTATTCTGAAACAATATATTTCGAAAGTGTTTTTCTTAAAATGTTTATTCTTAAAGATTTGTTAGTGTAACTCCCCCCTGTGCTTGAGAAAGCGGCTTCGCGAGGAACAGGAGAAAACCAGTCGTCTTGCCCTTGCCCTGCTGGACAAAATTGGTAAGTGATTACAGGGGGTTTCACCTAAGGATAAAAAATTCTCTCTGGCGACGTACTCGCTGGAGGATCGTCGGACTTTCAGCAATTACCTACTGGAAACTTTTGCCACCATTGAGGAAAGCTTTGGACATTTTTTATTAATTGTGGGAAATTTTTTTTTCAATTGCACTTTGAAAATTGCTGAGGGAACCTCCCTTTTTTTACAGAAACATGATGTCCTCCACCGATAACCACAGACCCAGCCTAAACTACGCAGGGTATCGCAACGGAAATAATCTAACAAAATTAGGAAAGGTACAGCTCTAGCCCCACCTGCTCAGTTGTCGCAAAGAAAATCGCAAAGTACTTGCGGGGTGGGGAGGGGAGGAAGTCTTCCGGCCTCTTGTTTTACCTTTCTTTTCCCTGATTTGACCTTGATGCTGGCGACAACCGACTTATCAAAAAGAAAACAAAACTGTCTTATCACTGAAATCAAGGCAGATGAAGACGGGGACGCACTCTCGCAGATTTCGCGCAGATTTCGCGCGCGTTCATCTGCGAAAATCAAGCACGCGGGGCTAAAGCCTAATTTTTACTGAAAAAGACTATTTTCGTTGCGATACTGTTCATAGTTTTAGTTGGGTCTGCTGTTATCCGAGGAGGACTCCATATTTCTGCGAAAAAAGTGAGGTTCGCTTGGCAATTTTCAAAGTTCCATTGAAAAACATAAATTTCCTGGAATTAAAAATTGTCTAAAGCCTCCCTCAATGGTGGCAAAAGATTCCAGATGGTAATCCGAAGTCCGAAAGTCTCACAATCCTCTGGCGCGTACGTAGCCAGTTAGCATTTCTTATCACCTTAGGCGGAACACCCTGCATGTGGGACAGTTCAGAGTCAGACTGCATAATGCTACCATCGTGGGCTGGAGTTTATGCACGCTATGTCAGCCCGCATCATCCATCCGTAAATGGCGCTTCAGTTTTGCTTTTATTTATTTATTCAATGTACCCCAAAGATCCTTGGGGTGGGATAAGGATGGACATAATACATGTAAATACATCCGGACATAATATACAGACAAGAAAAAGAAAGGATGTACATGGGTTGTTACGCGTGCATCACTAGGAAGTAAAACCTATAAGCATATGCCAAAACAGAAAAAAATATAGGAAGAGTGTACAGCAAAGCCTAACCTGGTATTGTACGTATAAATTTGGTGAATACTGAATTATGTGCATAAGTAATGAATGATGGTCCGTGATATGTGCTATTTGTGATGGGAGCTCGTTCCAATCAATTGCAAGAAGAATGATGTAGGAAATGTGTCCGTGTTGTAGTCGTAGCGAGAGGCTTTGTACTGATAATCACGACGGGGAAAGATTAGCGGAGAAGAGAAAGATTAGAGAGAGATTAGGGATATGTGCGGCTGGGTAACATGAAAAAACCTATGGAAGAGGGATAACCTTGAAATGAGACGGCGGTCAGCGGATGAGGCAAGGCAAAGCTCCTCTTTGATTGATGTTATAGAGGGAAAACGAGAGTAGTCGCTGACATTGCTGCTCAGTTCTGGATGGATTCAATTGCCCGAGAGAGATAATACTGATAGGGATCCTGCACTGCGAGGTGAACTCAAGTTTGGGCCGTGTCAGAGAAGCGTAAGCAAGGTTTTTAAGATGTCTGGGTGCTAACTTAAAGGTCAGCTATGCCGATATCCCAAATAGTCGAAACGGTTGTGATATTCTGAAAGCCCACATCCAGCTCTCCCCAAAATACACCTTCATTCTCTCAGTTCGGTACAGTACCATGTCAAAAAAATAGGTAATTCATTCCGAAACACACATGGGCGCAGCCATTTTTATGACGTAAATGCGCCCGAACGGGCATTGTGATTGTGACGTGTACGCGCCTTCGTACTTGTCAGTGGATTTCAGCTACGGCTTCTCGCGGCTTCACGTATCTGTGCTTGAAGATGGCGGACAGCCGGGTTCCACCGTTCCGCGATAAGTAAACAGTGCAGCAGCTGCGAACTCATTCGCGAACCAACCTCTGTGCGATGTTGTGACTGGAATTCGTCGTTTGTGTTTTGTGAGCACGTACAATTTGTATCAAGTCGCGTCTGCGTTAGCCCCTTTACAGCACTTGCCCATTGTAGAGGCTGACGTTTCGACAGCCGTGTCAGCAAGAAAGTGCCGACAGCCTTTTATTACTGCAGGAAAATTGTGCTATGTATTTGAGAAACCGCACACTGCTATGGGACAAGTTTTACGTACCATTATCAATGTGCAACAGCGTCGACGATGGTATGTAACGACGAAAGACGTAAAACGAAATACAAATCACATTTTAAACTTTTTGTGGGATTCTGTGCATTTTCCAGAAGCTTTCTTTGAATCACGCACTCCCATGTCACGCTGCGTTGTGTGGTACGCTACAAACTACTGTATTTTATGTCTAACATCTGGATATTGTTTGTAATGAACACCGTCGCACAAAAACATGCACACGAAAGCTCCAGTAGCCATGTGGTTGCACACTATGCAAACGCAAAAGAAGTACCAGAGCACATATTGCCACTTAGAAATGTGGTGTCTGAAGAGTTAGGGCATAGCATAGATCCTAGAAGTCAGGTGCACCTTATCCTTCTGTAGAGTGCTCTTTCAATTCACAACTCAGCCCATGGGGTGTAAAAGTATTAAAGGCAGTTATGTGACTTGTCGTCGTGGGTGACATCACTGGCCAGCCTCGGGATTAATTCCGTGCTCAGGAATTATTGTACAAAGCACTTTGTATGTAGGACGTGATCAGCAATATGTAAGTTGCAACCTTGTCTGCAGCATTCTCGATTGCCTCTTACCTTTACAGTTCGAGACACGTTATCAAACCATTTGCAAAGGGCACTCTTACAGGGGCCGTGTAACTTGAGTTTTTAGTATAAAATTTATAAAAATATAAGTATACAATATGTAATATGAAATTTATATAAAATCAAAAATAACATTTATAGAAAGAATTTATAAAAAATAAATAAAAAGGCTTCATGGAAGCAATCCGTTAGCATACCCATTGCACATGAAGCACAATTATATATGCTTGGACATCATCTAATTAATCTTCTCAACCATATGTGTGGCTGCATATGAAATTTTTTATGCGCATCCTCTACCTTCCTATTCCTACATGTGCACACGAATAACAGTGCATATATGTGAAGTGGCAAAAAGCAACGCTAGACTCTACCATCATTGTGCTCCTTTAACTTTTCCACATTTATGTCTGGTGAACAGGGAATATCTCACTAGAAAAGAAGACATTTGTGCATTGTTTGGGAAGCAAATAAATATATTTATTTACATTTTCCATAAATCAACAAAGTTGTGACCTGGTGCAAATATTAATGTCAACAAGTAAAGTACTTACAAATTATTCCTATGTGCTCAAATGCAGATATGACAATTCTGTTTTTGTACCTCAGCACAGTACAGTTTCAAAATTAACAAACTGCACAGCATCAGCAATCTTAAAGTATCTGAAGAGGGGAATCACATAAAGCTCCAATAATAGACTGTGCAAACAAAGCTAAAAAAAAAACAAAGTACTTAAGAAAAATCTGATTAATCGGTTGCCGTTGTGATATGTACTACTATGCACAATTCATGAATGGAACATGTTACCTCACTGCATTGCCTCCATGTGAGCACTAGAACAGGCAGCTTTTTAGGTCGCTCTTTCCGTGTTTTTCTATTGTCTTTTTTTGTTTTCTGTTTTTGCATTAGCAAGCATGGCCATAGTGAATCACAAGCAACCAAGGACAGGATGAGACATCTACAATGCGACTGCTAGCTCTAAACTGATATATTTATTAGCAGACTCTGGAATATACACACATATGCTGCTAAGAAAATGACAATTTAACCAATAGAATAACGGACAAGAAAAAGGTTATATATCTTCCCCTCTCCTCATTCTATTTCACAGGCAGCCCTAGTATCATTCTCAGTGTGTCCGTGCGTTCCCTTTGAGATAATGTATCTCTGACAGAAGCAAATCCAACAGCAGACTGCTTACGGATGCAACTATCTTTGATTTCTCTAACCACTTGTTATTTAACCGCTGCCTTGAGCTGTGTGTTCTGGAAATTTAGGCAGCATCCAGAGTCCCTGCAATGTGTTGCCATGTTTCTCGAGGGCCTGTGTTTCACTATGGCTCTCAGATACAAACTACAGCATTTCAACACAGTAGAAAACAAAGATTTGTAAATAGCATCTGTTGATTGCACTGTACATACCCCCCACATAAAGGATCATAGTGGATACTACATCTTGTGCGATAATGTCAGGAGCACAAAAAATATAGATTTTAAACCACTCTTACGTCGTAGTAGTAGTATTTGTGTGAAGCTGCGCAATTCCTGTCCTGCAAATAATTTAAACCATATGTTTCATCTGCCAGCGTGATGATCCCCTTAAAAGCAATTCACACTTGGCGGGAACTACCGGTTCTGAAACCTATCCCTGACATGTGTAGCCATCAGGGAGGAAACCCAAGGGCTGCGGTGGAAAAGACAAACACACGCGGGCTATGTTCTCTCTGTGTATCAGCTGCTCTGGCTAGGTTTCTATTCACGCTTAATGGCCTGTATCAGTAATGCATGAAGACCACTGCTAAGTTGTGTTGAGAAACACGACTTTATGTTTGCCATGTCTAAATGAAACGTACCTGACCTGATCCAAATTAACCGTTCTGAGTCTGGAACACACAAAGAAAAAAACGCAACACACGCCACAACATTAACAGATAGCAAATGAGCTGTAGCGAGCTCCACCTTGGGACAAAGTCAACAAGTAATTCACCAAAAGTCAATGAGCGCCTGAAATGTAACATCTCCAGTGGCGTAGCCCGACCTCAAAGGTAGGGGGGGCTCGATACGAAAACTCCCCCCCCCCCCCGCTGATCCTGTGTCGACAACACACACATACTTGTGCACACTTCAAACTGAGGATTAAAAAAGGGAACGAAAATAGTTGATTTAGACGTTCACAGTACGATTACATGTATAGGCTGTCATGACCAATGAAGTGGTGTCACGAGATTGGAAGTATTTTGAAAAGCTCATACTTTGAAAACCATTCAAGAATGCTTCTTAGATAGACGCCATGAACTGCAAGAACTTTCGCGATAGTCACACTGGTCCCCCCCCCCCCCCCATATATTATGTTCTCGGATTTGCACGATTTGTGTGGGTCGGTCCGTGGCAGGTAGGGGGGGCTCGAGACCCCCTAGCCCCCTCGTGGCTACACCACTGAACATCTCTGACTGGTAGCAGGATGGCCCACGTTCAATTCCTGGTGCTAGCACTGACTGGCTTTTTCATGAATTATTTGTTGGAAGTTTCGATGTGCTTGAGAACCATTCGTCAACCATTGTATCCTCATGAGGTGATGAGGGTTTGTCATCCCAAAGAGACTCCCTTTCTGGCATGTGTCCTTATGGATGCTCATCACTGCAGAAAAAAAGAAAGAAAGAAAGGAAAAGCATTTAATGACAAGAAATGGATAGTCGCATTTACTGCATAATGATTGTGCACAACAGAAAGAATACTTTTGCACAGAAAGCTGTACTTCTTGATGTCTAACATAAAGTTACAAAATTCCAGAATATATGACATGTTGTAAGGTAGAGAATAAGTAGAGTTATTGAGTTGTCGAGTTGAGTTGAGGGGGCAGTTGTACCCCCTTTTTATTTTATTATATATGATTATATAATTATCTTTATGTCTCTCTCTCTACATTACATGTCTCTACATGTCTGCCTCACTCTCTACATTACAACATGTTTTATATATTCTGGGATTTTGTAACTTCATGTCAGACATTGACAAGAGCAGCCTTCTGCACGAAAGTCTCGTCTCATTAAAATTTAGATGCTCTCAACAGTCTTCTTTCTGTTGTGAATCTCTATCGCAGCATACCTGCACATTGCTGTTCTACGTACTGTGACTTTGCAGTAAGAGTATGGACTTTGGGTAAAAAGACTACACAGCACTGCTCAGGTATTTTTGCCTATCGAACAGTATGTATGTATGCAGTATACACACAGTATTTGTGCACCGGACCCACTAAAAATGTAGTGAATGTGGCATTGCCCAGGGTAATGCACCAAGTTGAACACAATTATTGTAGAATCCAGGTATTTAGCTTACATGTCAAGCCAGTACCACACCAGTATCCAGTGTGAAGTTGTGACAAATAAATAGTTTCCATTTTTCTTAGCTCTCAGAAAACAGACAGTGAATTAATAAGAGTAGACAATGTTAACATGAATTCTGGGCTATTCTTCAGTTGAAGATTCACAGATAGTAAAGGCACCTTCCTCAATGGACGTTGATGACACTGAAAATTCTAAAATGTTATCAGAGGCGACATCAGCTTTCGTGTGTCAAAGGATTGTATGTCCAACAGTAATCCAGCTAACAGTAACAAAAATGTGCAAAAGACAAATTAACTGAACTAATGTAACATACCTTCTATATCAGACAGTAAAGCTTATAACTCCCCATCCACAGGAACCAGTGTCCAGACAGCAAAAGTGCTTGAACTGGGAGATAGCAGCTAATCGGAATGGCGATCTTTGTTTTCCACCCTGGAACCACAGGTTGTAACTTTGAGGGCAGATTTAAAAGTGGTGTCAAAATGTCTGCATGCGAGTGCACATGAAAAGTTGAACATAGATGAATACTCAAATTATAACATCACATTGTCATACCTGTTGGTGGAGGTGGACTGCAACTAACGTGTCAGCAATTTCTTCATGACCAGATGCAAGCCAGATCATGCTTCATTTCCGCCTTCAGCGTGCGCCTGTGATAATTCAGAAGTTAGATTGTCAATAGTACTATTGTGTTGTTAATCGTGGTTATATCAGAGTAAGCGCAGTAGGACAGCTGCACAATCGATTCATTAAGCTTGCTATTTTTTATATCTGAACCTCGACTTACCATTTTTTGCTCTCGTTTTTTGCCTTGATCCTCCGTGGCACGTTCAAAATGTTATGCGTCGGGCACCTCAGATTTTCATCAGACGATTTCGTGCCGAGATTACAAATTGCCTCTGGAGTCGCGCGTAACCTATGATAACATTCGTGGACGAAATCCTTGCAGTGGAAATTAGCAGGCACCACTGTCAGCCAAGAGCTTCGCACTGCTTGGTCTTTTGGCAGCTTATAATAGGTAACACTTGAATGCACCGATGAATTGTTCTAACAGCGTAGCACTCTCGCATCTTCGACAACTTCGCCGTGGCATATTTACGATTCATATCGCTCCAGCCCATAAAAGGCAAGGTCAGAACAAGGAAGTGCACTTTCCCAACGACGCTGTGCAAAAAAAAACATTCACATGCTTTGTTTCCGGCTTAGCAACAACATAACAGCTGTTCGCTTATGTACGATGCACAGAGGAGGAAACGAAAGAAGCCAAGCAGCCAAGCCAAGAGTCCATGCCAAGCCAAAGACAGATAAACCGAGACCAGTGACGTCGGTGCGCCCGTGCGCAGGGTTTGCCGACGGTCTGACGGCCGGGCGTGGGAACTAAAAAAACTGTTTTCTAAAAAACTACGAACAGTTGGAGCAAGATATTTCGCACACATATTCAGTGTTCGGTAATGAACACACAGCGCGAGTATCGCTCAGTTCTGCGGCACTTCAAAATCGGCATATCTGACCTTTAAGCAGGGGGTCCCCGAAATCCACCATTAAGAATAAATGTTTAAGAATAAAACATTCAAGAATAATCCGCTTAAAAAACACACGGTTAAAAATATATCTCCTATAATAAACCGCTTACTATCCCCGCTTAGAAATCACCGTTTAATAATCCACCATCAAAAATAAACTGTTTCAAAATCCCCTCACCATCTAGCACGGAGGCGGGCTGATTGCAATCTACGCCGGGTTATATCATGTTATGTTAGGTTAGTTTAGTTTGGTTTCGGTTAGTTTGGGATAGTTTAGGCTAGTTTGGTCGGGTGTATCCCGTTTGAAACCATTAAAAATAGTCTTTCAAAAATAAACGCGTTAATACCCACTGTTAAAAATTATCTCCCAGAATATACGCTTAAAAATCAACGCACAAAAATATTCGCCGAAATATCCCCGTTTAAATAAAAACGCTAAGGAATCCACGGTTAAGAATATGTCGTTAAAAATAAATCGTTTCAGAATCCCCCCAAATCCACCCTACAGTTGCTAGAGTCATGTGGTATGGCCCAAATCAAGGTGAACTGCAAGCAAGCGGCTTAAACTAACCTCACAGGACCAAACTAGCCTAAACTACCCCAAAACTAACCTAACATACCTACCTGATCTAACCCGGCGCAAATTGCAATCAGCCCGCCTCCGTGCTAGATGGTGAGGGGATTTTGAAACAGTTATGGTGGATTATTAAACGGTGATCTCTAAGCGGGGATAGAAATCGGTTTATTTTAGGAGATATATTTTTAACCGTGTATTTTTTTAGGCGGATTATTCTTGAATGTTTTATTCTTAAGCGTTTATTCTAAATGGTGGATTTCGGGGACCCCCTGTTTGGTCCTGTGAGGTTAGATTAAGCCCCTTGCTTGTAGTTCACTTTGATTTGGGCCATACCACATGACTCTAGCAACTAGAGGTCGTTTTGGGGGTATTCTGAAACGATTTATTTTTAACAATATATTCTTAACCGTGGATTCCTTAGCGTTTTTTTTTAACGGGGATATTTCGGCGATTATTTTTGTGCGTTGATTTTTAAGCGTATATTCTGGGAGATATATTTTTAACAGTGGGTACTTGCGCGTTTATTTTGAAAGATTATTTTTAATGGTTCCAAACGGGATACACCCAACTTAAGCTTCCATCTGATGTAACCAAGCGAGCTGTTACATTGTCTGTTATGAATCCCACGTGTTTGTTCCACGACAGATCAGCAGAGATAATGACGCCTAGGTATTTATATGTGTTAGCGTAGGAGAGGGCGTTGTTGTCCAGAGAGTAAGAGAAAAGAGGGAATCTCATTGTCTTACGACAGGTAAAGGACATGCAGCTACACTTCTGAAGGTTAAAAGGGGATATCAGCCGCGGCGTTTCGCCGACATCGGCACGAGATGGCGCCGGGTTCTAGACAGCCACCAGATGGCGCTATAGGCGCCGGGTGCCGTAACCAGTACCGTTGTTCAGGAAGTGCGCAATACACCGCTGGGGCATGTAGTTCCAACAACACGCGTGACCTTGTTGCATTTGTTCGGATCGACAAGAATGTACAGCTAGTCTCCTAAGAAAAGAGGGGTGTTTGAAGAGAATACAGCTTTGTGGGACAAATGTGTCTGTGGTTTCTTCCTTGGTTCGCACTCTGTTCGACTTGTGTATCGTCTTGCTGCTTTTGACTTACACAGTGCTCCTCACTAAAATCTCCCGGCTGGATCAGTCGAAAACGGATCATGTAGGCGAAATAATTTATTTTGGGTTGGTATTAGTGATGCACCGGCCACAAGATATGCCGTGTAACGTTCATTTGCATACTCTTTCCAATTAAATAAAAATTAACTGATGAATTTCGCATGCGATGGTCTCCGAGCGTCTACCCCATGAAGGAGCACCTTCAGGAACTGCATTTTAGCGACAATCAGAAATCGGCACGTAGTGGCTAACACTGCTAGCGCATGGTCCGCCAACTTGGTCGAATGCCATTCGGTCGAACGCTGTTTGATTGAAGACGTTTTATCAAACGCCACTTGGTCGAATCGAAAGACACTTGATCGAACGCCGAACTATCAGAAGGCCGAAAAATCATAACACCGAACTGTCAGAATGACGAAAGCTAAAAGGCTGAAAATCAGAAGGCTGAAAATTGAAAGGAAGGTGCACACATTGGACAGAAGGGATTGTTCTTTTCATAGATTATGAAAAAGTTTTGTGGCTATTGTACTAGAAATCATACAATTGGAATGTATAGCATTTGGTGCTCAGAAGCAGACTGGCCAGAGAGAGAGAGAGAGAGAAAACAACCAGCAACAATAACCTGCGACATGTTTACTACAAAAAGAACGTATCTTCTGGGTGAATGGAATGCCATTGAATGAACTCTAGAGGAGAGCTTCTCTACGTTTGAGACGTCCCCATTTTTGTAGATATGTTCCAATATCCAACTCAAACTCTGCGTTTGTGACCCGAACGTGATTTTAACAAGGTTTAGAAAAAGGTTGACTGGGTAAAGTTCAATTCAAGAAATCAAATTTACTTCAGTTGAATATGAACACAAATATTCTTTTGAAGGTGGCAAACCAATGCGCCGGAGGAAAGCCTTTAATCCAAAATTTCCCAGTAGGGTCATTTTCCTAGAGTCATGTGACACGTTTCCCGACATGACACTGATTATGTGTGCGAAATAGTTATCCCAAACTCCTCGCGGTTTTTCGAAAAAGTGAATTTTTAGTTTCACTGACATTCCATCTTGTGGCCCGCAAACCCTGTGTCGACGACACATTCGTGGTCTGCCGGGGGGTGTATATCGAAACTACCCATCCGCGTTTCAACCCGTTGCAGTTGTGCCCTTTCTCAAAAGTGCCTTCGCAGTGCGCCCGTCGCGAAACAAACCGTACCGGTTTTTCTCAAAACAACCCTTTCGCATATCTACCGGTATCATTCCTACCCGAAGATATACGAGATGCGTGTCGACCCTCTTCTTTTTTTATATATATAGTGTCAGTACCCCCAATCTAATGTTGTTGGCCAACTTGGGGCCTTGTCGTGTTTACCCTAATGTGTGTTCATCCTCAGAATAGCTACTTTTCGTTATCCCCATAATTCGTTCGTTCGCCACCCTCCCCACCTCATCACCACAATATATATGTTGTCGTCGTTCGCCTTACACTGCGAGACGATTGTTCCCACGAGAGACGACCCACGAGGCCGTTTTCGTCTTTTGATTGTTTCTCCCACCGACTGTTCTCTAATGTGCAATGAAAACCAAGAGTTCAAGTGGTATACTTTCTTACAGAGCTAATAAATGCAGTGAGCAGCCGAGAACATAACATGCAGCACGTTTATTATCAAAGTAAGCTGCAGAGGATTCACTCTTTGTGTCTGTCGTTCGACAGATTGCACAATGTACGTTACAAGCCAGAAAACTGTCTGGCTTCATTTAAGAACTGGCACATAGTTATTCTGCCCGCGTTGAGGTCGTTCTCGAGCTGTTCCAGTTTCCTGTCTTTGTTTACCCATTTTTGCAATCATTCCGAAGGCTTCCTCCATTAGATATCTGCAGCAGGCGAATTCAGTTCAACAATTCGTCTTTCTTTATAATGATAACCAACGCATAAATGTTGGGGTGGGCCGTGTTCGCTTGAGCATTGATCTTCCGGTGCCAGGCTTCCAAGTTGTTGTTGGTCCTGGGACCGCGGTTGCCATTGTGGTTCCACTGGCGAACGTCGAAGTTACCCATGATCCACGTATTCTCAAAGTAGTCCATCAGTCGTTCTACGTTGGGCTCGTGCAGTTCTCGCCCTTCTTGGCGAAGAATTGCCCATGCCTGCGGCACCATTCCAGGAGGGAGGAAGGCGAGAGACACCATTTTTCGCACCAACGACTTCACAGGCGGCACCTCGTTGTACGTGACTTGCAGTGAAAGACACTGAACAGCCGCCCATGTTCTTTGGGAAAAATGAAAATGGCACCCTCGATGCATGGCGCCTGCCTCAATGCCTGTATGAGCCCCTGCTCAAAGTCCGTAAAGAAGAGCACGGGAGTGGGAGCCGGATGTCCAGCTGACGTGCATGCGGCCTTCAAAAGAGAAAGGGCACACACGTAGACTACGGTCGATCTTCCTGGCAGGAGAATATATGCACATGGCATGAATTTGCCGCTGGCAGGCACGTCAACCGTCAGCAGTTGGTCAAATACGCCAGGCGCGATGAAAAACGTCCCATCAAGGAAAATTTCTGGGGCTTGAGCCAGCAGGGGATGCGAATCCTAAAACCCTGTGCTCGCCTCTATGATCTATCACAAGGAATTGCTGACCATCTTCCGTCGTACAGTAGTGGCCTGTGAGGGCAATGTCAGCAGCTGTTGCCGGCAGTGGTGGCTGAAGACGCTTCTTCTCTCGGTATATTGTGTCCTTTATACCAGCAAATGTAGGCAGCTCCGCGACAGCATCATGTTGCGCCTGCGAAAGAAAGGAGTGGGGAAGTGAAGAAAAAGAGAATGCAACGCATAACACACCGAATTTGAAGAAACTCCATGCCTGTCTGAGGATGTCAATAAAGCACTTACGTTTTGCGACAGCCGAAGAGGTTCCCCATTGTACAGTGTCGGCGCTGCCACGTGTGGGCTCATCTTTGCTTTCTCCTTCAGTGTTGTTCTGAATTCATCCCGAAGTGCCGCTGCACTGTCTGGAGGGTGGTTATGCTCACCTGCAAAGGACATGAATTCAAAACTTCGATGGGAACAACAACTGTTGTGAACTTCGTGACGTCGGCTTACAAGGCACAATGACGTGTTATAAATAACGCGCTATAAATATGCAATACGAACCCAGGCAGCACAGCGCGACGATGCAACGTCGGTGCGCCGGCGGCGACCGACCATGCCGGTCGGCTCCCGACCATGGTCCGGCATACGGTTTGCAACACGGGGATGTTAATGGTCCGTTATAGGCAGCCTGTATCGTACCCCTACGATTTCTCGAGGTGCAGCCAATGCACACTTACGGGTACCTCCTACTACCCAAACAAGAGTTAATTTGCGCGATTTTTAAAAACAAAATCAATATGTCATTGTAGAAAACTCTTTATTGCACCATAGTCACAAGATACATGGGTTCTTTAATGCATCACATCACCAGCAATGAAAAAAATGAGTTACATTGAAAGTATATAACCACCCAGTCCCGCATATGTACTATTTACTTCACAAATATTCAATTAACACGGGTTATATGGAACAGAGACAGAAGTTGGAACTCGTTGCTAGTTAAGTTAGACTGTTGAAAGATGGAAGTCACTGAAAAGGTTAGCCAGAACATAATTGTAGGCCGGTTCCACGTTAGCTCAGACAGGGAGGCTCCCATGGACCTGCTGAATTTTTATGATTTTTTATATATATTTAGACACTCATCGCAGATGATGATCAACATTGGAAAAATTAATCATTCGAATACTTTCCGTGCAAAAAATCGAGAAATCCAGCCCTGAATTCGATTGTTGCAATTTTGCGGTGTTTGCACGTGTATACATGGGTTTTAAAAGATATCGTAGTGCAATTTTTTTGTGCTTTAGTATACCTACCTGTCAGCACTCCGAGCGCAAATTTAGGCGCACAGGTGCAACACTGTATCGTATAAAAAGCGACGAACATGCTCTGTCGCGCAGTTCTGTTTAAACTTCGACGCTTCTTGCTCTGGCTGTAGATATCTCCGACACGTTCGTACGCAGTCGGGCCGCGTTTCAACACACTAATCAGCAGTATACGCCTTTGGAGAAGAAGTTTTTGCGTTAGATGAAAGGCCAAACATCGTGCCATATCCTGGCAAAATATATACGAAATCAAGTGGGACCTTTTTGAGAAATACACGCGCAAAATCCATGTTTATTTCGAAATATGCCTAAACATTTGCCTATTTCAGCACATGCCGCTAGGAAGTATATGCAGGATAGATATATCAGATGAAAGAGCATTAAAAGCTGAGTGAGCTGATACCAAGTATTGCGATCAGGGACATCGATAGCCAGAGATATCAGGCGTGGAAATTAGGACAAAAGTGCGCGAGAGGGCATGTTCGTCATTTTTTATAGCACACAGCGATGCACCTGCGCGCTCAAAATTTGCTCTCTGACAGCTGGCCTGTAGGCATAACAAAGCAGCATCAAAAAATTTCACAACAATATCTCTTAACGCTCGGGAGGTACACGCGTGCAAACACGGCAAAACTGAAACATCCGGATTTTCTCGATTTTTTTTGCACGAAAGCTATTCGGCAAAAATGTTGATCATAATATACGATGAGCTTATCAATATAAAAAATACTGAAGACCCAGGAGGTCGATGGGACCTCCCTGGCTGAACTGACGTGAAACTGGCCCGTAACTAAATTTCAAACGCAGTTACACGTAATAGAACGTAATGAAAATTGACGTGAAGTTTCTAAGCTACTTTAGAAATGTAACAGGTTATTTTCTACTCAATATATATACTTTTCAGCTCTTGACCTGTCTATATGGTTAATTTAGACCTTGCTGTCACAATGGACGATAAATAACTTGTCAAACTTAAGCTCAAACGCCACTGAGTCTGCACAGGGATTTTGCTACCATTTTTTCACCGCACTTTTACCCTACAGTTTTGTTGGTTTTACCACAATATCTCTAATTATGCTGTAACGAGGCAATATAATTAGTTTAAGTTGTGGAGCTCTTCACTTCTGCCTGAAGATGTTTTATATATATAAATATATATGTTTTTGGTCAGGAATATAAATGTTCCTGTTTCAGAGGTGGCACGGCAAGTTGCTGCAGAAGCAGGCGCTGAACCTGCACGGCCGCTCGGTAAGTATTTATTTTGTGACTTGCCTACTGTAGGGAACCTGTTGCGGGAATCCACATCCTGGACGGCACTGGGACCCTGTTGTTTCGGTGTGATGTTTATTGTCACGAAGCGAAATGGGTCGGCGAGTCGTCGAATAAACAGCGAACGGTTTATTAGACTACTTGGTAGCAAAACACAAGAGTGATAGCTCTCTGAACACAACTGAGTCCAAAGAACGAATGCTCCAGCTTGGAGCGCACAAGCATTTAAGCGTCGCGCTGAAAAGTCTAGAAACAGCACGTGCGTTTGCCAGAGAGCAGGCGATGTGTCTGGAAGCTTCTTTGCTTCTTCTTGAGCATGCGCCGGGATGAGATGTACCGTTTCGTGCCTGCCCTGGAAGTTTCTCGATAATGATTCGTGGCATTGCCCCCTCCGTAGACGTGGCATCGTCTCGATGCCGTTTCTTCTCCTTCTTTTTTTTTTTTTTTGTCATGTTGTCTCCTTGCAGCCAGCCTTCAGCGCTACCTGCTGTAGTACGGCTTGAGTCGAACGACGCGAACTGTTTCAGTCCTCGGGGGTCGTCGAGAGGGAACGCTGCCCTCAAGTACCACTTCGTAATCCAGGTCTCCAATGCGTCGGTGTGAATCCCGTTGTTTCCTGGACAGCCGTGTTATAGGCGAACGTGACGTAAGGCAGTATTTCGTCCCATGTCTTGTGCTCGACGTCGACGTACATCGAAATCATGTCGGCAAGGGTTTTGTTTAGGCGTTCGGTGAGCCCGTTCGTCTGCGGATGGTACGCCGTTGCCCTCCGGTGAGCGGTGTCGCTGAGTCGAAGGATTTCTTGTGTTAGCCTGCTTGTAAATGCCGTTCCCCTATCGGTGATTAAGGCGGTCGGAGCTCCGTGCCGTAGTACGATGTTCTCGATGAAGAACTTCGCCACTTCAGTTGCTGTGCCCTGTGGAAGTGTCTTAGTCTCAGCATAGCGTGTCAGGTAGTCGGTGGCGACGATTATCCAACGATTTCCAGAAGACGAACGTGGGAAGGGCCCGAGTAGATGCATCCCAACCTGCTCGAACGGCGCCGACGGCGGTGCGATTGGCTGAAGGTACCCAGAAGGTTGTACCGGCGGCGTTTCTCGTCGTTGGCATTCCCGGCACGTCCTTACGTAGTGGTGTACGGTCTTAGCCAGTTTTGGCCAGTAGTACTTTTCCCTTATACGGGCCAGTGCCCGGCTGTATCCCAAATGACCTGATGACGGTTCGTCATGGCAGGATTCAAGAATCTCGATGCGCATGTCCCCAGGCACAACGAGAAGCCACGGTAGCGCCTTGTGGTGCGTGGTTTTCTTTGTAGAGGACACCATTACGTAGAGAAAAACTTGGGAGTGATCTTCTGAAGATGGGAGGAACATTGTCTGCGGGGCCCTGCAGATAGTCGACGAGTGTCTTCAATTCGTGGTCGTTGTACTGCTTGGTAGACATGGTAGTCGCGCTCATTAGACCGACGAAGGCGTCGTCGTCCTCGAGGCTGTTGTCTTGTCGCTGGAGTGGTGCTCGGGACAGGCAGTCGCCGTCGTTGTGTTTTCTTCCTGACTTGTAAGTGCCGGTTACGCCATACTCCTGTAATCGGAGGCTCCATCTCGCTAGGCGTCCTGAGGGGTCCCTTAAACCAGCCAGCCAGCACAGAGAATGGTGGTCTGTTACCACCTTGAACGGCCGTTCGTACAGGTAGGGGCGCAACTTTGTGATGGCCCATATGAGTGCAAGGCACCCTTTTTCGGTCGTCGAATAGTTCTTCTCTGCCTTGGTAAGCGTTCAGCTCGCGTAAGCGATGACAGGTTCGACGCCGTCGTGAGGTTGAAGGAGCACGGCTCCTAGACCATCGTTGCTTCCGTCGGTGTGTATTTCTGTTTCGGCGTTTGGATCGAAGTGGGCAAGCACGGGTGCGGTCTGTAGACGCGTCTTCAATTCATCAAACGCCTGTTGCTGGGCTTCACTCCAGATAAACGTGGATCCGTCCTTCGTGAGGGCATTCAGGGGTGACGCAATTCTTAAAAAGTTCGGAATGAACCGTCGGTAGTAGGCGCAAAGGCCAAGAAAGCTTCGAACGTCTTTCACGTTAGAAGGAACAGGGTAATTTGCGATGGCCGCCGTCTTCTCGGGATCGGGGCGTATGCCGTCGCTGCTCACAAGATGGCCGAGAAATCTGAGTTCCTCTAGCCGAATCCACACTTCTGAGGCTTCAACGTCAGCCCTGCAGTTCTTATAGCCTCGAGGACTTGCTTTAGCCGTTCAACATGTTCTTCGAATGTTCTTGCGAAGACGACAACATCGTCGAGGTACACCAGGCAGGTTTGCCACTTCAACCCGGCGATAACTGTATCCATAACACGCTGGAACGTCGCTGGTGCTGTGCAAAGGCCGAAAGGCATAACCTTGAATTCGAAAAGTCCATCCGGAGTGACGAACGCAGTCTTCTCACGGTCCCGTTCGTCGACTTCAATTTGCCAGTACCCCGTCTTGAGGTCCATGGAAGAGAAAAATTTTGCGTTTTGAAGGTGATCGAGCGTGTCGTCGATGCGCGGTAACGGGAAGACATCCTTCTTCGTTATCTCATTGAGTTTCCGGTAGTCGACACAGAACCCTGAGTGTTCCATCCTTCTTCTTCACTAGTACCACCGGCGATGCCCACGGACTGGTCGACGGCTGGATGATGTCATCTCTTAGCATTTCTTGTACTTGCGTTCGGATCATTTCTCGCTCTTTGCAGGAGACCCGGTACGGCATGCGGTGAATTGGACGGGCCTTTTCGTCGACAATGATGCGGTGCTTCGCAATGGGCTTTTGTCTTACTTTCTACGATGCAGCGAAGCAGTCACTGAAATCGTTGAGCATCTGGAGAAGGGTTTGCTTTTGAGTTGTATTGAGTTGAGGGTTTACATCGAAATGTCCGGCCTCGTGTTCCGTGGTGACCGCGATGCGAGCAGTGTCCATCAGGCAAACATCCGTGGTGGAGTATTGGTCTACGATGACGGCTATCTTCGTGCCGTTCGCCAGGTGTTGTGACTCCGGGCGAAGATTTGTGACCAGGAGTTCGAATATTCCGTTTCTTACGGGCACAATTCCTCTTGCTATTCCAATTCCTCGTTCGAGAAGTAGTTGCGTGTTGCCTTCAGCCAACAAACAGCCAGTCGGTGCTCTGTCGCACGTAGCGGTCACAAGGACTGACGGCAAGGGAGGCAGGTTGACGTGCTGAGTCGTCACGGCGGTTACGTCCGTGTTTGCGCGTTTCTCCGGGGTTATTCGTGCCCATCACATGTCTTCTGTTTCCGGCGTTTTGAAAGAGATAACTCCATTTGTGAAGCCCATGACTGCTTCGTTTTCGACTAGAAAGTCCATTCCGAGTATTACATCCCGTGGGCAGTTCGGCAAGACGGCAAAGCTGACGACGTACTGGATGTCACGCACTTGTATGACTGCCGTGCATCGGCCAGTCAGTGTTACGACGTGTCCACCAGCAGTGCCGATGTCAGGCTCATCCCACTTCGTTTGCACCTTGCGAAGCTTCTTAGCCAACCTACCACTTATAACGGACTCGTAGGCTCCAGTATTGATTAACGCAATCATCTCATGCCCGTCGATGAGTATTTTCAGATTATTGGTTATTTTTCGAGCGTCGTGTTGGTGCTGCGTTGCTGTCCGTCGAGTTGAAGGAATTGTAACTTGTCGTCGGTCCGGAGCTTCACCTCCCGGTGCTTCAGTCTTCAGTTTTCCCGGTTAGGGCTGCGCCACACAGGTCGTCTTGCCGGTGACGGTGAACGTGCTCTTCCTGGCGACCTGCTGCGGTGGGGGACGCTCGGGGACAGGTCGCGTCGCGAACCAGAAGAAGCATTCTGCTGCCGTAGATAGTCTTCAATTGCGGCTGGGCGACTACCGCGCTGGAGGCGGGGGGCGTCAGGTAAAAAACCGGGAAGGCCAAGGCATCGGTAGGGACATCGGCGATAGACGTGGTTGGCCTCTCCGCAGTGGTAGCAGAACGGTCTGAAGTCGGGAGTCCGCCAAACGTCCGTTTTGCGAAAGGGCTGAGAGTGTGGCGGGACGCTCGGGGTAGGTTGACAGGCCGAGGAGGCGTCCAACGGTTTCCGTAGTACGACGGACGAGTAAGTGGCACCTCCCTTAGGAAAAAGTCAGATCTGATTTTTATCTGACCTGATCACAACTTCCAGATCTGTTTTTGATCAGGAATTGGGACATTTCCAGATCTGGCTTTCTTGTCAGGCCAGATCTGGAAATGTCCCAATTCCTGATCAGTCTGGTATCTGGCCTGATTAATATGCCAGATCTGTTATGTGTCAGGCCAGATCTGGAAATGTCCCAATTCCTGATCTGTCTGGTATCTGGCCTGATTAATATGCCAGATCTGGAAATGTCCCAATTCCTGATCTGTCTGGTACCTGGCCTGACTAGATCTGCTTGTATATCAGGCCACATCTGACTGCAAACAGTGTCCCACATAAAATATTCACAAAGATGTAAAGAAGGTGGATATCACACCACAAAGGTAGAAAACAGCATATGTATGTTGTTTTCTACTTTTGCAGTGTGGTACCACTTTTTGAAACCATTGTGCATTTCAGTAGGACACACTGTGTGCGGCCAGATCTGGCCTTACATAGTTATTGCAGTTGTGTGGTAGGTCGCAGTACTTTTCTCTTATACCTTATTATTTAATTTGGGAAGACATACCAGCTAACACATGAACTTGTGCATTAAGGGCCAGAACTTGTGCATTGGAAATAATTGCTCTGCCGCAGGATCTAAAGAAATGTGTGAGGGTCCTTGACTGTGTCTGCTTATCGCCCAACTTTACAGAACTGAATTTGTAGTGAACTCCACTTTTACTGGTTAGCATGTAAAATAAACGTGAACAGTTGTACCCTGATATTTGTCGTTGCTGTTTGACGACCGAGACTGAGAGACCTTAAAGGTCAGCTATGCCGATATCCCAAATAGTCGAAACGGTTGTGATATTCTGAAAGCCCACATCCAGCTCTCCCCAAAATGCACCTTCATTCTCTCAGTTCGGTACAGTACCATGTCAAAAAAATAGATAATTCATTCCGAAACACACATGGGCGCAGCCATTTTTATGACGTAGATGCACCCGAACGGGCATTGTGACGTGTACGCGCCTTCGTACTTGTCGGTGGATTTCAGCTACGGCTTCTCACGGCTTCACGTATCTGTGCTTGAAGATGGCGGACAGCCGGGTTCCACCGTTCCGCGATAAGTAAACAGTGCAGCAGTAGCGAACTCATTCGCGAACTAACCTCTGTGCGATGTTGTGACTGGAATTTGTCGTTTGTGTTTTGTGAGCACGTACAATTTGTATCAAGTCGCGTCTGCGTTAGCCCCTTTACAGCACTTGCCCATTGTAGAGACACGTTTCGACAGCCGTGTTAGCAAGAAAATGCCGACAGCATTTTATTCCTGCAGGAAAAAATTGTGCTATGTATTTGAGAAACCGCATACTGCTATGGCACAAGTTTTACGTACGATTTATCAATGTGCAACAGCGTCGACGATGGTATGTAACGATGAGAGACGTAAAACGAAATACAAATCACATTTTAAACTTTTTGTGAGATTCTGTGCATTTTCCAGAAGCTTTCTTTGAATCACACACTCCCATGTCACGCTGCGTTGTGTGGCACGCTACAAACTACTGCATTTTATGTCTAACATCTGGATATTGTTTGTAATGAGCACCGTCGCACAAAAACATGCACACGAAAGCTCCAGTAGCCATGTGGTTGCACACTATGCAGACCCAAAAGAAGTACAAGAGCACATATTGCCTCTTAGAAATGGTGTTTTTAGAAATGTGCTGTCTGAAGAGTTAGGGCATAGCATAAATCCTAGAAATCAGGTGCACCTTATCCTTCTGTAGAGTGCTCTTTCAATTCACAATGCAGCCCATGGGGTGTAAAAGTGTTAGAGGCAATTATGTGACTTGTCGTCCTGGGTGACATCACTGGCCAGCCTTGGAATTAATTCCGTGCTCAGGATTTATTGTACAAATCGCTTTGTATGTAGGACATGATAAGCAATATGTAAGTTGCAACCTTGTCTGCAGCATTCTCGATTGCCTCTTACCTTTACAGTTAGAGACACGTTACCAAACCATTTGCAAAGGGTACTCCTACAGGGTCCGCGTAACTTGATTTTTTAATTTATAAGATTTATAAAAAAATAAGTATACAATAAGTAATATAAAATTTATATGAAATAAAAAATAAAACTTATAAAAATAAATGAAAAGGCTTCATGGAAGCAATCCGTTAGCATACCCATTGCACATAAAGTACAATTATATATGCTTGGACATCATCTAATTAATCTTCTGAACCATATGTGTGGCTGCATACGAAATTTTTTAAGCACATGCTCTACCTTCCTATT
Organism: Ornithodoros turicata; assembly: GCF_037126465.1. Classification (NCBI taxonomy): domain Eukaryota; kingdom Metazoa; phylum Arthropoda; class Arachnida; order Ixodida; family Argasidae; genus Ornithodoros; species Ornithodoros turicata. Next base: position 297,198 of record NW_026999412.1, read on the forward strand.
CCTACATGTGCACACGAATAACAGTGAATATATGTGAAGTGGCAAAAAGCAACGCTAGACTCTACCATCATTGTGCACCTTTAACTTTTCCGCATTTATGTCTGGTAAACAGGGAATATCTCACTAGAAAAGAAGACATTTGTGCATTGTTTGGCAAGCGAATAAATATATTTATTTACATTTTCCATCAATCAACAATGTTGTGACCTGGTGAAAATATTAATGTCAACAAGGAAAGTACTTACAAATTATTCCTATGTGCTCAAATGCAGATATGACAATTCTGTTTCTGTACCTCAGCACAGTACAGTTTCAAAATTAACAAACTGCACAGCATCAGCAATCTTAAAGTATCACAAGAGGGGGATCACATAAAGTTCCAATAATAGACTGTACAAACAAAGCTCAAAAAAACAAAGTACTTCAAGAAAAACCTGAATAATCGTTGCCGTTGTGATATGTACTGCTATGCACAGTTCATGAATGGAACATGTTACCTCATTGCATTGCCTCCATGTGAGCACTAGAACAGGCAGCTTTTTAGGTCGCTCTTTTCATGTTTTTCTGTCTTTTTTGTTTTCTGTTTTTGCAATAGCAAGCATGGCCATAGTGAAACACAAGCAGCCAAGGACAGGATGAGACATCTACAATGCGACTGCTAGCTCTAAACTGATATATTTATTAGCAGACTCTGGAATATACACATATATGCTGCTAAGCAAATGACAATTTAACCAATAGAATAACAGACAAGAAAAAAGGTTATATATCTTCCCCTCTCCTCATTCTATTTCACAGGCAGCCCTAGTATCATTCTGAGTGTGTCCGTGCGTTCCCTTTGAGATGACGTATCTCGGACAGAAGCAAATCCAACAGCGGACTGCTTACACATGCAACTGTCTTGGATTTCTCTAACCACTTGTTATTTAACCGCTGCCTTGAGCTGTGTGTTCTGGAAATTTAGGCAGCATCCAGAGTCCCTGCAATGTGTTGCCATGTTTCTCGAGGGCATCAAAAGTCTGTCCTTGGCTGCCTCTGTTTCACTATGGCTCTCAGATACAAACTACCCCATTTCAACACAGTAGAAAACACAGATTTGTAAATAGCATCTGTTGATTGCACTGTACATACCCCCCATATAAAGGATCATAGTGGATACTACATCTTGTGCGATAATGTCAGGAACACAAAAAAGCTAGATTTGAAACCACTCTTACGTCGTAGTAGTACTATTTGTGTGAAGCTACGCAATTCCTGTCCTGCAAATAATTTAAACCATATGGTTCATCTGCCAGCGTGATGATCCCCTGAAGAGCAATTCACACTTGGCGGGAACTACCGGTTCTGAAACCTATCCCTGACATGTGTAGCCATCAGGAAGGAAACCCAAGGGCTGCGGTGGAAAAGACAAACACACATGGGCTGTGTTCTCACTGTGTATCAGCTGCTCTGGCTACTAAGAAGAACATGTTCCAAATTAATATAACATGGCTTGACATGATACGCCGGCAAAAGCTAACCAATAAAATTAGTAGTTAAATGTACAATACGTGAACACTTGCCATAACATGACAGTTTCCTTCCTGCATTCATGCGCTACCATTCAACCCACATAAGCCGTGTACTGAATGAATTTTTTTTTATAGCATTACACGTCGTTTCACAGAACTTGAACAAGATTATATAGCACACGATAAAAGTAGAGTGAACATAATGTGCAGAAAAAATGGCTAGGAAGCAAGCGAGCTGGTGAAGATGATGCACATGTAAAACCCCGAGACTAGGGAACACAAAGGGACGTGTCTGTGTCTGTCCCTTCGTGTTCCCTAGTCTTGGGGGTTTTACATCATGCATAATGTGCAGCTTTCCATTCACGCTTAATGGCCGTAGCAGTAATGCATGAAGGCCACTGCTAAGTTGTGTTGAGAGACACCACTTTATGTTTTTCATGTCTAAATGAAACGTACCTGACCTGATCCAAATTAACCGTTCTGAGTCTGGAACACATAAAGAGAAAAACGCAGCACACGGCACAACATTAACAGATAAGCAAATGAGCTGTGGCGAGCTCCACCTTGGGACAAAGTCAACAAGTAATTCACCAAAAGTCAATGAGTGCCTGAAATGTAACATCTCTGACTGGTAGCAGGACGGTCCACGTTCAATTCCTGGTGCTAGCACTGACTGGCTTTTTCATGAATTATTTGTTGAAGTTTCGATGTGCTTGAGAACCATTCGTCAACCATTGTATCCTCATGAGGTGATGAGGGTTTGTCATCCCGAAGAGACTCCCTTTCTGGCGTGTGTCCTTATGGATGCTCATCACTGCAGAAAAAAAAAGAAAAGAAAAAGCATTTAATGACAAGAAATGGATAGTCATATTTACTTTATAATGATTGTGCACAACAGAAAGAAGACTTTCGCACAGAAGGCTGTACTTCTTGAGGTCTAACATGAAGTTACAAAATTCCAGAATACATAAGACATGTTGTAAGGTAGAGAACAAGTAGAGTTACTGAGTTGTCGAGTTGAGTTGAGGTGGGAGTTGTACCCCCTTTTTATTTTATTATATATGATTGTATAATTATTTTTATGTCTGTACCAACCCTTGTTCTCTACATTACAACATGTTTTATATATTCTGGGATTTGTAACTTCATGTTAGACATTAACACGAGCAGCCTTGTGCACGAAAGTCTCGTCTCATTAAAATTTAGATGCTCTCAACAGTCTTCTTTCTGTTGTGAATCTCTATCGCAGCATACCTGCACATTGCTGTTCTACGTACTGTGACTTTGCAGTAAGAGTATGGACTTTGGGTAAAAAGACTACACAGCACTGCTCAGGTATTTTTGCCTATCGAACAGTATGTATGTATGCAGTATGCACACAGTATTTGTGCACCGGACCCACTAAAAATGTAGTGAATGTGGCATTGCCCACGGTAATGCACCAAGTTGAACACAATTATTGTAGAATCCAGGTATTTTAGCTTACATGTCAAGCTAGTACCACATCCAGTGGGAAGTTGTGACAAATAAATAGTTTCCATTTTTCTTAGCTCTCAGAACACAGACAGTGAATTAATAAGAGCAGACAATGTTAACATGAATTCTGGGCTATTCTTCAATTAAAGATTCACAGATAGTAAAGGCACCTTCCTCAATGGACGTTGATGACACTGAAAATTCTAAAACGTTATCAGAGGCGACATCAGCTTCGGTGTGCCAAAGGATCGTATGTCCAACAGTAATCCAGCTAACAGTAACAAAAATGTGCAAAAGACAAATTAACTGAACTAATGTAACGTACCTTCTATATCAGACAGTGAAGCTTGTAACACCCCGTCCACAGGAACCAGTGTCCAGACAGCAAAAGTGCTTGAACTGGGCGATAGCAGCTAATCGGGATGGCGACCTTTGTTTTCCACCCTGAAAGCACAGGTTGTAACTTTGAGGGCAGATTTAAAAGTGGTGTCAAGATGTCTGATGCGAGCGCACATGAAAAGTTGAACATAGGTAAATACTCAAATTATAACATCACATTGTCATACCTATTGGTGGAGGTAGGCTGCAACTAACGTGTCAGCCATTTCTTCATGCACCAGATACAAGCCAGATCATGCTTCATTTCCGCCTTCAGCGTGCACCTGTGGTAATTCAGAAGTTAGATTATCAATACTATGTGTTGCTAATCGTGGTTATATCAGAGTAAGCGCAGTCGGACAGCTGCACAATCGATTCATTAAGCTTGCTATATTTTTTATATCTGAACCACGACTTACCTTTTTTGCCATCGTTTTTTGTCTTGATCCTACGTGACACGTTCAAAACGTTGTGCGTCGGGCACCTGAGATTTTCATCAGACGATTTCGTGCCGAGATTCCAAAGTGCCTCTGGAGACGCGCGTAACCTATGATAACGTTCGTGGACGAAATCCTTGCAGTGGAAATTAGCAGGCACCACTGTCAGCCAAGAGCTTCGCACTTTTGGCAGCTTATAATAGGTAACACTTGAATGCTCCGATGAATTGTTCTAACAGCGTAGCACCGTCGTATCTTCGACAACTTCGCCGTGGCATATTACGTATCATATCGCTCCAGCCCATAAAAGGCAAGGTCAGAACAAGGAAGTGCACTTTCCAAACGACGCCGTGCCAAAAAAAAAAAAAAAAATATTCACATGCTTTGTTTCCGGCTTAGCAACAACATAATAGCTGTTCGCTTATGTACGATGCACAGAGGACGAAACGAAAGAAGCCAAACGGCCAAGCCAAGAGTCCATGCCAAGCCAAAGACAGATAAACCGAGAGCAGTGACGTCGGTGCGCCCGTGCGCAGGGTTTGCCGACGGTCTGACGGCCGGGCGTGGGAACTAAACAAACTGGTTTCTAAAAAACTAGGAACAGTTGGAGCAAGATATTTCGCACACATATTCAGTGTTCGGTAATGAACACACAGCGCGAGTATCGCTCAGTTCTGCGGCACTTCAAAATCGGCATATCTGACCTTTAACTAGTTCCTCTCCTGTCTCTCTTCTCCATTATTATTTCTAGGTCACTAGTCGTTCGCACCGGACATTAATTGCGACGGTTAATTATCACGAAAGATTCGTCCAACGTGAATTGCATCACACAGGACATGCTCGTAAAGGACACGATCATTCCGATGAGTTCCGGATCCGGCCTCTCCGTACCTTATATGGTCGTCAATCCGGATCGGACCTTGTCTGGTCGGATCTGGTTCCAGTTCATCTGAACAGGTGTCCGGATAATACTGATGAATCCGGACTAACACAGACTGGTTTCCGGATCTGCGTCCGGCACCTGTCGGTTAAAACCAGATAAAACCGGATATACCATGCTCGTACTACGTATCGCAAGCCCGCACGTAGTTTTCGACATCCTTAAGACATCCTGGACAATACCATTCTTGCAGCAAGCGCAGCTTTGTCTTGCGGCTCCCCAAATGTCCGGCCCAGGAGTTGCTATGACACATGTTTTTCGCGATTCGCAACAACGGGTGTAAGAGAAACGAAGACGACAACGAGGGGAAAGACACATTGAGGAAGAAGAATCACCATAAACGAGGAGGACTTTCACACGGAGGTTTTACCATCCTGTTGACGGCACCTCATTAGTCCTGGCCAATCTGTCTTGCGGGTAAGTGCCGTCCCGCTTGAGGAGCAAAAACAACAACAACTTTTACACGCATCGGGACTTGTATTTCATCATGTATTTATACGCCGTACTATTGTTCGTCACAGCCATCGTTGCGTACCCTATACAGGGGAACGACCGCGGTCCACTACGGCCCCCTGTGAGGCCGACAACGTCGAGCCCTTTCTCTACCACCACTACAACCGACCGTCTACGGCAACCAGTTCAATCGCGGCTACAATAATCATAGTTATCCCTGCAACGGCTCCCACACCTCTGAATCGTACAAAACAAGATCGATATAACGCAGAGGAAGCAGAATGGGTGATACACCAGCTAGAAATTGTCTGTGGAATCATTGCGCTCGTTCTGATAGGACTGGCTGTCATATACAGAGCCTGCTACGAGAGCCCGGAACCACCACAGGGCCCCAAGCGCACAGCGAATCATCTGTTTTATCTAGGCCACCATAAAAGTGCAGGTCAGTGCTCACCCAAGGAACCACACCTTTGGCATACCCATCCACAATTCCGGAGAGACCGACGCGAACGGCATCAATCGCCACTCCTCAATCTCCACTCGGTTTGTTACCCACCATCAGGAATGCTTCAAGGAGATATGAACATCGGGCGTATGTCCACCGTCGCACCTATCCATCATACGCCTCATTGGTCTTCGCGGACATCCCCACGACGAGCCAGTTCGCATTAATACACGACTCGACGAGGCTACCGTTATCATGCCTCCCATCTACACCGACTGCACCTTGACCATGGCAACTTGTCTTTTCCTACGTCCGGAACCTCGCGAACAACAGACGTCAACCGCTTTCGCCGGTGCACCGGTGGCGCACAGATACACATAGTCCGCGGGAATAGAAACCGTATGGCAACGCCTACTGCCCTTCCTTTGTTCGCTTTGAGGCCGTTGTCGAGGCTGACCTGCGCATCGACTCCCGAAAATGTGAGAATCGTATAAGCTTGAGTATCCTGAACATGTTGCATGGAGACTTCGCATCTGTCCATACTATTGGGGTTTAGGAAGTAGGAAGGTGTTCGCGATAAAGGGGCTGACATAGGCAAATCCCTCTGTTTCTTCGAATCGGGCGACATTACACTGCTAAGTTTGGATTTGATAACGTCCTTTGTCCTACCGTTTTCGGTAATTCCTTTAGACCTAAAACTCGCTGTTGATCTCACCTGTACTACACTCTTACAAATGAACTTCACCGCATAACGCGCTTCTGGCCAATCATCGTCTCGAATGATATCGTTATTTGCCCTGACTTGTAGAAAACGGCAGACATACGCCTTTTTGTGACAATAATGCTGTTCACAATTGTCACAAAAAGGCGCACGGCTCCTGTTTTCAACAAATCGGGGCATATAGCGTTATCATTCGACATGATGGTTAGCTAAGAGGGCGTTAGGGCGTTGCAGTTAATTTCTAAGGGTGTATTATCAGTGAGGGAATTAAGGGAGAGGTAGCGCGTGGGCGATAACCCACTAAAAAGTGCTTGGTTACACATTTCTTTTCTCCCTCTCCCATCCCCAGTTACACTCTTCTACACATGAACACCCCCACCCCGAAAAACCCGAGTAGTAAAGGGACGGTTAGAAACTACAGGGTGGCGAAACTACAGGATCCCTGCCCTGAGCCCTGCGCGTATTTTTCCCTGCGCGGCGCGTGTGCGGAGGGTTGTCCGCGCGCTTATCGGCGGGGGAGGGCCGCGCGAGCGCTTATCGTAGCGTATTTTTCAACCTGGGCAGACTTCTTTGGCCGACTTCACATATTTTTTCCGATACAACAGGTGAGCGGTTTACATGCAGAGACATGCAAAGAAGGGTCATACACAAAAAGTACAAGTGAAAATATATTTATTAATGCCAATCAAATTGAGATATATTTATTAAAGCCAATAGTGCTGGGAATTGTGCCAATTGTGATGCCAATCAGGTGAAGGAGAAAAACCCAGCCGAAAAACATTCACCACCTGTAACAGGGCGGCGCTCGGGTGGGTGGCTGCTGTGGTGCTGTGGTGGTGGTGTCTTCGCGCGTTTTGGGCCGACTTCCTTCCCGCGACAGGTGGGCGGCGCTCGAGTGGAGGGCTGCTGTTGTGGGCGTCGCGTGGCCGGAGGGCTGCGTGCGCGTTTACCATTCAGCATGGGCCGCCGACTTTCGTCATTTTTCAGCCTGAGTCGAATTGAATCGTAATTTTTACATGCAAAGGATAGCCATACACAAAAGTACAAGTGAAAATATATTTATTAAAATCATTAGGAATTATGTTATGACTCTGCGTGAATGGGAAAAACTTAGCCAAAAATCTGAAGTAGAAGGAACATAATACACGTAACAAAGAATATACTTACTACAGGTACGATACAATAGCATTGAATAGGTATCACAAATCAAACACTATTTTTATTAACAGTAATCACAAGTTTTCAATGAATCAGAAGTGATAACACATTTAATCAAAGAAGATATTCTTAATCAATATGATTACAAACACAATTACAAGTTGTATTATAAAAAGCCTGAGACGTGAGAACCTGATATATGTAAGTAATTTCGACCACAATATGCTAAGTTTAATATTCCAACATGACACAAATTTAATTTCTTATGAAGTGAATAGCGGAGACATAAGGCAATAATTCGAATCAACACATAGCATTAATATAGAATCAATCATAGGCATGTAGGGAAATAATAGCTACACCACATCAAAACGAATAAACCATCACCACATTTAATCAAAGAAGATATTCTTAATCAATATGATTATAAACAAAATTACAAATTGCATTATAAAAAGTCTAATATTCCTATACGTGAGAACCATCAGTGCAATAGCGGGAAGTTCTGATAGTTCTATGTAGTTAAATGTGAACAACACAGACCCTGGAAGACTATGGGACACGAACACAAGAGGAAATAAAATCTATACCACTACATTGATTAATCAAAACAACATAGTAATCTATCATTCAGAAAATCAGAAGAAGAAAAAATCAAACTCATCAGAAAATAGACATGTTAAAAATGAACTTCACCACATAGCACGCTCCTAGCCAACAACCAGATCTGATGATATCTACCCTGATTTGTTGAAGACAGCTGCCAATAGATGTATGGAAGACCACGGAACACGAACAACAAGAACGACACGAACACAAGAGGAAATAAAATCTATACCAGTACAAAGAAGATATTCCTAATCAAACAACAGAGTAACCTATCATTCAGAAAATCAGAAGAAAAAATCAAACTCAGCAGAAAATAGACATGTTAAAAATGAACTTCACCACAGAGCACGCTCCTAGCCAACAAACAGAACAAAGAACGACACGAACACAAGAGGAAATAAAATATATACCAATACAAAGAAGAGCTAATCAATCTATCAAAAGGCGAAATAGCACAGACTTAACGCTGAAGAACAGAGGAACACGCGGCGACATGTAAACATCAACAAAGGAAAATAATCTATCATTGAACCATCCTAAAATCGATCAATATACAATTTTCATTCTAACAAACACTACGAGCCTTGATGGAGGTATCCAAGACGTAGAAAATATGCACTGTTTTCACTCTTTTCCTCAAAGCCAGGATACTTTGTCTCTATCTATGTGACCATAGCACAGCGCATGCTTTATCACTCAAAGGGTTAGGGGCTATACTCCTTCGTCCAGCAAACAGGACATTCTAGAGGTCAGATAAGATAGTTCAAAGGCGATATATTTTATTGTGCAGCGCAAATAGATGTCGATATCACTCGCGGGGGTCACTATCTTTTCGCATCCTTTCCCTGAAACGGAAATCTTTCGTCAAAGTGGTTGAAAAGTTTGTAGAGATGCGATATTCTTATTGAACATGTAGAGAAAGTTTAAATTATTAATTGGTAGCAACGATACTCAATCAAAAAAGAGAAACAAATGTAATTACATCAATTTTTGTAATATCTTGCTACAGAAATTTCTAATGAACTCACAAACACAAAGTCTATTCACAGCCACATAAATCCATATTATTCCTCAGGTCAATAATTATCCAACCAGCGTCAAAAGACGGCTCACACATGTATGCGTACGCAAAGGTCTTTGTTCCGGATGTAATAGGATATCACCAGTTGACCGTCGCAAAGCAAAAAAAAAAAAAGAAAAAAAAAAAAAGGAATGCATGTTCGCTATACATCCGAAGAAAACGGTGCCGTGCTTCTACGCAGCGATCATTATACAGGAGTGAATTCACTTTCGTTTTTCCTTTTATTTCCTTGCACCCATATATTTTGCAAGAATACTATAGAGCAGAACGGGATAATGTGAACATCATTTGCTACACACTGTAGCTCTCATCATTTTTAAACCAAACCACTTAACATGTGTTCATAGGTCTTCACTAAATAGGTGAGCCGATAATGACTCAAAATAAAATCAAATAAAATAATCATTCCAGCATCGCTGGCTGCAAGCCTGGGTACCCAACAGAGCAGCGCACTCCCATCACCACGCCTTGGGCTGACCTTACACACCCGAAGCCTTTTCTGAATACATTCTGCTGGCGCTGGAATAAAAGATTTATCGCGAGGGTACTACAATGTCAGCTCTGCTTAACTTTTACTCAGAATGTAGGTGAGGGGGGAAAGTCAGCATCCAGGTAGAGCAGGAGAAAGTCGCTCGGCAGAGGAGAGTTCATGAGAATGGAATTTATTTGTTGTTTGTTATATGTATATGTATATGTATGTATGTATGTTGTTTTGTATGTATGCAGTTATAAGTATTTGCACAGAAAGGCTGGTATGTGAGCGTGGAGGAGAAATTACAATATATCGCACCTCTCCTTGTGCATTCCTGAGCTGATGACTGTGTGTGCGTGCTTTTTTCCTGGTTTGTGACGTCATCATGGCATGTTGGGGCTTGTTTAGCAGTGTTGCAATTTTACCTGCCGCTATTATCTTGTTGTTATCTTGGGTTAGCCGTGTAGCGATGTGTGGTGACTCTGCGATTATGCCTGAGGTCTTAAAAGAGCATGGAAAGGAAATTTGAATGGCTGAAAACCGTTTTTAATCTGTCAAGCAGTGTGTAAAAATCATTCTCGTAAAATATTTCGGCTGAACAATGTTTTGTTACAGCGCAATTCGATTTATAAAATCGTGTCCCCTCCATATTTATATTTATAAAGCCACTCCCCATTGACTGTGACGTCAAACGTTAAACGTGCTCTCATTCGCTACGGAAAATTCGTCTGCTTCGGACATGGCATGCTCCTTGTTGACAACGGTTCATTATGTTCTGTTGGTTTGAGGCATAAAACAGAGGTGCAAACGAACAAACGCTCATAATGGTAACGCGATCGTGTGTCTTATAGTCATTGTTTTTGTTTATTATATACATCTCCAACTAACGAAAAGTGCTAGCGTCTCACATGAGGCGATACGTAGGGTGGCGGTTCCTGCTGTTCGCGAAGCCATGTAACATGGCGCGGCTCACCTCGTATTCGTTCTTGGAAAACACGACAAACAAAGTGCGTTCTTTCTGTTTGCAACTTATTGAACTAGTTCAACAAATCGCAAACTTCCACTCGCACTGCACCTGCACGTCCCCATTCCCTTTTGGAGGAGTGCTGACCTCAATCCACACGTAAGTTCCCAATTTTGTTGCACTGCGTGTCTTCGCCGTGCAACCGAAAGGAATCGAAGAAAGTTCACTGGCGGCAGACTGATCAGATGACCAATGTTTCCGACGCCATGTTCTGTAAAAAAAAGAAAAGAAAAGAAGAAAAAAAGGCAGCCGTTTCTGATGCGCATGCGTCTCTCGGCAGAACAACGCGCGCGAAAGGAGCCCGCCGTCACCTTGACAATTGCCGGTGTCAGATCGCAGCCGAGGTCACTTGCGAGCCCTAGGAGTGGACGCAACGAACAACGTCACATCGTGACGGAAGTGCCCGTCATTTCTCACGTGCCTTCCACAAGAGTAGGAGAGAGCTCTTCGCACTCGTGAGAAGCAATCGACTGCTGCGCGCGATATTTTTCTGCAACGCTCATATTTCTTTTGTGAAAACGTTATTTAGTGATCGGACATTCCATCACGATCAAAAACTAATTTTTTTGTTCTCGGTCTTAGACTGCTCCTTTAAGCCTTTCCCCTGCTCGCTTAAAGGAATTTGTGTGCCCTTGTCCTGTGCTTTCTTTGCGACAATGCGGCTGTGTATGCAGCTTTGGGACTATGCGCCTGTGCATGTAGCATTATGCAAAAATTATCTGATACCAGAAATGGGTGTCTTTCTTAGTTTATTAGCATATTCTTCAGTTTTTTGAAGTCAAGCACAAGTGCGTGTAATTTCTGCTGCTCTTTCCTCAAATCACTGCTTTTGCGCAGAAGAAAGTCGCATGGTACAGCTGATAAGTGGGTTTCTCTGCTTGTTTGTTAGATGTTGTTAGGACCTCGGTATGTTGAAGAAGTACGCTGTTATAGGTATTCGTGCAGAAACGCTTGCATCTGAGCGCAGGATAGGAATTCCTGAAGCACGGCACCCTCAGTGTAAATTAATTATTTTGGATGTGAGTCTGCTTCACTGCATGACAAGGCTGAAATTGGAAGAGAGAAAAAATTGGAACGCTTCACTAATGGCGATCCAAGTAATAGGGCAATTATAGTTTCCATAGAAAGTAGAATTTTAATAGGCTCCTAAAATTATAGATTTGTAGTAGCTTTTCCAAACTGCAATGCAATAATCATTAATATAGTATAGGAATGCCATCGTGCTCCCGTAAAGGCGTTCTGTCTTGTCCTCCGTCGAGCGCGAATACAACTTTGCCCCCCGGCGTTCGCCTCTTTTTGCTCGCAGGTGTAGCCTCAGACAACGAATGTATGAGCATAGGAAGGGTCATGTATTACATAAGCCTGGTGATGATGTTGAGTGGTCTCACTTATTATTTTAAAAGAGCAGTGGTAGTTTACTGGTGATGTGATTCTAATGACCATGATGAGCATTTGGGGGTGAAAATCGCTAATATGCATGGTGCTTTTTCTTTGTTGAATTTTATTGTAAAAGCGTACGTCATTAAGAATCTGACAAAGGAAATACTCTTGCGATTCAATAATTAATAGGAGTCTTTGCCTCTGCCTTCTTCAGACAGGATGTGATGACGTCACGCAGTCTGTAGCAATGCGTTGACCGTTACTGGAAAAAAGTGTAGCAATAGAAAAATGGTGTGTATTGCCCTTGACGGATTTATGAGGAGCACTGTTTTTGAATAAGAGGTGTGCGTGTGCTTAGAAATAGTTTGATAGTGGTTTTTTTTCTTTGTTCAAGTGTTTCTTTTCGCTTTTTTCCACCTTGTTGTCTGAAAAACATGCGCTGACATGCCTGGGCCTGTTCTGACATGCTTTCCTTCTACATGTAGTTTTTCCTTTTTGAAGAGAAACATTCTTGACGATGTGGATAGTGCTGCCCTGAATGGGAATAGTGCTATTCTTAATACTTTTGCGATGGACATGACTTGCTGAACCATTATTCTATTTTTTCCTGTACAGTAGGACTTTGGGAATGAAATGCTTAATTCCTACAATCTCCTCTCATGTATGGTGCTCTTCTGCAATAGTTCCCTATGCAATCATTATAGTGGAATAAAGAAAATAGTCTTGGGATAGTGATTCAATAAATAACAGGTCCCCTGTCTAGAGCGTGCGCGTCCTTGAGCCACGCACCTGCATGATGACGTGATAGCGCGAGACTATTGTTTCAGGTTGACCTTGTCTACAGGAGCATTAGTGGAAAAAAACAGTGTAACCCTGAGACAATAGGATGACGTCACGACCAATGAGAACGGCCTGCAGGGGGCGCAAGGATTCACTTCTCTGTTGGACACTGACAGGTGTGGACACGCTAATTCTGCTCCTGGCAATTGCGTTGGCCGTCAGTAGAGGAGCGTAGCTTCGGTGGGGTTCTCTCTGGCTCTGATGGGGTGCGGATGTGTGGTTCGTCACTGGTGAATGGTGTTCGTCAATGCAGGTGAATTTTGTGACGAGGGGATTTACAATGAGGGAATGTAGTGTACATGTCCGATAATGGTCAGTGTCTTTTCACTCTGTTCAAGTGTTTGTTTTCCTCTGTTGCCCAGCAGTCGTGCGATTTGTCCTGACGTGTCCCGACATGCATGCTTTCCTTTGTTGAAGCTTTGCATTTTTCTTTTTTGGACAAGGAACATTCTTGTCTTGACGATGTCGATAGTGCTGCCCTGAATGGGAATAGCGCTATTCTTAATAATTTTATTGTTAAATTAGTTCAGAAATCAACCGCAAGAGGGACAGATGCATGACTTTATAGAGGAGAAAAAGCATTACGATTCAGTTCCGCGCCTTGCTATCGGATGGAGTAGACGCATCGTTCTGCGCTCCTTGGTTCTCGTACTCTGTGTTGATTTGTTGAGTGCCTAGTCCTCTTATTAGCCATTGATGGAGTTACGTGTTAGGATATATTGTCTCATTTAGTAAGACTTTGGAATTCCTACGATCAGCTTTCATACATGGTGCTCTTCTGCAATAGCTTCCTATGCAATCGTTATAGAAGAATAAAGGAAATAATCTTGGGATAGTGATTCAATAAATAATAGGTCCCCTGTCTAGAGCGTACGCGTCCTTGAGCCACGCAGCATCATGATGACGTCATACCGCGGCTTCATTGCAGATTGACCTTGTCCACTTGTGTCGACCGCGTGAAAAAAAAATGGTGTAGCCTTGGGAAAATTGGATGACGTCACGACGAATGAGAACGGCCAGCAGGTGGCGCAGGAATGCTCTTCTCTCTTAGCCTCTCGCAGGTGGTGGCCGCAGAGGGCGCTAAGAGCGCGCGCGCATGCGTAGCGGCCGCAGAGCGGCGTCCCAGTCAGTTTCTCGCTGGCTGTCGCGGAGAGCAGACGTGCGCTCGCTCAGTTTCTGCCTGGCTGATGAGCAATCGCAGGGGAAAAAGGTGGGTGATTTACCGATGTTTGCGTGTTGTTTTACCGTGCTCGTGTTAAGCCTTTTCTCGCTGTACGCGCATCTTTAGACTTGTTTAGCGGTGTCCCGTACCAAGCCTGTTGACGCACGTTTACCATCGTGTGGCTAGTGGTTCCCGCCTTGTGTTAGCCGCGTAGTGTTGTGACGCTGTGTTTAGGCCTAGTCGATTGCCTTTTCCCCGGTGTGTACTGTTTTCTCCGACTGTTTAGCAGTAGGTCAGACCTTTTCTCTCGCATGCCTAGACTTGTTCAGCAGTGTTGCAATTTTTACCTGCCGTTAGTGCTTGCATGCCTAGGCTTGTTTAGCAGTGTTGCCATTTTTTACCTGCCGCTAGTTTCTTGTTTTGTCTTTCTCACATAGAACTATGGTGGTGGCGCCATCTGGTGTAATGCCTTGCAACTAAGTGGCCACCGACGCCAACAAGCGCTGGTCACCCTGGAGCCGTTTCTTCGTCACGGCATCGTTGATTTTCGAATAAATTGTTTCTCTCCACTCTATTTCTATATTTTTCTTTTATTTTCTACCTATTTTTTTATTTTCGATCAGCTCAAGTAGCCGGCAACTCGCACAGTGGTCTGGGCACGTCTTAGATGCTCCCCAATTAGTGTAATGACTCCCTGAATGATCCTAATTACTGTGAGGCGTTCCAAATTGCTCTAATTCCTAGTTAATGGCGTCCAGATGACTGTGTGACTTGCCGGCTTCTTGACCTGATCCCATACTGCTCTCGTTTACATTGTAGAGAGACCATTGCTTTAAGAATTTCAGGTAAAATCGTTCAATGTATCTGTTCATACCGTCCACATCTGTCCTGTTATAATCGTAAACTATCGTATTTAACTTCTATTTCTTTCTTTGGGGCAGTATAAGACATGATAATGGAAACAGCCCTGTGATCACTAACATCTTCAAGGACATCGCTGTACACAACAAATTCCGGGTTTTTTGTAAGGAAAATATCCAAAATTGCACTTCCCTGAGTGTACTTACTGACAACCTGCGTTAAGCTAAAGTCATCACAAATATGTAACATCCATGTACACTCCGTGTAGTTACGACATCTGGGGTGAGGCCTGTTATTCTGCCAATCAATATCAGACAAATTAAAATCACCACCGAGCACAACAAGGTTATTCGGAAAACGACCGTATAATTTGTGAAAACACTCATCCAGTTTATCAAAAAATTCTATTCCCGCGTTAAGGGCAACCTCCATGGAGCGACTGCGAAAAAGCTGCGAACTTCGCTCAGCGTTGTACGCCCTGCGCGAGGCGTCAAAAATGTGTGTCCGCCGCCGATCTGCCCATGCTAGATATTTTCGCCCAGCGTCCGCGATTCCGGAAGCGTCAACTGCAGATGAACCAATCAAAGTGCTCTTCCGCTACGAATATACGCCAGATCGTCTGCACGTGGATGTCTGCTCTGGGGTGCGTTTTCTTATTCAACTCTGGCAACTCCGAGTTACTCTCAGCCGGCGAAAAATAGCCAGATTAGCGGAAATGACGTCATAACTCTGCGGGGAAAATTAACCAGAGTAGCCAGGGAGTGACAACTCTACTCTACTCTGCTCTGAAGAAGAGTAGCGGTCGTTCTGACGTCACACACAAGCTACCAACCGTCCCGTTGACAGACAATATGGGTGGTGTTCAATTTCGAAATGTAGGACTGGTTAAAAACTGTCGAACATTTTCAAAATCTGCTAGAGTGGACGCATCTGCGGTAAGTTGTTAAACCTACCCAGGCAGAAATCTAAAATGGGACCATTTCAAAATGGTTTAACGAACTGGTCCCACTCTGGTAATGGTCCCACCCTGGTCCCACTCTGGTCCCACTTGCCAAGTGGTCCCATGGGGGACCAGTTCGTTAAACCACTTCAGAATGGGACCACTCTGGAGTGGGACCACTTCAAAGTGGTTTATTGGACAGGTCCCACTTTGAGTGTGTCCCACTTAGTGACTGGGACCAGTTGAAAGTGGAACCAGCTTCACGATGGTCCCACTTGAACTGGAACCAGTGGAATTGATCCAGTGGTCCGGGATCCGGCTACTTAGCAGCTGAGGCCACTGAATGCATGACTGAAAATAATGCGTAGAAATGCAGATATTGCTCAAGTAAATACCGTTTATTCTGCTAAAAGCATACACTGAGCAGAAAGAAATAATCAATACATCTCTACATGTTCATACTACGTAGTATAAGTCTGATCACTCACTGTGTCTTGACAAAGCATATGCCTGACTGTGCGATGCACTCACGGAATACAGGGAGCTTTCGTTCGTTGGCCACCTCACATCTTGTATTTTCTTAGAGAAGATGACACATGACACTCCTGTTTTCCATGCGGGTCGCGACACCCCCTTCCTCTTCACCGTACGTTCGGAATCTTCTTATCCTGTTTCTCTTCAAGTTCCTCCTAAGTTTCTAAAATGAAACATCTATTTAATAGTAATCAAAACATCACGGTAATCACTCATACCTGCAAACATTCGCGACGTGCAGTCCGATTGGCGTTTCACAGTGCGTTTTGCCCTACGCCGTTTACGTCTTCTTGGCGTCAAAACTCTTCCGGGAAATCGACAATGTGTTGCATAGGAACCATTGTCATCACATTGTCTTACAAAGCCCACTAAAACACACGTAAATACTGCACAGGAGATACACCATCCTTGCGACGGCAACTGAAGACCAAACCAACTTGTTGCGACGCGTTCAAGCACCAACTGCCATGCCGCCATGCCACTCTCGCCTCTCTCGCCCTCTCCTCTCCCTCTCGGCTCTCGCCGTTTGAAGTTTGAATTTGTAGCCGCCGTAGCGTCTTCACATTGCATCAGCCTCTGCAGTTACCTTTTCTTTTTTTCGTTGTCTTTCTTCTAGTTATTTAGCTTAATTTTTGTTGTTGTTGAGATGTATTTTTTACCTTTCTCTGGTACTTTATATGTTAAGATATGCACCTTGAGATGAGAATATGTGCTCGAATTGGAGTTACAGGGATACAGCATATATTTGATCGCAGTCGCACGCACCTGGATAAACAGCAATAAAAAGAGATCATGCACGTGCTAAAATAGATCAGAGTAATAGATCTAACAAAACCAGAAGGATATATGGCAAGTGTGGACAAGATGAAATCTCAAAGGGGAAAGCTGGGAAGCTGCCCAACTTGGAGTCTCAAGTGACCATTCTGGGAACAAAATGGTACCTGTGAGGCTCCAGCTGGAAGTGCTGGAACCATCTGAGCCCAAAATGGAACCCGCTTAAAGCCAGAGTGGGAACCACACACCACTTTGCACCCTTCTGGGCCCAGAATGGAACCCACTTAAAGCCAGAGTGGGAACCACACACCACTTTGGCACCCATCTGGGCCCAGAATGGAACCCGCTTAAAGCCACAATGGGACCACTAACGCCACTTGGGGACCCATCGGGGACCAGAATGGAACCCGCTTAAAGCCAGAGTGGGACCGTTAATACCACTTGGGGACCCATCTGGGACCATTCAACTGCAAATGGAACCACTTGGGGACCATTCGGGAACCAGTCCTGATTTCTGCCTGGGTACACTATGCCACCACTTCCACATCGTCTCGCCCGTCGGGCCAGTCCGCCATTTTGAGCGCAGAGTAACTCTAGCCGTTCGAAAATTACGGTCAAAGGTGGCTACTCTGGAGTCACGTGATGATAAAAGGCTCTGACGTCGTTACCCAACTCCTGGCTACTCGGGTTAAATAAGAAAACACACCCCTCGTGAATCATCGTCACCGTCCTCTTCATGCAACTGGATGCTGTCGTCTGCTCGCTGTTTCGCCAACTGCATCGCAGGAACGTGAGGCATTCTTTGCCAAGAAAGATGTTTTGCTTTCGCAGTAGTGAATATGCCTTTCGGTACGTTACTGGGCGCATCTTTTCAGACAGTTGTTGGGTTTAGTTGCAAAATTTCTGACATTAAATGCATTTTTTCGAGCAACTGATTTCTGGCAACAGTGACATCACAGCATGACTTCCCGACGCCGTCCGCTGGTTTTTCGTCCCATGGAGCTCGTGCCTGTAAACAACTGGCGACGGAACTTCGTTGCAAAAAATTCGCTCCATGGAGCTCCCCCTTTAGGGGGGCGGTAGCAGGATCCGATAATAAGATACATGTGTTGCAACCTGACCTTAGCAAAAACAACTTCAAGGTCGATCTCCACAAGGACAGATTAGGACATCAGGTTATTTCGAATTGCTACAACAACACCTCCTCTCAGTCTGTCTGATCTATGTTTTCTGTACACTATAAATTCTTTACTAGGTAATAAATTATCACCCCTAACCTCTTTATTAACCAGGTTTCTGTCCCAATTATTACATTCGCAGCACGTGACTCTACCAGTGACAACACAACATCTTCAACTGGTAACAAATTTCAAAAATTCAATACAAGGACAACAAAAGACAACTCTGTGACAGTGTTTCTTAACTGTCAAACATTATTAGAAATCGCAGGCGAACTAGTAATACGTGGATTATTGCAGACTTGTACAACCTCCATCAAAGCTTCATCAAAAATGTATACCGAGTCATAAACGTATAGTTTGTCGAAAACTAAGCACACTTTTTTATTAACATCACGAAAGCTTTTGCCAAAGTCTCGAAGTTCTTCTCTAATCTTCCTAGTGTGTGCTGAGAAGTCTTCATCCAAACATTTGGAGACGCTACGTATTTGAGCTTAGGGGTGGATTTAAAGGGACTGTCGCATTCGGAACCGTGGTTACGAATCCAATACCAACGTGTTCGGTACACTACCACCGAGCTATTTGCCAAATTTTCTCCTTCCAAAACGGACCGGGCGATGAGGAATCGAATTTAAAAGGTCCTCGAAAGCGCCAGCGCCAACAACATCGCGTGACGCAAGGTGGAATCTGGCTAATCCGCTTTGAAGGACGCTGTCGTCTGCCGCCAAGTCTGGGGCTGCTTTGTTTTTTTCCGACACGTCGCCCGTATTCACATGTGACACTTTCTAGTAATGCGGATACTATCTCTACGCTTGCATCCTTCGCGTGAGATGTCGTTTCGAAACCGACGCAGCGTTCCTGACTCCAGGAAATCTTCCTTCGAAAACCTCGATGTTTGATTTCGCACGCCAAGGACACAGCTACAGCCAGACCCCAGACGAAGCGAAAGTTGGAAGCAGCTACATCACTAGCGGGTATCCAGATGAAGCAAGGAGTGTTCATGCTGTCCGTGTATGCTCCTCGCATTTCACCGATAATGTGTACCTGGATGCGAGAACATCGTGCAAGTGCAACTTGGATTGACACAAAAAAGGAACGAATTGAAACTTGACGCCGTTCCGACAATGTTCCACGAACAAAGCGAGCTAGCAACTTCGACAGTAAGTCACAATGTCTATGTAGTTTCCCAATCGGATCTGTCACTCTTGCGCGTGAGTAACTTAGCAGCAAAAGACTAAATCGGTACAACGTAAGGTATCCCCTAACCTATGATTAATAACTAGATAAATAAAATACAATAAACAAGTAAAAGAACATGATGTCATTCATATGAACGTGTTGGCTTTTCTCGTTGTCGGACGCGTTATCATGAAACTTTGCCTGTTACTGAACCTGTGACTTTTGTGGAATGTGTTAGACATGATCGGTTTTCATGTGTATTACAGCTGCAGGCAGCTCGACAGGGTCAAGCGCAAGTGGTACGTATATTACTTAAATACATATTATGTGTTTACAATTTTTGGACAGAACAATTCGCAAACTATGAACCCCGAAGGAAGAACTGACGCTGTTTGTGTGCTGGTGTTAGAAACAGTACCTCTGACCGTAACATAAGCGCCATAAACCACTTCCCAGTTTCCTTTTATCTCTCTGTTTGTGAACTGTTTGTGTGCTGTAGGGCGACGGTTTTTGTGGTTGTCGTAGCCAACTTGAGATGCACTTTTGACGTTCTGTGTTATAGAAGGGCCAGGTGCTGCTGATCCAAGTCCCATACATCCATGAAACGGCATCAAACAATGTACGTGTGTGCACGGCAATTTTGCTGAGAGACCTGGTTTTTACACTAATGCCTTTACGACGCCTCTGACAAATTAGGATCTTCCAGAACAGTGCTTTCTTCGTCCAAGTTCAAGAAGTAAAGAGAATGACTTCATGGCTTCTACTGACATCTCACAGCTACATGCCAAGACAAAATAACTTGAAAACAGGAAATGAAAAGAAAAAAAAAGGTCCGTTGCAGGTCCACCCAAATCTTTGTGCAGAGGCTGACAAAAACAACGTTATTGTGAGATGATGAATGATGCTGATGCGGCGTTGAGATTAAACCCTTGTTTCTTTTTTTGCAATGCTATACATTACTGCTGGTTAAATGTAAAATGATGCACCTACCTCCAGACATTAAATGGGCTACCAGAGATGTAGTGTCAATTCAACAGAAAAGCTGCATGTTCTACGAGGCACTGTCACATAAGCATTGGCCAAATTTGCTATCCTGTGAGCTTTGATAGGATATGCCGTAGATAGTAAAGGCCTCTTACCGTAAAAGGGAGGTGCATTATTCGAGTAGTGGGGTCTGAGGTATGAGGGTCATTTCAGGATGTACTAACCCTTCCAAAATTTTACACTTGGTTGTGCCCAGAGATCGATCCAGATCCCCCCCCCCCCCCCCCCCAACACCCCGAGTTTTTTTCCTGTGTACCACTGCTATAATGAAACCGTCCAATTTACTGTCCAACCGTCCCGTTTTCATTGCAATTGAAGTACTTACGAAACTGTTTATTTTATTTTTGTGACTCCCCGCTTCAGATACCAAGGGACATTGCCAGTGTGGTGCATGCTGATAACTGTCTGTGCATAGCAAATAATAAATATCTGTGCGTGAAGAGTTGGATGTGGACTTGTGCGATGGCTCTTGAATGGACAACACTCAGTCAACACAAAGATTTATTCACATTTGCGTAACTTATTGCCTGTCATTATAATAATAATTATTATAATACATAGACAAGAGGTAATGCTCTGCCAAGGATCTCTGAAGTTACAGTCTTGAAAGCTGTTTTCAAAACAGTGGTGCTAAAAAAATTGGATCAATGGCAGGAATCAAAATTTGATTTGCTGTATCAAGGCAGAACAATCTTCCGTGGGAATGACAAATTGTGGACATTCCCAGACAGATGTATCACTTACAATGATAATGAGGTGTAAGTGTACCATTAGCGAGTTATGAAACGTTACCTGAAATTATTTGACGTGTTATATCCCTCACATGCTATAATACTGCCAATGGTAAGGAGTATTACACTACCATTAAAAGTATAACTGTCACTTATTGCTCCTGCCTATTCCCCTGCACTTCTCGGGATTACTGTGGTAACACAGATTCTGTTTCACACTTCTCAATTGGAAACTACGCAAGTCTATTATGGTGTAGGTGTGAACAGGAAATCAGGCACACAAAAGATGATAGTCCTGATAGAACCGGGATGGAAAAACGTTGGCGAATCATGCGGACGACACACCCAGGTATCTGTCGTCTCTTTCTCGGTCCAAGGAATCTCCAAACTCAGCTTGTAAACACACAATAAGCAGTGAAAATGACGTAGCTGTAAAAAGAAAGGACACTTTCCTAAACACGTAGCACAGTTAATTTCATGATAATCATTCTAATTCTAACCCGGCCCTTGAGTTGCACAGTTGGTTAGAGCCTTCGTAACTTTCATGGGGCATTCGTCGTGTGTGCAAACGTCCACGACAACTACGAAAATAAGGATTGCTCAACGTGCCTATCTGGTACGGGTACAGTAGGCGAAGACTGTGATCCTCGCTGCAATACTGTGGTGGATACACCACCAGAAGTTCTGGCCGAAGACAGAGAGCTGAGAACAAAGTGTGATGCGTGCTTACACTGTACTTCGCCATCATTACACAACTCTGCCACTTCACGAGCACTGCAGCATATAGGTACTCATCCGGTTCCTGGGGAGCACAGACGCCGCACAAACACTTGGATTGTTTCCTGCGTCGTAGTGAATGTCACGGAATTAAGTGTTGAGCACTCCGATCATGAACGTACCTAAAGCAGTGGTCCTGAGGCTCGTTCTGTTGCGCTAACGCAGCTACGGCACGTACATCACCAGTTACTTGCAGAAGAAGCGGATCCGTCGAATATGGGCCGTCATTAAACATGTATATTCGTCACGGGATCTATTACTAAAGGCATTTGAACAGCACGATGCACCACTTCCGCGTTCCGAGTCCGCCCTCCGTATGTGCCTTCGCCTTCGTCTCCCTGACCGAGCTGCAAGCCGCGGGGACTCCTCTGGCTCGCCGCGTTCTTATTGGTCAGATTCCATGTGACGTTGGTAAAGATTCTCAGCAGTGAGTTCCGCTTGACGCCCGCTTCCGTCGTCTGCTGTAGCGCCGCTTACACACGAATTATGCGAAAAGTATTCCGTTGATCGGGATGGTACTTTCGGAGTCATGGTCAGTGAAGGATGGGGAATCTCATTTCACTGTTGTTTCGGAATTGATCTGTGGTCGATGCGACTGTCCCTTTAAGAACTGCTTCCCTTTGTTTGTAGTTACAAATCTTGGGAATATGGGTCGAGGATTTCCGTACATCACGTGTTGTTTTCCCTAATCTATGCACTCTCTCAACCTCGCCCAACTGCACCCCGAGATGCTCACTGATAAACTTAGAGAGGATATTCTCAGTCTCCTGCCAGGTTTCCAAGGGTTGCTCGGGTATGCCCTTAAATATCAGATTATTACCATGCATCCTATTCTCAAAATTATCTATGCTGGAGCAACACCTCTTGATGTCAGTCCTTATGGCGGGGAACGCTTCTTGTACGCCACTCATTTCTCCAGAAATCTTCGTTATATCCGCTTTCAGTTCGGTAATTGCCGTAACAGTATTTTCAAGCTTTTCGATGCGAGTAGCAAGATCTGTGACACCCTTAGATATGTCTCGTAATTTGAGAGAATTCTCACGCTGGAATTTGGTCACATTAGTTGACAAGGTTTCAGCCATTGTTTGTAGCCTGTCCAACTTTTCAGAATCGATTGGGCCACGGTTCAATTCAACGTCTCCCGATAAGATGAGCAAGATCACACAGAAAAAAAGTATATAGAAGGCTTGCGATATTTGGGATTAACAACGAAGGCAGAACAAACGAAAAAATACCCGGTACAGGCGGCAACACACTGATACTAATACTGAACAATGCATAGGACATCATGCCTATCAGAATATTAGCGCAAAAAGGTCGTCATTAATTATTGGCTAGACCGTAAGGAGGAGGAGCCGGCAGAACTAGTAACGAATGGGGTTGATTCGTACAAAATATTTCACTAACCTGTGAAAATATAGGTACATGAGCAAACATTCCGTCGGAGATGCCGGCTCCTAATCCCAAGTAGTCGACGGTGTAAGCTGGTATAAATGACAGATCCAGGAAGTCACGTGAATGATTGTTGACAAAGCTCGAAGCACGTTTCCCAAGTGATATGGGGTATCGCAGTGGCTGGTACAAGAGTTGATAGCAACAGGAGCATCTGTGAAAATATAGGTACATGAGCAAGCATTCCGTCGGAGACGCCGGCTCCTGATCCCCTTGGAAGGAGTCTCCTCCAGCACCTGGAGGTCACCGAGCTCTTGGACAGTCTATAGCACCCACCCATTTCCCCTCCTTCCCTTCCCCCTATCCCCCTCCCCAAGAAGTGAACCGTGCCGCCGTACATGGGCAGGCAGACCTCACTTCGTCTCCCCCTACGTCACACCACCGCCACCACATCCCCTCAGCAGACAAGAATCCAGGTCCCGTGGGTGTCCACACTAAGAAATGTTTCACTGCAATACTCGGGTGTGTAAGGTCACTGTTTTCGATGGTAGCCTCTGTACGACTTCAACGTCAGCTGTGCCCGAACTGAAACACGAAGAATACTAGCTACTTCGTTTCCAGTTTACAACAACGTCCTCGCTGGGAAGAGAAATATTCTGCGTGCCTCAATATCATTTCGGCGACCGTACTGATCCACTTCGTTAAGCTCAAGTTTCCTTGTGTGATCTCTGCCCCTATACCGGGTGTCGCAGTTGAATCCCCGGCCTAAATACTTCGCAAACGGGTACACCAATCGACGAACTTTCTTTTTTACAAGTATCTGTCCGATACCACCAACAAGGTGCCCACCGTGTGAATGAATGGGAGGCGCTCATTATTTAAATAAAAATTCAAATGTGTTTCGTGAAAAAAACATGACCTCTACAGCATGGCGCTAGTAGTAAGTGTATGTGTAAGTATAGTGTGTGTAAGTATGGTAATCCAAAGTATCGACTGGAAGTCGGGTTAGACCGGAAGCGGATACCCGGAAGTCTGTAGTATGAAGTATGGACTGGAAAAGGCGCTTAATGCTAACGCATTTCTCTCGCATTTACCGCTAAATCGCTAAATGTTTTTTTTAATGCGAAACGCATTCTATGGTTAAGGTGTGAAGTCAGACAAACGTCTCTGTCTCCGCTCATGGCATAGAAATCATAAGCAGACAGGCTAGAAGAAAAGCTGGGAGAGAGAGTGATGGGGGAGAGCAAAGGAGTTGCACCAAGGCAAGACCCTCTCCCAATGTCCAAGTCCGGAAGGCGCCATGATCGATATTTTGGATTGGGCCGGATTCCGCCACAGCCTTTCCACGTGTGAAGACGTGAAGACTAGGCACGTTCAGCGTGCCATGCCGTGTGCGAAGTGTGTTTGCTTTGTCTGCCATCACCTGTGCGCTTGGATTCACTAGGGAACGAGTATCGTACGGTTTAAACCTTGTGCTGCAGCATGAAACAACAGCGCAGGGAACTCGTAGGTGCCACCGTTCCTAGCACGCTAGGCCTACCGTATGATCATGGCGGCTCACACGCTGAGATGCTCCTCTTGGCTGGCTTGGTTTCTAGTTGTTATGCGAGCTCTATGGCTCATGGTGGTCTCTGTGGGGCGTGCTATCACCACAGTGCGCGCGTGTACGTAAGAGAAGCGCCCGCTTAGTGAGCAACCGCAAAAGTTTTAGCACAGGAGACAGAAGCGCTTGGGGGCCCCAAAGCAATAGCGCCGTCGCCACTGCGCTTGCGCAAAACCCCAACCCCGCAATGGGTGTAGGGGTGCGCTGGGTTTCTTCGAAAAGTAGTTATTCAGCAGTATTGCACGAGACGTGCACATAGCCGGCCTATAACCCTTCACCACGTGTGAGTCAACTCCAGTGATGTGTGAGTCAACTCAACAGCCAGAAAAAGCCTTTAGCGATGTGTTCTATGGGGACCGTACATGACAGAGGAGGACTTCACCCTCGTTTCCTTATCACAAAATGCACTACCAGATTCGCAGTAAGATTTCGGGGGGGGGGGGGGGGGTTAAACTCCCGAAATCTTCCCTCGCATGAGTGGAGCAAGCACACTCTGGTCGCGACGGTCGGTTCGTGTACACTTAGGACGTCTTCGAGCACGTTCATCAAAACGACCCGTCCGGCTTTTACATCGTCTTGAAGTACGGCCATGACGTATCATGCGGGGGGGGGGGGGGGGCGCCTTACTTATCGCGCACGGTATCCCCGTGATTAGGATCATTCCTCTTTTTGGTTTGGAACCAGTGAACACTGAAAACGACGCCTCCCTCTGGCTCCTTCCTCTGACAGCGCAAAGGTCGCTGATTGGGATGGTCGCGTTATATCGGTTGAGTTGAGCCTAGCGCGCATAGTTCTCAGAACTGTGAAGTTGTGTGCTTCGGTCCGCCACGGTGACCGTACGGAATTTTTTAGAGGCCTCGATTATTTCAATGTGGGTAACCCAAACATTGTAGTTGCGGGCGTAGATGGGTAGAAATCCAGCGAACGCGTAGAGATATAGGAAGGGAGTTGCCTCAGGACAGACGCCGCCGATATTTCGAACAGAGACTGTTCTTCTTCTGGGCAGCCCAGAAGAAGAGCACTCAGCCAGCCAACAACAGCCGTGACGCAACTCCATTCCTATTGTAGAGGCGGGGGACTGCGCTATTGACGGTCATGGGAGTGAAAGCAGGCCTGTAAACCAGGACCTGTTGCAATTAGTTGGCGGCCTATGACTTATAGATGCATTTTCGCAGATAAATCCTGGAGTTTACCAGTACACGTGGTGCAATGCTCAGGGTGCCCATAGCCGACTTGACCGTTTGTATGTTTCTCCTTGTTTGCGTAGCCATGTTTTGAATTGTGTTGTGCCTCCCTCTGGAGATCGTTACATGGCAGACCCTTAAATCCGCTACTGGAGAGGCCTCCGCGTTCACCACGTGATGGTTCAAAGTTTGTGCAAAACAGAAGACACTTGCTGGACAAGATGGCCGACAACGAGGTGAGCGCGCACATCGAACAGCGAATTGTCATGAAGTTTCTCGTGAACGAAGTCGTAAAGTCATCTTAAATTCACAGAAGACGTCAGCCTCAGTATGGCCACGATACTCTAGGCCGCAGGAAAGCGTTTGTGTGATGCAAACCGTTTGGAGACGGCCGTACAGCAGTGCAGGACGATCCCGGCTGGTGCGGCTAAGGGCCCAGTGTCAGACTTCCTGAGAACATCCAACTTGTGGGGCGCCTGATCCTCAACGACCGACGGATAGCATGTCTCGAACTGGCTCGAAAGACGGACCGTTCTGTGACGGACCTTTCTGGACGTTGAACACTATCATTCATGAACACCTCCAGTTCCGGAAAGATAGTGCCCGTTGGGTCCCGAGGCAGCTCCCGTGTTTGACCGGCAGAGAAGACTGGAAATCTCCTAAGAGCTAAGGTACCGTTTCGACACTGAAGGACTGTCGTTCCTTGATCGGATCATCACGTGCGATAAAACATGGATGCACCATTTCACTCCTGAGCCTAAACGCACATCAAAACTGTGGAAGCATCCGGGCTCGCCAGCTCCCAAGAAGTTCCGAAGCATCCGGTCTGCGGGTAAGGTCACGGCCACGGTTCTCTAGGACAAGGCTGGCGTTGTTCACGTTTTCTGTGTTCATTTTCTGCAAAGTGGTACCACCATCAATAGTGCGTCTTACTGCCAGGTTCTCAGGAATGTGCAAAGGGGCAAAAAATGTGCAGGGATGTCAAAGGAGTCCTCCTCCTACAGGACAATGCACGCCCGCATACCTCGCATCTCACGGCACGCGCCTTACAGGAATTTGGGTGGGAGTTGCTGCCACATCCCCCTTACAATCCAGACCTGGCCCCCAGCGATTTCCATCTATTCGGTCCACTGAAGGCGTTCCTTGGGGGTCGCCAGTTCAGCTGCGGCGACAACGTCAAGCATGCGGTCCGATCATGACTGCTACGCTCCGGTAAGGATTTCTACGCTGCTAGCATCCAAGCCCTAGTGAAACGGTGGGACAAGTGCACTAGTGCAGCTGGGGATTACGTTGAAAAATAAAGCTAATTTCTCGCCTGTAAGTTCATTTTACTTCTGCGAAAAATGAAATGTCCCGGTTTGACTTGAACACCCCTCGTATATGCAGACATGCGGAAACCGAGCGCTGGATCAACTCTGCCCAGCATTGCGGGGGTAGAATGTCAGCGGTCAGCTGGCGGGTAGCCAGAGGAGCCATGAGGCGTCGAAGTACGGACCGATGATCTCCTCTCAGCAGTGCAATACGCTTCCGTCTTCGAAAAAAGAGAGCTGCTTCGGCGGCACTGTCCGCCTGTTCATTGTCTTCGACACCGCAATGGGCTGGAACCCATTGGAGAACGAGCCTCTGTCCTGCTTCGTAGACAAGTTTGTAAGCCATTAACAGATCCATAAACAACGGTGCGGAGGAGCCTCGTATATCAGAATTTTCAATTGCTTGCAGTGCAGATATTGAGTCAGTGAAGACCACCCAGTTCCGTGGGGTGAAGTGAACGATGTGCTGCAGAAAGAAAAGTATGGCATAGAGTTCCGCAGCTGTGGATGAGGTATGATGCCAAAGGGGACGTCCTTCAACCTCGCCTTCGGATGGGATGACGAATGCCGACGCGGATTTGCCATTTCGAGATGCACCATCGGTGTATGCGGCAGCAGAGGTAGAAAGCTTCGCGTCTAAGAAAGCATAAAAATGGGTTCGAAGGACTTGAGGGGGGACCTCATCTCTGCGGTCTTGGAGGTCAGGAAGACGTGCGAGGTGGGCGGCACAGCAGAGATCAGGGGGCGTTCGGCGGTGTGACGTACTTAGGTGTGAAGCAAGTGAGAGCCTGGCGTTTCATCTGCGCTGCGCGATGGAAATCACATTCAGGACGGTATCGTATTTTTCAGAGGAGTGGGTGACGGGGAACCTGCGCACGCAAACGTAGGGAGTGTCGAGCCGTTTCCCGCTCAAGCAGGGCCTCCACTGGGAGTTCACCAGCTTCAGCTAGGACCTGCTGTGTTTCAGCCGTTCTTGGAACTGTAAGGCAGCGACGAAAGTTTCGGGCGAACAGGGTCCTTAGAGTATTTAACGATGTTGTAGAAACCCTGTGCAAGACTGGAAGGCTGTAAAGCACAGTCGCCATCACCAAAGCCACGTGAACGGCTAGAAGGGAGCGTTGACCCCAGCCTAAGCCAGAAGGATGTTGAATTGCAGGAATCCATCGCTGCGCTTTGGTTTGAATGTGCTTAATGTGGCGAGCCCAATGCTGTTTCCAGTCCAGGACTACATCAAGGAAGCGATGGGAACGCACAAGCTCGAGCTTCTTTGGACCCACCCAAAGAGGGAAATTACTCATAGCCTTGCGAGTGAAAGGGAGCTCGACGCACTTTTCGGGCCAAAGGTTCATTGCAAGCCGCGTAAGGTAGAGATGGACATTGTTTAAGGGTTGTTGCAAACGGCGCTGAATGGCTGGTCGCGACTTGCCTAATGTCCAAAGGGCATCCGCATGGGGAGAATGCTACCTTGCGAAAAACTATCCATTTTATGAATAATGTAAAACCCCTAGCAATTTTTTCATTGTCATATCCATTTAGTCCTGCCATTACCACATTAAAGAGTGTAGGACTGAGAATGCTTCCTTCGGGTACGCCTTGATGAATAGGGTGCTTGGGGCTTTGGCCGTGGGATGTGCGGACAGCGACAGTTCGGTCCGTAAGGAAATCGTGGACCCAGCTGGAGAGGCGACCAGATACTCCAAAAAACCGCAATCCGTAAAGCACACAGATGGACCGGTGGAGTACAGATGTGCGAGACTGTATCATACGCGCGCTTAATGTCCAGGAAGACCGATACAACCATCCGCCGATGAGCACGAACATGTTGGACTGTCGAGGTCGAGAACTGGATCCGTGAACCTTCGGTGGCGATAAAATCCAGCCATTTCTTGAGGGAACGCACCTTGTTTTTCGAGCCACCTGTCGAGGCAATGCGAAACCATTCTCTCCATCAGTTTTCCCATACAGCTTGTCAGGCTCACAGGACGAAAGGAAGATAGGGATTTGCCTGCTTTCATGATGGGAACAACTAATGCTTCCTTCCAGGTAATAGAACGGATCCCTGTCGCCAAGACGCAATTGTCCTCCAGATCTTTGTGGCGGGTTCAAACGGTGAAAGGTGTTGACAAAACTTACGCTAACGCTTCCGGTCTTCGTTCTTAAGTTCCCGCGTTACCTTAGCTTTCATCCGGCGGTATGCAGGAAGTTGGCGAGTTCGGCAAGCCCTGCGGCAATGCTCGCGGCAATGCGGCAATGCTCGGCGATGTAATGCTCTAATGTAGTCAGTTGCTGTGACAACAGCAAGCAACAACATGTGATAGTTTGCTGGTGTATATATGATATTGTGTGACTTTCAGTGCTGATGCTGAGTGAACATCCGTCCGCATTGATTAACATCAACTGGGTTGGTAAAACTCAAAATATTAAGCATGCATGTGCCTTGCTGTTTCTGATATTGAGCGCTCAGGTTTGAGCAGCGTGCACCACTGCACCTCACATAGAGGCACGAGCTTGTCGCATGATTTCTTCTTCTTCCCCTATTTGGATGGATTCTGAAGGTCTGTGGTTTGTCTCGTGGGCTCTTGGGCATGATTTTGAGCTCGCTTCCTTGCTTGCTTCTGAGTGCATTGGTGGTTGTGCAGTCGAACACGGTGTCGCAGTGAGCTCTGGGGCTTGGTGTTTCAGAGTCCGATGCGTGCTTGGGATACCTTACAATTCTTGTATAATACCCCGCATACATTTTTGTCTAACATCTACTTACAATGGAACCATTTTACGGGTGCTAACATGGCTGGAATTTTGTGACGTGAAGCTGCTGAGCTGTTATGTTTACTTGGCACGCGCATTGTTCTGTACACAACACTTTGCACAGATTGCACTTTTTGCGCACAGGAAGGCTCAGGTGGGATACAGTACCGGAAAATTAAATGCTCTTTACAGTGCTGGTAAGTATGGTGTCAACAAAAACATAGCTGAGCAATATTTTCTGTGTCCCTTTCATTATATCAGCATGGCATCAAAGCGAGTGAAACAGATGCATGTACTGTTGTACAGACGTATGTTGACATAATAGCGTAAGGCAGAAGCGTTGGGGAGAGAAGCAGACAACATGACATTATCTTGGTATCATCATGTATCACCTACACCGCGTCTCTGAAAAATCGTGGCGCAAGGACTTCCATAAAAGATATTATGTTCCCGGTACGGCGTAAAGTAGGGAACACGCCGGTCGTGACCGTCTAGTAAAGGCGCTCTACATTAGAGCAGGGCAGTCGGCGCTGCGGTGTGTCGAACGAAACTTTAGTGCAGCAGACCGATATTGGGGTGCGAACACGGAGCAGACGAGCTCGGATGCAATCGCCTGTGCTGCGCTCACATGCGACGCTTACGTCATCATGATGGCTGGCTGGCTGGCTGGGGCTTCCTTAGCTGCAGAGGAGAACGGAAATCTTTGAAACTCGTTTCGCTGCGTGTTTCGGAACGAGGAATTTCGCCAAGTGGACAGTAAAGCGGCGCCGAACATTATCATATCGGTCCTGTACACGCGTTTCCGGATGCGATGGTCCCTTTAGCCAATTTCAAAACTATAGACAACTAAAGAACTTCATCAGCTATTTTTAGCTGTGAAGCCTAACTAGCCGTACTTCACCCCGAAGCATTGTACTGCTGAGAACAGCGTACAGTCACCAGGAATCGGAACTGAACCCGAACCGAACCCGAGCAATTTTTTCCCTGTCCTGAACCGAACCGGAACTGAACCGAAAAAAAGCCATGCGGTTACCGGTTGGGAATCTGTTCAGAGGTGAAATAACTGTATTACTGGCCGACTTTTTTTGACTCACCTGAAGCGGTCATCACATACTCTTCTCTTACAACTGTGTAGGTGAACGGAAGCTCGCTTTCACGTAGCAAAATTGCTGCCCATTGCGGTTAAACCGAGACCGAAAAAAGTAAGGGTTCCAATCCCTGTAAATGTCCCGACCACTGACCGATTTTTTTGTCTCTGTGTGTGCGGGGGAGTCTCCCTGAGCCGAACCCGAACCGAACCAATGTACCTGAACCCGAATCAGCACTGGACCGAAAAACCGGACCAGGTCACGGCACCACTTTCACCGTCCAGACTGACCACCAGGCACTTTCTTGGCTGCAGTGGCTCCGCAACCCATCTGGACGTCTTGCCAGGTGGGCCCTGACGCTAGAAGGCTACTCCTTCAACGTGGAGTACAGGCGGGGCTCGACGAACGTGGTAGCAGACGCGCTTTCCCGTGCGCCTCTACCGGAGGGGGAGAGGAAGGCACCGAGGCGCCTTCTCCACTCCTGGCAGCAGCACAAGTGGCACGAGACGTATCATCGTCTTGGGGCACGGTCGTGAGCAGACAGCAGCTCCTAGACGCTCAGAGAGCGGACGGCCTTTGTCAGCGGGTGTCTCAATGGTTAGCTGAGCAGGACTCGGCAGGCACTGGAACGACTGACGGACGGCACGACTCCTATTTGCTGGGCAAGGATGGCATCCTGTTCAGATACATACCCCAGGCGGATGACGATGACGGCTCATCTCCATTCAGAGTCGTGGTGCCACGGAAGTTGCGTAAGTCGTTCATACGTTACTTTCATGATTCGGCCTTGGCAGGTCACAGCAGTGGCAGCAAAACTCATGAAAACTTACGTCGTGTTGCGACATGGCCAGGAATGAGGCAGGTCATAACTAAGTATGTTCGCACTCATCCCGTATGCCAGAGAGCAAAACCTTGTGGTGGTTTCCCCCTGGACGCTTACAGCCTGTGCAGAGCAATAGGCCATGGCAAATAGTTGCTTGTGATGTGGTGGGACCGTTTCCACGTAGTCCTAGAGGTAACCAGTATTTGTTTGTGGTTACTGATCATTTCACGAAATGGGTTGAGCTGTTTCTTCTCAGGACGCTGACTTCCCAGACAGTGTGGGAAAGGCTACTCGACACCTTTTGCCGGTTTGGATTTCCTGCTCAGCTCATCACGGATAACGCAACCTACTTTACAAGTAAGGTGTTCTCAGATTCGTGCGCTTTTCTAGACATTCAGCACAAGAAGACCTCCCCGTACCACCCCAGGCTAACATTCCCGAACGTGTTAATCGGAACCTGAAAATGATGTTGGTTGCTTTTACTAGTCAGAACCACCGTGATTGGGATATTCGCCTGGCTGAACTAGCGTTTGCTACATGGACAACAGTAAACAGATCTACAGGTTTCACCTCGGCGTTCCTGAACTTGGGACGACAGGCACCTTTTCCAGTGGAGAATGCTCGACGCCTCCGGGATGGCTGTACACGGCCTCCCTATTCAAGGTTTGCTGAGGACCTCCGGAGTCGTCTGAACGATGCAGCTTGGGCGGCTCGGGAGAACCTGGACGTCACACAGTTGGACCAGGCTCGCCAGTACAACCGAGGACGACGGAATCTCACCTACAGCGTCGGTGACCTCGTCCTTCCATGGATTCACCCGCTAAGTGATGCTGCACGCGGCTTTCCTGCCTCACTCGCAGATAGGTGGGATGGCCCCCACGAGGTAAGTGCGTGCTCCTCCGGCCTCACTTACAGGCTTCGTCGCTGTGACGCGGGCGAAGAAACTGGGCCAGTGCACATCTCGGACCTGAAACCTTACCACCTCCGAGACCCCGAGAGCGGAGACTCTGACCTTCACACCTGACCAACACCTGGACCAGGATTCCGCTACCGGACCAACGTCACTACAAGTCACTACAATTTGCGTCGCCGCAGGCGGCGCACGTTGTAGTCCCTATCTCGGTCACCGGGACCTAGTGCTCACGATTTATGTGATATTAGTGTGATTGCTGTTTCGCAGTTTTCCCACAAAGCCTTCTTAGGGGAGAACCCTTTCGAGCTCTCACGATGTAGAGTTAACCTCTCATCGTATTCCCTTTTTCTCCTCTCGGCAGATGCCGCGACCCTGCCGACAGAGGACGTGCCATCCCCGACCCCACCGCCAAGAGACAGGAGGTCGCCCACGACCCAGGGCGTCCCCGCAGAGGACATCTACTCCTCCGCAGCAGCGATCGGCGGCAGCGTGGATCGTCGTCCACAACGCACGGCCAGTGGGTTGGGCATCTCACAACAGATGGGCGGCTCAGGTCCCGCCCCTCCGCGGCACCAGCCCTTCGCGGATACCCCTGCCCTTCCGAGGGTTGACCCCGGTCAGTCATCCTAATGACTCACCCATCCCATTGACCGCAGAGGAAGAGCGCCTCCTGTGTCCCGCATGTCGGGTGCCAGAAGTGCACCGGAGCACCCACTTGCGAGGCGCCCTCCATCGCTCCAAGACCACTGCCCCTACGCACTGGCCTTCGCAACCCTCAAGCGCCTGCGTCCAGACCTCCTTCGACAAGGCCCTGCACTAGCCTCCCTCTCAACTCGACCCTAGCCCGGAGGATATCATCCTCGAAATGCCATCCGACGATGACCTGTGAGCAAAGAGAAGGCAACGAAGCAAGATGGTGACGTGGAATCGTTTGTTTATTTATGTTGTCCAAATACTATACTAATTTTCCAATAAAGCAGTGTTTCGCTCTGTGTGTGCCAGTTGCACAGTACGGTTATATGATTTGAAAACAGCTTAGTGAACCGTGTGAACGTTGAACTTTTATTATTTTAGAATTCCAGAGTCATGTTTTTTAGGTGGGGGAGCGTTGTGGGTTTTGTTTACATGAGTAGCGCCAAGAGTGCATTTTCGAGGCCGTGAGATAACGGGCCAGATAACGGGATTGTAGACATGTGTTCTAACAACGCTGTGAGTGCGCTTCCCATAATGCTTGAAAAGGGAGCGGGTTTCCAGAAAGCGAGAGTTGTGTTTTCGACGTGTTTTGACGTCACGTCTTCTTGTGTTGGTAATAAACCTTTTGTTTTCATTGTTCATTTGAGTGTGCTGCTTTTTCTCTGGCCGCTGAACGACGCCTCGCGAGTGGGAACCGTGATTCCCACAAGGTGAACGGAAGCTCGCTTTCGTGTAGCCAAATTACTGCCCCTGAACCGGTTAAAAAAGTAAGGGTTCCAATCCCTGCAAATGTCCCGAACGCTGACCGATTTTTTTGTCTGTGTGTGTGCGGGGGGTGGGGTCTCCCTGAGCCGAACCCAAACCGAGCCAATATGCCTGAAGCCGGACACGCACCGGACCGAAAAAAAATACCGGTTCTGGTCCCTGACAGTCACACGAAAATGTTACTGGGAAGACTTACTTAGCCTTTTGCCGCACCATTGCATGGGTTGGACGCTTGCTTGTTGAGAGTTTGTCCAAAACAACGCGAAAGTTAAAACACTGTTCAGTACAGCCCCCATACAAGAGCTAGATACTGTTCGTCTGCAGCATGCTAACAAGGCAAAGTGCTTCCGCTCGTAAATCAGGCTGGAACGCAGGTGTACCCACACTATGGCGTCGCACGCAGAAGGCCTCCAGACATCGACCTCGAAAACTACCGCTCGTGGGACCTTGTTCGTGCCGGTGTTTACATACTTTGACTGCCTTCGAACATAGTACATTTATTTCGAGCGATATGGAAAATGTGATTTAATTTCCGCACCTCGTTCGATTTCTTGGAGATAGTCTCTAGCTGTATATAAAATTAACGGGCGGACAGGGAAGAACGTGGCCTAGATTCATAAAGCTTACAATTATATTCGATATTTAGTCACTTCCAAGTTCAACGCACTTGGCACGTCGTTCTTTAAGCTTCTTTAAAAAAAATGAATAGATACGACGTCTCAGAAATATGCTTCGACTGCTCCTGTCACCTCCTAGGCGCTGAAAACCTATTTCCTTTCAAACATTTGGAAACGAAAAATAATGGGGCGAGATGCGGCCGACGAGTACCGTGGATGTTCAATGCATTCCAATATCAAGGTCTTTGGCGTCTGCATTGACAGGGGTGGCATCCGATGTATTGCTCCGTAGACGAAAGCGTGCTGGGCGAACGCAATGCATCCCGGACAGGTCCTGGTCGCACGTCACAGCAAACGTCAAGGCACGCGTGACCTTAAAGATGGCGGCGCCCGTGATCGGCGGTTAAACCGTATGCAAACAATGCGGTTGTTGTTTCTGCGCAACGTTTTGGATGTCTTTCAATCACGGTAGTTATTTTTATCCGATAATCTCGTACTAAAACGCGCAGTGTTGCACATAAGGCCTCGTATTGTTGATGACTTCCAAAAATGTGATGACGACCGCGCGTTAAGACTCACTGAGACGACCTGATGCACTTAAACAAATTAGAAATGGGCTACCATGTTGCGGAAGAAGCACTGCATAGTTTACGCTGGCAAAATACGTTCATCTCTTCGTGTTATGAGGACGGAAATATGTCGGTAAGCGGCAAAACGACATGTAAACAAAGTCACATGACCTCAAAATGACGTTTTTTATGACGTGCGACCAGGACAAGATGGCAGTTTTGCCAAAAGCACCCGCGTGAGGGTAGATACAACAATGGCGGGTTTGTGTCACCCCTGTGTCTGCATTCTTTGGCCTAGAGTCACTAAATAGGGAGCAGAGTAGCAACACTGACGGGCGAGTCAACCATCTTTGCATACCTGGGTAGTAATGACATTACTGTAATGAAATTACTGTAATGATGAAAGTCACTGAAAAAGTTTGCCAGCTGTAGGACTCGAAACCATGCCTTCTGGATTACCCGTCCAGGGCTCTACCAATTGAGCTAAGCTAACACACATCCCCAGGGACCTCCAACGGTGCGTCTTCTGAAGGGACAAATCAGCCACTCTGTCTCACTCATCCTCCTTTCACTCTTACATTTTTGCTCACTCATACACACATTCATACGACGGGATCGGCGCAAGCGGCAGGTGTTGAACAAGAGAGAACTAATGTTCTGAGGCTGGAACAACATAGAAAGGATAAGTACATACAAAGCCTCAATTTGCCAAAGAAATTAACGATGAAACATGAAAGTCACTGGAAAGGTTACCCAACTTTAGGACTCGAACCCACGTCTTCTGGATTACCGGGTGGGTTCGAGTCCTACAGCCTGGCTAACCTTTTCAGTGACTTCCATCTATCATCGTTAATTTCTTAGGCAAATTGAGGCTTTGTATGTACTTGTCCTTTCTATGTTGTTCCACCCTCGCAGAACATCAGTTCTCCAATATTACTGTAATGAATTACTCTTCCTGGTAATCTGTAATGTAATGCATTACTCTTTACATTATGTAATTTGTAATGTAATTACATTTGGCCAGTAATTTTAATTACATTACTCATTACTTTTTACAAAAGAATCGGGTGTGTGCTCTGTGGTTGCACCTGCCAAAGAGTTGGGGACCGGCGAGTTCAAAGAATTCCAACGCCCACTATGAACTGTGACGCACCAGTCGGCACGGGGAACGTCAGTGCCCTTTGACGAGCCAATTGCCTTAGTTAGGGCACCCACAAACAAACGTTCTCCAGGTCAACGGTTTCTAGCCTTGGAGAATCATTGTTTGCGGGTCCCATCCTCCAGACAATCTTCCTGTTGTCGTGATACTTTGTGTCACCTTCGTCTCTACATTGTGGAACGCTACGTCATACGTGACACACTAGCCTGACACGCAGAAGAGACAAATAGAAGAGTACAAGCCAGTGGCCATCTCTCGAAATTCCTGGACCACTATTTAAACCATATTCCGACAACACTGCCATCGCATGTACAAGACACCTCCCACCTCCTCAGAATAATCAGAGATATAAACAACACTCGTACATTTGGTAGGGACACAATACTAGCCACGCTGGATGTGACATCACGGTATACTAACATCCCACATAACGACGGAATCACAGCCTTCTGCAATACCGTTTCTACAACAAACATCAGAAAAGACATGGAAACCATACTCGTTCTAATGGACTTGGTCCTTAAACTGAACTACTTCGAGTTCAATGGCGAATACTACCTACATGTACACGGTACAAGTATGGGCACACCTGATGCACCCACATACGCAAATATCTTCATGGGGTTCTTAGAAAACAAAGTTCTCAGCGAATTCTCATTAAAACCCACTGTGTACCTTCGATACATCGATGATATACTGATAATATGGGAACACGGGGAACATGAATTTCAAAACTTCGTAGATCTACTGAACACCGCGCATAGCAACATAAAGTTCACATCACAACAGTCAACTCACTTAATTAACTTCCTCGACACCACAATATCACTAGACAACGGCAACCTCACCACAACCCTGTACGAAAAGCCAACTGACA
The DNA here is from genome assembly GCF_037126465.1 of Ornithodoros turicata. NCBI lineage: Eukaryota > Metazoa > Arthropoda > Arachnida > Ixodida > Argasidae > Ornithodoros > Ornithodoros turicata. Next base: position 335,041 of record NW_026999412.1, read on the forward strand.
AACAACAATACCTTCACTTCAAGAGTCACCGCCCGCGTCACTGTAAGGTTGGAATTCCTAATGGGCAGAGTGAAAGACTACGCAGAATTTGTTCCAGGGACTATCCAGACTCCCTCCTAACCGAATTCCGTCGCAAGGCACTCACACTCGATCGAAACGAGGTTCTGGAAAACCGAAAAAATCCTGACGCGTGCCAAATAAGCTTCATCACAAGATATTCCAACGCACTCCCAAACATCCAAGCCATTCTACAGAAGCACGAGCCCCTCCTCCAAAGCAGTGACCGACTTAGCAATATATTCACCCATCCCATACAGGTGACATACCGACGCGCAAAAACTTGGTCTTGGACTCCTTGGTCAATGCCAAAATCAGCAAAACGAGCAGCCCGTACACGGGAACACGACCCTGCAACCCACCGCGCTGCAAAACATGCAAGAACGTTCAAGACGCTAACTCCGTCAAAAGCATTGCGAGCAATTACACCCACCCCGTTAACCACGCATTCACATGCACAAGGTCCAATGTCATATACTGCATTGAATGCGGTGACTGCTCAATGCTCATCGGTGAAACAGGCCAACAAATGAACAACCGCCTTACCGGACACAGAACCGGCACGTCCAACAAACTCCCCAAAACAGTCGCCGAACACTTTAACGTTCCTGGTCACAATTTTGACAACATTAAACTACATATTCTAGAAACCGGGTTTAGATCCACACGTGACAGACGTGATAGGGAGTCTTATCTCATATACAAGTTCAACGCTCTTCACCCGTCCGGTATCAACAAATCACAAGGCACCCTAGAAACACTTCACAAATAAAATATGCTTTTCCCTTCTATCTCCATTATCATCTGTTATGTTCTGCATGGCCACTGCTTTCTGCTTTCTTTATTGCATGCCACAACTTTGTATTACTAATAAAAAAAAACCCCTTTGCTCGTTCTGGAATTTTCCCCACGTAACCACTGACCTCCTTATCTTTCGCTATGCTTGCAAATTCGTGCCTGTTGTCCCGTTTCGTCCACGTGTCCGTGAACCTCCCATTTTTCTGTAACCGGTCTGGATACTAGATCACTACGTTCACATAATCCCCTCCACACTCTAACAAAGCGGCCATTCACTCCGGCCGTAGAAGCCCCTACGGACCCTTTCTTCCCTCGGAGCTGTTGACCCACAATTCGCATGGACCTTTAAACACGTCACACCTAACCCTTTAAATACCATGCCAATGATGAGGACGGTGCCCAGAAGAAGAACAGTCTCTGTCGAAATATCGGCGGCTTCTGTCCTGAGGCAACTCCCTTCCTACATCTCTACCGGTTCGCTGGATTTCTACCCATTAGGCAATATGAGAACTTGAAAGCATCGGCACGATATACATATTCACGCACTTTTCAGAACGATCCACTCTTAATGACACATAATTAGGCTTATATTAATAGTCAGATGCGTTCTGACAGGTCATACAGTGATATAAAGTGAAAAAAAAAAATCAAGTGAAAATTCCTCCTACGCACAGGCAAAGGATATCAGCTCAACATGGCCTTCATGCTAGGAATGCTTTCCCTGTCCTAGCAGGAGCTTTTTAAAGTTGGTTTATAAGATGAGTGCGGTGCGAGTATCCGCGCAAGTTTGTTGTTCGCGGGTACACATTTATGTGTCATCGCGGGTTGCGGGTAAGGCGCAGGTAGACCCGCACTGCCTTCGCGGATTACGCGGGTACAGCCTCTCGACTTTTGGTGTACAACCCGATTTACCGCGAACACTGCGCCCAAAATATTTCCCAAGACGTTCCATGAAACTCCCCATTCATCATCTCCAAATAAATTTGTTATTGTCACTCGTTGGCTGTGTTTGCGAAATAGGGCTAATTTTGGGTCGTCTTTCGACACTACGACTGGTTCGCTTCGCGTTAGTAAGCTGGCAACCGTGTCATCTGCCACCACAGCGTCTGACTGTTGGGTAAGTGGCTGGCTAATGGACAGCGTACCCAGCATCAATAAATCATTTCGTCCTCTGACGTTCATGTGACATAACTGAAACATGCGCAGCAGGTCTCTCATCGGCATCGGCAGGCTGTAGCTTCGTTCCATATTTCGGGTGAGTGATTTTTGGTCTTTGGGATGGTTTCTTCTGTTTCTGTGTGCTGATTTCTTTGTGTGGTTGCCTCACTATGTGAGGAGAGTACAGCGTGTCGTTTTTTTGCGTCTTCGCTACCTATTCCTATAGCCAGTCGGCCGTTAGCGTTTTCCGTGACGCAGCCTCCGGCAGTGTCACGAGTGGACTTCCTACTTCCTCTTGTCCAGAAGGTGGGGTAAGTCGTGAAAAGCATGCACCACATTGGTGGTGGAGCATGTGATCTGATTGTGAAGCCAGGTCTGGTGCTGAGAAGCTTAAGTCCCTGGGGTCGCTCACAGTGAAGGGCAATGTGATCGAGTTGATCTCGTTGGAGTCCAACTTGGTCACAGTTTCAGTCATATCGGTGCCAGATGGCATCCCTGATGTAGCAGTCGAGGCCGTTCTTACTGAGTACGGTCCTGTCACCAAAGTAGCCCGCGAGACCTTCCCTCAGAAGGAGCTAGAGGGTATTGAAACGGGCAACCGGCGCCCTCTTATGGAAATGCGGACCTAAGTTCCGAACTTCATAAGTGTGCATGGTAAGCGTCTGACCGTCAACTATGACGGTACCAAACGAGTCTGTATGCGGTGTGGCGGAGAGGGCCACTTCAAAAAAGACTGCGTGGTTCCTGTGTGTGCTCGCTGTGGTGACTTTAGGCACGAGAGGTGTGATGCTTCGTGCAAGCGCTGTGGCGGGGATCATGCTTTGTCCGAATGTTTGGCCACAACTTGGGCATCCCGTGTTTCTGGTAGCGGTGTGCTATCAACTGCTCCCGTTGGAGCGCCTCCCGTGCAGGCGCTCGCGGACGAGAGCGCCACGGCTGAGGTGGGAGTGCGTTCAGTGGGAGTGCCTCACGATACCGTTAGTGTGGCGGGAGAGCCTTTCGCTGTTAGTGCTGGCAGTGATAATGGTAGTGGAGACGCAGTTAGTGGTGACGGAGCAGATACAGATGACACCGTTGCTGTTAGCGCCGTTACCAGTTCTGCTTGTGCTGTTAGTGTTGCAGCCGTAGTAGTCAGTGGCGGTGCTCTCGATGCAACAGATGCTTCTCTAGTTGAGCGCACGAGTGCTGTCGTTGGTGGCGCTGTGGCAGGGTGTAACTCCCAGATTACCGAGGCTATCGGTGAGCACGATGACAGTGTTGCGTCCTCAGACTCCGAGCGCTTGGTAATTGATGAGGACCCCAAGATAGTGCACGTGGGTGGTAGGGATTTTCCGGCCTCTGTCGCTAAACGTATGCCTGTGTCCTCGGACAGCTCCGAAGTGCATGATGACTCTCAAATGGACGATGAGTCCTAGTGTTCAACTCGCTGCATTTCCTTTCCTTTTAATGTCCCTGTTCAGTCTTGCAACCTTAAACGTCCGGGAGGCCATGCAGGTGGAGGTTGTCGATTGGGCAAAGTTGGCGGGTGCGGACATTATCCTTCTTCAAGAGACTGGTTGCCTTTCCGGGCGTGCGATCAAGTCCCTTGAAGATTCACATGGGCTCAGAGCTTTCTTCAGTCCTGGCTCGCCACACAGAGCAGGCGTGGGTATTCTAGTGTTCCCGTCATTCCGGGGTGCCGTCCGGTGGTTCGACACAGACACCGAAGGTAGGGTTGTGGCGGTGGAGTTAGAGTACGGCAGGAGTGCTTTTCGAATTGTTAATGTTTACGCCCCTACCCGTCGCAGTGAGCGCTCAGATTTCTTTCGCACAATTGATCCTTTTTTCTATGGTAACCAAAATCTACTCTTTGCGGGCGACTTCAACTGCACGATAGACCGACAGCACGGCAGACAACCGAATAGGGAACTTGAGCGCTTAGTGAATTCTGTTGGTTTCATTGATGCTTGGTCGCACGTCAACGGGAATGCCTATGAATTCACCTGGGTTGATTCCCGGGGTCGCCACAGCCGATTAGACAGATTTTACGTCTCGCCAGGGCTGTCGGGTTTCATCACCCGCTGTATGACGCGACCTGCTGGGGATCTCACGGATCATGTTGGTGTTCTGTTATCTTTATCGGGCCTGTTAAATTTTCGCTCCGGCTCCAGTTTTTGGCGCCTGAGCGTGTCTTTGCTCAACGACCCCGAAATTAAAAACGACGTAAAAAATTGGCTTGCGGATGTTTGTTCCGCGCCCGATTTCGGGTCTAGTCACTGGGAGGCTCTAAAGCTGGATGTAGCACACCGTTTTCGGCATTGGGGCAGACAGCGCGCGCGTGAACACCGGCAGTGTAGAGATGCATTCAGGCAGATGTTAGCTGTGCTTCGCCACCCTGACTCACGCAGTCCTGAATCTGCGTCCGATATTGAGGACGTGCGGAGGCGCCTAGCTTTTCTGCGAATGCAGTCCTGGCGCGAATTTGTTGCGTAACGCAATGTGGTGCGCTGGTGCCGGGAGGCATATTGCTCCCGTGTGTTACTCAAGCGCTATGTGGCAGAAAATCCGGACTTTGGTTACTTCGGAACGTTACTGAGCTCCGGTCAGCTGACGGCTCAATTCTGACTGATCCCGGTGACATTCAGGAAGCAATGCGTGAGCATTGCGCGGCCCTTTATCAGGAGTCACCTCACGACGAGCCTGTTGTCAGCCGAGAGTGCCCACTGCCGGCGAAACAATGGAGCATGTTGACTCGGGGCCGCTCACGCAAAATGAAGTTTTTACGTCTGACTCCTCAATAACGTGCGGAAAGTGCCCTGGCATTGATGGCCTCCCAGTTGAGTTTTACAAGCGCTTCTTAAGTGTGATTGGTTCTTGCATGACTCGGGTTTTTAACATCTGCTTAACCCAGGGGTTGCATGTCCCAGCATGCAGAATGGTGTTGTTGTTCTTCTGTGCAAAGACAAGTCTCGAGAAATGGACCCAGATATTTATCCTCCGATTACTCTACTGACGAGCGGTTATAAGATCTTAGCTAAAACTCTTCTATTGCGCGTTTCACCTCTGTTGGAGAAGGTGTTACATCCTTACCAAGCATGTTCCGTCCCCGGCAGGTCCTCAGACCTTCATAGAATCGCTCTTCGTGATGCCATCCACTGGATTAACAGTGGTCATGCCCCCGAGGTGCTGGCGTCATTTGATCAGTCCAAGGCATTCGATCGCGTGCGACATGCATACCTGTTCTCTCGGCTGAAGGCACATGGGTTCGCCGTTGCTTGGGTCAGGTATGTGGAAACGTTGTATAGGGGCGCTAGAAGCGTTGTCTGTCGCTGGCGGGCTGTCGTCCCCCTTTGATGTAACTTGTGGGGTCCGTCAAGGATGTCCCCTCTCTCCCGCCTTGTACGCCATTGCCATCAACCCTCTACTCGAGAGACTGTGCTCGCTTCCAGTTACATTGCCACTGCCCAATGGATGCCCCCACCTGTTTTTGCGTTCGCGGACGACATCTCTGTGATCGTTTCTCGCGAGTGTTCCCTAGGGCCCGTTTTGAAGGCGTTTGAGGATTACGGAGCCGTTTCAGGGGCAAGAATGAATATATCAAAAAGTGCAGCACTGTGTTTGAACCTCCAGCCTTCCTGCGGGGCTCCTTTCTGTGTTCCAGTGAGGCCAGAAGTCAAAATTCTTGGCGTGACTTTTGATTGCACTGGCATATCTACCGTAAATTGGCCATGAGTGTTTAATCGTTGCAGAGCAGTCCTGCAGCAGCTTAAGTTTGTTGATTTGCCCATCACTTTTCGCGCTCATCTGCTAGTGGCCTGGTACTACAGTCGCTTGTGGTTTTTAGGAGTCGTTGCCACACCGCCACCACTAATTCGTACTGCCATCACTAGGCACGCGTTCCGTTTCCTCTGGGGCGGTTCGGTGGAGTGGGTCGCGAGGTCCCGGTTGCACCGTACACGTGACCGGGGCGGCTTAGCCTTGCCGGTGGTGCTCGACAAGTGCCTTGCACTTCAGTCGCGCGTTTATTTCGAGGCATTGCACACTCCCGAACACCCAGCGTGCGCATTAGTTCAGTACTCTCTGGGATGTGCTACCAGGTGGTTCGTTGAGAGCCCTAGGTTTCGGCCTAGGTCCGAAGTCCTGCCTCATCAATAGAGTGCCTGTGTTGATGTTGTACGGCGTTTGCGACTCCAGCTTCCGGACGCTGACATCCAATTATGGGCTGTCAGCGATTTTTATACAGCTATCCGGGAGTTGGAGTCTGGTGCCCCAGTTCCTTCGATGCCGACGAAGCTGTCTTGGCGTCGAATCACTGCGGGCTGGCTGGATGCCCGCCGCGCCAGTCTTCAGTGGAAGTTGGCCCACGGCGTTCTTCCTCTTCGCGAGCGACTACACCGTTTTCACATCTCTCGCTCTGACGGTTGTCCGTCTTGCGGGATGCGTGAAACCGCAGAGCACTGTTTCAGGCGTTGTCCTGTTCCTCTTTTGCTGTGGCGTAGAGTAACCCAGATATATTAGCTGTCGACTGTCGTCTGGGCCACCGTACAGTTCCTGGAACCGTTGCCTGTTCCGCGCGTTCAGCGCAAACAGTTGGCTTTATTAATTACCGAGATCAACTTTCAAATTTGGATCCGTCGTTGCTGGCTGGCTTTCGTTGGCGCAGACTTCGGAGACGCAGCTATATTTCAGGCTGTCAGGGCAGGGCTTCGTAGCTACATTGTCTGTGAGCAAGCACTGTATGGTCTTGTGGAGTGCTCTCGCCGCTGGCTGATGTCGACTCGTCTTTTCCGCCACGTTCAGGGTGAGTGGCAAATCATGTTCTAGCCAGCTCGCTAGGTCCGTACTGCACCCTGCAGCGGCTCTCCCGTGTTTGGATTGTTCGCTTGGTATGGTCAGTACGAAAAGCAAACTCTCCTAGAGAGTGTTGTTATTTAGCTTGTAGGACTGTAACGTAAAGGTAGTGTCTGTCCAAAGAGGGCTACCTCAATAGGTAGCTCTCCTGCTTGATGACAATACACACACTGAAACATGCGTACGCATTGTGGGTGCACCCGCGGGTATACGGGTACCCGTCGGGGTCTGCGGGTGCAGCTGCGGGTTGCACCAATGACATTGCTGCGGATGCGGGCGCGGGTCGTGGTTCCGCGTGTGCGGTTGCGGGTACGAGTTTTCATACCCGCACTCATCTGTACATATATACATTCAACATAGGGTGTCTCCCACACAATAGGCGCATATTCAAGTATTGGTCGTATAAACGTGAAGTTTAGCATTTCTCTTGTGTTCTGTGGTGAATTTCTAAAATTTTTCATACGCATTCTGAGAGTAGTCTTGTTACTGGTGTTTTAAATGTCACTATGCAATTTAAGGTACTTAGAAAGGGTTGTGCAGAATACTGCCATTTCGGAGGTTCCTGTTTTCTTCGTCCAACGAGCGAAAAACGTCAAGTGTACGTCACATCCACCGAACCCAAATCACGAAGGGAATATTACTTTCCGGGAGCGTCTTCTTCCCGCATTTCTTTCTTTCCCATCAACACTGTACATGGGGAACTTCAACTTGCCTGCTACGCGTCGAAGTACCGTAATTTCACGCGTATAAGCCGCACCGCAGTTAAGCTACTGGACGGGTTTTAGGAACGTTTTGAAACTTTTCTGGCAGATAAGCCGCGGGCAGTACGAGGAGACCATAGAGATGGCCATAAACCCTGTGGTCGAAACTTCGGGGTCGGCAAGAGTAAAACAAAGGATGTCAGCTCAAGAGTTCTACCAATATCGTATTGTGCCCTTGTTTGGTGTTTTTCATGGATTAATGGGTCAGTGGTCTTCCAGTAGACGTGAGTCACTGGGGGGAATGCACCAGGAAGATCAATCTACTCGAATGTGAACCCGTCCCTGTTACGCACTGTTGGTGTACAGGCAGGGCAGTGCTGTTCCAGAGACACTGTCGGCCCTTTCGTTAAAACCAACGTAACGGGGAAAATGCCAGGAAAAAATAATCATCAGATAAGCCGCGCCGGTGGATAAGCCGCAGAGCGCCCGTGAGAAAAAAAAAATTCGCACATAAGTCGCAGCTAAGACGCGTGAAATTTCGCATATGTCGCCGGGGGATCGCGTACCTTGTAGAAGCGTAGCCGCAGCCACACGTTTTATCAGCTGCGAGTGGAGCAGTACAGATAAGAAATTTAGTGATGCTCACCACGAGCAGTGAACAAAGAGTGAGCTAAACAGTTCACTTTAGACAACTGGTTCATTCAGTTCAATCGAATCAATCGTTCATTCATTGGTGCCCCGATGCTTAGTCATATCGTCATATCAAGTCATATCGTCACGTGACATACAGTGACGTCATAGTGGGGAATGTCTGTCTAACACACGACCTTTTTTCACTCCAACATGAACATTAGGGTAGTGGTGACCACGACCTACTTAATAAAAGAGCGACCAGGCCACTTTCCCAAATCCCTATGGAGCAGCTGTCCGCTGAGCCTCCTCGGCCTTTCCTCCTCTCACTGATGAAACGTCGGCTTGGCGCGCTGCTCACATCCCCTCAAACAGCGGGACGCAGCATTGGGACATGTGACGACAGGTTGTTTGTATTGACTCGTGTACATCTTTTCGACGTGTATATTGATTTGTAATGTACAATATCGACAGCTGTACTCGTTTTGTAGGGGCATACTTCACAGGAATGCTATTTATTTTTGTTTTCTCGTGCTATGGTACAGCAACAAGCATATGCAGTGCATGACACGAGCGCATCTCGTATTGGTACACCGCACAAGATAATTGACTCGATACCACACCTTGTTTGCAAAAAAAGTTCCCCCATACCTGGTCGAACCTGGGAGGTACCTGGGTTCGAGTCCCGGGGCCGGGTGTGCTATCTGGATTTTTTTCCTGGGCCGACATATGTCGGCACAGTTCTCTTAGAAGTTAGTCATTTCCCCACATCACCCCCACCCCCATACAGGTATCGCTGTAAAGACCCAATCTGTTCATTGGCGATCCAGCAGCGCAGCTAATCATGCTCTGTCACGTGGAAATGCGCGCATGGACTGAAATCCAAATATCCTCCAGCATGTGATTTTGGTTACGGGATCATAAGAATCTGTTCAGGCGCGAACGCGATCAACTTTGGATGCTATATTTGTATTGCTTTACAACACTGATTAGAGGTGCTCAACGTGCTTGTGTTGAACTAGATTGCTTCGTCATATAATGGTTACACTTCTCCTCAATGTAAAGGGGAAACAGTTCAAGACGTGTTCGCTAATATGTGTTTGCAGTGTAGTCCAGCTAATGGGGAGGAGAGATGTGGAGATGGGGAGGAGGAAAAAGATGTAAGGTTAGCCTTGGGCAAAGAGCAGGCTAAGCTTTTCGAATAAAATTTCCTGGGACTTATATGTTCAGTTTTGCCAGTTTGCACTTTTTGCTCATTATGCGACATCCACGCGCCCTACAGATACTCGTTCAACTGTTTGGTTACTGGTAACTGCAAGCAGAAAAATGGCGAACCTCGTAACTGTCACCGAAACCGCTTTCAGAGTTATAACACTGAACCTTAACCGAACCGATATTCGCTTCGGTTTCAGTCCTTGAGTGATGGACTAAGGTACTGTTTCGCCAACACCAATTAACATTTGAACCGGGACACGAAGTTATTGTCACTGGAATATTCATCAGATCACGCAACCCCGGATATTTGTCCAAAGCTAAGCACCGTAGGTGAAACCGGGCCATAGGCTAACAGCAGCTCCTTTTGCTCTTCCTGCGGCGATACGCTTCTACAGGGTGTCTCGCGTAACGTGTCAATAAATTCTATTCGAAGAGAGAATAAAAGGAAAATAGCCTCTATACTTTTCTGCTACTTGAGTTAAAATCACGTCCTACATCAGAAGCGTCGCTTGTTTGTAACTCAAAAAAGTAACGGTCGTTTTTTTTCCCGCTTTTATTGCTCTCTTTAAATAAAATTTATTGACACGTTACGTGAGACACCCTGTATAAGCCGTTATTTAAATTTAAAACGAATTTAAAGTTGGGACCATCACTGTACAGTGGGTCTAACTCGTCGTCTCCAAAGTGACCTGTAGTTGCAAATCTTTCCTACTTGCTCAAAACGAAAAGAAAAGGAAATAATGTTAGCAATATTTTCAGGGGTAACATAAAAGTCACAGCAGTTGGACTGTAAGCTTTTAGAGAAATACCTCAGATGACAGCACACTTTTTCGCTTTTCGCGCGAGGATCGAGACATCTTGCCTCGCAAAATGGGCACTACGGAACAAACCATGCCCATGTGGAATGACGATCTTCGTGACGGCTTGGTGCGTAAAGATTACGACATGTTTGTCGAAAAAAGGACACAAATAGCTGGCGCGAATGCGAAGAAATCCGTATGGAAGCTACCACATAAGCGCTACAACCCCACTGAAGTGGGGAATGTCGCTACCGCCACCAATGCTCCTGTGGCAAACATGTGAAACAAAAAAGCCGCCCCCTACGAAACGCCCCCTAGGTAACGCCCCCTACGAAATAAAAACAGCCTTTAAAGTGGGACTAAATCTCGTGTCTTGAGAATCCTACCAAATTTATGTTACTGAAATCTTCTTGTCTCATTTTACATTCCTGCAAAATATTTTGGCTCTACGTGACGGGAAAGCTAGAGAAAATTAATTTTTATTTTTGAGAACGGTGACGTCATGTTAGGCTCCGACGGAGCGCACGGCTCACTTTTTGCAGTCCGTTAGAGGATCCCCACGTGACATATCATACTACCGTTCCGACCTACGACAAAACACAAAGGAAGTAGAAGACGTCTCTCCTATTTTCCCCTCTTTCGATCGTCGTCACGTGACCCTCGTTGCTAGGAGACGAGTACCTTCTTCCTTATTGCAATTTGTGGGCTTATGAGTACGTCACCCGCTCCATGCGTCATCGAAACTTGTAGAGGCTCAGCAGATCTTTAAAAATTGGCAGAAATGCGCAGCGTTCCTAAACAGGATTGAAATTTCGCGTATAGAATGTTTGAGGCAACTTCTTTTCACGGACGAAATAAAATAAGCGCCGTTTTTCGAGTCCGCAGTGGCACGTTAAAATAATTTGAAATGAACTTGTGGTGAGCATTTCAGTGCCCCTTTAATTGCGTTTTGAATTGTTACAATATTTTGTGGTCGAGCTTACGTCAGGATTTCTAGCCATACAGCGCATAGCCCACACAACATTTCTTGAAATAAAATTTTGCAGTGACTCCATTATTCATGGCTGCCACGATTTCTCGTCTGCTACTGACGGGTGCCCGCGTTGTTCTGCGTATGGTGTTTGAAATTGAACTGCCCAATCAGAGTGCAGATAATATCACATAAATGCGGCCAAGCTGGAAAACAAAATTGCAGCCGATCACGAAAGCTGTAGATATTTTCAGCGGCAGCTGTTACGCGAAGCTCTGCACGGGGTCGGTCCTCAGTTGTTTTTCACTACTGGCTGCGTCTACATTAATATATGCATACTATATATATTTTATGCGTTAGATTTTTGCTCTCTAGAAGCAGGCACGTGTGGCCAAATTGTGTAGCCGCTAAATGTCGCAACATTTTCCGCGACGGTCTAAAAATTTGTTTGTAAAATGCTTGCGATGTGTTTGCAGGAAGGCAGTTAAAGGGACACTAAAATGCAACACTAGTTCATTCCAAATTACGTTACACGCAGTGTTAATTTCACACTTGTTGTGGAGTAGAGTGGAGTGGCGTAAAGGAAGGCGGGAGGTATGCCTGTCAAAACCGACGGCAAGTTTCACGCGCTGGGAAAGGGGTGGGAGAGGGGGATGGAGGAAAATGAAAGAAGGAAGAGAGTAAGGTAAAAATGATGGAGTGGGTAGCAAGGGTCCAAGGTTTCTGCAGGTGGTTCTGGAAGATCTGGAAGGGCCAGGGGTGGCTCTGGGGATCCTGGCATATCCTGGGGGCCCTAAGCTGCCCTAGGCAGCGTTAGGCTGCAGAAGTCTGGAGTGTGACGACGGCTGCTACAGGTGAGTGCCCAGGCCGGCAGAGCTCAGGAACTGCAGCAGCTCCCTCTCTATACGTCGGCGCTGGTGTCGGGGGCCCATGAGGTAGATCAGGTTAACTAGGCTGTGGTAGGTGATGTCCGAGCTGGTCAAGTCCTAGAAAAGAAGTTCCTTCTGAGAAGCAGTCTCTCTGCAGCGGGTAATTAGGCGAGCAACACTCTCCTGGACTCCGCAGGTTCCCCAGCGTGGGTGGTCGACCTGGTCGGTCGTGAAGGCGTGCGCTCGTGTGCGGGCACACGACGTTCGCAGCCTCAGCAGCAGTGATGCCTCGTCTCTGAATGGCCGGCTCTGATGCAGGGTGGGGGCGCTCTCCATCCCGCCGTGGGCTTGTCCGGTTGGAAGCTGCGCACGTGAAGGGCGATGGTCTTCTTAGCCTGGCTGGTGGTGGGTGGGGCCTGGTGGACCAGGGTCTTGGTGGTGGCCTGCTTGCTAAGGGTGTCTGCCACCTCGTTGCCGGGGATGCCTTTGTGGGATGGGATCCACTGTTGCGCGTTGTGGTGGCTGAACCCCAGGAGTTCCTGCAGTTTCTGATGTGCACTTAAAGACTGAGGTCAGCGCGCGTAATTGTTCTTAGCTCGACAGTGCCCCGTGGGAGTCCGTGAGGATAACCGCCTTGGTGGCGCTTGTCTCGGCGATGATGTCAAGGGCTTGTGTGATTGCCAGGAGTTCCGCTTCCGTGGAGGACAGGGATCCGGACGGTCGTTGGGCCCATGAGAACTGTGTTGCTAGGACGTGGCAGGCCAGGGAGCAGGCGCGTCGTCCACGGTCGACTGAGGCGTCCGTGTACACTTGCAGGTAGTCCTGGTTGCTCTCATGAAGACGCTCAACTGCCAGGAACTGTGCCACCGCATCCGGTACGTCCTTTTTTTCGTGGCAGGCCTGGCAGTGTTGCGTGGATAGTGGTCTCGAGGTACCTCCATGAAGCATCCGGCATGGGGAGTGCTGGGGTGGGCTGTAACAGTTGATCCTGCGTGAATACAGTGCATGAAAAACGGCTTTGTTGTTGATCCCTTAGACGCTGCAGCAGCGCCTTTCCGGTTGCAGTCCTGTGCAGTCTGGTGAGCTGGTTCAGCAGGTGTTGGGTGCCTGAAAGTTGGAGAGGGAGAGCGGCAGCCTTGGCGTACACGGCGACGTTGCGCGCCCCAGGTGGAAGTCCGAGGGCCAGCTTCATGCCACGACGGTGGAACAGTTCCAGGGATTCCAGGGCTGTTCTGCTGGGCTTGACGTAGGGAAGTCTAAACCCAGCTGCTTTGCCTCCAATTCCAGGGTCGACGAGGGAGTCCGTGACAGTACTGATGGAGACACTTTCGAAAGCGGCCTTGATGTCGGAGAACACCCCTGCAATATGGCACTTACTCTGGGCGGCGGCGTCCACGTCCGAGACCAGGTCCAGCACTGAGTCCTGGCAGTAAAGGTTGCGCCTGAAACATGTTATACAGGGATAAAGAAAATACTTTGAGTCAAGTAGCCAAGTAATGCAGCGGTGCAGCAGCCGCTCTGCCAACTTAGCGAAACATGAGGTCAGCGATATCGGCTGATAGGAGCCCAGTTTGCCTGAGGGCTTCCCTTGCTTTTTGAACGCTTTCTTTCCAGGACGACGACATCAAAGCGTTGATTACGCGTTCCGTTACGAAGCTACAATCAGGATTATACGGGACTCTTTCTTGCCTCGGAACTAAGCAAGGAGCCTTGCTTCAGCTCGTGCACCGGTGCTTTTGATTTTATTTCATTTGATTTGGTTTTATTGTGCCCATTAACAGCCCATTAAAGCGCCTTGTGATGGTACACATACAGAGACAAAAGGTATCAGGGTTTTAGTCCATGCTCCGCGAGCACGCATGTGCTACGCCATGGAGCAGTTCCGGCATATTACACAACATTCATTGCGGCGAAATGAAAAGCGCTGCACCAGTGGTATTTTCAGATAAAATAATAAAATAAGTTTTCGAGATATTTATATGATCATGTACATTTGCAACGTAAAATCACAGTGGCCTTCCCTGAAACTCCCGTTTCACCGTGTTTGCCTTCGTCGCCATTTTGGGTCGCAATCAGGTGTCATGGCGACCCCCGTGATAATGTTTCTGTTTCTGATACCTGAAGATCTCCGCTTATTATTTTCGTTTCCGATTTTCGTATCACCGTGTATTCACACGAAGGACATTCCCCAGCAGCGGAATATGCAAAAGAACATCGTAGCTTTCTGCTATAACGTATGCGCGAGTACTCAGTGTCGTGTCTTCACGTACGCTGCTGACCTTGGGGAATATCCTGCAACACAGTCACCATATATTCCGCAGCAGACGACAGGAAAGGACGCTGACGATGTCGTCTGCCAAGTGTCGTCTGCTATGAATGGCGCCGTGCGAACGCTGGACATGACATGTGTAGGGGATTTAAAAAAAATGAAGATGTAAACGCCAGAAGGGGAAAGTGCGAAGCGCCAGCCAGCGCCATGCGAGAAAGAAGGAGAGAGACTGTAACCGTATACTCAAGATCCAAAGGGTATTCTCAAGTGTATTGAGACGAAAGGGTGCGTCAGTTCATCGATGTGAGCGGCGTTGTTCGGAGTCATTCCTTTGTGTACCAAATTAACGTATTATGTATTGATCTCTAACACCGTTGGGAAGAAATAAACTACAGGATTACCCAACATTAATCAGAACTGGGATTGTGAACACACCATCGGACGACGACAACAAGCGAAAGTCAAGTAAGCAGACTCCTCGTTGGAATTTAGGCCTAGAATGGGTCGACCAGAGAAGATGCGTCCGCAGTCGGGAGCACAGCCGCAGGCAGCAGGAGATACATCTGCTTCGAACACTCAAATTTCACCTTCGGGAGATGGTACAACACCAAATGCCGATACAATTGGTCAGTCTGTGCAAGACCCCGCTGACGATGGTGAACATGAGAGCCGTGAGGCGATCATAGATTCCTCTATCACCTGCGAAGAAGGCTCCACCGCACCGAATGTGACTTCGCCCACCGAGGGCACACAGCAACCCGACTTCCAGGCAATTCTTCAAACCGCGGTTGAGACACCGGTCAGAGCAGCAATTCCCTGCATATCACCAGCTCTGCAGCAAAACGCAGCGCGTCCTCCTCACCACCGTGTCAACGACATGAAGGATCTCGTTCCCGAGTTTCATCCGGACCAGGACAAGGTGATGACAGCAGAAAGGTGGACGAAACGTATTGACGAACTTGCAGAAACATTTGGCTGGTCAGATCTGGACACAGTTGTGGCGACTCTTCCGAAACTCAGAGGAGCGGCACGAACGTGGTATGAGGGTGTGTCCGTACGCCGTCGACCTTGGGAGGAGTGGAAAGAACTGTTGCACGAGTCATTTTCCTCCACATCAGGCCTTCAGTCGTTCTACAGAGAAATGGTCGCCCGAAGGAAATGTCCAGGGGAGACAACAGAAGAGTACTTTTACGACAAGGAGACGAAGGCAAGACAGTGCAACCTCTCCGAGCCAGACGTTATCGAACACATCATCACAGGGCTCACCGACATGAAGCTCGTTCAAGCTTTGAGTGTGAGAGACTACCAGAACACCAAGGAACTGTTACGACACATCAAGAAGATAGAGGAAAGAGTCCAACTCGCCACAGGACAGTCCACAGAAAGGTACCAGAAAGGAAGACCACCTGAACAGTCGAAAGAAAACGCTTCAGAGAAATCGCAGGTACAGGTGCCCAAGTCAGATAATCAGAAGGGGCAGCCACGCTGCTTTAACTGTAATAAAAGAGGGCATATAGCTCGTGATTGTCCAGAGCCGTCTCGACGACAACAATCATCAGCTGTTAGGGACACAAACTCCAATCGTCAAGCGCACGACTCAAGTCGGGGATCATCGCAATTTGTGGTGGCCGAGAACGTCAACCCCTGTGGACCCGACAAGTTCATCAAGGTTGCCAAGATCAATGGTTCTCACAAGGTACAGGCAATGCTGGTTACAGGCAGCTCTAGTTGCATACTCCAAGCATCAGTAGCCGTGATGTGTGGACTGAGCATTCTACCTTGTGACAAGACGCTGTATGGGTTCGGCTCAAACACAGAGCCAACAACACGCGCTATTGGGAAAGCATCGGTGGGCTTAACGATTGGTGGTGTGACCGCACACGATGTAGAGATACTGGTTGTTCGCACCTCTGTGCAGCCGTTTGAACTCCTGGTGGGCCGAACTTGGACAGAGCTCCCTCACATAGCCTATTGCAAGGTTGGTGAAAATTCCATGCTGGGTTACATAGACGAAGAACCCTTCCGTGATATCGACATTGTCTCGCCTCGAAGCCAGCAGCATAGAATCACAGTACAGAGGGATACCATCGTGCCCAATAATACCGTTGTATGGGTAGAAGCGGAGACTGTTGGACGGAAGACACTTGATGCACTTTACGTGCAAGAGTATGGACCGGACAGGCTGTTACGTGTAAATAAGGGCGTAGTCCGTATTCCCTTGTTCAACTGTGGACAGGAAGATTTGCTTTATAGGAGCGGACAGCGACTAGGGAAGATCGAATAGGTCAGTTTGTTACGAGACGCCTCAGAGGAAGGATGTGTGAAAGCTCAATCGTGCCAACCGAAGGCACCAATAGAAATGTCGCAGGTGAAGATGGGCAGCGAAATATCAGAACCAGATGTCGCACGTCTTCTTGATCTACTCAAGGAATATCGGGAATGCTTCGCCTTCAGACTTGAGCAGCTTGGTTGCACTACACTGGTGTGGATGGACATTAAGGACACACCTGGAAGCAGCCCCGTCGTGACCCGTTTCGTATAGGGCAACATCGAAGGAAAGGGACGAAATATCTCGGATTGTTTAGGAACGGAAGACGCATGGCATAGTGTCTGACACCACTTTACCGTATGAAAGCTCCGTACTCCTAGTAAAGAAGAAAAATGGAGAGAGCAGACTTGTGGCGGACTATAGAAAGCTAAACAGTCAAACAGTCAAGGAGCATTATAACCTTCCAAATATCGACGATCAACTTCTGCACCTTGCTGGCAGCCGACTTTACACAGCGCTTGATCTCGCGCACGGGTATTTACAAGTTCCCCTGACGGAAGCAGCGAAGGACAAGACAGCTTTCGTAACAACCGATACCACCGGGAGGTTTGAGCGACTCATGTTTGGTTTAACCAACGGGCCAGCAGTATTCCAGCGCTTAATGAACAAGGTGCTAGGGCCGTACAGAAATACAATAGCTTCGTGCTATTTATACGATGTTTTGGTGCCGGCCAAGGACTGGAATGAGATGGTAGAAAGGCTCTGAGAAATCCTAGAGGCTGTCAAGAAAGCTAAGCTCACACTCCAACTACAAAACTGAGTTCGGAAGGAGCTCAGTTGAGTTTTGGGGGTTTACGCTCGAAGCAGGTATACAAGCCAGGACCACGCAAGGTTCACGTTATACTGGATTTCCCCATGCCACGAAACGCCCACCAATTACGTAGGTTCCTGGCGGGCTTGACTAGATTCTTCAGAAGGTTTGTGGACCATCATGCTACAAGGGCGGAACCACTGCAAAGACTGCTAAAGGGCAACTCCACTTTTATGTGGACAGAGAAAGCAAATGCGTCGTTCGAGGACCTTAAACAGGTATTAACGAGCGCACCGACACTCGCACTTTACAACCCAAAGGCGAAGACTGAACTCCATACCGACGCTAGTCAGGGTGGCATAGCAGGCATGCTTTTGCAGCAGGACGACCAGAGACGTTTTCGACTCGTTTACTGCATCAGCAAGCGAATGTCCGAAACAGAGAGGAACTACCATTCCAGCAAGTTGGAGCTATTAGCTATCGTATGGGCGATAGAACGTCTCCGTCCATACCTGCTCGGGATTCACTTCACTGTAGTGACCGATTGCCAAGCACTGGTTTACTCGAACGCCAACAAGACCCTGAAGCCACAACTGGCTCGATGGTTCGACCTTGTACAAGAATATGACTTTGAGGTGAAGCACAGAAGCGGAACAAAGATGGCTTATGTCGACTCCTTGAGTAGAGCACCAGTGGAGCCTGGAGATAACACCCTGGGGAAGATATCGTAGCGGACAATCTCGAAGTACTGGTAACAATGACTTTAGAAGATCAAATCTTGACTGTGCAGCGACAGGATTCTGATCTCTCGAAAATTATTGCCTTACTGAAGAAAGGCAGGAAGGATCTCACGTCGTCGGATCAAAGCCTGATCAAGGACTTCGAGCTAAAGCCTGATGAAAAGGGTTACGGATGGCGACGAAGTAAAGTGGCTTCTTGCGTTGCCGAAGAGCATGCGAAAAAGCATTGTGATACAGGCACACGACTTAATGGGACATTTTGCCACAGAAAGAACCGTCGCAAAAATCAAGGAACGTTTTTGGTTTCCCAAAATGAGGCGCTATGTGCGTTGCCATGTCAGTAAATGTTTCGAGTGCCTTCTAAACAAATGCCCAAGCGGAAGAAAAACAGGTTTGCTCCATCCGATTCCACCGGGAACGTATCCGTTCGAGGTGATACACGTGGACCACTTGGGGCCATTTGTAAAAAGCACGAAAGGAAACCAACACCTTCTCGTAGCTGTGGATAATCTTATGAAGTTCATTAGATTGTTTCCTGCGAAGACTACTACAAGCAAAAGCGTGGTGAAGGCGTTAGAGCAACTTATTCTTGAGAGGGGCCTTCGCCGAATAATTATCAGTGACCGGGGAACCTGCTTCGCTTCTCACGAGTTTGAAGAATTGTGCCAGTCAAGGGGAGTGCAGCACATTCTCAACTCCTCCAGACATCCTCAGGCAAATGGACAAGTGGAACGCGTGAACCGCGTACTTGTGCCCATCATTTCAACTGCCATCAAGAGGAGAGACCACAAGGACTGGGACGCTGAAATCCTTAGCATAGAGAGAGATTTAAAAAATGCAGTATGCAAAACTACAAGCAAGACACCGTTTGAAACATTGCATGGCTACTCGCCCAATTTTTATGACGGTAGACTACATCAGTTAGCGGGTGAGAGGAATGACGCGACGTGGAGCGATCCAAGGGAACTGCAAAAACAGGCCAGGGAGAAAAGTTTGGAAGAACAAGAGCACATAAAAGCACACTACGACAAGCGGTACTACAGAGCCACTGAATATCAAGTAGGAGATATTGTTGTCCTACGGACTCCTGAGAAGACAGGACAACCTACAAAAACGCAACAGAAGTATCGAGGACCACTCGTGGTTACGCAGTATATTCCAGGAGACGCGTACCGAGTGACGGATTTGAGAGAAGGCGGACAACAGCATAGGCTCGCTACTACGGCACATGTCTCGCAGATGAAACTGTGGGGACACCGCGACGACCCTTCTATAGAAGAGGACGAATCAAACGAAAATGATGAGGAAAAGGACTTAGAATCCCCAGCCAGTTCTCCAAGGCGGTCACCTCGGAAAGGTCGAGAAACAAACACCAACGTATAAAATCGCAGAGAACTAGTACAACCTCTTGAGGACATGAGAAGTTTCAAGGATGGCCGAATGTAGGGGATTTTAAAAAAAATTAAGATGTAAACGCCGGAAGAGAAAAGTGAGAAGCGCCAGCCAGCGCCAGGCGAGAAAGAAGGAGAGAGACTGTAACCGTATACTCAAGATCCAAGGGGTATTCTCAAGTGTATTGAGACGAAAGGGTTCGTCAGTTCATCGGTGTGAGCGGCGTTGTTCGGAGTCATTCCTTTGTGTACCAAATTAACGTATTGTGTATTGATGTGTAACACCGTTGGGAAGAAATAAACTACAGGATTACCCAACACATGGGACGGAACGCAACTTCGGCTCTGTGAGCAGTGTTTTCGCTTATCCTTCCAATAGAATCTTCCGTGAGGACGTCCTCCGTGTTAATACGCGGTCAGTTTTCGCTTCACCTCCTGAAATAGATATTTAGTTTGTTTTCGTTCCTTACCTATCTCTGTTTCGGGCTCCGTTTCCATTATCAAAAACGAAGAGAAAAGAATAGAAATAATTGACTGTTCTAGTTATGGTGCGCTCTATCCTACACTCCTAGAAATGAACTTCACCGCATAGCACCGAGTGTGCACACAGGGTGTTCCACGAAGGAAATTCACCAAATTCCTACAAATAGGTTTTACTTCAAAAAAGGATAAAGCTACATGGAATACACTCATACAGACGTGTGTGAACCTTATGGAACAGAACTGTGTGAATCTGTGAACCTTTTTGTTACTTTTATTCAACGACACAAAAAATTGAAAAAGTATCGACCTGCACTAACTAGTGTAGCTGCTGCAGGAAAGCTGGTGCAGCCAGGTACACTGCAAATATCTTAATGCGGTAGAATAAAGGTGTCTTCAAATAATGCCAGACAGTGATATGGAGTACTTGAAATACCAAGTACCGAAATATTACTTATATTCGTAAATAAACTGTATACGTTGTACTGTAATATTCAAGTTACTTCCCGTCGGTACTTAAGTCCGTATAGCCAACTGCAATTGCAGGCAAATATCGAAAACTGTGAATAAATACCTTTTCTGCGTTGGGTGGACATTTTTAAAGTAGAAAATCGATTGTTCCCAGTGTATTAATGTTCACAAGTTATTAATTAATATTTGTATGTTGTGCAATGATTAAAAGTTTGATACCCTAGGACATGGTTCCTAGGACAAGGTCCCGATGCGTAAAACACAAGTTCCGTGAGCGTGCGAAGTAAAAGTTAAATGTTAAGATGTTTATCTAATTAGTGGGCGTGTGCAAATGAACCGCTCTCTACTCATATCATGGCCGATGTCCCAAGGATCTTTACCAAAAAGAAATTTCTTCGATAGCGCCACCTGTTCACGAATTATTCAGCCGGGGGATTTTCGTGAAACACCCTGTATACACAATTAAAATATATTTATATTTAAATAATTGTTAATGGTATGAATTATTAATTAACAATGAAGATACTGAAAAGGCGCACATGTGATATTGTATCATGCCTTCTTGCATATACTCGCATTATTGCCATTACAAAGTGCATTAGGCAGGACAGGCCAGCCAAAAAATAATACTGCTTTACATTAGCACAGCTGAGCTGATCGTGCATGTGAATGGGAATTATGCAATTTGCTTGTGTTCATTTTTACGAGTAATCAGTACAATACCAGGGCTTCAGAAGCAGCACTTGCATGAAATGCCCCCTGCAATGTTGCTAAATTATCAAAACATAAATACTTTCTTACTTTTACCTACCACAAGACCGTAAAGGTTATTTGATGCAAACTAAATTCCAAAATACGTGTGTCTAATGCTCGGTACCGCACAGTAAGTACATTTGCAATGCGGTACTTTGTACTACCTGTACCTGAGGTACCAATGGTGTCAGGTACTGGATTCTTCAAGAATAATATTGAGGTACTTTGGGCACCATTTTAACCAAGACATAATTTTCTCTTGTAGGTAGGTTAATCGGCAGGTCCTTGTGCATCTCTGATGAGGGGTTCAGCGACAACCCTGTTATAGCCACCCCCACATATGTAACAATAGGACTCTGTACCACTCTGGCACAGTAACAGCAGCAACGTTAGAATGTATATTGGTTTTTGAAGCTACGAACATCACGGTGTCTCAAATGGTGAAATACCGTTGGTTCCGTTTTCTCTTATCTGTCATTAGGTGTTTCATTGCAACATTGGAATAAAACACACACGACAATGTTTGATATTTATACTCTTCTTGTTTTATTTGATCTCGCCATGATTATTGAAAAACGTGCAGGACATATCCTGAGTAGGAACTATACTCTCGCTGTCGTTGAGGTCTTGTTTGAACAACTTTGTAGAGAGCTTTGCAAATACCAGCTGGGGGGGGGGGGCGATGGCCTCGACGAAGTATAGCTGTCAAGGCAAGTCGATCCATGATGTTAGTCGTTGAGGCCAAAATCATAATGTATAGAAATTTTTAAAATTCACACATCGAGAGAGACAATAACAAGTACGAGGGGTGTTCAAGTCAAACCAGGACTTTTAATTTTTCGCAAATGTAAAATGAACTTACAGGCCGGAAATTAGTTTTATTTTTCAACGTAATCTCCAGCTGCGCTAATGCACTTGTCCACCGTTTCACGAGGACTTGGACGTCAGCAGCGTAAAAATCCTTAACGGCGCGTAGCAGCCATGATCGGACCGCATTCTTGAGTTCGTCGCTGCAGCTGGAGTGGCGGCCCCGAAAGAACGCCTTCAGTGGCCCGAAGAGATGGAAATCGCTGGAGGCGAGGTCTGAACTGTAAGGGGGATGTGGCAGCAACTCCCAGCTAAGTTCCTGTAAGGTGCGTGTCGTGAGGTGCGCGGTATGCGGGCGTGCATTGTCCTGTAGGAGGAGTACTCCTTTGTTGATGAGGCCCGGCCGCTTTTGCTTCAGCGACATGCACATCTCTGAGAACCTGTACTGAACTGAGCTTTGATAGTGGTACCACTTGGCAGAAAATGAACATGAACAACGCCAGCCTTGTCCCAGAAAACACCGTGGCCTTGACCTTACCCGAGGCGTGATGTGGAACTTCTTGGGAGCTGGCGAGCCCGGATGCTTCCACTGTTTTGATGCGCGTTTAGACTCAGTAGTGAAACGGTGCACCCACGTTTCATCGTATGCGACGATCCGATCAAGGAACGGCTGTCCTTCAGTGTCGAAACGTTACCTTAGCTCTTGGGAGATTTGCAGTCTTCTCTGCCGGTCAAACACGGAGAGCTGCCTCGGGACCCGACGGGCACGAACATTCTGAAACTGGAGGTGTTCATGAATAATAGTGTTCAACGTTCCCACAGAAAGGTCCGTCTTTCGACCCAGTTCGAGACATGTTATCCGTCGGTCCTTGAGGATCGGGCGCTCAACAAGTGGGATGTTCTCAGGAACTCTGACACTGGGCTCTGAGCCGCCCCGGCCGGGATCATTCTGCACTGATGTACGGCCGTCTCCGAACCATTTGCACCACTCAAGCCCCGCGTGCTTGATTTTCGCAAAGAAGCGCGCGCGAAATATGCGTCTAGAGGAAGTGTCCCCGCCGACGTTTGTTTTGCCTTCTTCGTGATAGGTACGGTTATCATCAGCACCAAAGTCAAAGCAGGAGAAAGAAAGGTAAAACAACAGGCCACTTTCTCTGCGGCTAAGTGTCTCGTGGCCATACTGAGCCTGAAGTCTTCTGTGCATTTCAGATTACTTTACGCCTTCATTCACGAGAAACTTCATAACAATTTGCTGTTCGATGTGCGCGCACACATCGTTGTCGGCCATCTTGTCCAGCCCGTGTCATCACACAGCCAGTATTTTGCACAGGCTTTGGACCACTCCGTGGTGAACGCGGAGGCTTGTCGCTTGTGAAAATGACGAAAAAGAAGTAGCGCGAGCCATTAGTACACTCAGGAGACAGAAAGTCCCGGTTTGACTTGAACAGCCCTCGTATATAGGGTGTTTCACATAAAGCAGTCGTCGGAGCATTCTGGGACTTTCGGTAATTAGTTTCTGGAAACTTTTGCGATCATTGAGGGAGGCTTTCGAAAATTATTTTTAATTGCAGGAAATTTTTCAATTGAACTTTGAAAATTCCCAAACGAGCCTTATTATTATTTTTTTTCTTTTTTACGGAGATATGAAGTCCTCCACGGACAACCACAGACCGAACCGAAACTATGCACAGTATCGCAACACAAATAGTCGACCAAATTTTAGTAAAAATTACACTTCAGCCCCGCGTGCTTGATTTTCGCAAAGAAGGAGGATTTTCGAGGAAGAAGTGTCCCCGCCGTCGTTTGTTTTGCCTTCTTCGTGACAAGACGGTTGTCATCAGCACCAAGGTCAAAGCAGGGGAAAGAAACGTAAAACAACAGGACACTTCCAACCCTGCCAATCGATTGTTAAACAGTTTCCTCCTCTCCCCGCTGCTCCCGTGCGCTCTTCTTTGCGACAATCAAGCAGGCGGGGCTTAAGCGTAATTTTCACAAATTTTGGGGGATACATACTTACGTACTTACATTGACAACCTTTCCTTGCATGGGGTACACGTGGCTAACCTCGGTGGCATAGCCAGAGAGGGGGGGGGGGGGTAAGATGGTGTCAGTCACTAAGAAATTTTTTGTGAAGGCGCAAAGTCGAAGAGAAACATACCGAGCAATGATGCCAGACGATCCTCTGCCTCCTGAACCTGTTATCACAAGATGGGGCAACTGGTTGGAGGCAGTCGACTTCTATGCAACTCACTTCGACGACTTGAAGGACGTGGTGAACAAGTTCAGTTCGGAGGACAGCAGCGCTGTCAGAGAAGCATAAGGGCTCTTTGAAAACCCAATGCTAGCTGTGGAGGTACAGTTGGTGAAAACGCACTTGGTCTTCGTTGCGCGAGCCATGCGGAAGCTTGAAACTGGAGACCTGCTGCTCGTGGAATCCTTGGATGTGGTGAAAGGTATACCAGAGGAACTCGCAAAGATTACCAGTCCAGTTAGCGCTAAGGCTGTTAGAAAATTTTACGCCGTGCAACAAAAGAATCCTGTATTTGCCGTTCTCCGAGTAGTCGGCGATCTGTTTGCTTCGGTTCCTAACGCCATCGTACCAGAGGTTGTGCCCGCACACCTACTTTCAGCCTTCAAGTATGCTCCACTGACAACGTGCGACGTAGAGAGGTCATTTTCGAACTATAAGAACGTTTTGACTGACAGGCGCGAGAACTTCACTCCAGACAATATCGAACGGTATCTGTTGGCAAACATTTTCTGCAACAGTTTCAATAATTGAAACACGACCTTGTATTATTTTCTCTGAATATCTCGCTTTGGTTATCTTTCACTGTAACCCCAACATGTTAAATAAAAATGACATTTACATTTAGAAACCGCTCGCCTCCGCGGCGGTGTGCCAGATCGCTTCATATACGCCTCGAGTTATTACCGCGTATATGACACATTTTTAGAGCATGTTGTGGCCAGGTTTAGTGCATAGTTGTATGCATATTTCATTACTTTTTAGCGCATATAAATCCGATCTCTACTGACGACACACTGTTATTTACATGGCCGTATTCTGTTCTTCCTCCACTCACTAATGTACACCTAGGGGTGGAGTGCAAGTCAAAGCAGAGGAGAGCTGGTGTGAAATGACAGTCCCTGTTCCACACAAGTAATGTACAGGACACGTCATGAAGGAACAACTTTGGACACTTAGCATGCATCTGAGCTGGTGTAAGGAGAACACATTGCAACATAACTGACGTACAGTGAAGTACTCTATGTATATTAGAAGTGACCGTCGGCTTGGTTTATGCTGTGTTACTACAATTCGTACTACCCTGTACTTATTGTTAGAAGTCGGCTATTCAGAACACGTTGAAGACAGGCACAACACAGCCAAATTAGAGGCATTGTGGCATTCATGATTAATAGGCATAATTGCAATGTGGATGTGGGTGCATATAATAAATCATGTGACCTGCCTACACAGGGATATGTTTTCCATTCTTAAGATTTACGTTCACAGGATATGAGGCTACACAACAAGGGTGCACAGATCACAACAGTGTTAAGCTGCAGTGTTATAACACCCGTGTCACCATCATGTCGACATCTGCCAAAAATAGAAATCGCGTATGCGTTAGGTTGAGAGGAGTACATTTCAGTGCTACAGAAATGTAATCGTTCATATGTGCATTTCCACGTGGCTTACAACAACAACATGCAACATGTCTTAATTACTCACTGTTCCAAGTACCGTCACATACTCTAAGATATTTTGCATGAGTTTGTTGCTAGCATTAATGTGATTACATTTTTCTAATATCACTAATGGTCATATCTATTTGCTATCAATGTATGGTCGTTATATTGCGTTATACTTATGTCACATTATGTATTGACAACAACCAATCACAAGACCCTATTGGCTGTTTTGGGGGACCGTGCCAAAAATGAATTAGTATTAGTATAAGTCATCATTATAAGTCTGTCATACAAATGCAGCCGTCTACAACAATGTCATCTACAACAGTGACGATGTCAGCAATGCAAGGAAAAGGTAGCACTCTATGGATATTTGTATAACTGTCTATATTGTCTATATTCAACGGACATATATAAATATGTGTGGATGTGCAGGAAAAGTAAAAAGTGTCGACTGTACATGCAGAATATACCTTGTTTGCAGGCAATACTGTTTGTCGTTATTAAATATTGAAAACATTTCACATTTTTAACTTCTGTGCTGTTGTCAAGTGCTTCTAGCCTTGCTTTTTTCCCCAGTAAGTTGATTTGTTTTTTGCAGCTTCAAGCTGATAGGTATGCAGACGTTCAAGATGCTATCTAATTTGGCAGTCTCGGTTTTCATCACTGATCAGTAGCTTTTTCCATCTTCTGCTGTTTTGTGTTCAGTGACAAGTGAGTTAATTGGAACCACGGCGGGAACGTTTTTTCAGCAGTCCTTAACGTCTTGTGAAAATATTAGCAAAATTGGTAGTGGTAAACGTGATATTAGATGTCATCGCCTGCCATTTCCGTTGTGTGTGCTCGCGCCTCACGCGTCTTTGTTATTTTCTGTGATTTTGTGCTTGGACCTCCGGCTCTGTTTAACAGAACAAGTGCGTACATTTGGTATTGGTCTTACTCTGTGTTCGTTGCATAGCTTTGTAGCAGGTGACGATGTCCGGTGAAGTGTGTATAAAAGACTGTCATCATTATTGAAATGCCGTGCTGCGCGTAGACGCTGTATCATACCAATATTAGTTTTATATAACTTTCGAGCACAGCAAAGATAATATGGGCTGCGGAGTCACTGACATGCGACTTCAGACAATTTTGTCGTGATTGTAAATTTTAACACGTGTGATACTACGTGATACTGAACGTAGCAAAGTACAAAGATGTGTGTACTGCGTTACAAGCAATTTCAGTGAGATTTGTGCTGTATGTGAGGTACTTGTTCTGTGTATTAAAAGAATTGTGGCTCAAAACTGTGCTGTTGTGAATTACTATTACCTCGCTTCGACCAAGAGAGTCAAACGTTGTCAAATTTGTTCTGGTGCTCAGGTGAAACGAAAAATAACTCATGTATAATAATGCATGGCATGTACTGCTTGCGACATACTTGTTTGATATCTCCAGCCCCCGTAAAAGTGGGGTACCGAACCAAGTTGCTGTGCTACGGTCGCCTTCGCCTCACTTCCGTTCCCCTGGTGGCGGCGAGGCTGTGCAGCGCCACCAGACGGGAGAGATGGCGATCCGATAACCGCGCATCGTCTGCTAGCTCCAAATGCGTCGACGGGCAGCGCTTTCCTCGGAATGTTGAGTTCAATGGGAATTGTAACCTGTTTCCTTTTGTTCCTGTTTATGGTTTGAAACGTAAGTACACCGGGATTAGGCCACATTTGAGCAGTTCCTGCGGTCGTCAGGACATTTTGTGAAAGGTGTCACAGTAATGCAAGGGGCCACGGCTGCTCCGTGAAACTGGCACAAGCGAGGGATTACCTCATTTTATTTACTGGTGTTATGTGAAGCGAGCAAGCCTCGCTTGCTGGCTAGGATTAAAAAAAAGAAATAATAAATTTATACAAAATGAGGCAAAGAAACGCAGTGGAACACGGGACCTCAGTAACGCGTTGGTGCCCCTCCACTCTCAATCACTGCGCTCATTCGCCTGGGCAGGGAAGCGTAGAGGGCGGAAGAACACCTTATAGGAACAATCGAGAAAGTGTTGATAATCTTATCAACACTTTCTCGATTGTTCCCGACGTGTTATCCCTGAGGTGTTCTGGCCATTCATTGGTCCACGCATCCGCACTCCGCATTCCGAAGAAAGCGCTGCCCCGTCGACGCATTTGGAGCTAGCAGATGATGCGCGGTTATCGGATCGCCATCTCTCCCGTCTGGTGGCGCTGCGCAGCCCCGCCGCCACCAGGGTAACGGAAGTGAGGCGAAGGCGACGGTAGCGCAGCAACTTGGTTCGGTAACCCGCTTTTACGGGGGCCGGAGATATCAAACAAGTATGTCGCAAGCAGTACTGTGTACAGCGGGGGTAATATAGAACGTCCGATGGACATCCATATGTGCTTCGGATGTATATCAGTTAGAGGGGAGAAACATCCAGGTGGGATATATATCTGCAACATTCCAGCAACGTGATCTGGACAAGCATTAGGTCATGTATAGTACGTCTTTTCAACGTAATTTGGATATATCTAAATATCCACTGGACATAATAAACGTCCCAGCTGAACCATCTTCTGGATGTCTAACGGCATTTGTGGTTTCCTGGGCAATCTTCGGGAAAAATTGATGTACACAAACATATCGTGTATGACTACAGAAAAGTGGCTCGTTGACAGAAATAGAGAACTTCATAGGGAGGGTAACAGGACATTGTTAGAACACAAATAGGAAGCGTACAACGAAGCGGAGATGTTTGGGCAGCAATAACTTCATATTACTGTGCTTCAGGAAAACATTTTGTTTGCTTGTTTGTTTGTTTCGTTCGTCGCGATGCAAGCAATGCTATTTTCACGTGATACTGTTGCCTTCTGAGCCTCCACCGCCATCGCACAGTTGGTGCAGCTAGATTAAACGTATTTCATTAAATATTATTCAAACATGGGTAACATGGCTATGTTGCTTTACGCTGCCACTGCATGTGTATGTGTGTTAATTGAAAGTCAACTACATATTCGATAATTAATACCGAAGACTTCCAAGGGCATCGAAAATGGTTAAAAATTGGACAGTTCGGTGTAGCGTACTTTAAAAGCGATATAACCCCGTGCCTGGAAACAAGTTAAAACACAACAGAACACACAAGCACAGACTGACGAACAAGGATTTATTATTGTCAAACCTGCTACTTTTATATCCTGAACCAACAACGCCCACTTCCGCAACGTTCCTTATCAAACCCTCAGCCGGCGTAGTGGCTTTATCTTTATCAAAAGCACAAAACTTATCTTGCGTCCTTCCTGTCTGAACCTCCCAGAAACTCCTCGACTGGAGCAGTTAGCAGCACTGAAGGCATACTCATGCACCTGGACCCCGCATTTTTTAACACGTAAAGCATCACCAAATAATAAAGCACCGCCCTTATTACTCTTATATAAAATTTTGGTCTCATGGAAATTAGCAACACAACCCTGGCAACTTGTTCATGCTCAAGCAAGTTTCCATACCCCCTGCTAACCGAATAACGATGTTCCTTTAACCGAACATTAATGCACCGGGATGTTTGCCCAATATTATTCACGCTCGCAACTAAACGGTATGCGATAAACAACCCCAAATGTACAGTACACAAACTGATTTTCATGCCTTATAGAGCACCGAGGTAACTGCTCCTGATTTACCTTCCTAATCGGTGATCTTAAGCCGGGTTTTTTTACGAAAGACTACGTCAACAGCTATTTTTTATCCTGTTGAAGGCTTTCTGGGTATACGTAATTACCCCAAAGTTCCTTCTTTCAGAGCTCTCAGTTTTTTTGCCACCACTTATTTCTCTGATGATTCTGTTTAAGATATCTCTAATGATGTTCTCAGGATATTCTGCTTCTTCCAACCTCTGAATTTGCTCTATACAACCAGCTTTCATCAGGTGGGTGCAGCACCTGCTCAGAGCGTTATTAATTACGCCTCTATCTACACCATTTTTTACGGTGTTTGAAATACACGACCTATACGGGGTTAAAGGATTTTTAAATCTTTGTTTGTACTGCCAACAAACACCTGTAGCATGCGCAAACGTAGCAAGGTCATGAAATTGCAACCTGCCCTGTTCCTGTGTCTCCAGGGTAAACTTCAAACCTTCCCCACTTTTTTTCAGAAATTTCTTTGACCTCAACCACCTTGACTTCGTTTGGGGCACAATAGCGAAAATCATCCACATATCTCATGACAGTTAACACGCCTAGTTCGCTGCAGCCACCCATATGTTTTCTATCAATTTCTGACATAACGAGGTCGCTAATTATGGGCGCAATACTTGAGCCCCCTGTACTCTGTCTGAAAACCTTTTCATCCACCTCTACCAAGGTTGATTCGAAGTACCGACTAAGTAATTGTAAGAACTGTTGTACAGAGCAACCAGAGGAATTTTGAAATTTTACATATCTGAACAATTCAATAGCCTCTTCAACGACTTCAAACAATATCTTTTGAGGCAGACTATAATACAAACCAACAACGTCTAAAGAAAAGAATTTAACTTCTTCATTCTCTGTAGTTTTTAAAAAATCCACAACTCCACAGGCATTTTCTACCCGGAAAGGATCATCAACAGTCAACAGTTTAAGATTATCCTGTAAAACCCTGCTAACATCCTGCTAACCTTATCCTTTTTCAGAAATTAAAATTATAGTACGAAAGGGAAAGCCCTTTTTGTGTAATTTTACGGTATGAAAGGCCTCAAGATACTGACTTTGTGTTTTTTTTTATCAAACCAGCCACTTCGTCTAAATTATTATGAACCATCGTCTGGCTTTTATTTTTAGGTTCTTACTAGGTCTGCCCTTAACGCTCACGAAATCCTTGGCAATGGCTTCTATCTGCTTATTTTTGTACTCATCAAGCCCCAAAGTAACAAAAGAACTAACTTTATCGACCCCCAAAAGGACGCAGTTGTTGTTCTTCACACCCAGAGACAGCTACTATAGCCTCATCGATGAAATGGGTCCTATCATTTTCTTTCGCATTCTTACTGACCTAAAGGTAAAGGGAAGGATGTTTTCTTTCTACCTAAGAATAGGTGGGTTCCCTGAATGCCTTATGGAGTGCCTGGGACCCTTGAAATTTTCAACTTCACAAGGCCGAAGATTGTTGAAGATGTGCAGAAGTGAGGCCTATCATCAAAACAAGCTCTTTAGGAAAGCTGGTCTCGCCCTACCAGAGAACCTGTGGGGCCTTGGATACAGGAATGAGGGAGTCTTGAAACATCTTCGGAAGTTGAGTGATGAAGATCTCAACTTTAAGTGGTTAAAGATTTTGCGTTCCTTGCCAAAGAAGGCACCTCGAAGGGAGGCTACGCGAACTGTGGAGAAGATTGGGGAGGCAAGAGCATGGCAAGAAACCGTTCAGCTCCTGGCAAAAGGACCCAAGTACACCCCCTCTTTTATAACGTCGAAGGACACTTTAGTTGACATGGTCCATCAGGTCAGTAAGAATGTGAAACAAGATGATAGGACCCATTTCATCGATGAGGCTATAGTAGCTGTCTCTGGGTGCGAAGATAAGAAGAAGAAAAAAAATTGACAAGTCCACTATCAATGTGGTTAACGATTTAAAGAACAACAATTGCCTCCTATTGGAGGTCGATAGAGTTAGTTCCTTTGTTATTTTGGGGTATGACGACAAAAATAAGCGGATGGAAGCCATTTCCAAGGATTTCGTGAGTGTTAAGGGCAGACCTAGTAAGAACCTAAAAACAAAAGCCAGACGATGGTTCATAGATAATAATTTAGACAAAGCGGCTGGTTTGATAAAGAAAGCACAAAATCAGTATCTTGAGGCCTTTCATACCATAAAATTACACAAAAAGGGCTTTCCCTTTCGTACTATAATTTGTGAAAAGAATACCTGGCAGGGTGTTGTTAGCAGGTTTTTACAGAATAATCTTAAACGTTTGACTTTTGATGATCATTTCCGGGTAAAAAATGCCTGTGAAGTTGTGGATTTTTTTAAAAACTAAAGAGAATGAAGACGTTCGATTCTTTTCTTTAGATGTTGTTGATTTGTATTATAGTCTGTCTAAAAAGGTAATGTTTGAAGTCGTTTAAGAGTCTATTGAACTGTTCGGAGATGTAAAATTTGAAGATTCCTCTGGTTGCTCTGTACAACAGTTCTTACAATTACTTAGTCTGTACTTAGAATCAACCTTGGTAGAGGTAGATGGAAATGTTTACAGACAGAGGACAGGGGTTTTCTATAGCCTCAAGTATTGCGCCCATAATTAGCGACCTCGTTATGGCAAAAATTGATAAGAAAGTTATGGGTGGCTGCAGCGAACTAGGCGTGTTAACTGTCATGAGATATGTGGATGATTTTCTCTTGTGTGCCCCAAACGAAGTCAAGGAGGTTGAGGTCAAGGAGATTTTTGAAAAAAGTGGGGAAGGTTTGAAGTTTACTCTGGAGACGCAGGAACAGGGGAGGTTGCAGTGTTTGTTGGCAGTACAAACAAAGATGTAAAAAGCCTTTAACCCTGTATGGGTCGTGTATTTCAAAAACCGTGAAAAATGGCGTAGAAGATGCGTAATTAATAACGCTCTGAGCAGGTGCTGCATCCACCTGATGAAAGCTGGTTGTAGAGAGCAAATTCAGAGGTTGGAAAAAGCAGGATATCCTGAGAACATCATTAGAGATATCTTAAACAGAATCATCAGAGAAATAAGTGGTGGCAAAAAAAAAAAAAAAGAAAAACTGAGAGCCCTGAAAGAACGAACTTTGGGGTAATTAAGTATACCCATAAAGCCTCCCACAGGATAAAAAAAACTAGCTAGCAAATACAATGTTGAAGTAGTCTTTCGTAAAAAAAAACGGCTTAAGATCACTGATTAGGAAGGTAAATCAGGGGCAGTTACCTCGGTGCTCTATAAGGCATGAAAATCAGTTTGTGTACTGTACAGTTGGGGTTTTTTATCGCATACCGTTTAGTTGCGGGCGTGAATAATATTGGGCAAACATCCCGTTGAAGGAACATCGTTATTCGGTTAGCAGGGGGTATGGACTTGGTTGAACATTGAAAAAGTTGCCAGGGTTGTGTTGCTAATTTCCATGAGACCAAAATTTTATTTGAGTAATAAGGGCGGTGCTTTATTATATCGTGAAGCTTTACGGATAAAAAAATGCGGGGTCCAGGTGCGTGAGTGTGCCTTCAGTGCTGCTAACTGCTCCAGTCGAGGAGTTTCTGGGAGGTTCAGACAGGAAGGACGCAAGATAAGTTTTGTGCCTTTGATAAAGATAAAGCCACTAGCCAGGCTGAGGGTGTGATAGGGAACCTTGCGGAAGAACGTTGATATAAAAGTATCAGGTTTAACAATAATAAATCCTTGTTCGTCAGTCTGCGCTTGTGTGTTGTGTCGTCTTTGACTTGTTTCCCGACACGGGGGTTTTATCGCTTTTAAACTTTCCAAGGGCACATGCGGGGTTTTCAACCTAGGGTTGTTCTCAGTAGCATAGCCATCTGTCAGCTCTGATCGTAAACGAACGGATGTGGTCGCGGGGCCAGTCTCGCTAAGCGACTCAGTTTAGGCTTCCCATATCTCGAACACACACATCTACGGATTTCCGTCAACGGTTTCCGTTGACGTTCAGACGTTCTTTAACGAGTCCTGTATTCGAGAGCGAGCAAAAGAACTTTCCACGATGCAATTATTGGTAGGGGTCTTTTTCACCACGGTATTTGTGATTCATATCAAGGGAAATGAGCCTGAATGTGCTGACTACGAGTTCCTTTGTAGAACAGAGGCGCAGTGCATACAAGCCCTCTCCCGCTGCAATGGGATCGAGGACTGCGATGATGGGTCGGACGAATCTGACTGTGGCCGTGAGGAGTGCGACGGGTTCGTCTGCGAGGACCGCACGTGCGTCCAAAGTCGATTACAGTGTGACGAACCACGTGACTGTCTCGACGGACAGAATGGAGTAAACTGTCACGTCTGCTCCGTAGGTACATTGCTCTGTGCGCCGCTACGAAAGTGTCTCGATGACAGAGATATCTGTAACGGCGTTGAGGACTGCCCTGATGGGTATGATGAAAAGGACTGTGCTCAAGATGTTTGCGACGGATTACAATGCTCTGACATCCAATGCGTAAGCAGTGAAAAAGTTTGTGACGGTGCCCAAGATTGTGGCGACGGTTCCGATGAGCTAAACTGCACTGGATGTAGTGAAGACTCCATATTGTGTGTGCCACTTCAAAAGTGTCTTTCGAAGGAACGGATCTGCGATCGTAAGGAGGACTGTCCCGACGGATCTGATGAACTGCATTGTGGGAATCTCGTTTGCCAGGGTTTCAAGTGCCCAAACAACAGATGCATTTCTACTGACTGGCGATGCGACGGTGACAAGGACTGCAACGACGGATTTGACGAGAAAAACTGCACCGAATGCGGCGGAAATGCTGTCCTTTGCGAGCCATCGATGACATGTATGAACAAGTACGACGTCTGCAACCTGAACGTGGATTGTTCCGATAGATCTGACGAAAACGACTGCGCGAACCATTCTTGCGATGGCTTCAAGTGCCCAAATAACAAGTGCGTTCCAAACGAGTGGCGCTGTGATGGCGATAACGATTGTCTGGACAATGCAGACGAAAATAACTGCACAGAGTGTAAGGAGCAGGGATTTTTTTGCCGGTCTTCGAGCACCTGCATCAGCAAGTACAAGATATGTGATTCAGTGAGCGACTGCCTCGACGGATCCGACGAAAGGGACTGCCAGAACCACTCTTGCGATGGCTTTAAATGCCAGAATAATAAATGTATCCCGAGTGATTGGAGGTGTGATGGACACGGCGATTGCGAAGACAACACGGATGAGGAAGAATGTACACAATGCATCTCAGGGGGATTCCTATGTGCACCGCTGAACAAATGCTTCAGCAAATACGACATCTGCAACCTCGAAGTAAACTGTCCAGACGAATCAGACGAGCGGGACTGCGCGAACCACGTGTGCGACGGCTTTAAATGTCCGAGCACCAAGTGCATTCCAAGCGAGTGGAGATGCGACGGAGAAGACGACTGCGGGGATAATAGCGACGAAGGAAATTGCACGGAATGTCACAAGGACGGTTTCTTATGTGCACCGACCAGTACTTGCCTGAATAAGTATGACGTCTGTAACCTCGTACAAGACTGTCCGGATGAGTCCGACGAGGTAGATTGTGCCAATCACACGTGCGATGGGTTTACGTGTTCGAACATGAAATGCATTCCAACCGAATGGCGGTGCGACGGAGAAAGTGACTGCAACGACGATAGCGACGAGGAAAATTGCGCAGAATGTTCAGACGATGGATTTCGGTGCACGACGTCCAAGAAATGTTTGAATAAATACGATGTCTGCGATTTGAAGAACGACTGTACTGATGCGTCCGACGAAAGCGATTGCGAAAATTACAACTGCCCTGGATTCAAGTGCCCGAACAATAAGTGCATTAGAGACGAATGGAAGTGCGACGGAGAGGATGACTGCCTGAATGGGGCTGATGAAGAGGACTGTCCGATGGGTGACTCGTATGCGGCAGCGGACTTCATTTCTTAGTCGTTGGATTACTTACAAAGAAATATTACACTTCGTATGTCCAGGTTGAGAATCTAAAAAAAGAAAAAAGAAAAGAATCAGGCATACAGACCAAATGACCTTGTAGCGAATCCGAACAAGGAAGATTTCAAGGACTGCCTCGGATTCTTTCTCGTTATCGGATATTTTGGTCAGGGTGCTTGTGATGCCTCTAGTTGAGAGGTAGTACTTAAATTTATGCTACTCCGCTTGACGACGAGGGTGGATTTCAATCCGTCTTCGAGAGGGCCTGGGTCTTGGATGTTCAATATTAATACTAACACTTTGTGCACGCACTTTCCATGTATCGCAAATTTGTTCGCTTCGAATCTCACATGTGGCACTCCTGAATTTATTTTACAAGGTGGACAGTGTAGTATTCTAGATGTTCTGCCACCCGCAGGCTATACCGAGACTACCAGTTGGCAACAATGTATAGACGGGATCATTCTGTATAAAGATGTTGTATGAACGCATCTCGGACCGTGCAGAGACACTACAGAATGTACTTACAAACTATTCCTATATATTGAAATACACATATGACAATTGTCTTTTTGTACCTCAGGACAGTACAGCTACAAAATTAACGAACTGTACAGTATCAGCAATCTCGAAATATCTTGAGACGGGTGTCACATAAAGCTCCAATAACAGGCTGGACAATGAAAGTTCCAAAAGACAAAATAGTTACAGAAAAATTTGAATAATTGGTTGCCGTTGTGATATGTGCTACTGGAAAAGATGCACGATGCGCAGAGAACGAAACTAAAGAATCCGAGCGGCCAATCCAAGAGTCGATGTCAAGTCAAACACATCTAAACCTATAGAGCAGTGACGTCGGTGCGTCCGTGGGCATGGTTTGCCGTCTTTCTGACGGGCGGACGGGGGCTATCTTTTATCGAAAGAAGGAAAAGTAATAACAAAGAGAGGGTGGTCTGCCTGCCGAGACGGGCGGCATGTTGCCACAGAGAGAGAGAGGAAGAGACAAGGAAAAGGGGAAACACGAAAAAACGGGACACACGACACAGCAATGATACGTTCAATGCAAAGTTCTGTGACTGTGCCATCTGCTGGTCACCTTCGGTTTACACCATACAGTTCATACTTTTTGGAAAGTGTTCAATACATGTTCACACGTACTTTTTGGGAACTGTTCAGTGTATCAAACCAGATGGATGGACAGAGTAATTAGAAACATACGTAAGCAAATAAATAACGAACGTTATAATGTGCTTGCTTTCAAGAGCCCTCATGACTGTGCTGTGATTGCTAAATATTATTTCAGTAGGGGCTTTATGGAAATACAAGATCGTTCCCGATCCGCACGTACTAACGTTCCAACCTATAAGATAAAAAGGATAAGAACAGAGGCAGAACGGCATATACCAAAGATGATACTATGTACCAAAAATGTTTAATGCGGTACCTAGCTACGTATTTACCGAAAAAAAAAACGTATGCGAGGAGACTAATCAGGAAATGGTTCTTTCTGAAAGGTTGATGAGTACTGGCATGGCAATAATAACACATTTTCCATCTTGTATTGAATTATTCTGACTGTGTATTGACAATAATTGTATCGTTCTTCGCTACACATATTACTGTAATGGGTTATTTTTATTCCTTACTTGTTTTGTTTATTTTCCTTTTTTTTTCTTCAAGGCTATGTAAGTACGTAAATACTGGTATTAGTGACTGTCTGCCATCTGGCAAGGACGGCCCACTTGCCAAAAGAAAGGCATAGGCCATTCTGTTTTCCTTTCAATGCGTAAAACCAGTACAATAAAATAATAATAATAATAATAATGGTAGGTAACACTTGAATGCTCCGATGAATTGTTATAATAATAATAATAATTATTATTATTATTATACTTCACCATAATAGCTTTCAGTTAATAGCACGGAAACTAAAAATGTTTTTCTAAAAAACTACAAACGGTTGGACCAAGATATTTCGCACTGTTAGCTAATGAACACACAGCGCGACTATGGCTCAGTTCTTCTGCACTTCAAAATCGGCGGGTCTGACCTTTAAAGTGACTGTCGCATCCGTTTCGGGCGATTTTGAAACTATAGTGTCATTTTATTCCTGATGGACTTCTGAACACGCCATCGAAAACCCCACGAAATAGTGGCGTTATTCGGGAACACTCGTAAGTGTAGCCACATGAAAATGCACAAGTTGTCCTGTCTCAATTGGCGTTTCGGTGCCCATGTCATAATGCGGAGATCACTGCTCGCACCTAGTACGGCTGACTTAATTTCGACTTGATTTATTTCGTCTCAAGTTGAGTCGAGCATTATTGTTATCCATTCGAGTGCACATAATCATTCTTATCTGTCAGCCCGGCAATGTCTCGAATATCGCCGATATTACCGATATCACCCACCGTACATCTCACACAATCAACACAAACAATCGCCATCCCGATAACAGCGTCTTCAGAAAGCAACCCCCGCCTGCCTTCGAGGCGTTTGAGCAACAACCAAGCACCGCTACACGCGAGTGGAACTGCCCGAAACGCGCTCTCCCAATAGTTCAGCTGAATCCCACTAGGTTGTCCCTCCTCATTCTCCCCCACGCGAAGCGGCGTTCAAGTTAAGGTTGCGGGGAGCTGTACATATCAAACGTAAATAGTACGTGGCTGTAGCATCGAACTAGACATATACATGCAATTTCACGTCTATGTTTTCCTTTTATGCTGTGAAATGTTTGAAATGTTGAATTTCATGATGAATTTGACATGAAAGGTTTGTTTCTCCACAACTAGCACCCTACTTTTTATCGCCTGAATTCACAAAAGCATCTAATCTGAAGAAGGGAAACCGTGCTTATAATATTACGTGAAACATCTTGTTGTGCATGTTGGGCATCCATGACGAAGTTATTAAAAAGGGTAAAAGTGCCAACAGTACAGCTCGCCCTCCATTCTTTTTTTCTTCTGTTTTTCTCATGCTGTTCCATGCGCATAGGATGTCTTCGGGCCTTGCCGATAGCGCCGCTACTGGTGAAATCCGAAAACAGGCTTGCAGAGATGGCAACTTTTCGTGTGTCGAATTTCTGTGGAAAGATCGTGAAAGATCCTGCAATTAAGATAATTAGACAAATTAATGAGTTACACCGATGGAAACCACCTGTTTGGGCGCAAAAACCTTCACTAGTATGACGCAGAAGGTTTCTAATTTTTATCTCAGGTATATTTTTTAAAATAATTATGGGTCTCTCTTAAGTGAAATACGTACCCTGTATGTTGCTTCACGTTTATATCCTGTGTTCAGTTTACCTTGTCTGTTCTTCATTGCACAAGGTATATTTTAGTGCGCTCACCCGGCTTGACACGGCCGCCTTAAAGGGACCGAAAATTGAATATAAACCTATCGAAACTTTATGTTCAGCGAAAAGCTTGAACCTTCAAAAGTTCAAATGTCAAAGAACTCCGCTGAAATCGCTGTAGTTTTTCTGTAATCGAATTTTCCATAATCGCATGTCAAGGGACCTAGTAGGAAACCGAGCAGTCTGTCAACAATGACATGACCCCGCGCCATCTGTCGAGGACGCATGTAATACGCGCACTTCTGGGCGCTAATCCGGCGAAAACGAAAATGGTAGTGGGCATTTGTGACCGCTTTCTACGTCGAGAATGTCGACCCTCTTGGACATAAGTGCGCTGGAATTCTGCATTCGAGAACTGCCACTCACACAGAACTGTTGTTCGTGCGTTAGCGTGCTGGAAAGTGTGTTCTTCGCAGCAGAAGATTCCTCGTCCAGAGATTAATCGGAGTCACATTCGTCCTCAGGAGTAGCTCACCGTGCCGTGAACATGGACTGCTTTGTGAAATTTCCATGTATCAGGGAGAAGCACTTATGTAAGCCGAAACAAGCGCTGTTTTTTCGTCGTGCAGGTGTTAATGTGTGAAATGCAAACCGACGGATACTACGGTGGATACTACGGTTTTTGCTGCCGAGAGGTAGAGAATGCGTGTGAAAAGCAGACAGACGATTGCATCAGAACTAACGAATATTCCGAAATACTGTGCTTTGACACCGAAGTACTGCCAGTGTATTTTACGTACATCCGAGAAACCGAAGAGCATGGCAACGTACACGGCAGCGCCATGTGGTCTTTACGCGCTACTTGAACGGCAAACTGGACGGAAAACCCTTATTTCTGCAGGAAATTCCGTTTTACCACCCGTTGGCGATTCACAAGGATATGGGGTGCTCCTTGAAAATACAATAGAAAATACTCCACTGGATCTCGATCTGCGTCATGCATGCTATTAGGGATGCTTTCCCATCAGTGCGCTGACCTGTAGAACTGTTGTCAGCACATTTTCATTTCTTGTTTGCTGCAAGTTTTTCTCATTGCTTTTTCTTTGCTGTCACTGCATATTATAATTACTAGTTTGTTCCTGGAGGGTTAAGTAACCTGTGGGCATAGATGTATTTGTAGGTTATACTCAACTCTCAATTGTATGTGAGGAGTAAGTAAGATAATTTTCATCAGTGTCATTCAGCTGAACTGTGTTCATAACTTTTAGTATACACAGTAAACTTTTTTACACTTTTTTGGTGTAAATGGCTTGTCCCATGGCGCACACCTTTTTGGTGTGCCTGTACACTCAAATGATGGGTGTTTTCGAATGCACCCTTTAGTTAAGTGTATTCCTAATAAAACACTGTTATAATGGGTGTCTAAAAAGAAACACACCCTTAAAATGGGAGTATTCTATTGAAAACACCTTTTATGATGGAATTATTTGCTAGCAAATATTCCCCCGAAAATAGTGTAATAGGAGCTTCCGCGGCAGCGTACCGACACCACTGGCCGAGACATACAGTTCGACGTTCTTGCTTCTATGGCAAGCAGCACCGCGAACGCGGTAGACTTCCAGCCGTGGTTCCATCGTGGAACCTAAACCGGAGTGCAATGCGTCGCAGGCACGCCTCGTTAGCTTGTTAACACTGTGGGACCAACGTGAGTGCAGAGGCATAGAGAGACCTGGGGCACCCTCAGTAGCCTATATTGGCGTGTCGGATGTATCATATACTGAAATAAAATTTGTTGGGGCACGTTCGTTACATGTGGTGGGGCGGGAAACGTTTGTAACGGTGGCGGGAATGTGGTTTTGCAATTAACACCCACGCTTGCAACGAGTCAAAGGGATAAGCTAGATTTCTAACATCCCTCCCTGTCCAATACTGTGTTTTTAACTCAGGTTATCGTCTATAATGTGATTACTTCCTGAGCGGAGCTGTGAAGCCAGCATAATTTTGCTCTCACGAAATAAAACACCATTTTTAACACCATACTCCCAATTCAAATGAGTGTAAAAAAGGTGCATTCGACGGAAAACACCTGTTTCAACACCCCACTTTACACCCTTAATGATCCACATTGGATAAGACGTGGTGTATGTCGATATTACACCTTTAGTAATGCACGTTTTGCACTCTTTGTGGAATAGAAAAGGGTGTTTTTATAAGAATACACTTTGTTTGAGCAAATAAAGGTGTAAAATGATTTACTGTGTACTTCTCAGTGACCACGTTTCCAACTAATAATTGAACCAAGATTGGGATTTTACACTTAATTAACTCTGTTTTGCTAAACGGAGTACTTGTAACTGATTCATTATCACGTCACCAACTAACATTTGTAAAGAAGGACTTGAGGGCTGACTTCAAGTATTATTAACCCTTGATCTGGGTTCAAAGTTAACCATGCACCATTGGTGTGCATAGTACTCCAAAATGGCTAAATAATTTATTGCATAGGTTCTCTGTTACTGTAATTGAGATGTACTTTTGTGAAGTACTTTTGACAGCCCTGCAAATTGAAACTGGCTTCACTGTACACTACAAATGCATCGTAACATTTAATTGAAATATAATATAAGAGCAGAAGCAACGTTTTGTCCCAATTCAAACTATATCTTTCTTTTTTATTGTCCAGGGATTTAGGAAATAGAGTAGGACTTCCTGCCCTCTGATGTTTTGACGTACTTGAACGTACAGTTGTAAAACCTACAGCAAAATAAACAAGAGAAGTATAAACAGTTTCGTCTTTCCCTTTTGAATTGAACAAGCCAGTTATATTTTACCATTTGTTCACTTTTGTATTCTCTGTTGGTGAAAAGATTACAGGAAAAATGATGCTGCAGATCAAACAATGACCTGTCATCTTGATGAAGATCAGAACATTTCTTCAGGCATGCTAAGTGAGACAAAAGAAATGTACAATGAAGGTTGTACAAAAACAGCAAATCTCCGTCGACGATAACTTTATATATGTGGATGTTACCACATCGTGTAGTTTCCACCCAAAAGTAGGACTAGGCAAGGTTGTTTGGAAGGTTGTTGGGATGTTGATGTGCTATACCGTTAGAGCACATCAATATAGATGAGGGGGAAACACAGTAGACAGCGTAATGGCTGCAAACTCAAGTGAAGATTTATTCAACAGAATAAGAAACCGAAAGCATGAGCAGAGAAAGGCAGTGCCCATGCAGTGTATGGTGAACCATATTCATTTCTGAGAAGGTAGGATCGGAAGAGCAATAAAGATAAATGACAGTTGCGTCCGAGATAGGGGAACTCTGCAAATTTTGGGACCAATATGATGTGGTAACCTTGCATGGCTCACTGCAGCTCTGACACACATTGAACAATTCCAGTAGTTGCGGCTTCAAAGACAATAAACGTTTGTTGTTGCACTGGGTATTCAAGTGTAGAGGATGCATCTCT
This sequence comes from Ornithodoros turicata, assembly GCF_037126465.1. NCBI lineage: Eukaryota > Metazoa > Arthropoda > Arachnida > Ixodida > Argasidae > Ornithodoros > Ornithodoros turicata. Next base: position 377,101 of record NW_026999412.1, read on the forward strand.
AGAAAATTAATTAGTGTTCCTTAGTCATAAAGTCATAACTCCATCTCAACAGGAACTATTCTCGTGCCCTTCAAACAAGCTAGTAGTTCTCATCGGTTTCTTCTCCTCTTGTTGACGTCATACTAATGTTCTGCACCTGTCCAAAGACTAAAAAAAGAAAAAAATGTCACAAAATCTGCAACACGTAACAAATCTAGTGCTTCCATCTGTGGACTTTGCATACCTGCTTTCAGTTATTTCTGTCATGTCAACTTGAGTGCCTGGATCACACATACGAAGCAGTCTTGCGCCACTTCAACACTGGAAGGCCCCTAAAATTAAATTTGTTGATGTTGACAAAGTTGAGTACGGGACAAGTAGGATAACATAAGTTAAATGGAATACGTCGTCGCTATATTATAACTTATACGTGTGTGACGCCACGCCTGTACATACCTAAGACGTTGTGTTGAACTCGTCACCTCGGTGAAGCAAAATCACTGGGTACTGAGCATCAGTGTGCTTCGGACGTCTTCGCAATTCGCCTTCTACGGCATCTTCGTAGTCATCGGCAGCAAAATGAGCTCAGCACATACCACACGACTGCTACATCTAATAACCGAGTGCTTTGAACCACATTCGTTTTCGCGCACTCTACTGTTGAATCTTGTGGTAGAAACGCCTGCCGCCGATGGTGAACGAACAGGATTTTTGCATCCCCGAACACAAAAACCACACCACTCATATGTAGGTCTCTCGAATAATTGACACAGCAACCACAAACATGTCATTCACTTCTCTTCGCGCGACCAACACGACCGCCCACGACGTAAACAATAAACGCGATAACACAGACGACCTTGCAGATGGCGCGGCGGATCGTAGCTCGTAGCGGCGGAGTAGCTGAATGCTTTATTAACGTAAAAGCTATGGAAGTGAGCGTCATTTTTAAAATAGTGTTTAGCTGTACGATAATGTGCGCCAGCTTCGTTCTCTACAAAATTAGCTCTCACGTGGTAAGGGTTGACCAATACCTGGGAGCCCTGGACCTGAAACCCAAGTTGCTCTTTTTCGCCGTTCGCTGGCAGCACCGTCCATGTTCCGGCAATCTTCAAAATATTTATAAGTAAAAAATATGCCGAACTGAGAAGTAATGCTTTGTGTGTCTTATCAAACAACGATGTTGTGCACGACAGTGGGTAAAAATATGGGGGTTATTTTTCACTTTTCGGTCCCTTTAAGGATTGTTTTTCTCACAGGTGTCTGGGGCTACCTGCTGATTTCTGGGGCTACCTAGATGTGCTGTTACTCTTCCCATCGCCATATGAAGGTGCTAACATATTCAAACAGATAACATATTCAATTTACATATTATAACTTATCTTACTATGGATACCATTCTTTTACAATGCAGTATATTCAATGCAGTAAAAAAGGGAAAGAAAGAAGCTTCTTTGCTACTTGCCTGTATTCGGAGCAAACTTGCGAAGTGGGCCAGTTTGTACTGAGCCAGCATCTCCCAACAGGAAGAGACGGGGACACGAACACGCACAACAAGACAATCTGCTTTACTATCAACTAAGTAAAAGACTACGTAGGAGAAGTCGCTCACACTTTTTGCAGAAGAGTGTGCTGATATTACGCATGTGTGCATGAAAATGATCGGAGTAAAATATGACGGGGGAAGTAGAAATTACGATTCTGAGCCGTGTGATACATATTCGCGCAAAAAGTTTGGGCGTAGCGCGCAATCCTTGCGCGCGAGGGAGCTCTGAATCTCGCGGCAGAAATGCCCCCTCTCTCGGCTGTCAGCCGCTAATGTCATGTGGACGCGCCGTCTTTTTCTTTTTCTTCGATTTGTGCGGCGTCACAGCACCGGCAAGCCGACTGAGCAGGATACGTTGTTGTTCATCGGACGTCCTAGAATGGACAGATGATGAACTGAACACTCTACAGCCTTCTTCTTGACGAGTCTTTTTATGGAGTTGGAGCCTAAGCTCGGCAGGCTTCGATTTCGCCAGACGATTGTCCCGGAGACTAGTAAGTGATGCTGCTAAGTATGAACAGACATTCGGATTGAAATATAATGCTTCTTCTTAGTTGCAAATGCATAGTCACGATATATGTAATAAATCTTTATATTTCGCTGTCGTCGTTTTTGTCTTCCGGATCCCTTCCTTCTACAGACTGCTCATAGGCAGACTGTTATCAGCAGCTCTATTGCTTCCGTTGGTTAGCCGTAATTAACATATATCCCACGCTCATAGCCCAACTGCGACTACATTTTTATCACCGGGCCGTTACCGGACCTTGCAGCGTAGAAGGTAAAGGTCGCTCAAATGAAGGGAACGATGACCACATATCACCAATATCACTACACAAAGGCAAAACCGGCTGCTCCATCACGTCTTTATCGTTATCACAGTAAATGTCCCGGATCCGAGAGCTGATTGGGACGCGCCGCCAAATATCGGGATTGATACCAGGCGTGCCATTCGTTTGTTGCTGCAGGTGACACTCAATGGGCATTTAGCATACAGAGCATTTCCATCTATGCTCGGAGCAGATAAGTGTGAATGTCGTCCGCTGTAGCTTGGAGGCGTTGTCGAATGGCAGGGAGAAATGTACCAGTGGACCAGACGCATATATCGTCGGCTTAAAGGGACAAGTTGACCTTACTTCGAATGCAACCCTTAATGCCCGCCATTACAACATTAAATAAGAGCGGGCTCAGGACACTTTCTCGTGGAACACCCCGAGGGACCGGGAACAAATCGATGTCGCCTTTTGTTGTGCGGGCGAAGACGGATCGTTGTTGGAGAAAGTCCTTAAGCCAACTGAGAGTGCGACGCGAGAGGCCGGCTTGGTACAGATCATGCAAGATGGATGCGTGACTGACAGTGTCATACGCCATTTTGACATCAAGAAAAACGGCGACGGAAATCTTCCTGCGGTGTTTACCAACTTGCACAGCTGTGACGAGGTCAAAGACAGAGTCCATTGAGTTAAGGAGTTACGGTAACGGCGAAAGGCGCTCTGCTCCTGTGGGAAGAATCCATGGCCCTCGAGACACCGCTGCAGTCTCCACAGGACCATTCGTTCCATGACTTTTCCCAATTAACTGGTGAGGGTAACCGGGCGAAATGAAGACAGCTGAGACGGGTGCTTTCCTGGTTTCAACAGCGGTACCACCTGACCTACTTTCCACTCCAAAGATACCTGTCAGCTCCTCCACGAATGGTTGTACATGGCTAAGACAGGCTTGAGGGACAGAGTGTCCAGGTTCCTAATATCAGCGTAGGTGATACCGTCCGGGCCCGGAGATGACTTTCTACTCGAAGCTGATATCGCCGTGAGTAATTCCTCCATGGCGAAATCCATGTCGAGATAGGGTATTGGTGGCATTGTCGCATGTTCGAGGGTAGACATCAAGCAAGCTGTGCAGGCCCGGTACTCAGCGCAACGACATACGTCCGCAGCTCTCGTAATCAGACGACAAAATTCCGAGCCAACCAGTTTCTCCGAAGATAACGTGAGTAACGCCAAGGCCCCTAAAAGAATTCCTAACTGAATGAGCTTCCTTCAGGCTACGTGCAATTCTCCAGATCCGGGCAGGGCTCGCAAATGGGGACAGTGTCGTGCAAAATTGGCGCCAACGCTGACGGTCAATGTCCCGGGATAGAACGTTAACACAGAAATTAGATTCCAGTAATCTACTAGGGGCTTTGCTGTGGAGTATTACTGCTTATTCAATTTATATTAAAATACCCCCGAGATATATAGGTGATGACTCTTTTCATTGATCAAAGATAAATATTTTCCAAATACTCCAATAAATTGGAAATGTACTCGTGCGATGGCAGCTATCATGTCGAAAAGAAATGTTTTCCTGAATGGACACGGGTAAGTTCGATGTCATCAGTAGATATAGTAAAACCGCTAATAGATAGGCAGTGAAAGTATATCTGCGGCAAGATTGCTACCCCACCTCCACGTCTACACTTCCGATTTAAGTAAAATGCATCAAAAGTATCTAAATGAAATGAATCTCCTTGTTCACACCATATTTCAGGGAACATAATGCAGTCAAATGAGGAACCAACGTCGTGGAATAAAATATTAAGTTTATCGTGCTTGTTTCTTAAGGATTGTGAAAACATTTTACACTGTTCCCAGCAGGCAACCATTCCCGGAGATTGTCAGTGGGTACAATAGATTAATTGAAGAACAGACGATGAAAAACGATGACCTTGACGTCTTGCCAATTCGCAACAAATCATCATCACACATTTCTATAGCAGAACTAGAGCCGTGTTACCGCACAAACACACTTCCTCGAGTTATCCAACTGTATTTCCGTCTAGATGAGTACCCATGAGTCGCCTCAACGGAGGGCAAAGGTGTTCGTTAATATAAACAGGCCCATTAACCGGCATGTCTAAATCCTTTCGTTTAAATCGTTTTCTTTTTGCTTAAATCTGATTTCTCCCTTTTTGTGTGATTGTAGGGTACAGAAGGACCAGCAGACAAGGCTGAATGCGAACTGTTTAATGTGGCAGCCAGGCCACAACTGAGAGAAACGATGGTACGCGCGCTCAATGGAAATCATGCGCGAGATACGCGTCGTGACGAAACGTCCATGGCGGCGCTCGTCGTCCATTTCCGTCGGCTGCTACATGGCCCCCCCACTAGTGGCAGCTTGAAGCTGTCGGCCCACGTGACGTGTTTCTCGATGCGCTTCGGGCAGTTTGGGGAAGAGTTGGCTGATGCCGGGACACCAAGCGTTGGAGGGAAATCGTTCCAGGCTGAGGAATCAGTGGTGTAGGAGTCGACGGTGGCATGGTCCATGTAGGCTGGCTTCAATCTGTCGACGGCAACGACGTCCTCTCGGCCGTTGATAGAGATGCGTAAGTTCTTGCCGTGGCGACCGAGAACGGGATGTGGACCGGAATAGGGCGGCGTGAGCGACTTCCGCACGGCGTCCGTGCGCAGGAACACGTGCGTTGCGGATGACAGGTCTTGGGGGACGTGAGCACGGCGGGTGGATGAAGCGCGGGTGGCAACGGGTCGGAGTGTGGCGAAAAACCGATGGAGGCGGTCCAGGTAGAGGGATGGGGACGGGTCGGGAGAGGGCGGCACGAAGAAATCGGCTGGAAGACGCAGAGCACAGCCATACACAAGGTCAGCCGCACTGCACCCGATGTCGGTCTTGACGGCTGCGCGGATGCCGAGGAGCACCAAAGGCAGGTGGTGTACCCAGTGTGCCCTATCTTCGTGGGCGACGAGGGCGGCCTTCAAGTGGCGATGAAGGCGCTCTACGAGGCCGTTGGATGCAGGGTGATAGGATGTCGTTCGGACGCGAGTTGTCCCGAGGATGTCACGTCCGGGTCACCAAATTGTAGGGTACAGAAGGACCAGCAGACAAGGCTGAATGCGAACTGTTTAATGTGGCAGCCAGGCCACAACTGAGAGAAACGATGGTACGCGCGCTCAATGGAAATCATGCGCGAGATACGCGTCGTGACGAAACGTCCATGGCGGCGCTCGTCGTCCATTTCCGTCGGCTGCTACATGTGTGTGTGTGTGTGTTGAGGACTTTGCGAGCATGCAGCCGGTCCGGAACCGGAACCTAAGGACATAATCACGTGAAAAGAAAGCTATTTGTAGCATCAGCCATTTTTGAACTACAGAGTCTGAGCCCAGTAAACCATAAATGTCCCCGGGATGACTGCAAGACATCCTTACCAGGATATGTGGACTACCTGTGGACGTCCACAATCCTCCCGGTGATGTCAGAGTGGACATCCCATGGATGTTAAAACAAGCATCCATATCATGTCACTGGGATGTCTTTCAGAGACATGATCTGGTACCTTGTTGGGACGTTTTTTATGTTATGCTAGGTGTATATACTTTGAGCAATATCATGATGCAAATATGTGGTTCAGCTTCAACGTTTATTGGTGCACTGACTGAGTACAGTAAGACAGCTTTTCATAAAAATAGTCTAGATTAGAATGAATCAAAAGTAAGATAGGAAACTACAATAGTACCACAGCAGCGAGGAGCTTATACAGCTAGGTTTATAAGCATTTTTAGCAGAATGGAGAGAAAAATATGCAGGTTGTGTAGAGAGCAAGGTTAAGCCACATTGTGCTACATAGCATGTAACCAAAGTAGCAGAGGCACTGCCGTGGTAACACACGTTTATGGGCGTGTTCCCTATTGACGAGTGATATCAGGTTTGATGTGATTGGGGGTACTGTCTTGATGCTCATGTTAACACGTGGAGCTGCTCTGATACTAATATTAACAGAGCTGTTCAGGCTCATGTTAACACTAGAGCTCCCTTATGCCGATGCTAACATGAGGGCTGCCTTAATGCTGATGTGGCACAATAGTCGCATTGATGCTGGTTATGGCAATCTTGAAAATGCTGCTGTGTGGCCAGCAACGGCAAGCTATTCACCGACCCTCCCCGTCGCTGTCTACATGCTTTCTGAAATGTTCCGCGAAGTAAGCCGCTCATGTCTGGGGGAGATGAGAACCCGCAAAAAAAACACGCGAAACAGTAGATATAGCAGCAAGAAATCACTTTATCACCACTCACGAGTACGTACCTATGAAAGCATCCCCATTCATCATCAACACACCTGAGCATACGTCTCACGCTGGCACATAATTCGCAACGATCGGACAATGAACAACAATGAAAAAAAGCACATAGATTCACACTTCCGGTCCAACCTGTCTTTCTCAAAGCATTGGCAAATCTTGTAATGGATGAGTCTCCGCCACATTGAACACAATGCTTGCGTCTTTCTTCCTGGTGCACGTTGCGCCATACACGCCCAATGTGCAAGAAATATATTTTCAGAAAACACGATGACAGCATAGCCATGTGCAGTAGGTGTCAAGACATATACACACCGTCTGCACAAAGTCGCTCACAGTTTCATCTTGCGTTCCATCTCCCTGTCGTTGGTCAGATTGCCTGCAAATGGAATGAAATCTACAATGGCAATGCAATGCACAGTCGAACATATTATTCCACAGTTATATTGATTACACACCTTACACGGCGAAAATCCTGATGGCGAAGAGCGATTTTGGCTTCAGATACAGGGCCGCGTCCTCACTTGACATTTCAAACGTGCCTGACTGGTCTGCTGTGGGGTGGCAGAAACATTTCCCCTTACGGGCTCTTTCTCAGACGGGTTGGTAGAACGACAGCATACGCTGGGAACGACAGTACAAACCCTCTAATAGCTGCAGACTCAGCGGAACAATAATGCGCTCGAGATCATGCGTACCACTCGCCGCGATGAGAAACGTCCGTTACGGCCAAAGCAAAGCGAACCAGCGCCCCAGCGCCAAGCGAACACAACAAAACTGCGCATGCGCGACTGACAGCGCTGGCTGGTGGCATGGTGAACAGGCAAGGACGCGGGAGTTCGTGTTGGCATGCAGCCAATGGAGCCATCGCGGCCCAAGAAGCAAAAATAGGAAACTGTACACAATAATTTTTGTCAATTTAAACTGAAAAATATTGTATCGGGCACGTGCCTGGTATCATGCATGTATAATTCCACTGAAGTGACACTCGCCCCACATTACGTCCAGAGTACAATGTCAAAATACAATCCTCAGGATGTCATGCAATTGACAGCCTTTGCGACACTACCTATGGATGTCCTAATGATGTTTAGATTGGACCAGGACGTCTGGACCAGACGAGGACGTCCATGGGCTTTTTATGGTTTATTGGGAGGATCTTGGTGAAGCGCCCGTTGTGGGTTAAATATGCTATGCAAGTTGGGCTGCTGTCTCAGCAGCTCCTCAGTTTCTCCTTCTGTCTCATACTGTCCTGCAGCGACCTCATTGGTCCCTCTTCCAAATGAGGGGGTACCATCTCAAGGTAAGGCGCACGTGGTTCCTTTTGCGGGCTTATGCAGGTAACAATGCTAGTCTACGAATACCTTTTCTTGCTGCCTTGTCACTGGATAAACACTTTGCCAAGGGGTTTATCCATGCTCTCTCCCTCTCCTCCTTCCGTTTGACAAACTGTCATAGCGTATTTCGCATCTGTATCCTCCCTCCTCCCAGTGGTTTTTGGGAATTCTACAATCGGAATTGCAAGTCTGAGCTCGCTTAACAGACACTAACAATGTATGAGAAAAAAAAATAGCCGGAGCTCTTTGGCTGCACGTAGAGCATATGTTAGCAGTGCTCAAACGTCGTCGTGCCAGTACTGGACAGCTGTTTCGAAAATGCCGAAGGATAAGGCCGAAACAGCTGTCCAGTACTGGCGTGGCGACGTTTGCGAAGTGTTTTGTTTGTGTATGTGAAGTGAAGGTTGCGTGAAAAAGGACGAAGATGTGTGAGATACGCGGATCACGGCCATCTTCCTGAGAAGAAGAAGAAGAAGATACGGTTTTTCGTCTTTTACCTTTGATGTTTTTGAACGTGTCGTTCCATCAGCGCATCGAGTTTCTCCTTTTCGACTCTGCTATGTAAGTTTGGTGCCGAAACCCGGGAAGAGGCTAATTCCAGCGAATTTCGAACAAGCGAGGAACCTGACCATCTCCAATTTTTTTAAATATATTCTTCAGGGGACGGGAAATTATGAAAAATGCGCCTATATTTAAGCCCCAACCTTCAGCCATTGTCGAGGGAGAGGGGGAGAAAGAAAATGTGACCCAGTCGTTTCGAGCTACTTTGAGGGCTTCTCAATTGAGAAGTATGCGGTTCTAAGAGCCACAATATTTTTCACCTGCTCACTGGTATATGAACAACACACTGTCGTCTTCTTAGCCATTTGTAACCGAAACTTTTTTCGTAAAAAAATGGCAAAGTCGCAAGAAAACGCGGAAACTGGCGTTTTTTGGAGCCTTTTTATACTGACGCCGATTATTGGAGAATAATGAAACCTACACCATTCGTTCCGTCATTGCATGCCCTATCTGGTGATACCATTTTTCATTGCTCTAGAGTGAATCTGCTAGAAGTAGATTGTAACAGTCCCACAGGCGGTATCGCGATTTAGCTGTATTCCGGCCGGCGCTAGCAAAAAATGGCCACGAAAAAGTTACCACGATTTTCTTATATGTGGCGCAGAAACCCTTTTCTAACACACAGAAAAGAAATTGAGATCCGTACTTGATTTTCGATGACGCTACGAATTTTTTTAAGTGACAGTGTGCGCGCGCGCTGCGCACGGCTCCTGGGCGATACTCTCCCGCAGCTGGTCGGCGTTACGGTCGCCAAGGGCGAACGTGATTCAGAGAAATCACCTTAAAAACGCGATTATGGCTCATATCCGAGTCGCTGACACCATCGATACACCATCGATACAACCCGGTACGTGATTAAGAAGGCACGGAAGTTGGTCGCGGAAAAAGATGTGTGAGCATTGCCTGATCCGTACGAGCGCAGTGCTCTGAAGGAAGACGATTTGGCGGCAGCAACGAGCTTTTATACGGTGGATGAGCTGGACTGCACGTTCAGAGCCCAGGATCGAGAGACATCGTGCACGTTAAAGGAGCAGTCTAGAGGCCCACAACTTTTTTTCTGTTTTTGGTCAGTATGGAATGTTAGGCGGCCGAAAACAGTTTTCCCACAATTAGTGCAACCGTAGCTAAATTGGGACGCCTGCAATAGCTCCCCGAACCTCCCGCGCGCGAAACACCCTCCTTCGCCTTCACGATAGGCACGTGATGAGCGCCACCACACACGTCACTATGTGACGCAAGTGGTGAGGACGCTCCTCATTGGACTTGGGATCACATGATCGAGGTGAGCAACATCGCCCAGGCCGGAGCGTCTGCTACCGCTTGGGAGACGCCATGCGTTCTCCGGCTTCGTGATGTCCGAAACGGAGGGTTTGAAGGCTGTCAACGACACAACCACGATTTTTTGGGACCGCAGGCACCACGGGAAGAACGAGTGGTGCAGCCCGAAATTAACTACGTTTGTACAGCAAAAACCCCGTGCTTCTCGACAGTGTGCAGCCTGTCCGACAGTTTTCACCGCGCAGTTGGTTCAGTGGCTAACAGGTGGCGCCACAATACCGCTTCCACAATACCGCTTCGCAATAGCTTTCTGCTGCTGTGAATTCTGAGATTGCACAGAAGCCACGGATATATTACTCTTGTGATCGTAATCTTCTTTTCTCAGGCTGCGTATATGCTTCTTCTTTTAAAGAAAACGTGATATAAATCATATCAATAATAGAAGTCAACAAGAAGCAGCTAGCAATGTTCGTAGCAGACGGTTTTTCCTACGAACGAATGAGGGGCTCTCTACCACGAACGTCACACTAGAGTGGGTGTGGTCTGCAGTTGGAGCGCTCCGGCCTGTCACCGCGGCAGCGATTTTCCAAATTAATTGCACCGTGGTGATACAACTTTGGACAGAAATATTTTGTGGGAATGCTTTTCACATACTGCTTTACAAGATGACAGCAGTTTTGGGCCATGTTAGATACCACTTTAATGCTCCTTTAAAGAAGTAGGCCAGAAACTCACAAAAGCTATGAGGTACATGACCGCGAAGCCTACAGAAAATTTAGGAGCAAGTATCCAGACATAACGTTTAGCTTGAGCAAATTTTACTCCATCCGCCCAAAGCGGGCTAGTATTAACCCATACAGAGAGGAATGCATATCCACATACTTTTCCACATACATTTCAACTTTTCAGAGAATTAGAGAGTTATCCTGCCCGAGAAAGTTGAGAGCTACCACTGGCACAAAACTCAAGTTTCGATATTCATATATGTGGCTACTACGTCAACTTCAACTCGCTGTTATGCTGTTGTGGCCAACGACACCCGGCACGACAGCGCAGCAGCATTGCTTTCTCTTCTCGAGATCGAAGAACATATGGAGGACCACGAACCCCTGCATGGAAGCGCTGTATGCATTTCTGATGCGGCCAGTGCGCATTTCAAAAACAGATTTCAGCACTATGAGCTCGGACGCAACACAACTGTAAAGAGGTGGGCTTTTCTCAGCTCCAGGTCATGGAAAGAAGGCCTGTGAGAATACGCGTGTAAGTTCACTACCGCCGTGTCAAGACGTGTAAAAAAAATTGACTTCATTGCAACTTCAGATGTGAAAACCTACAGACAACAAAAAGAAGATGAGCGGAAGAATGTACGGCCAGTGCTCGTTCTCGGTCTCATTACGTGTGGGAAAAGGATAGTGAGGCTCCCAACAGTGTAAAGTTGAAGAAGACTCAAGCAGATATCCCACCTTTGTTCTCATCCTGTGTTTTCCAGAGTTATACAAATTAAAAGTGCGTTGTTCTGAGCCATAACCATGTTTTTAACTTGATCTCTCTGAATCGCGTCCGCCCTTGGCGACCGTATAACGCCGACCAGCTGCGGGAGAGTACCGCTGAGGGGCAGCGCGCAGCGCGCGTGCACACTGTCGCTTTAAAAAATCGTAGCGTCACCGAAAATCAAATACGAATCTCAATTTTTTTTCTATGCGTTAGGAAAGGGTTTCTGCGCAACATATTAAAAAATCGCGGCAACTTTTTGGCGGCCATTTTCTGCTAGCGCCGGCCGAAATACAGCTAAATCGCGATACCGCCTGTGGGATTGTTACAATCTGCTTCTAGCAGATTAACACTAGGAGAAGAAAATGATATCAACACATAGGGCATGCAATGACGAAATGAATGGTGTAGGTTTCATTATTCTCCGATAAACGGCGTCAGTACAAAAAGGCTCCGAAAAACGCCGTTTTTCGCGTTTTCTTGCGACTTCGCCATTTTTTTACGAAAAAAGTTTCAGTTACAAATGGGTAGGAAGAAGAAAGCGTGTTGTCCATGTAGCAGTGAGTAGGTGAAAAATATTGTGGCTCTTAGAACCGCATACTTCTCAATTGAGAAGCCCTCAAAGTAGCTCGAAATGACTGGGTCACATTTCGACCAGTTTCTTTCTCCCTCTCTCCCTCGAAAATGGCTGAAGATTGGGGCTTAAATATACGCGCATTTTTCATCATTTCCCGTACCCTGAAAAATATATTTAAAAAAAATTGGAGATGGTCAGGTTCCTCGCTTGTTCGAAATTCGCTGGAATTAGCCAAGAGTTAACGTCAACGACCGATCAACGAAAAAGTCAGGGAGTGAGGGAGAGATACCCAGAGATGGACCGACTGAAACAAGAACGCGGAACAATTCGAACGGCAGCTACGAAGCTCATGGATGAGATACAGCAACTTCTGCAAAGACCTGTTTCGTCGGACTGCAGAGGTGAGCTTCAAGAGAAAATTGACCTGCTAGCAGTTAAGGAAGACGCATTAGAGCAGCTAAACAGTTCAGTTGAAGAATTGACTTTGGAAGACTCTGTGTTTGATGACGAGCTGGCAGGTTCGCAGACCTATCAGGATCGGATATGCATCACAAGATCACGATCTACACAAAGACTAAGCACAGGAGGTAACGAAGGGCCGTCTCGCACGTCTGCAGTAAGACAAGGCGAAAGGGGCAATGGTGGTGCAGAGGCGAAGAGCCTCAGTGAAGCTCCCGAAACTGAAGATTCCCAAGTTCAGTGGTGATCTCAGAGAATGGGGAAGCTTTTGGGAACAATGTGATTCTACTATTAACAACAATCCCTTGATTTTAAAGATTGATAAATTCAAGTATTTGAAAAGCTACCTTATAGAGAAGGTAGCCACAGCTGTGAGTGGACTGTCACGAACCGCAGGAAACTACAATGTCGCTTTGAAGCTTCTGAAGGAGAGATTCAATCGAAGAAACCTCATAATCGATGAGCACATGTCACGACTACTGAATTTACCTAAAGTTGGTGACTCTGGACAAGCAAGAAAGCCTCGCGGACAGTATGACGAGGTTACGACAGGAGTCAGGTCCCTGGAGGCTTTAAATGTCCTACAAACCTCCTACGCGGTGTGTTACTTCTATCCGCACTGCGGAAAGCAGTGCCCAACGATCTCAACCTCGAGTATGACAGGGAGCACATTGACGGCGATGAAGACATCAAGTCATACTTAGAATTCCTGAGAATCGAAGTGGCGAGCCGTGAGAGGCTGCAGCATGTTGGACCGTCAGGCTTTCATGGTCACAGGCCTCCCCTTGATAAGCAACGACATCCGAACAGCACTCCATCAGAACTCGCTCTAATGGTATGTGCAGAACTACCGACTTGTGTTTTCTGCGGATCGTACGACCACAACCTGGAAGGCTGTGCAAAACCTCTGTCTATTTAAGAAAAGAAAGAAAATCTGAAATTAGAAAGACGATGCTTCCGCTGCGGCAAAAAGTGCCATCGATCCAGAGAGTGTAGGAATGCTTCACGACTCAGGTGCGTGAGATGTGGAGGGAGACATCTCACAGTCATGTGTGACCCAGTGGGCATCCAATAGCAAGTTCTCCGGTTGCCAGTACGGCACTGGCTTCATCTACAAGTTCTCGCTGCCCTGGTTTAGCCAACGGTACCGTCCTTCTTCAGACAGCACGGGTTTGGGTAGAAAGCGAGACCAGGCGTCAACTCGTTCGTGTACTTCTAGACAGTGGAAATCAACGGTCATTTATCAAGAGGTCACTTTCGGAGAAGCTCAAGTCTCAATTACTCGGGGAGGAACAGCTTACACTTCACACGTTCGGGACTGACTTAACATCATAAAGGAACTGTCGCCGGGTTCAAGTCTGGCTTCGTAGCCAGTACAACAGAAATGAAGTTCCCATCGAGGTCTTAGAGATGCCAGACATTTGCAACGACGTCATGGAAAGCCCGAATGGCGATTTAGTCTCCGGACTTCGACTGAACGGAATGCTTGTTGCTGACGTTTCCCCTTCCGACGCCAACTGCGAAGATGGCGTTGGAACACTCATAGGAGGAGACTTCTTCTGGAAGGTCGTCACAGGAGAGACGAAGCACGTCAGCGAGAGCCTTGTAGCAGTCAACAGGACGTAGGACGTTCTCATGCGAGCTCAGCAACGATATGCTCAAACGTTCGAGTGATGCGGGTAACAGTAGAAATGCATGATTTCGATCTGTCAAAGGCGGTGAAGAAGTTTTGGGAGCTAGAACATCTCGGCATTCAACATTGCGACAGTCGACGATGACACAGTTCTCCAGGAGTTCAGATCAACTGTGAAAGAGGTGAATGGATGGTATCAAGTCAGGCTACCGTGAGAGGCCTCCAGATCAAGCTAACCTTCCAACGAGAGCGTTGCAAAGGACAGACTCCGTTCGTTAACGGAGAAGCTCCTAAAGTATGATCAGATCATGTTCGAGTATGACAAAGTGATCCGACAGTACATGAAAGAGGGGCACGCTGAGCAAGTCGACCAATCAAGGCCAAGTAACGGCGTCACTTATCATACGCCGCATCGTGCAGTCTTGAAGCAAGAGAGACAAAGCACGAAAATAAGGATTGTCTTTGATGCGTCTTCAAGCGCAACCGGGTTCCCTTCACTTCATGTACCCTAAGTTGAACCCTGAGTTGCTCCCTATGCTTATCAGATTTCCGAAGAGCAGTGTAGGACTCGCTGCTGACATCGAGAAAGCATTTCTCCAAATTTGTTTGGACGAAACTGACCGCGATGCCTTCAGATTCCTGTGGTATGATACACAGCCCAACCGCAACGAACCTCTGCCAGGAATCGAGGTTTGGAGGATGACTAGAGTCCCTTTCGGAGCAGCACCGAGCCCGTTTCTTACGGCAGCGACGCTTCGTTTCCATTTTGAAAAGATGTCCCCATGGCACCCTTCTCTAACACAGGTACTCGGTGAAAGCTTCTATGTGGACGACCTGGTGACGAGTGTGGTTACACCACCTGAAGCCGAACATCTCTTCAACGAGGCAAACGAAATAGTAACGGCAGCTGGGATGAACGTAAGGAAGTGGACAACGAAGTCATCATATCTGCAGGGAGTATTGAAAGATAACAAGGAAGACCCACTTCGTGAGGCCCAACCAGCAACAATCGGTTAAAGTTCCTGGACTCTGTGGGGACACGAAGGAAGATACTCTTCAGGTTTCTACGGAATCTCTTCAGGCATTTTTGCTACTGACAAGAGATGCAAAACGGTCATTACTGCAAGCAACTGCGAGGATATTTCATCCATTCGGCTTTCTCGCTCCGTTCACTATCAAGGCAAAGATCATCTTCCAGCAGGCGTGGGAGCTAGGTGTCAGTTGGGATGATCCATTGCCGGATGAAATTGCTGTTGAATGGTCACCGTGGATCAATGCGATGCCTGATATATCCAAAATAAGCGTACCGAGGACTCTGATGCCCGAAGAATCGACATCAGTGTTGTCCGTACACTGCTTCTGTGATGCAAGCATTCGTGCTTACAGAGCCGTCGTATACCTTCGTACCGAAAACAGCGACGGCAACGTTGCCGTGAAGATGGTAGCGGTCAAATCGAGAGTGGCCCCTTTGAAGTGCGTTACGCTACCGCGATTAGAGCTCTTAGGTGCGATATTGGGGGCATGACTGACAACGTACATGGTTCGGGCGCTTCACCTGGAAGAGGAGGTCACGTGTTTCTGGCGCGATTCTAGTACCATTCTCCACTGGATAAAGGGAAGCGCCAGTCGTTGGAAACCATTTGTAGCGAACCGGGTGACATAAATTCAGACATTTGGGACCCTTCTAGATGACGCTTCTGCCCTGGACAGGAGAATCCCGCAGATCTTACAACGCGTGGAGTACAACCGGAACGACTGGACATCGACGAATTCTGCTGGCGAGGGCCCAAATGGTTATCTTCTAGCAACGAAACGTGGCCAGTACTCGAACAGAGAGCTCCAGAACCTTCCACAGACGCAGTCGAGGAAGAGAGGAAATGAGTATGACACTGTCTCAGGTCAGCTGAGGCAGCTGCACCACCGTTGTTCCACATCAAGCATTTGCACACTCTGGTACGAGTACTTGGCAAACACCATGCAAACAGCATGGATCAAGCGATTTGCAGTGAACTGCAGCAGTACGGAACCAAAGCGACGGGGGCCTCTCACTACAACAGAACTGAATGAGGCGGAGAGATGAGCGACAAAGCTTCCCGAAAGAGGTCGACGTCATCTCAAGACTTCCCGGAAACATTAGCGAGGCATCGCCCCTGTATAATTTAGCTCCCTGCATGGACAGCAACGGCATCCTACGCCTACGTGGAAGACTGCAAGAGGGCGACGGAAATACAGCACAAGAGCAACCAATTATATTTCCGAAAACACATGGCTTGGCGAAGAAACTAATCCTACAGGAACATAAACGCCTCCTTCATTCAGGTCCAGCTGCGGGAACATTATTGGATTATTAAAGGGAGACAAGTTGTAAAGAATGTGCTTCATGAGTGCATGTCATGTCGAAGATGACGAGCGAAGCCAGCAGAGGAACCCCCTGCGCCACTTCCGAAGGACAGGGTGACAAAGGACCAACCGTTTGCTGTGGTGGGCATAGATTTCGCCGTACCTCTGTACTACAAAGGCGTATCAAGAGACTGCAGGGCCTACACAGTCTTGTTCACTTCTGCGGTAATGAGGGCAGTTCATTTGGAAATCGTCACCGACTTAAGTACTCCCACGTTTTTATTGGCGTTTCGGAGATTTACAGCAAGAAGCGGAGTGTGCCATACGATATCCTCAGACAACGCCTTCACATTTAAACGGGCATCAAAAGACTTGAAGAGGTTATGGACTTCTCTACGGAGTGAGGCGGCAGTAAACTACTTCTCCCAGATCCACCTGTACAGGAAGTTCATAGTAGAAAGGGCTGCATGGTGAGCCGGCTTCTGGGAGCGGATGGTGGGATCTGTAAGGAAGGCTCTGGGAAGAAGCACTCTGACCCTAGACGAACGTACCACTCCTTTAACTGAGGTTGAAGCGACAATTAATTCCAGACCTATCACTTACACTTTCTCACCTTCTCGTCGGGAAAAGGCTCACGAGGTCGCCACCCAACTCTCCTGCAACCGATTTCCCTTCCTCAGAACGACGTCAGTTACAAAGGATATTGCGGTATCGTGAGATTCTGTTGGACCGGTTCTGGCGGAGATGGCAACACGAATACGTCCATGAAGTGAGGACTGCGCACTGGCAACGCTCTTCAACATCTAGTGCTCTTCAAGTCGACGATATGGTCCTACTAAAAGAAGATAAAGCAATCTATGAAAAATATGTTGTGTGGCGAACATGTTTCCCGGAAGGGACGGACGTGTGCGGTCGTGCTTGATTCAGCGCCCTCAGGGGGGGAACAGTTAGGCGTGCAGTTCAGCACCTATAGCCTTTAGAAATCAGTTAAAAGAATGGGAGCACCCATTGCGGGGGAGGATGCTAGAAATGTTTTCTTCTCTTTTTGGTGACCGCCTGGGGGACGGCAAAGGTTGTGTGAAAAGGGACGAAGTTGTGTGTGAGAGGTATGTTTTTTCGTCTTTTACTTTTGATGTTTTTGGAATAAACGGCTATGAACGTGTCGTTCCATCAGCGCATCGGGTTTCTCCTTTTCGACTCTGCTATGACCAGTACGGCTTATCCCGTCCGACTTCCTCTGGAATCGCACTTTCCCTCTCCCAATTTCAGGAACTTGCACCTTTTCTGCTATCAGTCTGTGGGCTGAGTTTGGAACCTCCTTTCGTTGGACTGAGAGCGACTGCGCTGAAAAAGTCATCGCGCGCTACGGTTCGGTGCAACGAAAAGCATGATGTTAGGCTATTTTTTTCGATGTGATAGCTCGCGAATATGACTGTCAATTATCATGAACTTGAGGTACGCTCTTCATATTGGTGGGGTAAAACAGTGACCTTAACTTGGCAAATTTCCGAGTTCAGTTCGCAAATATTTACATAATTAAACTTACGATTCATCAGATTCACATCAAGAGTTGTCAAAAACCTAGTAAGAACGAATGCCCTTGACCGCATGATTCTAGATGGCGTAGTTCTTTTTAATTATAATTCAATGACGCGTTTCTGGGACACCCTGTAGAAATGAAGACGAACATACTTGCACGGACTTGCACGGCTTTCAAATACAAACATTCCAGAGTACCATGATTACAGAATGTATCCTCTTCCTTGATTGTCGTGTGTTCAGCCTAGCAGGCTGAGCACACTCATTCATCACTCTGTGATCGCACACGGCAACATTCGTGGCGGTACTTGAAACAGCTGAGGCGACACTATGTACAGAGTGGTTTGCAAAGTTCACTTTCACGGAACATCCACTGTTTTTGCGAAGATGGCAAGAATCGTCCTGTCTCTCGTTCTGAGTATCATTGCTCAATGTGTTGTTGTGTCTGCTGGTGCATGCGACCCTGGCAAAAAGAAAGGCAAGCCCAAACATTTCTAGGCCTTTACACACACTCGCTTTCATGGCAGAATTGTACAGGCTACGGATTTAGGCACCTGGTAGAGGTGTGATGCCATCAGTAGGGCATTCATAACGGCCTCTGAAAATCACGGGTGGTGGGTTTCTCCAGTTTTGATTTCGTGAACGTGATAATTAGTGTGATTGGGTTGATCAGCTTTTAAGGTACAGTCCGCCCCAAAACGAAAGGTACAAAAAAAAAAAAAGGTTTTTGAGATGCTTTCTTGTGAACTCTGTGTCACCGTATAAAATATTGCTGTTAAATTCCGAACCAATTATCATCGACCTATCGGCCGCCTGAAGGTTGCTTAGCGCCCGTCAGTTCTTTCACCGCCTTGATATCATGTTCGTGTGAAATCCACAGTGTTAAGCATATGCTCGATGTGAGCAACAACAGAGTGGGGGCAACAGAATCCTCACAATGCTAGAGGTCAGAGCCATCCAACAAGAGGCAACTAGGGTCGTTTTTGCTTTCTACGATAAATTTATGCCTGACAGCGCCACAGTTGTAAATGACGTTTCCAAGCTGCTTGAAAAGAACCGCCTCTGGACATGGCCGCCACAGCGCGCTCTCGCCAACCTGAAGAACTCAGTGCGCACGCAAGCAGTTCTGGTTCACTGTGATGAACTTAAGCCCTTTATTGTGTGTCAAGTGATGCATCTGAATACGACGTTGACGCTGTCCTCTCGCAGACAAAGTAAGAGAACCGGGAAGCACCGTTGGCCTTTGCACCGCGTACCTCTGGGTTCTCTTTGCGGCAGCTTCACCAGTACCAGGGCCCTTCGATCGCCCCTCTCTGCTCCGCTGCTGCGGCCTGCCGATGTGGGGAGAGAACAATAGAAAAAGCGTGACAAGGGGATCTCCACATTTCCATGGTCGGGGCGCGACAGATCGGGGGTTCTCCGAAGGATTTCTCCTTTGGTTCTACGCTGTTTCGTCCTGTAGCCAAATGAGAGAGTTGCGCAAGGGATGGAAAATATCCGGATTTTTTTTTTTTTTACTTTTGTACGACTCAGATTTATAAGATAGTATTAGAGCTCAAATGCTGGGATAATAATATGTCGCGAATGGTGGTTTGAACGTCTTTGCTTTTTAATTGTTTCCTGGGTATAACCTTACCCTGTGGAAAAAAACTACAAGTAATTCATATACGTTCCGTATAAAATTATACAGGATGATAGAGGATCCTATACGATCCTTATACGAGAGGCGTTCAAGTCAAACCGGGACTTTTCATTTTTCGGAAAAGTAAAACGAACTTACAGGCGAGAAATTTGTTTTATTTTTCGACGTAACCTCCAGCTGCACTAATGCACTTGTCCCAGCGTTTCACGAGGGCTTGGATGCCAGAAGCGTAGAAATCCTTACCGGCGCGTAGCAGCCACGATCGGACCGCAGTCTTGACCTCGTCGTCGCAGCTGAAGTGGCGGCCCCCAAGGAACGCCTTCAGTGGACCGAAGCGATGGAAATGGCTGGGGGCGAGGTCTGGACTGTAAGGGGGATGTGGCAGCAACTCCCAGTCAAGTTGCAATGCGGGCGTGCATTGTCCTGTAGAAGGAGGGCTGCTTTGGTGATGAGGCCCGGCTTTCCGAAACTGGAGGTGCTCATGAATGATAGT
Organism: Ornithodoros turicata; assembly: GCF_037126465.1. NCBI lineage: Eukaryota > Metazoa > Arthropoda > Arachnida > Ixodida > Argasidae > Ornithodoros > Ornithodoros turicata. Next base: position 397,045 of record NW_026999412.1, read on the forward strand.
GTTCAACGTTCCCACAGAAAGGTATGTCTTTCGAGCTAGTTCGAGACATGTTATCCGTCGGTCCTTGAGGATCAGGCGCTCAACAAGTTGGATGTTCTCAGGAACTCTGACACTGGGCTCTGAGCCGCCCCGGCCGGGACAGTCCTGCACTGATGTACGGCCGTCTCGGAACCGTTTGCACCTCGCAAACGCTTCGCTGCGGCTAAGTGTATCGTGGCCATACTGAGCCTGAAGTCTTCTGTGAATTTCAGATGACTTTACTCCTTCATTCACAAGAGCTTCATGACAATTCGCTGTTCCACGTGCGCGCTCACCTCGTTGTCGGCCATCTTGTTCAGCACGTGTCTTCTGTTTTGCACAAACTTTGGACCACCACCTGGTGAACGCGGAGGCCTGTCGCGTGTGAAAATGTCGAAAAAGAAGTAGCGCGAGCCCTTTGTACACTCAGGAGACAGAAAGTCCCGGTTTGACTTGAACATCAACAATAATTGGGCTAGTTGGTTATACTGATGCATCTTAAGGCGCATCACACACGGACAAGAGGGAGACACACACTCGCGGCGCGAGTGTGTGTCTCCCTCTTGTCCGTGTGTGTTGCGCCTTAAGATGCATTGACTTGAACATCCCTCGCAGGTTATGTAGGAACCTATATAACTTCTGTGTAAGTCATTATGTAGTCCTATACGAGCCCATGGAGGAGTCATCTAGGAGCCGTAAGGCCCAATATAACTTCTGTGTAGGTCATTATGCGATCGCATACGAGCCCATGGAGGTGTCATGTAGGGGACATAAGGTCCTATATAACTTCTGTGTAGGTCATTATGGAATTCTATACGAGCCTATGCAATGGTAATGTAAGGCCATGTAGGAGCCATAAGCTCCTATATTGAGGATGTAGGAGTTACATGGGGTCCTATATGTAGATCATGTAGGAGTCATATAGGGTCCTTTAAAAGCGATAAAAACCCCCGTGCCGGGGAAGAAGTCAAAAGACGACACAACACACAGGCACAGAATCGCTTTTAAAGTATGAATAAATCGCTTTATCGCTTTTAAAGTATGCTGCACCGAACAGCCCAATTTTTAACCATTTTCATATAGGGTCATGTTGGCCACATAGGAGTTATCCTGTGTCGACCAGCTATGAGTCCCTGAAAACGTGAAACAAGTATGAAAGCAGACTTATGCCCGTTACAAAAAAAAAAGGAACTAAATACGTTACTCGTTACCAACATACAAAAGTAACGAGTACTCGTTACTCACAGGTAACGAGTTACTTTTACGTTACCGCCGTATAGTTAAAGGAGCCAACAAACATGCCGTCACTTACCTTCAACTCTTTATTAATGAGTAATTGCACTTCAGAAAAACCTGATACTCGAAATTTACATCAGTGATCTTCGTTCTCTTTCGTGTAAACGGAAACAAAAGAAAAGACAGGGGCCTTAGTTTAAGACGATTCAGCACGTCAACAACATATCCAGTGATGGACTGCAATAATACTTTGAGTCCCACGTGGTCGTGGTCTGCACGCATGCCACACGGAGTGCCGAAATGTGCTCCCCCGCGCTGAAGAAAAGGAACGAGTAACGTCATTAACGAGTTACCAATTTTTGTAACTGATTCCGTTACTATTACGATTTTTTTAAAAAGTAACTGAATCGTTACTTCGTTACCTAAAAAAGTAACCGTTACCGTACCGTAACCGTTACCAGTTAGGCACAACTCTGTATGAAAGTGCAGCAACACATATCAGGCCTCCGAAAACACTGGTTGATGCCGGTGCTTGAGCCCATCGAGCGTCATCGCGGTGTCGCTCGATGGGTTTCCGCGTCTAATATCTCGGCCCGCTGCGGTCATATGGGGACGCGGTTTGTTGTGACGAATTCCACTTCCCTCCCCTTCGTCTGCATGCTCGCAGTTGCGAGAAATTTTGACGGTTGTCGAGATATATGGAAATTCTAGGCCTCCGTCGGTACTTCCGACATATTTAAAGTTCCGTAACTCCCACCCCGCTCGTCGGATTGAGACCACAATTTAGGTCCGAACGGACCTGGATAGCTCGTGGCGCTGAAAGACTGGACGGAGATACAACATACAGAAACGCGGTTTTATTTCTTCTGTACTTGCAGGCATAGCTGGGCGAACTCCCTCATGAGGGCCCTCATGAGTGCCCCTCACCCTCTCACCACACGCCTTTGAGGTGAGGGGGAGTGAGGGCAAGCCCGCGATCAGGCCACCCGTGAGTGCACTCATGAGATTCTTACCCTCATGAGGTCTCCTGTGAGTGCACTCATGAGGTCTAAGGGGGTCTGTGTGAGTGAAGTCACTGGTGAGGCCTGAGGGGTGAGGTCAGTATGAGTGCACTCAGAAATGAGGTCAAATGACGCTTACGAAACGTGGGCAAATTATGAAGGCACTAGTGATATGGTTCCGGCGACCCAACCGGCAGGTTGCACTTTAAAGGGCTGGTGTGCCCGTTTTTAGCAATTTCGTCTACGTCGCGCTGGGAACACAGCCAAGCGTCCTGAGCTGACGGATTAGTTGGTGATATGGTTCCAGCGACCCAACTACACGCAGTGTGCACTTTAAAGGGCTAGTGTGCCCATTTTTAGCACTTTCGTCTACGTCACGCTGGGAACACAGCCAAGCGTCCTGAGCTGACGGATTAGTTGGTGACATGGCTCCAGCGACCCATCTACCAGCAGGGTGCACTTTCAAGGACTGGTGTGCCCGTTTTTAGCAATTTCGTCTACGTCGCGCTGGGAACACAGCCAAGCGTCCTGAGCTGACGGATTAGTTGGTGGTTTACGTCACCGGTGTTCCGCAATGGCAAGCAATGCTGCGAGCCCGCTGTAGCTGGCGCCGTCCAGTCGCACATAGAAGGTCACAAGGTCTCTGGTCGCGACTGAGGGTTGAAGTTGAAGCATTACGTTTTCTTTGTTGGAGGCGTTCGGATAGCACGCTATAATGAACAGCTTTTTGCGTGTGAATCGTTTGCTACAGTTGAGCTGGCAAGTATGACATGTGAGCTGTACTTTTTCATCGGATGTATTCGTCCTCTGCCCTGTGGCCGTTCACAACAAGGAACTCAAGTACCTCCGTGGCTTTGAGAGTTTCGCTGACGAGTTACGTGGGCCTCTAGCGATTCACCGCAACGTGTATTGGTTGTATCGCCGTCACCAATGGAAAGTGTCTGGTGGTTGCTTGGCGTTGCAGTTATATTTACGTGTTGGCAATCTGACAACAAAGGAAGTGCGTTGTGAAGTGCGACTGTGATATTTGGAAGATGCTCCCTTTGTTGCTCGATTTGTTTGCACAAATTATCGTAAAAGACTGGGTGGTTTAATGTTCTGTTTTACTTTGTTTCAACTCGTGTTCTTCGTCATCATTACTGTTATTATTCAAAGCAGCTTCGCGCCTTCAGGCGATTTTGATTTACTCTGCATTTATTGTTCTACAGATGGCTGTATTTCCTTCCGTCGAAGGACTTCTTGTTTGCCTAAGATTGTTTCATGCAAGAATTTATTTATGAGCACGTCACGTATTCTGTATTCGATGTTGAGCATGTCGTAAATCTGAACATTTAGCATTGTCAACCACCATGCCTACAAAACGCAGCTGTAGCGCATTGTGTAAGAGTATTCTGCACATCGTCACTGCACATCTGATAAGTGTTTGTCGTTTAACAAATTTATTGTTCAACCAGGTTTCCGATACTGTGTAATACATCCCTAAGACTGGGGGACACAATATCACGACACCAGTTCGTCAGCTTCATGCCCTCTTATATTATTGTGTTACGTAAGCTTGAAGTCACCAGTTGAGGTAACTGGAAAGAAGCAAAAAACCCCAGTACTGACGTAGCATGCCCAATATTTTGCAATTAGAAAAACGACAAGTAATTGGTACAATTTCAAGTAAACTGCTTGTTGGTCTTCTGGCGGAAATCTGCTTCCTTTGTGAAATAACTGTTCCATTTGCCACTGGGACAGAGTCCTCGCTATGCAGGCTCCTCTGAGGGTGTGGGCACACTTTTATGTGCGTCAAGGACGAGGGCATCAGGCTCAAACAGCTGAAATGTCGACATTTAGCTCAAATAGCACAATAACTAAGACCTAACATCTACATATACACATTATATGCTATACATGCATAATTTTTATATTTAATAGAACACAGGATATGTTCTATTTTACATTGTCACACCTCATCTAGCAACTGTATTGACACCAGTGTTACGAGCAAATGAGGGCTGAAGTAGCTGCACGGCCTTGCAGGATGCCTAGAGCAAGTTGAACTGGTTGAACATAGCAGTACACCGGTATGATAATGGTTGGTAGGGTTATTTTTTGGTAATGTGAAACAAAGCACAGAGTTGTAGTAGGAACAAAATCTCATGAGGACATAGTGCATCAAAGGTAGGTTCCTTTAATTTAGAGGTGACCTGCAGAGCACTTGCTGGAGTTGTCCTGGCGTGTTACGCTGGTGAAAGACTTCAGCTGCCATACACATGGGCTGCCCTGATTTGAGACAAAAAAATAACACAGTATACAACTCCAGTTCCGGTGAATGCAAATGATGTAATCTAACTGAGCAATGATTATAAGATAAGAAGTGCAAGCAAGAAAATGTCCCCCTCAATATCATATTTGTGCACATGATAAAGCAAACTCTAAATCAAATGACAAAAAAGATTAAAAAAAACTTGTGAACAATATACAGTGCCTGAATGGTACGCAAGACACTGCATTAAAGAGGAATCTGGAAAGAGGGTGCACAGCATTTGTCTGCTCTGAATAGTGGGTTACAATGATCATGCTGACTCACCTAAGGGGTTTCAGGCTCCGCTGAGGAAATCACCTGTGAACATGAAAGCAGCTGAATTAAGAGAAAAGAACGGATACGTATGTTCAACATATTACATATTCTGTTGAAGTATGGCTTCTAAGGTTATGCTAAACGAAGTGTACTTTTATCAACAGTGCACCACCTGAGTTTAGGGACTAGATTCGGTAACTTCTATTTTCTTTTTTTTTACTCTCTTTGTGCTGTAAGCGGCGGCAAGGTTCAGAGTCACGCGGATGAGAATTCACCCATTCACGCAATCCTGAAATCGATGATAGCATTTGAACCACACGGAGTGAGAGACCTTTGTTAGCCCCAATAACGAAAAATACTCACACCTTTGCGCCGTTTAGGTGGATGTTCTTTCTCCGGTGTGGACAGGTTGCTACACCTTGATTCAGACGACACTGAGATCGTTATCCAGTACGTTGAAGAGATTCAGCGTACCCTTCGTAAGTTCGATCATGCAAATGTCCGCTAAAACACGAGCAGTCGATGGCACCACATCGTCTTTCCACTCCGGCGGTCCCATTGCTTCGTGGCATGAAAAGCTGTCCGTCTCGTCACTGGGAAGCATGAGACGTTGGATACCAGGCGAATATTGATGTAAATTGGGAAAACCACAGGATGCGACTGCGATAGACTGCGACCATCGCGCGGAAGCTGCCGTCATGGAGATTTCCACTCCCGATGAACGCATACGCGGGATCCTACGGCGCATGCTCCTGGCGGGCTCCGGCAGACTTTACAGATGAACGAATGTCGGTATAGTTCCCCTTGAAGTCAGCCCATGACACACACTAACCTCCCCACTCGGAGTTGCTGCTGTCCTCTGACCACAGCTGTATGATGTACACAGCCACAGTTGCTTCGCGTTGTTTACATGGAATCGTGCGTGTGCCACGTAGTTATGTGAAGGCATGCACCTTGGCCTAAACCATGAATCAAAAGTACTGGCTTATTATATGGCTCCTTCCGTGCAATCTCCTGGATATCAATGACGCTTCCAGTGGTTCCTCAATCAAGTCGACGTCAAAGTTGTCTTCGTTGGTCCCTTCCTGGTCATCCACTTCCTCATCCGATGGATCAGGAATATTGTATTTCTGGCAGATGTTACGCAAAATGCACATGCTGTTATGATGTTTGATGCCCGGTCTGGAGAGAAGTGCAGTGTTCTGTAGCGCTGGAGGCATCTGAACCTCATCTTCAGGACCCCAAAGCGTTGCTCCACACGGACCCTGGTCTTTCGGTGCACTTCATTGTACGCGTCTTCTTTCTGTGTTGCAGGGTTGTGGACAGGGGTCATCAGTCAAGGCTCGAACACTGGCTGTCCCCCTGCAACATCAAGAAAAGCCATCCATTCTTTCTTTGGTCCATATTCACTAACGTGTGCAGTGTCGCGTGCAACATTTTGTTTTATTGGCATCATGCTTGCCTGTTTAAGTGCCACCACAGACTATCTTCAGAATACTGCCAATTTTATGTCAATGCATGTGTTTCATACAGTATTATCCTAAAATAGTAGTTTCTAGCTTTCCGGTGTGAAGTGGAAGTAGCAGCAAATGATTTTCTATTTCTGAAGAGTACGATATCATGTGTTGGGCATATTACCCACGTTGCTCCTGGAAGGTCCGTTTCCATCGCCTGACGAGTTATTGGAAAAGCTCTAACACTCAGTAATAGTGGTTCAGACGCTTTGATAGATGTGGTTCACTATGTCACAGACGCGTTGTAATGCATGCAAGAACACACAGACAAAAAATGCTAAGTGTCATACTTTGCGAGATACAAGCCCTTTAACGCAGTCCCGAACAAAGGAACACTGCAGTTCTTTTTTTTTTCTCATTTATCTGGGATTACCTGGAGTGACATGTAACTCTAAGTAGCCCAAAGCTACAGAGAGCACTGTTGCTAAGAGAGGGGCGCTAGATGGTCGCCTGCTAACAGATAATTCCGGTCTGTGGAGCTTCTTTCAAAAATCAGTGCAAGTGCGTAATGCTCACTGACACCGTTTACATTTTGTGTATTGAGTCTGATAAAAGAAATATCATGGTGTAGTCTGTAGTGGTACTTTAAGTGTGGAGTCATTTATTCATTTAGTACGTTCTCATACTTTACTGTTTGTAATCCACATTCAGCTATGTTTTTCCTAATGCAGTGCCTTGTAAAGAATGTGGCAAAACAATAAGAGTTGTTTTGTTGTACCATGTCATACTTTATAGACATATACTGTGCACTTTCCTAGAAGCCATTCTCCATCACCAAACATCTGTGGAGCCTGACGGCGAGGATCACACTTCCCGGCAACTTCCCGGGTAACATGCATTCAGATAGAGGATTCGACGAGTTGCATCTGAAAAATAACTAAGGATTTCTGTATTCTACCCTACTCTTGCATGTACAGTTGTGGTAACTTATAAGGACAATATGTAGTAGTGCAAAGCAACAATGTATAGAGAGGTACATATTGCAAGCTGTCTCGGAACAAAAACGATTTCTTACCCCAAGCACATTGACGGCATGATACCCCTTGTGGCAGTAGTAATTCCCATCCACCAAACGGGGGTCCCTCGTGCTTGGAGCAATGATTGCGATTTTAGTTCCATCAATTGTACCTGAAATAAAAAAAATGTCCCCCTTAAGCATATCATTTTTGCATCGTGCCATTCAATCGTGTACCACCAATCTAAGCCTGCTTAACTTCTGACGTGGAAGGAATTTAGCTTTGCATTCACCGTTTTCACACTGTTTCTCTATCTTGCATCAACTGTTCACCTTTTGGGTGTGTTACGCATCTCTGCACACATATCATAGTCTGATGGAATCACGTAACACATCAGTACGATACTCATTCTAGTCATTGGTTGAAGTCGAGTGGAACCCCCTCTTTCAGTCATAAGCTGATATTACGAATTTCATAAAACTGTTTAAAATCATTATTGTTTGCATGTGCTTAGTGAATAACTTGTCGCGTATTCCAACAAAATCTATGTTTTATGTTCAGACCACATCATAAGATGCACCTATAAATTATGGACTGTGTCGAATATATGTGTTGTACATACATGCATAAAACATTCAACTCTGCTGATTACCCGTCTAATTACATTTATGGTTCCTTTCGTCCTGAATAACGAATACAGAAATTATTATGACATTGACGCACCAAGGCAGCCTGGCATTCCAGCAATTTCGTAGAAGTCCCGCTTGATCTTCAGTCTTTCTTCCGGTGACACAAGGAACGTGAGATATCGTGGTGCAAGATTCCGGATAATTGCGGTGCTCACAGAATGGATCGCCTCGGACACTGGGCGCTTGCTAGTGAGGAAATCATCTTCCTCCGCAATGTTGCCGAGAAATACACCAGTTCCATAAAACCTTAGTGCCATAAGCACCCTCTGCAGTACAGTGCAGCTGTAGCTTCCACAGTTTCGCCACCAAAACCATCGCCTCCTTGACCACGTGATCATCCGCAACGAATCAAGAAGAGCGAGCCGGAAAACGGCGCCAAAAAGCGCGCGCTGACTGATCGAACTGCGCATGTGCGCTGTGTGCCCTCTCCTATACCCTCTCACCCGGATTCTCCCCCCCCCCCCCTGTGTTCCCGGCGCTTCGCCAGGCCATCTGCTAATATTATCGGGAAGCAGAAAATGAAAATCCAGAAGACGAAGCAATTCACATGTACAAATTTATTGACACGGTAAACATATAAACAAGAAGCAACATTTGAATGTAAGTAAATCTGCACGATTATTACAGAATACTGCAGAATAAACAAAGAATAAATACTGCAAAACAACAGAAAGCGTAACCATCATATTATACAATATTATACAATCTTTAAGGAAACCTATTCGTTTTGGAGAAAGTAGATATTATGTACACATACATAGCACGTAATGAGGCGCAGGAGCTATTCGCTTCATCTTAGCACAACTGTAAAATTTTCAGGTGACATGGCCACATGCTCGGGGATCACAGGGCCACGAACCAGTTGTCGGTGTCTGAATGAAAAAAAAAAAAGAAGGAACCTGTTAATGATATGGTAAACCACAGCATAGGCAACGTTAATCGGCTAAATACGCTATGTAAGACATCCTATCGTTACGAGCCGACATGTTCACTAATGACAAAATTCGAGGAGCCCGGCGTACAGGATACATGCTGTTTTCCTTTTCATGCATGCATACCAGTGTATTACACATCAGACACATTCAAATAGCAGAACAAAACTCAACTAGTAAGGCCATACAGATTAGCACATGAACCATGTCATGACTGATAACCAGCAGAAAGTGACGTAATAGGGGACATGGCTTACTTCAGTTATGCACACTGTTAGGCGGCAGTATTAAGCATCTGATCACTGACATGCATCATGCGTTTGTCTCCTTACCTTTCATTCCGGCGTTCGTCAATGGCTCGAACATCTTCGAAACGAAATCACCGTCTGCCCGCGTAGACGGCAGCTGCACAACAGTCAGATGGGTCGGCGCCGGCGCCTCGGAGGAAACGAACGCGAGCGAATCCACCGGTTAAATGAGCCTCTGCCAATCATGATCGAGAAAGGTCACGTGGGGGACCGGAGCCAATTAAAAGTAAGTAGCAGGAATTTGGCGAGAAATGACAGCGGCGACACTGTTTTCGCGGCGGCGAAACCCGCTTACTGTGCCTCCCCTGCCCACTGTTCAACCGTGAGGGTAGCGCTACGCCATTGTTGTGCTGCAAATAGGCATAATATATAAATTTATGGTGATGTAGATTGACGTAGAAACTGAAATGCATGCAATGCAACCTCCTAACTTTAGCAACAATGAACCGCATTAGTCGTCAGATGTGTGCGGTTGCACCCGTTTAAAAAAATTGATTTTGTGCTCATGTTCAGGAAAGTAATCCACTTTTAATCACACGGTCGGTTGTACAACGAAGCTCTTACATATGCATGGGTAGTGCCTATAGCTATAGTGGCACCGAAGCAAGTGCATACATATAAGTGCGTATTTGTACAACGCACGAAACGCACTATACCGCTATCCTGCTGTCTAATACCTGCCTGTTACTGCCTCGGATGCTTGACACTAGCGACCACCTCTACAAGCTTCCGTGTAGCATACGTGCCATCTTCATTCGCACACTTCCATGACGCACTATTCAAACACCAGCCTGAGAACGGCCGTGTTTCGAAAATATGTCTCACGCGTAGGAAGCTCACGAGGAACATTCATTCTGCACATAGCTCGTTGAACCAAGCGGTACTTACGTTTCTGTAAATCTCTTGCAGCACCGCAGACTTCCCTCAGGGCGTCTTTGGAATGGAGGAACTTTGCACTTAATTGTTATTCGCTTAATGCACTGAAAGCATCACGATGGCGGTGAAACACACGAGACTTTCCTTCTCCGCATACCCCTTGATCAGCGAGGAACAAGTGTAAGTCAGCCATGTTTATGGCGACATCCGAGCTCCGTGACGAGAAATTGAATGCCGTCAAGCTGTCGCCGCTTCGTGATGACATCCTCTCCGCGCTGTGGCGGCGGCGGCGGCGTCAGTCCTCCTCAGGTACCCGTGGACGCGACTGTAGAGTATGTACCACTGCGCCCATACACGTGGTAGTGGTGGTGGTGATAGGGCTTGCCGTTGTCGGCCTCACGTATGTGGGCAACGTCACGACTCACGCCCTGGGGGAATGTGCGTCCTGGGCCGACTTCTAAGGGAACTGTGCCGACATATGTCTCAAAGCGTCTGAGGAAAACCCAGGAAAAACCCCAGACAGCACAGCCGGCACCGGGATTCGAACCCGGGTACCTCCCAGTCTCGACGTGACATGGCCAGCACGCTAACCACTGAGCCACGGGAGCTGGTGCGCCCATACACCATGTTGCAAGCCCATCGGCCGAGACTCTGCGCGCGCTCCCATTGGTCAAGAATATTTTGAAATCGCATCTTGTACGCCCTCATATGCGTGCAGCGTCTCGGCCGTCTCGGCCGTTTCAGCAGTTTCAGCATAGTTTCGCAATAGCACGCCGGCATGTCGTCCTCCTGTGTTCGGTGGTGTCAATCGACAGAACAGTTTTCAGAGATATGTTCGCGAGTTTATTCGTCCGTCATTGTGAGTCTACGCGTGTTGTGCTGTTTCTGAACATAACTATTATCCCACGAACAATCTACCAACTGCGGTACCGGAATGCTTCATGGGTTGGAGCGTGAAGAAGAAGTTCGGACGCCGTTGTAGTTCGAGCACTGTCAAGAAAGACAGGATTACGTGCCACACAAGCGCGTTTCACCTCGCTATAATGGATATCGTTTGACTTACAAACATATGCTACACGTGCAGCAAAACAGCTCCGGTTATTTTTTTCCTAGTATACTTCACTGGCTTTGCACTGGGGTTTCAGATGTGAGTTAGCTCACCCTGACGGGAGGGATTACGTGTTACGTGACCTTCTGACGCCATCCGCTCAAACGTTGTCTGCCTGTGTACTGCTCCCGATGGCCCAATAAAGCCGAAACAGCTGTCCAGTACTGGCATGGCGACGTTTGACTTACAAACATATGCTACACGTGCAGCAAAACAGCTCCGGTTATTTTTTCCTAGTATACTTCACTGGCTTTGCACTGGGGTTTCAGATGTGAGTTAGCTCACCCTGACGGGAGGGATTACGTGTTACGTGACCTTCTGACGCCATCCGCTCAAACGTTGTCTGCCTGTGTACTGCTCCCGATGGCCCAATAAGGCCGAAACAGCTGTCCAGTACTGGCATGGCGACGTTTGACTTACAAACATATGCTACACGTGCAGCAAAACAGCTCCGGTTATTTTTTTCCTAGTATACTTCACTGGCTTTGCACTGGGGTTTGAGGTGTGAGTTAGCTCACCCTGACGGGAGGGATTACGTGTTACGTGACCTTCTGACGCCATCCGCTCAAACGTTGTCTGCCTGTGTACTGCTCCCGATGGCCCAATAAAGCCGAAACAGCTGTCCAGTACTGGCATGGCGACGTTTGACTTACAAACATATGCTACACGTGCACCAAAACAGCTCCGGTTATTTTTTCCTAGTATACTTCACTGGCTTTGCACTGGGGTTTCAGATGTGAGTTAGCTCAACCTGACGGGAGGGATTACGTGTTACGTGACCTTCTCACGCCATCCGCTCAAACGTTGTCTGCCTGTGTACTGCTCCCGATGGCCCAATAAGGCCGAAACAGCTGTCCAGTACTGGCATGGCGACGTTTGACTTACAAACATATGCTACACGTGCAGCAAAACAGCTCCGGTTATTTTTTTCCTAGTATACTTCACTGGCTTTGCACTGGGGTTTCAGATGTGAGTTAGCTCACCCTGACGGGAGGGATTACGTGTTACGTGACCTTCTGACGCCATCCGCTCAAACGTTGTCTGCCTGTGTACTGCTCCCGATGGCCCAATAAAGCCGAAACAGCTGTCCAGTACTGGCATGGCAACGTTTGACTTACAAACATATGCTACACGTGCAGCAAAACAGCTCCGGTTATTTTTTCCTAGTATACTTCACTGGCTTTGCACTGGGGTTTCAGATGTGAGTTAGCTCACCCTGACGGGAGGGATTACGTGTTACGTGACCTTCTGACGCCATCCGCTCAAACGTTGTCTGCCTGTGTACTGCTCCCGATGGCCCAATAAGGCCGAAACAGCTGTCCAGTACTGGCATGGCGACGTTTGACTTACAAACATATGCTACACGTGCAGCAAAACAGCTCCGGTTATTTTTTTCCTAGTATACTTCACTGGCTTTGCACTGGGGTTTGAGGTGTGAGTTAGCTCACCCTGACGGGAGGGATTACGTGTTACGTGACCTTCTGACGCCATCCGCTCAAACGTTGTCTGCCTGTGTACTGCTCCCGATGGCCCAATAAAGCCGAAACAGCTGTCCAGTACTGGCATGGCGACGTTTGACTTACAAACATATGCTACACGTGCAGCAAAACAGCTCCGGTTATTTTTTTCCTAGTATACTTCACTGGCTTTGCACTGGGGTTTCAGATGTGAGTTAGCTCACCCTGACGGGAGGGATTACGTGTTACGTGACCTTCTGACGCCATCCGCTCAAACGTTGTCTGCCTGTGTACTGCTCCCGATGGCCCAATAAGGCCGAAACAGCTGTCCAGTACTGGCCTGGCAACGTTTGACTTACAAACATATGCTACACGTGCAGCAAAACAGCTCCGGTTATTTTTTTCCTAGTATACTTCACTGGCTTTGCACTGGGGTTTCAGTTGTGAGTTAGCTCACCCTGACGGGAGGGATTACGTGTTACGTGACCTTCTGACGCCATCTGCTCAAACGTTGTCTGCCTGTGTACTGCTCCCGATGGCCCAATAAGGCCGAAACAGCTGTCCAGTACTGGCATGGCGACGTTTGACTTACAAACATATGCTACACGTGCAGCAAAACAGCTCCGGTTATTTTTTTCCTAGTATACTTCACTGGCTTTGCACTGGGGTTTCAGTTGTGAGTTAGCTCACCCTGACGGGAGGGATTACGTGTTACGTGACCTTCTGACGCCATCCGCTCAAACGTTGTCTGCCTGTGTACTGCTCCCGATGGCCCAATAAGGCCGAAACAGCTGTCCAGTACTGGCATGGCGACGTTTGACTTACAAACATATGCTACACGTGCAGCAAAACAGCTCCGGTTATTTTTTTCCTAGTATACTTCACTGGCTTTGCACTGGGGTTTCAGTTGTGAGTTAGCTCACCCTGACGGGAGGGATTACGTGTTACGTGACCTTCTGACGCCATCCGCTCAAACGTTGTCTGCGTGTGTACTGCTCCCGATGGCCCAATAAGGCCGAAACAGCTGTCCAGTACTGCCATGGCGACGTTTGAGTTACAAACATATGCTATACGTGCAGCAAAACAGCTCCGGTTATTTTTTTCCTAGTATACTTCACTGGCTTTGCACTGGGGTTTCAGTTGTGAGTTAGCTCACCCTGACGGGAGGGATTACGTGTTACGTGACCTTCTGACGCCATCCGCTCAAACGTTGTCTGCCTGTGTACTGCTCCCGATGGCCCAATAAGGCCGAAACAGCTGTCCAGTACTGCCATGGCGACGTTTGAGTTACAAACATATGCTATACGTGCAGCAAAACAGCTCCGGCTATTTTTTTCCTAGTATACTTCACTGGCTTTGCACTGGGGTTTCAGTTGTGAGTTAGCTCACCCTGACGGCAGGGATTACGTGTTACGTGACCTTCTGACGCCATCCGCTCAAACGTTGTCTGCCTGTGTACTGCTCCCGATGGCCCAATAAGGCCGAAACAGCTGTCCAGTACTGCCATGGCGACGTTTGACTTACAAACATATGCTATACGTGCAGCCAAAGAGCTCCGGTTATTTTTTTCGTAGTATACTTCACTGGCTTTGCACTGGGGTTTCAGATGTGAGTTAGCTCACCCTGACGGGAGGGATTACGTGTTACGTGACCTTCTGACGCCATCCGCTCAAACGTTGTCTGCCTGTGTACTGCTCCCGATGGCCCAATAAGGCCGAAACAGCTGTCCAGTACTGCCATGGCGACGTTTGACTTACAAACATATGCTACACGTGCAGGAAAACAGCTCCGGTTATTTTTTTCCTAGTATACTTCACTGGCTTTGCACTGGGGTTTCAATTGTGAGTTAGCTCACCCTGGCGGGAGGGATTACGTGTTACGTGACCTTCTGACGCCATCCGCTCAAACGTTGTCTGCGTGTGTACTGCTGCCGATGGCCCAATAAGGCCGAAACAGCTGTCCAGTACTGCCATGGCGACGTTTGACTTACAAACATATGCTATACGTGCAGCAAAACAGCTCCGGTTATTTTTTTCCTAGTATACTTCACTGGCTTTGCACTGGGGTTTCAGTTGTGAGTTAGCTCACCCTGACGGGAGGGATTACGTGTTACGTGACCTTCTGACGCCATCCGCTCAAACGTTGTCTGCCTGTGTACTGCTCCCAATGGCCCAATAAGGCCGAAACAGCTGTCCAGTACTGCCATGGCGACGTTTGACTTACAAACATATGCTATACGTGCAGCAAAACAGCTCCGGTTATTTTTTTCCTAGTATACTTCACTGGCTTTGCACTGGGGTTTCAGTTGTGAGTTAGCTCACCCTGACGGGAGGGATTACGTGTTACGTGACCTTCTGACGCCATCCGCTCAAACGTTGTCTGCCTGTGTACTGCTCCCGATGGCCCAATAAGGCCGAAACAGCTGTCCAGTACTGCCATGGCGACGTTTGACTTACAAACATATGCTATACGTGCAGCCAAAGAGCTCCGGTTATTTTTTTCGTAGTATACTTCACTGGCTTTGCACTGGGGTTTCAGATGTGAGTTAGCTCACCCTGACGGGAGGGATTACGTGTTACGTGACCTTCTGACGCCATCCGCTCAAACGTTGTCTGCCTGTGTACTGCTCCCGATGGCCCAATAAGGCCGAAACAGCTGTCCAGTACTGCCATGGCGACGTTTGACTTACAAACATATGCTACACGTGCAGGAAAACAGCTCCGGTTATTTTTTTCCTAGTATACTTCACTGGCTTTGCACTGGGGTTTCAGTTGTGAGTTAGCTCACCCTGACGGGAGGGATTACGTGTTACGTGACCTTCTGACGCCATCCGCTCAAACGTTGTCTGCGTGTGTACTGCTGCCGATGGCCCAATAAGGCCGAAACAGCTGTCCAGTACTGCCATGGCGACGTTTGACTTACAAACATATGCTATACGTGCAGCCAAAGAGCTCCGGTTATTTTGTTCCTAGTATACTTCACTGGCTTTGCACTGGGGTTTCAGATGTGAGTTAGCTCACCCTGACGGGAGGGATTACGTGTTACGTGACCTTCTGATGCCATCCGCTCAAACGTTGTCTGCCTGTGTACTGCTCCCGATGGCCCAATAAGGCCGAAACAGCTGTCCAGTACTGCCATGGCGACGTTTGACTTACAAACATATGCTCCACGTGCAGGAAAACAGCTCCGGTTATTTTTTTCCTAGTATACTTCACTGGCTTTGCACTGGTGTTTCAGTTGTGAGTTAGCTCACCCTGACGGGAGGGATTACGTGTTACGTGACCTTCTGACGCCATCCGCTCAAACGTTGTCTGCGTGTGTACTGCTGCCGATGGCCCAATAAGGCCGAAACAGCTGTCCAGTACTGCCATGGCGACGTTTGACTTACAAACATATGCTATACGTGCAGCAAAACAGCTCCGGATATTTTTTTCCTAGTATACTTCACTGGCTTTGCACTGGGGTCTCAGTTGTGAGTTAGCTCACCCTGACGGGAGGGATTACGTGTTACGTGACCTTCTGACGCCATCCGCTCAAACGTTGTCTGCCTGTGTACTGCTCCCGATGGCCCAATAAGGCCGAAACAGCTGTCCAGTACTGGCATGGCGACGTTTGACTTACAAACATATGCTACACGTGCAGCAAAACAGCTCCGGTTATTTTTTTCCTAGTATACTTCACTGGCTTTGCACTGGGGTTTCAGTTGTGAGTTAGCTCACCCTGACGGGAGGGATTACGTGTTACGTGACCTTCTGACGCCATCCGCTCAAACGTTGTCTGCCTGTGTACTGCTCCCGATGGCCCAATAAGGCCGAAACAGCTGTCCAGTACTGCCATGGCGACGTTTGACTTACAAACATATGCTACACGTGCAGGAAAACAGCTCCGGTTATTTTTTTCCTAGTATACTTCACTGGCTTTGCACTGGGGTTTCAGTTGTGAGTTAGCTCACCCTGACGGGAGGGATTACGTGTTACGTGACCTTCTGACGCCATCCGCTCAAACGTTGTCTGCGTGTGGACTGCTCCCGATGGCCCAATAAGGCCGAAACAGCTGTCCAGTACTGCCATGGCGACGTTTGACTTACAAACATATGCTATACGTGCAGCCAAAGAGCTCCGGTTATTTTGTTCCTAGTATACTTCACTGGCTTTGCACTGGGGTTTCAGATGTGAGTTAGCTCACCCTGACGGGAGGGATTACGTGTTACGTGACCTTCTGACGCCATCCGCTCAAACGTTGTCTGCCTGTGTACTGCTCCCGATGGCCCAATAAGGCCGAAACAGCTGTCCAGTACTGCCATGGCGACGTTTGACTTACAAACATATGCTCCACGTGCAGGAAAACAGCTCCGGTTATTTTTTTCCTAGTATACTTCACTGGCTTTGCACTGGGGTTTCAGTTGTGAGTTAGCTCACCCTGACGGGAGGGATTACGTGTTACGTGACCTTCTGACGCCATCCGCTCAAACGTTGTCTGCGTGTGTACTGCTGCCGATGGCCCAATAAGGCCGAAACAGCTGTCCAGTACTGCCATGGCGACGTTTGACTTACAAACATATGCTATACGTGCAGCAAAACAGCTCCGGTTATTTTTTTCCTAGTATACTTCACTGGCTTTGCACTGGGGTTTCAGTTGTGAGTTAGCTCACCCTGACGGGAGGGATTACGTGTTACGTGACCTTCTGACGCCATCCGCTCAAACGTTGTCTGCCTGTGTACTGCTCCCGATGGCCCAATAAGGCCGAAACAGCTATCCAGTACTGCCATGGCGACGTTTGACTTACAAACATATGCTATACGTGCAGCCAAAGAGCCCCGGTTATTTTTTTCCTAGTATACTTCACTGGCTTTGCACTGGGGTTTCAGTTGTGAGTTAGCTCACCCTGACGGGAGGGATTACGTGTTACGTGACCTTCTGACGCCATCCGCTCAAACGTTGTCTGCCTGTGTACTGCTCCCGATGGCCCAATAAGGCCGAAACAGCTGTCCAGTACTGCCATGGCGACGTTTGACTTACAAACATATGCTATACGTGCAGCCAAAGAGCTCCGGTTATTTTTTTCCTAGTATACTTCACTGGCTTTGCACTGGGGTTTCAGATGTGAGTTAGCTCACCCTGACGGGAGGGATTACGTGTTACGTGACCTTCGGACGCCATCCGCTCAAACGTTGTCTGCCTGTGTACTGCTCCCGATGGCCCAATAAGGCCGAAACAGGTGTCCAGTACTGCCATGGCGACGTTTGACTTACAAACATATGCTACACGTGCAGGAAAACAGCTCCGGTTATTTTTTCCTAGTATACTTCACTGGCTTTGCACTGGGGTTTCAGTTGTGAGTTAGCTCACCCTGACGGGAGGGATTACGTGTTACGTGACCTTCTGATGCCATCCGCTCAAACGTTGTCTGCGTGTGTACTGCTGCCGATGGCCCAATAAGGCCGAAACAGCTGTCCAGTACTGCCATGGCGACGTTTGACTTACAAACATATGCTATACGTGCAGCAAAACAGCTCCGGTTATTTTTTTCCTAGTATACTTCACTGGCTTTGCACTGGGGTTTCAGTTGTGAGTTAGCTCACCCTGACGGGAGGGATTACGTGTTACGTGACCTTCTGACGCCATCCGCTCAAACGTTGTCTGCCTGTGTACTGCTCCCGATGGCCCAATAAGGCCGAAACAGCTGTCCAGTACTGCCATGGCGACGTTTGACTTACAAACATATGCTATACGTGCAGCCAAAGAGCTCCGGTTATTTTTTCCTAGTATACTTCACTGGCTTTGCACTGGGGTTTCAGATGTGAGTTAGCTCACCCTGACGGGAGGGATTACGTGTTACGTGACCTTCTGACGCCATCCGCTCGAACGTTGTCTGCCTGTGTACTGCTCCCGATGGCCCAATAAGGCCGAAACAGCTGTCCAGTACTGCCATGGCGACGTTTGACTTACAAACATATGCTATACGTGCAGCAAAACAGCTCCGGTTATTTTTTCCTAGTATACTTCACTGGCTTTGCACTGGGGTTTCAGTTGTGAGTTAGCTCACCCTGACGGGAGGAATTACGTGTTACGTGACCTTCTGACGCCATCCGCTCAAACGTTGTCTGCGTGTGTACTGCTCCCGATGGCACAATAAGGCCGAAACAGCTGTCCAGTACTGCCATGGCGACGTTTGAGTTACAAACATATGCTATATGTGCAGCACAACAGCTCCGGTTATTTTTTTCCTAGTATACTTCACTGGCTTTGCACTGGGGTTTCAATTGTGAGTTAGCTCACCCTGGCGGGAGGGATTACGTGTTACGTGACCTTCTGACGCCATCCGCTCAAACGTTGTCTCCCTGTGTACTGCTCCCGATGGCCCAATAAGGCTGAAACAGCTGTCCAGTACTGCCATGGCGACGTTTGACTTACAAACATATGCTATACGTGCAGCAAAACAGCTCCGGTTATTTTTTTCCTAGTATACTTCACTGGCTTTGCACTGGGGTTTCAGTTGTGAGTTAGCTCACCCTGACGGGAGGGATTACGTGTTACGTGACCTTCTGACGCCATCCGCTCAAACGTTGTCTGCCTGTGTACTGCTCCCGATGGCCCAATAAGGCCGAAACAGCTGTCCAGTACTGCCATGGCGACGTTTGACTTACAAACATATGCTACACGTGCAGGAAAACAGCTCCGGTTATTTTTTTCCTAGTATACTTCACTGGCTTTGCACTGGGGTTTCAGTTGTGAGTTAGCTCACCCTGACGGGAGGGATTACGTGTTACGTGACCTTCTGACGCCATCCGCTCAAACGTTGTCTGCCTGTGTACTGCCCCTGATGGCCCAATAAGGCCGAAACAGCTGTCCAGTACTGCCATGGCGACGTTTGACTTACAAACATATGCTATACGTGCAGCAAAACAGCTCCGGTTATATTTTTCCTAGTATACTTCACTGGCTTTGCACTGGGGTTTCAGTTGTGAGTTAGCTCACCCTGACGGGAGGGATTACGTGTTACGTGACCTTCTGACGCCATCCGCTCAAACGTTGTCTGCGTGTGTACTGCTCCCGATGGCCGAATAAGGCCGAAACAGCTGTCCAGTACTGGCATGGCGACGTTTGACTTACAAACATATGCTACACGTTCAGCAAAACAGCTCCGGTTATTTTTTCCTAGTATACTTCACTGGCTTTGCACTGGGGTTTCAGTTGTGAGTTAGCTCACCCTGACGGGAGGGATTACGTGTTACGTGACCTTCTGACGCCATCCGCTCAAACGTTGTCTGCCTGTGTACTGCTCCCGATGGCCCAATAAGGCCGAAACAGCTGTCCAGTACTGCCATGGCGACGTTTGACTTACAAACATATGCTATACGTGCAGCAAAACAGCTCCGGTTATTTTTTTCCTAGTATACTTCACTGGCTTTGCACTGGGGTTTCAGTTGTGAGTTAGCTCACCCTGACGGGAGGGATTACGTGTTACGTGACCTTCTGACGCCATCCGCTCAAACGTTGTCTGCGTGTGTACTGCTCCCGATGGCCGAATAAGGCCGAAACAGCTGTCCAGTACTGGCATGGCGACGTTTGACTTACAAACATATGCTATACGTGCAGCCAAAAAGCTCCGGCTATTTTTTTCCTAGTATACTTCACTGGCTTTCATTTCATTCCATTTCATTTATTATTATACCAGAAGCGGTACAGGGGCGGCCAAAAAGCAGCAACATGTGCTTTTTGACGAGGGCACAGCCCCAGTGAACACTCGGGGCAGCAGAGGCACAGCATACAATCGAGAAAAAAAGAAAAAAAGAATTACACAACACTATAAAATCACTAATTACATACAACTATTAGATGTGACAAAGTATCAATTTAAACTAACAGGTGAACTAACAAAAAGGTCCCTCAGTGAGACCCGGGACAACTGCACTAAATCAATACCTTTTCCCAAATGCTCATTTAAAGTTACAGCAATGTTAAAAGGTAACGATTGGTCGCCGTATCGAGTTCGTGACCTAGGAAGAACCCAGTAGGCTGTAGCGCGTGTCTTCAAATTCAGCTGTGGCTGTAGACCAAATTGTAATAATGTAGTGTTATTATGTCTGACTGCAGAGATGTATGTCCTCGAAAGAATATAACGATAGAAACTATCTATCCTTATAATCTGGAGATCTCTGAAAATGCCTGTTGTGTGGGATAGGTGTGGTGCACCTGCAATTAGTCTGACTGCACGCTTTTGTAGAGTCAATAAGCTTTGAAGGTTATTTTTGGAAGTGGTACCCCACACCAAATGGCAGTAGCTAAAGTGAGATTCAATTAGCGTTCTGTATATTATGATTTTGACGAATTTTGGTAGCATGCGCCTATAGACGCTGATTATTCTAATGCCTTTAGAAATTTTAGTTTTGAGTTACGCGACATGATTATCCCATGTTCGTTTTTCAGAAAAGATCACACCTAACACTTTTACTTGATTCACTATCTCAACTTGCTGACCATCTAAGTTAATCCTCAAAGGATAATTTACAGATTTGTTTTTCTGCCTGTACAAAATTCCATGAGTCTTATTTACATTAATGCTTAAGCGATTCCTGGCTGCCCAAGTTTTGATACCCTCAAGAACAACGTTAGTGTAATTAGCAACAGTAGGTAATGCATCTCCAGAAATAAAAAAAGTATACTTTTTTATTTCTGGAGATGCATTACCTACTCACACAAGTCTGGCTTTGCACTGAGCTTTCAGTGGTG
This sequence comes from Ornithodoros turicata, assembly GCF_037126465.1. Taxonomy (NCBI): domain Eukaryota; kingdom Metazoa; phylum Arthropoda; class Arachnida; order Ixodida; family Argasidae; genus Ornithodoros; species Ornithodoros turicata. The sequence goes on from NW_026999412.1 coordinate 418,439, forward strand.
ACTTAACTCACCCTGACGGGAGGAATCACGTGCTACGTGACAGTCGACGCCATCCGCTCAAACGCTCAAATGTTGCCTGCCTGCGTACTGCTGATGAGGCCCAAGAAGGCCGAAACAGCTGTCCAGTATTGGCATACTGTATATAACGTATATTTGTTGATGTTACCTGCCACTAACACAACGCCCCCTGAGGGCGTATAAGGTGTTAAGGAAGACGACAGGATTGCAGGGACACGGGATCTCGTGAGCTTCCGCCCTCGATCTTCTCTTCCGCCATTACTGTCATTAAATGGTTTGCCACCGATCCTTACGGACGTCTCCTGCTTCCTTATACACTGGTGCCGAAACCCGGGACCCGCTGGGTCAGCTTACGACTAGGAAGCATTAAGGAGGCTATAAGGACGCACCGACTTTCATCGCTGGTAAGGAAATGGAGGATCTTGATCGCATAAGGAAATTTCGAAGTCAGGCCAGGTCGTCGATAACCCGAACGGTGAACGATCTGAAGACGCTTTTGACTACGACCCCTCTTCCCAGAGAGCAACTGAAGCAAACCTTGACGGTTCTGGAAACGAAGTGGGCTACCTTGAAAGAAAAGGACCGGGAGGTTCAGGGTCTGATACCGGAGGAATTGATAGAGAGCGAGTGTAATTCCTGCGATCAATACCTCGAGTCAGTCACTGCGATCAAGTTCCAAGTGTGTTCCGCACTAGACTCCACGACCGCATCCCGATCTTTGGCTCCCGCAAGTGACGGCGTTAATGCTACGGGACCTCGACGATCCTCCTCAGGAGATCGGAGTCCGGCTACCGGAGTCACTCTGCCGAAGCTACGGATCGACACCTTTAACGGCGACCTATCTAGATGGCAGGGGTTCTGGGACCAGTTCCGTGCGAGTATTCATGAAAACGAACGTCTCACTGATGTCAACAAGCTGAAGTACCTGGTTTCTCTCGTTTCGGGGCCAGCAGCCCGTGCCATTGAAGGTCTCTCAATTAGCGATGAGAACTACACGACTGCCGTGGACATACTTCAGAAGCGATTTGGGAAGGACGACCTTCTTGTGACCGAAAACATGGGGCGCCTTTTCGAGCTCAGGACTGTTCGGTCCAGCACCGACGTAAATGGGTTGCGTGAGCTCCACGAGACTGTTACAGTGCGCATCAGGAAGCTGGAGAGCCTAAATGTTACGACAGCACAATACGCAATTCCGCTTCGGCAGGTCATCTTGAAGAAGATTCCTAGAGACCTCGAAATGGACTTCTACCGAACCAAGGACAAAGGCAAAGACACCAACGGCGACTCTTTATCATCCCTACTAGATTTCCTGGGGAATGAGATTGAATGTCGGGAACGAGCCCGAAGGGAGGCAGATGACGTTCCCAAGCGCAGGGAGCCGACCCCAGCCTCTGCATCTTCGCTGACAGCAACCGCGTCGTCTGTCTCAGATCCAGCACCTGCAATGGCTGCCCCAAGCACTCCTACGTGTGTGCTTTGCAAGTCCTGACAGCATCGATTGGAGGGATGCACTGCTGGTTTGAGCCCTAATCAAGTACGAGTGATCCTGCGCCGGGAGGGCAGGTGTTTCCTTTGCGGACGACGGTCGCACATATCGAAGGATTGCAGGGTAAGGCGGGTCTTGCAGTGTGATCGCTGCCATAGACGTCATCTTACTCAGCTGTGCCCCGGAGTCAACTCGTCCAGCACTGAGCAGTCTCCGCAGTCGTCTCAGTCTACAGCACAAGAGCCGTCGACGGTGCATGCGTCTACGGGAACTGTTGTGACATCTCTTTCTTCATCCTCTGCCGTTTTGCCAGGCGCGGCGGTCCTTCTGCAAACAGCCAACGTGTGGATTGAAGGAACTGATGGCCGGAGAAGTCTCGCACGCATACTTCTGGATGGCGGCAGCCAACGCAGTTTTATTCGACAGGATGTGTCGACGAAGCTCGGATGTACACTGCTTCGATCCGAAGATTTGCATGTTGGGGCCCTTGGAAACACTGCGTCAAGCTGCACGAAGTATCGATGCGTGCGGGTTGTCTTGCGCAGCCAATTTTCGGCATCATGTATGGCAATCGAGGCGGTTGAATACCCCGACATCTGCTCCGATGGATTGCCTGTTCTCGATTCGCATTCAGCGCAACACGTCAAGAATATGGGTCTACAGCTTGCTGACGAGCCCTCATCTCCCACCGATATTTCATTATTGATTGGAGCGGACTTTTATTGGGGAGTTGTGACTGGAGCAACCGCCCGTTTATCAGATTACCTGGTGGCAGTTGAAACTCTGTTTGGGTGGACGATTCAAGGCTCAGGCAGGAATGCCAGCGGTGGTCACTGTCACATCCCGTCGGTTCATGTTCTCCATGTTGAGGTGCACCAGGAAGATACCAACGTCATCGACCAGCAACTCTCCGCCTTTTGGGAGTTAGAGCATTTGGGCATAATTGATCGCCACCAGTCCGACTCCGACGGTGACACTGTCCTGCGCAAGTTCCGGTCCACAGCGCAGTTGTTAAACGGTCGTTACACCGTGCGCTTGCCTTGGAAGTCGGAAGCGCCTGAAGCATTGGGTGACAACAAGAAGCTGGCGGTCCAGAGGCTGGATAGTTCATCAAACGATTACGGAGAGACCAAACGTTGCTGGAAGAATACGATTCCACCATACGTCAGTATTTGCGTCTTCAACACGCTGAACGGGTCCTACAACCGGAGTTGGTGGCCGGGCCTCTCTATTATACGCCGCACCACGCAGTCATCCGAAGGGACCGCGAGACAACAAAGGTTCGAATTGTGTTTGATGCCTCGTCGAAGGCTCAAGGTTCTCTCTCTCTCAACGAAGCTCTTCACGCCGGCCCTAACCTTAACCCTGACGTTCTGCAATTGCTGTTGCGGTTTCGAGCTTATCATGTGGCTCTCACAGCGGATATAGAGAAGGCGTTTTTACAGATCGTGCTGGACAGTGCTGACCGAGATTGTTTGCGTTTTCTGTGGTATGCCACGACGCCACGAGCAGGCGAACCGTTGCCCCCAGTAGAAATTTGGCGCATGACACGAGTGCCTTTTGGAGCCAAGTCCAGTCCCTTTCTTCTCGCTGCCACTATACGTCACCACCTGAGAGCAGCAGAAGAGACATACCCACGCACGGCGTCCTTACTTTCCAGCCATTTCTATGTGGACGACCTCGTTGTTGGTATGCCATCGCCGGAAGAGGCACTTACTGTTTACCACGAGTCGCGGCAAATCTTCCGCGACGCGGGCATGAAACTGGTTAAGTGGACGAGCAATGATGCTCATCTCCGGGCTACCTTTGACGCCGATGGGACAGGAAGTTCGACCACGTCGCCACTAAGGAAGGTCCTAGGAATCGTTTGGGATATCGAGACAGATGAAATTCGGTATCCGTTGAAGTCAATATCGGAGTTCCTGGAGCAACGGTCGAATACCAAACGGTATGTACTGCAAGCAGTGGCTCGCATTTATGATCCCTTGGGCTATGTGGCGCCTTTCGTGTTGACAGCCAAGATTTTGCTACAACGGATTTGGCTCTCCAAGATGAGTTGGGACGAAGAACTACCAGAAGACCTGATGGGAGTGTGGTCGTCTTGGTGCCAGCAGGTGCCTTTATTGTCTCACGTCTCGTTACCACGGCGGCTCGGCGGGAAGATGTCGGAGGGCAGCATCGCGCTGCATATGTTTTGCGACGCGAGTCCGCGAGCATACGGTGCGGCCGCATACCTGGTGACGCTCGACAGGGACGGTCATTACAGTGCGGATCTTCTTTTGGCAAAGTCTCGGGTGGCCCCGGTCAAAACGGTCTCCTTACCAAGACTCGAGTTAATGGGTGCCGTCATCGCGACCAGGCTTATGAGATTCTTACAGACGACGTTATCTCTGTCCACCGTACCCACGGTGTTATGGACGGACTCTGAGATAGCACTCTACTGGATTTACGGATCGACGAACGACTGGAAACCTTTTGTACAGAACCGGGTGTCGGAGATACGGGCTGGTACGGAGCCTAGTCAGTGGCGTCACTTCCCCGGCAAAGAAAATCTCGCGGATCTTCTCACGAGAGGCACTTCATGCCTCCAATTGCTGAACAACAGTGTATGGTGGCAGGGGCCCTCGTGGCTTATGGATCAAAAGTCTTGGCCTCCAGCATGGCGTACTCCGGATGAACCCTGCGTCGAGGTACGAAACGAAACAAAGGCCCAGACGGCGTGCTGCGTACCCATCTTGGCTACTACTACCCTAATGGATGTTGCCAAATACAGTTCACTCCACCGTCTGCTGAGAGTTACCGCTTGGGTGTCAAGATTCCTGCACAACTGTAGGCATACCACAGCCGAAAGCAGGGGACCATTGGCGGCCGCCGAGGTAGTTGCAGCGGAAACATACTGGGTCACAGCGGCACAGCGTCAAAATTTCGGTTCTCATCCCGCGGTGCACAAGTCCTTACAAAATGTGTCTGTCTTCCATGATGACGATGGTGTTCTCCGTTTGACGGGCCGCCTTCAATACAGCGATTTTGAAGAAACCCAGAGGCATCCCATCGTCATTCCCGCTGACCACCCGTTCACCGCTCTTTTAGTTTTCCGGGCTCATGTCAGGCTTCTGCATGCTGGAGTTCAGGAGACACTCGCCGCGCTTCGGGAAGAGTACTGGGTTCTCCGTGGTCGTCAGGCTGTGAAGAGGATCCTAAATGGATGTCGCACTTGCCGACGAGTAAAGGTTCAGGCGTGCACAGAAGTTACCGCTCCGCTACCACGAGACCGCTTGTCACAGTCCGCACCATTTGAAGTGACAGGCACCGATTTTGCGGGTCCACTGTACTACAAGTGTTCAAAAGGCGGCGGAAGAAAGTGCTACATCCTGATTTTTACCTGTGCCGTCACTAGGGCTGTTCACCTAGAGCTGACGAAGTCTATGACTACCGAGGATTTCCTAATGGCTCTTAGAAGGTTCGTATCAAGACGGGGCGTACCCGCCACTATATATTCAGACAATTTTCGGACATTCAAGCGAGCCAGTCGCGAACTCACCCCTGCCTGGTTGTCACAAAGCGCTCAGGTAAACGTATTCCTGACTGCACGACGGATCACCTGGAAATTCATAGTGGAGCGAGGAGCATGGTGGGGTGGGTTTTGGGAACGCCTGATTCGCAGTACCAAAACCTGCCTGCGTACAGTCCTGGGTCGAAGCGCCCTCCGCTACGAAGAACTCTCTACCGTTCTCACAGAGGTGGAGGCGGTGATGAACTCTCGGCCTCTGACGTATCTGTCCGAAGATCCAGACGACCTTTCTGCCGTCACGCCGTCACACTTTCTGATTGGGCAAAGGCTCACCGCGCTTCCGTGTCGCGAACCCGAAGCAGGAACAACATCTACAGCGCAACAGTTGAGACGCCGGTGGATGTATAGGGAAGAATTGACTCATCAATGCTGGAAGAAGTGGGTTAAAACGTACATCCTCCTCCTGAGATCGGCCAACGTCTGCAAGCCCGTACCATCACACAGCGTCGCCGTCGGGGACCTAGTACTCATTGCTGCAGAGGCAAGGCCGCGAACATCGTGGCCTCTAGGACGTGTGAGTCACGTAACACAGAGCCCAGATGGAAGGGTTAGATCCTGTAGAATCAACTTGCCAGGAGGGAAAACCGTAAGCCGGCCAGTACAACTTCTCTACAAATTGGAAGCTGATTGACTTGTACTTCCGCGCCGGGGAGTGTTAAGGAAGACGACAGGATTGCAGGGACACGGGATCTCGTGAGCTTCCGCCCTCGATCTTCTCTTCCGCCATTACTGTCATTAAATGGTTTGCCACCGATCCTTACGGACGTCTCCTGCTTCCTTATACATAAGGTATTGACATTGTAGCGGCACCTGCTGACAACGACGAGCCCTGCCTCTGCCCTGCTCGTGGTGACTGTTCGTGCGATAATTCGTTAGTTGAGATCCGGCACTCGCACAGTAAAGTGGTTGTTGCCTTTGTCTCATCTATTGTCGTGCCTTGACTTCGCGACAATCTGGTGACCCGAACACTGAATGCCGATGCCTGACAACAACATAACAAATAAATAAATACAGCATCTCAATTACACATTGTAAATGCAACCTTTCCTCGATGTACCTTGTGTAGCATTGCTCTTGCAACAGAATCACATTGTTAGCCCTACGCAAACTTTGAAATACAGGTAGACACATTGGTGAGTTTTAGTGTACCGTACGCTATGGCCTTTGCGTAAGTAACGCATAGCGTTGGTTGTTCTGCACACTGCGCGAAACTCCCTTTCTGTTATGGACGTGCCCAGAAGCATCAACGCTATCCCTTACGTATGCAAAGGCGATAGCGTACGGTACACTAAAACTCTCTATTGACACATAGTGCTGCAACGTTAAGATTAGGTTGCCGATGCAGTTTTTTGTGAGCAATCTCGCTGTAGCATTGCACTAAAATTGCTTGTCAAACACCACATCAGCAATGTACCTGCGACATTTGGTTAGTGTAGCACACCCAACAATGCTTCGGCAACACAATCACACTACTAGCTCTGCGCATCTTTTGAAATACAGCAAAAATATTGAAATAAAGATATTGAACCAACGCTGTATCTACGTTGCTAACTAAGCGTTCTAGAAGGAATGCAATTGCAACATAGCGTTGCCATTGCTTGAAAAACATTGCATCAACAATGTAAACGCCACACTACCTGAGTGTAACATATTCAACATTGCTTCAGTAACATCATCGCAATGTTAGCTTTACGCCTTCTTTGAAACATAGCATGCGCATTGAAACAAATATATTGCCACGACGATGAATGTGGGCAGGAAACATCGCTGCCAAACTTCGACGTTCAGGTAACACCGACGCAACTCATTGTCAACATCTTGTGCTGTCTGGAACGTTATCAGAGATGCATCAGCTTGTGCGTGTCAGAAAGGATGGTAGCTCAAAGGCAAAGTAACTGGACTGATGATGATGATGATGAGCATTTTTATGGCGCAGCAGCGACAAAGGCTTTAACTGAACTAATGTACTGTACCTTCTGTATCAGACAGTGAAGCTTATGCCATCCCATCCATAGGAGCCGCTGTTTGGGCAACAAAAGTGCTTGAACTGGCAGATAGCAGTTAATCGGAATGGTGGCCTTTGTTTTCCATCCTGAAAGCAGAGGTTGTAATGTTGAGGGCAGATTTAAGAGTGGTGCCAAGATGTCTGCATGAGAGCGCCCAGGAAAAGTGGAATGTAGGTGAATACTCACATTATAACTTCACATTGTCACACCTGTTGGTGGCAGCAGAGGGGCGAGTAGGACTTTAGCACACGGACACCGCTACTGTTGTAAAAACTAATTAACGAATTTTAGGTAATTAGTCGCCCGCCTGACCGCGTAGCTCGCCCGCAAAAATGGCACCAGTTCCGCTCTCACACATTTATTTTTAAATGTGTAACGGATAAATGAACACCCTGTATGTGCTTTCTACAGGTGGCTTTCTTTTTTCAAACACAATAGTCGTACAAGTGGTTACAGGAATATGCTCACTACACACGAAGGCCACACATCCTACATAGGCAGCTAGGAAATGCACCAATCGGGATTTCACCTTTATTTCTCTTTTGGCAGATGCAAAAGTCGCTGCTGCTGTTGGTAGGGCAATCACACACCTCGTGAGAACCTGCTGGAAACGCGTCTACCACATGATCCAAAATCCGAACATTCCACTTGCGTTGGACGTAAGTACAGAATCGCCTAGCTATTCGAAGGATGCAGAAATGACTGTTGTTGTGTTTTCACTTATCCAAGAAACTTGAGTGCAACATCCTACACGACATGAACGATCAGTGATAATTGTCTCAACAATGCACATGAGGTGAGAAATGTGGAGTAAATTGCGCTCTGACTTTTCTTTGTTTTATGCCTACGTGGTGTACTTCGTCACTGTATTTGTCACTACGCAGTTGTGCAGACATAACGTATCATGGAAGAAATTATGAAAGATGGAAGTCACTGAAAAGGTTAGCCAGCTGTAGGACCAGCTGACTTCCATCTTTCATCATTATTTCCTAGGCACTTGAGACTTTGTATGTATTTGTCCTTTCTCTGTGTTCCAGCCTCAGAACATCAATTGTCTCCTGTGTAACGTATCATTCATCCCTCAAAAGATTTGATAATGTTTTTGGAGATATGATTTTGTGAAGGAGTACCATCCAGCTTGCCCATCCAAACAATACCGATTGTACTATACACCATTGTCTGTCAAGGTGATACGAAAAACAAAACTTTTTTTGCATTCACAGTTTGACGTGAAGGCAGCTGTCAGTTATGAAGAATACAGAAACATGAGCGTGCGGCTACCACGCCGAAGAGGTAGTCGTGCCTAAATAGAAAAGATGCACGCTGTGGCTAATTTCGCGCAACGTTACCCAATTGAGAAAGATACTCGGCTGCTACAAGGCATTTCAAACAGTACCCTGGGTCTGCTTCCTGGTCCTAAAGAGATCGTGTCCTAGAAGGAAAAATTATTGGGCAAGCTGTCATCATCAGCTTCACTCGCGTGACAACGCTGGTTGAAGAGAAGGTCATCTTAAACAGATCGGGGCTGTTACACTCAAAAGCAGAAAGGAACGAAACACATTACGTCGAGAAGACTTTTTCTCGAACGGCATCAACATGATGCCACCCCGGAAGCACCAGTTCAGAACAGTATATCTAGAGGGAAATGTGGTTGTGTAACATTGCAGTAAAATATAGCACAATGATTTGCAGCTTCACACAAAGCGACGTATTTTGTGTATGTTTTCAGTTCATCCAATTTGCCTGCCTGAATGAAGACGTATGCAAAGAAAAATTTAAGGATCGCTCGGAGGTAACCTACCATATGACCCAATAGAGTGTTGATACAGCTTATATCGACTACGAGTTAAACTGAAACTTAAGTTTTGTCTCGTTTTCCTGCAGTTCGGGGAATGCACTACGGAACTTTTCCACACTCGCTGGGTAAGCCATGTATGCGATAACTTTTGTATTGTTATGTTTTTTGGGGAAAGTAGTGAAACGTTGTCATGGGTGTATGCTTCACTTTACATTTTAACTGGCCGACCAAAATGTATTTGTCGATTTACCGCACGTAATTACCGCAGAAGGTATACGAACATAACCGGAGAAGACAGACGCCATTGTTAACGCTCCCGTGCCAACTAATAAGCGCCACCTAAGATATCTCTTAGGGCTTATAAACTATTACAGGAAGTTTGTTCCGCAACTTGCTACCATTTTGCATCCCTTGAACAGTTTGCTTCGTTAAGATGTGCGATGGAAGTGGGATGTGCTTGTTCGTTAGCGTTCCAGAAAAGAAAGAAATTGATGTCGGAAGCACCCATATTGGTCCATTACGACCCTGCTCTATCGTTAAGAGGCCATACCAGTCGGGGAACAACTCCGATCACGATTTTCCCGATTCTAGATGGCGCCACGCTCGCCGTCCTTATTACGCCGTTCGCCTCCGGCTCGGAAAGAATCCCCATTTTGCATGGTTGACGTCGCGAGTTTAAGGCGGCACGAACCCTCTGCGCTGTTTGTCGAGAGGTAAAGTGTAGTACTTTGACACGAAAGGTCCGCAGTTCGATTCGAGACATTGACGTCTTTTAGCTTCTCTCCTATTGCTTAAGACCGAAAAACCAAAAGGGCTGCCAGGCACACGTACACAGAGAGAAAAAAAGGGGGGAACTGGTGTACCGAAGAGGGGAACAAAGAAGTGGGGGGTGACGTTTCGAGCGAAGGCTCTTCTTCAGACTAGATGGACGGAATGTGGATGTGACGTGGAGCCTTCGCTCGAAACGTCACCCCCCATTTCTTTGCTCCCCACTTCGGTACACCAGTTCCCCCCTTTTTTTCTCTCCTATTGCTTATATGAGTACTTCGTTATTTTTATTGTGTTATATATTTATGCTAGAATTATTGTTTTCACAAGTCACCTGCGTCTGTACTGACTGATTATGGAATTTTTAGTTGCTCTTCGTATTGTTTCACTATAATGCATACTTACTGTATGCCGACGTACAAGTGTGATCGGATAGTGCGGATGGCAATATGGGCAGTACACACACAGATGGCATTATAAACGAATGTTGCCAGCAGTGAGTCTGAGCACAAGGCGATTGCCAATTAAGAAATCAGGAAATGGCCAAGGAAAGGTAACTTCATATGCTATCAAAGCTCGCCCGAGATGTCGGTATCTCGGAGGCTCTCAACTGGATGTACCAGCGGTTGTAAATTAGGCTATAAACATCGCCTACACACAGCGCCACAATGTCATTGATAATAACAGTACTATTTATGGAAAAATGACATTTTGGTATGTATATTTTGTGTATGTATGCATTATCAAATATCTGAATTCATTTACAAGGCGTTGGTGCGAAATACTTTTCAAAATTTCCGTCGCAGAATAGACTTCCTATTATTCCCCGGAAACTTCAGTAACATATATGAAAGACTCGCCTTCCCCCATGTTCTCCCTTTTTCTTTCACATTACACCGGCTCAGAAAAATGATGTCAGTCGACAACCCCCAGTGACACGGGACTCCTTTAAACTCAGACAATGTCAAACTCAGACATGGACCTCTGGGCCCTCCCCTGAGCCCTCAGCGTATTTTCCCTGCGCGGCGCCTGTGCGGAGGGGTGTCCGCGCGCTTATCGGCGAGGAGAGGGCTGCGTGCGCGTTTGCCCTCTCACATTTTTCAGCCTGGGCCAACTTCTTTCGTCATTTTTCAATCTGCGCCGAATTTTTTCGCGACTTTTTCCCGTGCGCGACAGGCGGCGCTCGGGTGGAGGGCTGCTGCGGTGGGCGGAGCGTGGCCGGAGGGTTGCGTGAGCGCTTACTCGCTCACATTTTTCAGCCTGGGCCGACTTCTTTCATCATTTTTCAATCTGTGTCGACTTCAATCGCAATTTTTTTCCCGCTACAGCAGGTGTGCAGTAGGCGATTTATATGCAAAGGACAGCCATACACAAAAGTACAAGTGAAAATATATTTATTAAAGTCATTAGTGTCAGGAATTATGTTATGACTCCGTGTGAAGGAGAAAAACTCAGCCAAAAAATCTGATGCAATAGCATTGAAGGGCTATTTTATTAGTGATAATCACGCAAGTTTTCAATTAAGCAGAAGGAGTAGCACATTTCAATAAAAAGATATTTTTAATCAATATGATTACAATCAAAATTAAAAGTTTTATTATAAAAAGTCTAACATTATTATACGGGACCACCATAGTGGAGCTTTAATTACAAGTGTCGATAGATGTATGAGAACAGCAGAGAACCTGGAAGACCATGGGACACGAACACAACAGGAAATAAAATCTATAACACCACATTGGTTAATCAAAACAACAGAGGAGGAGAATAATCTATCATTTTAACTATCATAAAATCATCCTCGTGACTTAATCTAGTCGAACCCCATACAATTTTTATTCTAAGAGACAGTACAAACCTTACTTTGTTTTATGAATCCAACACAAAAAATATATTAAAAATGAACTTCACCGCATAGCACGCTCCTAGCCAACAATCAGCTCTAATAATATCTGCCATGATTTGTTGAAGACGGGAGGCGTACACCCGTTCTGACGCAGCTATGAACATTTTCGAGTGCAATAGGGAAGATTATTCCCACATTACACAATTAATCAATTTGTTATTAAGTAAACAGCATAGACATACGGAAATAATGAGAAATACGATCAACAGCTAATAGCGAACCAAACCCAATCACATAAACAACAGACACATGCAGGAAAATAAATGAAAAAGAATCTATCAAAACGATAAACATGCACGGATGAATAGCAGAGAAACACTTTGAACAGCACATGATGAATAATTTAATACAGCACAGAGCTAATGCTGAATAGCAGAGAAACACTCTAAACGGCGCATCTGCCAACGTGTAAACAACAGACAGGAAAATATTATTGAAACATGATCAAGAGCTAATAGAGAGCCAAAAATCCAACACGTAAACAAGAGGTACACAAAGGATAAATAGTTGAAGAACAATCTATCAAAACGATAAACATGTACGGATGAATACCAGAGAAACGCTTTGTACGATGCATATGCCAACATGTAAACAACACACAGGAAAATAATAGCCAAACAAACTATCAAACATTAATAAATTGAAATTAAAATAAAATATCTTTTGAACTATCATAAAATCAACCTTGCGACCTAATAATATAGAATTTTCATCCTACTCGGGCATTATAAACATTACCTTGACAGAGGTATCCAAACACGCAGCACAGCTAAGCTTTCCTTAGTACAACCAGACTGGAGTCCGGCGGGGTCACTCTCTCCCTCTATACAGCCCAAAGGGAAGAATCTGTTGTCAATCTATGAAGTGGGGAAACCCTCTCTCTTTTTCACATTCTTTCCTCCGAAAGGAAATATTCTTAGGACCGGTGTACAGAGACGAAATTTTTTATTGATTGCAAATAGACATTGCAATTATTCGATTCTCAAGAACACAATAAGAATTTTATCAAAAAAAAAACAATAGCACGCAAAAAATCTAAGAATAGACTTTTATGTCAGTGCTAACTGGTTTTAGAGAAACATTATCTAAGCAAACGAGAAATATTATCGGCGCAAACGATACCAAACGAGAAACGATGCATTTTAATGTATTTCAAATCTGACACAACTGTTATGCATATATTGTTCTCAACTCATAAAACATCCATCGAGTGAATATCTGAAGCGAAAAGAGAAAGTCAAATTTATTCAATGATAGATACAATACTCATTCGAAAACGAGAATCAAATTTAATTACATCGTTTTATGACAACTTTGCAACAGTAATTCCTACATGCAGAAGCCACAAACAACTCATCTGAAATGCAAATTATTGTGTTTGCTATAACGGAAATCAACGCACACAACGCAATAAGCTTTCGAAAAATATTAGTGATCCTCTTTTGTAAACAAAGATTGATGTAACATGCCTCTAAATTTCTATTAGCGATTCTTCTACAATTCTTTCCTTCGGGTGTCGGTGTTGTATAAAGGTTGACTGTGTAAAATATCTTTGATTGCCACCGCTGATTCCATGCGAAGATCCTTGTACATAGTGTCTCCTTAGCAATCTTCAATCTAATCAAAAGCTGTTTTCGTTGCGATGTGTAGAATACATTACAATGATGACAAAGAATACAATTATTATTTCAATTATACACTTGTTTATTTCGATAAATTACAATTCTATTCCAAACTCTGAAGTTTCCGTTTGTTGTCTTGATTGATGAATTCCGAAGACATCAAGTAGTTTATTCTGATTACTGGGCGCTTGAATCCAGCGTTGATTAACGCGGGTGATATGTTTTCGCCGTGTTTGTATTGCTTCAACAACTTGCACTTTATTGCGAAGAACTTGCACAGTCTCTTATTGATGTTTCCCTTCTTTGTACGAAGATTCTTGAATGGCGAACAAGAGTGTATTAGATGAAAATCGTCCGGTGGCCCACCACAATTGATATGTTTGTTGAGTTTCAATAAGTGACGATACATCAGACCTTGCACGACAATATTGAACTTCTGTTCATTCGACATCCTTGACTGGTAGAATACAATAAATGTGTAGAGGTTCTAGGGTGGAATATACCACGTGATAAGATTTTTTTATGTACTTTCCATTTCAACCGTTAGGTGTAAATTCAACAAATCCGTAATGAATCGTGCGATATAGACTGCTTGTATATGATAATTTGATCTGATTGCTTTCTTGATTAATGCAATGCCCATTGCAATGATTACAATTACGTTTGGTCTAGTGTATTTCAATTCTTCGTTAGCAAACCTCAAAAACTCCACCATCAATCCCAGTGCTCCTTCCGATGTTGGCGTGCAAATATTTTTATAACTATTGTAGATTCGGCATACAAGTTCTCGCATCTTGAATTCCATAATTTACACCATATCTCCGAATACGACCATGTCTAGGACGTATTGAAATGTAGCGATAATTGAATCGTTTCGAGGTTCCTCCTTTTCGAAGCAGCTTTTCATCAGGTCCTCCCATGACCTATGGTAGCGAGTACAAAATCCGTCCATCTCTTCAATGTATAGCAATTGTCTGTTCTGTTTTGTAGTGTGCCCCGACACTTAATTACATCATATCGGTGCTAATTTTATTTATTAAAAATTTATTACCACGTTTAGAATGTTCCACCTGCCGTGAGAATTATGAAATTCAATTTACAAAAAGATGTGATGTGTAAGGAAAAAACGTTTGCTTTCAGTGATTCTACGTACAAGACAGCGCTAGAGACCCTCCTTACCTAACTTGACTTGCGGGAGTCGGTTTATAGCGTTCAACTATACATTGTACACCAAGACCATTGTTGGATTCCCCTACTCCCTGCGGGCGTAACCTTAACGAAAGTGTACGGGAACTCAGCTTCCCTCTCTCACTTCGTTTCCACTAGTGGGCCCTGAATGGAAAAGACATGTTTCTGTGATGTATATTTGCGCTGCGTGGTTGCGAAAAAATGTTTACCTAAATTAATTACTGCTTTTGACTTTGTTTCAGATTATCACTCGACTGATATTAATAAAAATATTCTACTAGTTGGGAATGTATTTTTAAGTTGTGTGCGTTGATTTCCGTTATAGCAAACACAATAATTTGCATTTCAGATGAGTTGTTTGTGGCTTCTGCATGTAGGAATTACTATTGCAAAGTTATCCTAAAAAGATGTAATTAAATTTGATTCTCGTTTTCGAATGAGTATTGTTTCTACCACTTAGTAAACTTAACTTTCTCTCTTTGCTTCAGATGTTCACTCGATTGATATTTTGGGAGTTGAGAATAATGTATGCATAATAGTTGTGTCAGATTTGAAATACATTAAAATGCATCGTTTCTCGTTTGGTATTGTTTGCGCCGATAATATTTCTCGTTTGCTTAGATAATGTTTCTCTAAAACCAGTTTGCACTGACATAAAAGTATATTCTTAAATTTTTTGCGTGCTATTGTTTTTTTGATAGAATTCTTATTGTGTTCTTGAGAATCGAATAATTCCAATGTCTATTTGCAATCAATTAAATTTCGCCTCTGTACACCGGTCCTAAGAATATTTCCTTTTGGAGGAAAGAATGTGAAAAAGAGAGAGGGTTTCCGCACTTCCTAGATTGACAACAGATTCTTCGCTTTGGGCTGTATAGAGGGAGGGAGTGACCCCGCCATTTCCCCCTCTCACTTCGAATCCACTAGTGGGTCCTGAATGAAAAAGACGTGTTTCTGTGTTGTATTTGCGCGCGTGGTTAGGAAAATGTTTGCCTAAATTAATTACTGCTTTGACTTTGTTTCAGGTGATCACTCGATTGATATTAATAAAAAAATATTCTACTAGATTGGAATGTATTTTTGAGCTGTGTGCGTTGATTTTCACTGTAGCAAACTTTCACATTAATTTGCATTTCAGATGAGTTGTTTGCGGCTTCTGTGTGTAGAAATTACTGTTGCAAAGTTGTCATAAAACGATGTAATTAAATTTGATTTTCGTTTTCGAATGAGTATTGTTTATATCACTTAGTAAACTTAACTTTCTCTCTTTGCTTCAGATGTTCACTCGATTGATATTTTGTGAGTTGAGAATAATGTATGCATAATAGTTGTGTCAGATTCTCAGATTTTTTGCGTGCTATTGTTTTTTTTATAGAATTCTTATTGTGTTCTTGAGAATCGAATAATTCCAATGTCTATTTGCAATCGATAAAAAACTTCGTCTCTGTACACCGGTCCTAAGAATATTTCCTTTCGGAGGAAAGAATGTGAAAAAGAGAGAGGGTTTCCCCACTTCATAGATTGACAGCAGATTCTTCCCTTTGGGCTGTATAGAGGGAGAGAGTGACCCCGCTGGACTCCAGTCTGGTTGTACTAAGGAAAGCTTAGCTGTGCTGCGTGTTTGGATACCTCTGTCAAGGTAATGTTTATAATGCCCTAGTAGGATGAAAATTCTAGATTGTTAGGTCGCAAGGTTGATTTTATGATAGTTCAAAAGATATTTTATTTTAATTTCAATTTATTAATGTTTGATAGTTTGTTTCGCTATTATTTTCCTGTGTGTTGTTCACATGTTGGCATATGCATCGTACAAAGCGTTTCTCTGGTATTCATCTGTACATGTTTATCGTGTTGATAGATTGTTCTTCAACTATTTATCCTTTGTGTACCTCTTGTTTACGTGTTGGATTTTTGGCTCTCTATTAGCTGTTGATCATGTTTCAATAGTATTTTCCTGTCTGTTGTTTACACGTTGGCAGATGCGCCGTTTAGAGTGTTTCTCTGCTATATTTATACGTTAGCTCTGTGCTGTATTAAATTATTCATCATGTGCTGTTCAAAGTGTTTCTCTGCTATTCATCCCTGCGTGTTTATCGTTTTGATAGCTGCTTTTTCATTTATTTTCCTGCATGTGTCTGTTGTTTATGTGATTGGGTTTGGTTCTCTATTAGCTGTTGATCGTATTTCTCATTATTTCCGTATGTCTATGCTGTTTACTTAATAAGAAATTGATTAATTGTGTAATGTTGGAATAATCTTCCCTATTGCACTCGAAAATGTTCATAACTGCGTCAGAACGGGTGTACGCCTCCCGTCTTCAACAAATCATGGCAGATATTATTAGAGCTGATTGTTGGCTAGGAGCGTGCTATGCAGTGAAGTCCATTTTTAATATATTTTTCGTGTTGGATTCATAAAACAAAGTAAGGTTTGTAGTGTCTCTTAGAATAAAAATTGTATGGGGTTTGACTAGATTAAGTCACGAGGATGATTTTATGATAGTTAAATGATAGATTATTCTCCTCCTCTGTTGTTTTGATTAACCAATGTAGTGTTATAGATTTTATTTCCTCTTGTGTTCGTGTCCCATGGTCTTCCAGGTTCTCTGCTGTTCTCATACATCCATCGACACTTGTAATTAAAGCTCCACTATGGTGGTCCCGTATAATAATGTTAGACTTTTTATAATAAAACTTTTAATTTTGATTGTAATCATATTGATTAAAAATATATTCTTTGATTAAATGTATCATAATGGAATATTAGCTGTTGCGCATGAAGTTACGTACATCTGTCAGAACTTTGTAATTAAAACTCCGCTATGGTGGTCATGTTAGACTTTTTATAATGAAACTTTTAATTTTGATTGTAATCATATTGGTTTAAAATATCTTTTTATTAAAATGTGCTACTCCTTCTGCTTAATTGAAAACTTGCGTGATTATCACTAATAAAATAGCCCTTCAATGCTATTGCATCAGATTTTTTGGCTGAGTTTTTCTCCATCACAGGGAGTCATAACAGAATTCCTGACACTAATGACTTTAATAAATATATTTTCACTTGTACTTTTGTGTATGGCTATCCTTTGCATGTAAATCGCCTACTGCACACCTTCTGTAGCGGGAAACAAATTGCGATTGAAGTCGACACAGATTGAAAAATTATGAAAGAAGTCGGCCCAGGCTGAAAAATGTTAGCGAGTAAGCGCTCACGCAACCCTCCGGCCACGCTCCGCCCACCGCAGCAGCCCTCCACCCGAGCGCCGCCTGTCGCGCACGGGAAAAAGTCGCGAAAAAATTCGGCGCAGATTGAAAAATGACGAAAGAAGTTGGCCCAGGCTGAAAAATGTGAGAGGGCCAACGCGCACGCAGCCCTCCCCTCGCCAATAAGCGCGCGGACACCCCTCCGCACAGGTGCCGCGCAGGGAAAATACGCTGAGGGCTCAGGGGCAGGGCCCAGAGGTCCATGTCTGAGTTTGATATAATCTGAGTTTAACACCGTCCCTATACTACTGAAGGGCGATAAAGGCTTCGGGGCGACACACAGGAAACCAACCAAGGAAGATATGGAAAGGTTGAGCGGCGAGGCCTCGCAGCGGGAGTCGCGATATTCCCAACACACATTTTTTTTCCCTGGAGGCCAAGAGGAACGATTCGACAAAACACAAAAGGACACATAGTAGAAGAATAATAACAATGGTCACCTGACAACATAACAGGTTCTTGTTTGAGTGTTGCAAAAAGTGCAGTTCGGCCTCCTTATCATGTGGGACAGGAAAATTTTTGGGACAGGCTTTCTTTTCTTTTTTTAGAAGAACTTCTGAAGCGTAAATTTTTACTCCAGATTTCGCTGTGTTGGATGCTGAGGTCTCAGTTAGTTCCATCCAAACTTGAAAACGTGGAATTCGGTCGTGGAAAAGCTGAAGAACTGGACACAATGTGAGCCAAATTTATGCGTATTTTAGGAAAATCACTAGTCTTATAGCGCAACACAGATACAATTACAAAATAGGGGTTTCCAGAGATGAATATGAGAGCGAGTTGCCAAATGAAGGAATGATCAAGGAGAAGCCGTTTCATATAATCAAAGCTCACCCGAGATGCCGGATTTTCCTCCCTGGAAAAAATGTCCCCAGGAGAAATCGTCTCCGCAAGAACGAAAGCCGTTTGATCGAACGCGGGACATATCGTCGAAAGCCATTTGATCGAACATCGTTTGATCGAAATGGCAGCGGTGCTTTGATTGATTTTTTGATTGGTACGTTTCGAGCTGATGCATACTCTAAACAAGATTGAACTAGAGTTTTATATGGCTGTTAATACAATATCTTTATTTTATACTATGACGAAATTTCCTTCTTAGCATTCAGACTTCGAGTGCCTTTCTTGCACATATCACTATCCCATTTCGGATCTTTCACTTTGAATTCGTCGCCAGCAATGGAGAGCGTGCCCAGAAGAAGCACAGACTATTGGCTGCTCCCAACTTGAAGACATTTTGTTCGGTATGTGTCCTACTGGTTCGCAGGATACTGGAACAGGAACAAACAAACAAATGAAGAAAAAGGAGAGGACAGTGATTGCCTGCTCCATATGTTCGAGTCAAAAGTTACAGAAAAAGAGATGCTAAGGACACGCTGCGAGCTTCGAACTCCCTTCGAAAAAACATCTTTCGAAGAAACGGCGTCGGTCAGCCGGCTTTCGATCAACCGGCTTTCGATCAAACGGCGTTCGATCAAATGGGCGGACAGCGCTGGCTCACGCTAAAACGCTAAATCATGGTTAGGCTTAGGAAGGTAATGTTCCGTATGAAAGTTCATAGGCGACACGATGTTCTTTTCGGCGGAACATGCTGTTATGATGTTTCTACTCTTGTTTGTACTGTTATCAATTACTTTTCTTCAAATAACAGCTTATGACTTCCGAATATCCAGTTATAATGTGGATGAGGACGATGCGATGGACTGTGGATGGTGAACTGTCAAAAACAAACTAAACTAACCTAACCTCTGACCTAACCTAACCTAACCTAACCTAACTCACATAGGTTCTAACCTAGGTTCTCACCGGGGATGATTTTTCCGTATCCCGGAAATTACAGGAGCTCCGTCGTGAACAGCTGAGGAAACGGATCATAGCCGATCAAGTGCTATCAGATTATTTGTTTAAATTGCGAGACGGGAGTTTTAAATTAATATGCGTGTTAATGAATAGTGAAACCATTGAATGAGGAACATAAATGCGGTTACACCAGCTGCGCCGCTTGCATTGTGCCGACTGCTTCTGTTCTTTCTGTTCCTCTCTCGCAAAGTTTGCTGAGTACAACAGACAACGCGGTAAGATTGGGAAGCGATTCTCCAAAACAAATAAATCTTGACTATGACACGAGATGATTCCTCACTGGCGATTTTCCAAGGTCCTGCTAGCTTCTACGTATTTCTGGCAGATATGTTGGAAAAATGGCAGCCGCGTTCTTTTATAAAGGGGAGCACTACAGAATACTGAGCGCAATGGACAGTACCTTCTCCATTCGTACCAATGAAATGAAACGCATATGCCCACTATCCTGAGGCTCTGACTTCGCGCTCGCTGAACGTGGGTATCGTCGGACGTAGTTCCCATCTCAACCGGAATAATAGTATTTTCAGATATTGTTCTTTTTTGTTGGTGGTGGTGGTCAGACAATGATGTTGTAGTTGTTCTCTAATACTTTCTATGTTGATGAACCGTATTTTCAGCAGAAGCGGAGTTGTAAGGGCAATGAAACAACTGAATAAGTGGGTATAGAACTTTTATAACCCATAAACATCGGCACAGAAGAATATGTGTGTCTCTTTGGCCTTTCCATTTTCAGCCTTGTGATTTTCGGCGTTATGATTTTTTTTGTCTTTTGGCTTTCGGCCTTCTGATAGTTCGGCGTTATGATTTTCGGCCTTTTGATAGGCTCAATACTTACACTCAGTCATCCTAAATAAATGCATTGCATTTAGCAACAGCTACTCAAAAAGAAAAAAAAGGAGAAGAAAGAAGCTCCTAAAACTCCTTGAACTCCGTCTTTGTGTATAAATGAACACGATAATATGAAAGGAACTTGACGCGCGAGGAGGTCTCGGAGCATAAATTCCGTCTCATAATGTGCTGATTATTACTATATTTTCAGTACAAAATTTGAGACACTCCTTGGTTTTCACAGCGTACTTCACATTACACAAGACCTTTCGTTCAGCGTAGAGTCACTAGTTCAGCGTAGAATCCCCAGTTACCCGGAGCTTTTTCTTATCGTCCTTACAAGGCCTCCCCTTGTTCGCGGTGCAAAGACAGACGGGTACAGGTTTTGGGTCATCTAACGCGCAACCAGCAAGGAGTGTCGAAAGAATGGAAACGCCTTTTTTATGGCATTTATGAACAGGATAAGTGTCACAAAAAAGGGTAGGTTCTTGTAAGCCAAATTTCCTGAAATCCTCGAGTGACGGGGAACTAAAAAGGATGTCACCCTAGACAACTATAACTGATGAACCAAGAAATTTTATTGCGCACATGTTCCGCTTATATTATCTTGATATCATGTTGAAGTCCCGCCTTCTCAAAGTTGCCACTCCCCAGCCTATCTTTTTTCCCCGTGTCTTATATCCCCGTATTGCATGGCTGGGTGTGGCAGAAGGTAGGTTGGGAAGTGAAAACTTTGTAAAGAAGGTGGACTTCAGCATTATATCAACAGGGTACAAGCGGAAGTTGTGCACAATAAAACTTCTTAGTTCGTCAGTCGCTGTTGTATTTTCTGTCGTCTGTTTTAGCTCCTCGACACTGTGGGACTTTAGCGATTTTAAGATAAGAACTACCGAACTGCCCAGTTTTGTACCCTTTTCTTGCAAGATCCCAGCACGGCAAGAACAATGGACACGGAGGTCCGCGGATGCATATTAATTGTTGCGAGACACTGGAGGGCAGCCTTAGATTCTGCGACTCAGATTCTTCGGACTTACTGCAGCAGAAGGCAACGACAGAGAGGGTTGGGTTGGGACTTGGGCTGCGTCGGTCCCTCCGTCGGGGCGTTGCGTGTTTGCTGTTGCTCCTTCGGCTTGCTGCATCTTGGTGCAAGCTGGCGCATCACGTTAGGGTCACCAGTGTGGGAATGAGGCAAACGAGTCTGGAATTCTGAAAAGGCAGGAGCAGGGGGCTGTTTCTTGCATCGGCCGTCGGGCCCGAAAACTGAGATCGGAATGATCGAAGAATCTCAAGCTCACGCAGTGCGATGCCGGAGACGCGACAACTTCGTCGCCCGCCGAGAGGCGCTACAAGATGTACGGCGTCGTTGTTGTCCAAACAGGAATCATGTACCCACATGTTCCCGCGGGGTTGTGTGCTCCCGGTAGTCCACAGTTATCTGATAGGACTGTACGTTGACGACGTAAGCCCGCTTCGAAGGGCAATCACATCCCACTATTTTTGCGTGGTAGCTGCACCCTCGGTACACTGAATACGGTTAAAAGTCGATGTGAGTATCAGAGTGAGTGATCATAAGAACCGTTTCCGACAGTGTACGCGGAATTCGCGAAAATCCCCTTATATAATGATGGTCCCCTTTATAATGATGTTGTGCTTTTCTTTTTCATTTATGAAGCGGCCTTATCGGCCTATACATACCCCACTGCAGCACACTGGAATCGTGTAGACTATGTCATATTTGTCACTGGATATAGGGGTTCCCATATTTTATGGGACGAACACAACAGAACATCGCAGTTTTCAATTTACCTAAGGTATATCACATCACCAACACATTCCTATTGCTGGATTACCCCAGAAGTTTGCAAAACAAAGGTAACAATAGCCACATAGTACGGATGACTACCGTGAGGGATCATTTACGGATGACGGTTGATCCGTCACGTTGCCCGCGTTTATGTGACGTTTTTCCTGCTATTGAGATTTGTAGTATTCTGGCATATTTGCTGACAAGGTGCATTACAATGAAACCTCGCAATCTTCTTCCCAAAACAACCCATATGTCAGTAACAGTGCAATAAAAATCGTGTGAACAGCGTTTCTAGCAACGAAGCGACCATACTCTATAGCGTTTCCATAACAGCTTTCAGATAAATGCCTTCTATTTATTTATTTATTCAGAGAGCTCTGCAGCGCCGTGAGGCATTACAGCAGAGGAGTGAGGAAGTACAATGGTGATGCTACTTGCATCATTCTCAGGAAAACACACCAATATTGTACACTGACTACACACATTATTACATGGTAGAAACGAAAAAAAAAAAAGAAGAGTAACAACAAAAACAAAGAATCAGTGCATAAGACACCTAATCTTAGCCATAAATAATGTATTATTGTCAGCATTAACGGCTTCTTGGGGCAGAGAATTCCACTCTGGGATGGTGGAACAAAAGAAAGATTGCTTTAAAACACTCTTTGAAAAACGCAGTGGATCAATTTTTTTAGAGTGATCCATCCTGGACGATACATACACAGGTGGTAGAAGAAATTCATCCTTATTTAGACCAGTGTTTCCGCTATGAATATCGTACAGCAATTTCAATCGATTATGTCGCCTTCTATTCTTTAAATTGTCCCACCCTAAATCGGCAATGAGTTCATGAGAGCGGATAAGAAAAGAATAATTACCCGACACGAACCTCGCTGCCATATCCTGAACTCCCTGAATCCTTTTCTGTGGGATCCTGCTGGGGATCCCACACCACCGAAGCATACTCTAATATGGGGAGAACGTATGATTTGAAAACAGTTTCCCTTACATTACGCGGCGCCCGCTTCAAGTTGCGTCTAAGAAAAAACAAAGTACGACTTGCCCTGGACACAACTTGATTGATGTGACTCTCCCAGTGTAAGTTAGACTGGAATAAAACACCCAAGTATTTGTATTCATTTGTCAGCGCGAGAGGGACAGATCCTATTACATACGAATGTATTCTTGTGCGACTAGTGCGGTTAAAATGAAGAACTTTACATTTACTAGTATTCAGGGTCATGCCCCATGTAGCACACCAGGCAGCAATAGCGTCAAGGTCTCTCTGAAGTAAGAGAACGTCATTCGCTCCTGATACCTTGCGATACACAACGCAGTCATCTGCGAATAATCGGATGTTCGACTGAATATTCGTTGTAATGTCGTTAACATACATTAAAAAGAGCAAGGGCCCCAGAACGGACCCCTGAGGGACACCCGAGGTCACGAAGGATCGACACGAATTAGCACCATTAACTACAACACGTTGTGACCTATTCATCATGTAATCTAATAACCACCTAAAGACAATTGAATCTAATGTTAGCATTTGCAGCTTATAACATAGCAAACCATGAGGCACAGAATCAAACGCCTTCCGAAAATCAAGAAAAACACAATCAGTTTGGATACCCTCATCCCACGCCAAGGCTATATCATGGTGAAAGGAAATCAACTGAGTAACGCATGAATAGCCTGGCCGAAAGCCGTGTTGAAAAGGTGACAGGAAGTTATTACAGTCGACCCGCGTTTATCCGGACTTCGTTTATCCGGATCCTGCGCTATCCGGACAAAATAGCATGGGGACGGATTTCTCGCCATGTATTTCGCCCTCGTTTATCCGGACTTCAGCTTCCGGACTCGGAGGAGAATTCCAGGGAACAGAAGTGACTAATACCCAATAATCGGCTTCAGTTATCCGGTTATTGTCCAGGAATGACACTTGGCTCACACCTAGCCAAGCGAGGTCGAGGACCCTGGTTGTGGCCTCCTTTTTACTGACACAAAAACGGTGTTGCTATGAAGAATTTTCTCCCTTTCCGACTTTGCACGTTAATCCACTCAGCTGACTGGTCATTTCAGACTGAGAAGGTCCGCAACGAGGACTCCTGCGCTGTAATCGCAGATGACGACATCGTCAGTGTCGTCGCTTCCGATAGTGTTCAAAAAGAATCCGATGATGAATGCGGGGATGCACCAGCTATGACGGTAGAATATCCGCGTGCGGCACTGATACAGCGCTAGTATTTTCCGAGCAACAAAAACAATATTTCGCAAGTTAACGCTGTTAGCAAAGGTTTGCAAGAACTGGATGCGTGTATTAGAATGAAACAGATGACAATGGATAGTTTTCTCTGTAATGCTCAATAAAGATGTCCTTTTAGGATAACTCTGGATTTTCGTGTTTCAGTTATCCTGTTCCCCCGCTATCCGGACATTTTCACAGGAAACGAGGCCGTCCGGGTAAACGCGGGTCGACTGTATTAGTTAAATGTTTAGCAACGTTGGAGTAAACAATGTGCTCAAGGATCTTTGAAACGATACACAGGAGAGACACAGGTCTATAATTTTCGACGCAACGTCGATCACCTGACTTAAATATTGGAGCCACGTTTGCATGTTTCCACTCATCAGGAAGCGATGATGTCTTTAACGACAGGTCAAATAACTGGAACAAATACTCGGAGACAGAAGAACTACAGCGTTGAAGAATAATAGCAGGTATCATGTCAGGGCCAGGACACTTTCTTACAGCCAGATTATTGCATAATTTCATAATGCCGTTAACTGAAAGAACAAGCGGGGCCATGGGCACTTCCACGTTAGCCACAAACTCAGGGTTGGCAACTTGGACTCGAGGAGTACTGAACACAGAACTGAAATAACAACTGAAAGCAGTCGCCATATCAACGTTGTCATTTAGATTTAGGTTATCATAGACTATGTTAGATATTCCGACTTGTGTTTTGCCATTACATCTAATGTGCTTCCACAGATCACGGCTACTGCTAACACGGTCATTAAGAGTTTGAAAATATCTAATTTTAGGTTGCTTTAGTTCGACTCTTAACTGACCTGATACCGCTGATAGTCTGGCTCTTGTTATTTCACTTCTGCTAGCTTTATACAGGCAGTACAAGCGACTTCTTTTACGTATGACCTTTCTAATGGTTGACGATACGTATGGTTTGTTGCATCTTTTCCTTGATCTAAGTATACTAAATGGTATATACTTGTCAATCAAGCGAGTTAAAAAACTTCGAAACACCACCCACTGACTAGAGACGTCCCCCGTATGACACGTCTCAGCAAAACGGGGCAAGTTCGCATGCAACTCTCTTGAAATACCAAGATAATCACCCCTGTCATACAAATACACTTTTAACGAGAAACGTTTGGATAAAGAAACCTGTAACAGAAGCTCGGGTAAAACAGCCATGTACTGCCATGTACTGCCATGTACCGAAATCCTGAGACCATGATTTGAGTACATTTCGATATACTGGTTGGTACCTGTGCAAAACATACTCGAGAACTTTCCTCTTACGCTTCATAAAAGCGCTACAACTGGTTCCGTGGTCCGGTCTTTACATTGTGGATATTGGTTCTAACGAAAAACAATTCGAGTCGTAGTTCCTCTCCATCATACAGTGTCGCATAATCTAAAAGGGGTGGGCAAAAATTTAATGTGCAAACTGTCTTCTCCAACGAATTGGACGGCTTCACACCTTTCAATGGGCAACAACCTAGTTGCAACAGTCAACGCCTTTCCTTACATGGCAAAAAAAAGAAAAAGAAAGAAAGAAAAATTATGATTTCTCATAGCATGCGGTTTCAGATACATACGACAAACTCCACCTTGCGCGAATGATAGGCTATCAATGTAAAAATGTCTGTTCCCCATACAGAAATTAAAAGGCACCTGCCCCCCCCCCCCTCCTCGAATGTAAGAATCACCCTTTTCTACAATGTAGGTCTTCAGCTTTCGATCTGAGGCTTATCACTCTAATTTCACCGTATTAACAGAGTAATAGGGTATCCTGTTCCGGTGAAACACTCCAATAATAGTAATAATGATAATAATAATAATAATAAAAGTGTGATATATGCCATAGAATTTTGAATATCATGGGCTACGCTTATGGAGCGATAGGGCTTAGTTCATGGCACTGCTGCACTTTTGGTGCTGCACTTTTTTCTTGGGTCTGGTTCTTGTGTCTCGTCAGGGATAAGATTGTTTTTTCCGTCAGCGATCTTGCCCTGTGATAACTGTATGGGGGTGACTCCTTTGTATTTAAATTGACACTCGAAATGAAGAATTCTTTTTGGGTTCTAGCACGGACGCTGTGTAGTCGAAGGAATTTCTCGGGTTGATCAAACATTGGCGTCAGAGGATGGGATAGCACCATGCCGAAGCTTCATGTATTCAGGCCCGAGGATGAAACTTTCGAGGTCCAGATTTACGTTAGCGTCAACGTTCTTAAGACAGGAAGCATAGCGGCAACCGTTCTGAACTGCACGTGTACAACAAAATAGAAACCACTGAAGAATTTGTTGGTGTCAAACCTTCCAACAAGTCAGACATTTGGCAATTAGCGACGGTTCTGAAGAAACATTGTTCACCGTCCATGCCTCTCATAGCTGAACGTACAATGTTCCACCGGAGGTACCATGAAGAATGTGAAACTTTGTGCGGAGTTCGCTGTCGCTTTGCTTGGCGCTGAAGCTTGCGATTACCTGCGATTTTCGGTTGTTTCTCGACGAGTCTCTTCGAGACACCTTTGTCGTCGGATGTCGACTTAATTATATTCAGCAGCCCTCGCTTGAACTCGATGGCAGTTGCAAGTTTGAAGACGTGCACAGGGTGGCCCTCCCGATGGAACTTTCTATCTAACAGTAAACTGCTTCATCGTCAGACTGACTCTGGTACAGACGGTGTGCATCGACTGTGCAGCTCTCGTCAGGACTTTCGTCAGACAGAAGACGTCGTCAGACAGCGAACACACGCGGTAGGACATTGTTCTCGTTGCGGTTCTTCTGCTCATGAACACCAGAAATGTCACTTTTTCTACGCTGTGTTTTAAATGCGGAAAAGCAGGTCACATAAAGAGTCAGTGCGCCACGGGGCGTGCGCGCTTTGGGTTCTGGCACGGATTCTGTGCTGTCGAAGGGATTTCTCGATGGATCAAACAGGTCTATCCATTTCTGCTTCTTGTTTACAATGATTTCAGCTGCACCCATCCAACGCTTGACCTGCAGCATCATCTTTCCTGTGCCACTTCTTTCTAGTGCGCGATACGTAATAAATGAATATTCGGCTTTCCGACGGCTTTCTCCTTCGTATTTTGTTGCTTGTGCGGTCTTATACGCTCTGTAAGCGCGCGGGGTCACCGCGCATAACGCGTCATGTACACAATGCTTCATGTGCACACTACTAATGTAATGTACTAATGCGTCATGTACACAATGCTTCAGCGACTGAGATATTCGGGACATTCACATCCCTCTTGGGAAGGTGTAGCGTACAGTGCCTAGTATGGTTTGGGGGCACGCAGGAGGCGATGTGAGGTCCTGAATGGTATGCGTGTAAACTACCCAGACCCTATCACAGGATAGAAGTTCGGCGCCGAAATGTGACTTCAAAGTATATAGAAAATAATTAGTTACTTTTAAAAGTCCTGAAGAGGGTGTCCTGGTACTGCGACGTCAAAGTAACGACTACAAACAACTCTGGTGTCTGTAGCTTGCCAGTAGCGTCTGTTGATTGCCTTCTCCCACCGCCGACGTTCCCGTTTGCCTTTTGGAACACGAAAGACAGGTACTCCATCCAAGTGTCCATAACACGTATTTAGCATAACACGTACTCCACAACACGTATTTACCATTTCGCCGCTTAAAAACGACGTAAAACACGGGAAACTCACAGCGTGAAAGCGACCGATCCAGCTTGTTTACCTTTTTCGCTGCTTGCACGTGGTGCACTGGGCTTCTCCACGAATAGGAGCACGCCACATCACCGCGCACGTCACTCCACTCTCTCCTCCTCCTTTTGTGCGCAGAAACTCACTTACAAAGCGTATACCACCACTCTTTTCTGTACTTGCAGCCAAGAAACAACGAACTGCCGGAACAAGACAAGAAGGCTTTCACCGACGCTGTAGTAAGCCTGACCTATTTCTTGAGTATGATACTTGAAATATATTTTTACTACTGCATGCTCGCCACGACGTTCCTGGTGTACAGCATGGTAAAACAATATCGCAGCAAAATGTTGGTAACGGACACATACTTGGCGTCTTTGTAACCTATGTCCACCCCCCAGCCTCCCGTCCTTAATCTGTGGCTATACGTAGATGTCCAACTTCCAAATGAATGCTGTAGGAACTCGTCTGGGTCATCCTTCCATAACCTCAAGATATGAAGGCGCGCATACAGGGCGCCTCACCTAACATGTTCAAGATTGCTTTTAAAAATCTATTTGTCCGAGGGTTATCAACGATGCGAACTTTTGCTACCTTGCTCAATTTTCAGTCGCCAAAATTTGAATTTTCGGAATTGAACTCCGGCTCTCTCTGAATTGCCTAGTGAAGCTTGTCGTGGCACCTTCGGCTTTCATTTGCTTCTGACTCGCCTTTGCCGCTCCTTCGGCAGTACGTACCTCAGGGTCTTGACGCTGAGTCCGCCTTGTATCTGGGCTTTCGCGTCTACGTTGTTTCGCCTCAGCTTTGGCACGTTGGGATCCTGACGTCGCACTCTCTTGTTTGTAGCCTCGACTGATCGACGAGCTGGGTCATTGGAGACGAAGACGAAGCAGTTTGATTATCTTCGTTTATGGTGCGCTGGAGCGTCCTACGGAATCGAAAAAAAAGTTACGTTAGCTTTGCAAAATTTGGAGTTCATTTCAGAAACTTTTATTTACTACGGCAAAAAATTGACCAAACTAGTCGTACGTCCTGGGAAAAGGTCGCCTCAGGTAGCTGCCGTTTACTATGTTCCCGAGAAGTGTATTTTTACAAAATTTTACCATGTTAGGTGAGGTTAGGTGACATGTATTGATGAAACTGAAATATGGGGCGTCCTACACTTGTACACGCTTTAGTAACCAGAGCCCTAGCATCAAATTACTTGACCCTCACATCCCTGATAGGGTCTGTTCACACTGCGCAAATTTTCCTGCAACTGTTCGTCAGCAAGGGTTTCGCGGTTGCAACTAGCAGAGCTGCTGCAGCGCTGTTGTGTGCAAATGAAGTTGCACCAAATGGGTTCCTTTCCGAACACACGCAAGTAAAGTGCGTGAGTGTATCACGTCAATGCTGCTACACCATTGTGTTTGTCGAAGAATGAAGAAATAACTCTTCTGTCAATGCGATTTTTCCACAAGAAAATCTTTCCGAAACACATCCACGCCACATCTTCCCGAAATATTGCTGATTATTTGATTTCTCTGAGTTTCTGTACGAATTGTGTACGCACCGACTACCTAGTGATGGCCATAGTAAGCAATGCACAGAAGTTCACTGCACCTGCCGTATCATTTCACTTGTCCAGCTGATCTGAAACAGTCAACAATTGCCATAAGGTGTGTACTGAGGGAATTGCTAAGTTCTCCGACTCCTTACATCGCATGCTCGCAAAAGTGGTGCTGGCCGGTAGCTGTGCAAGATTCCTATAGCATTTTACGTGGGCGATGAAAACAAGCCCTATGGCGGGCAATCTCCACGTAACGTGCTACGTATTTGAATTGATTGGGTGTTTCCGAGAGCACAGACGAATGATTGACAGGCTACGTCAGGTTGTTTGTGAGAAGAATGAACCTAGTTCTGACCGTCTATGCTGCCGTCCTGTACCTATGATCGTGATGGTGGCACAGAACATTCCTCTGCACTCAGCAAGTGGTGTTTGATAGAGTCATCCGGCCTTTCTCTGCGCGCCGCCTATATGGAAATAGGACGAGCAGGATCGCGCCAATCCCCAGCAGCTCCCTATAGAGTCCATAGTTTGAGATAATTCACAGAACACTGAGCACACGACCAATGAAATCCCGGCATTAGCCTCAATAGGTATACCAGTCGACGAATCAGGAGATTTCGTGTATGGCTCGCCTTTCGGCCGGTCGTGGATTTCACGCCTGACATCTACTAAATAACTACAGCAAATTTTAGATAAGAGAGACATTTATTTGACGCATCGTATTGGTTCAAGTACCTGATATATCCGTTAGCTGTGCATGTGTTCACAGTGTTGTGCCTGCTGACACACTGTAAGGGTTCGAACTTGTAATACAAACACATGGTTCGATTTCTAATAACGAACGAGTCTCATGAGTGGCGTACGATTTCATCATGAGCATCTCCATTCGCTGCTTGCAGTGCATACATTACATCGAAACGCAAAGCGCTTGTGTCACACATCAACCTGTTTTTTTTGTCACTCTGTTCGAAATGTGACGGCGGTCGAATGTAATCTTCAGATTCCGACCCCCGACAGCATTCCACTTCGGCACTTGACGTTTCGTAGGATAATACTTGTGCCGAGAAACAGCACAACACCCGTATAAGCCTGCAAACACATTTCTACAAACAGCCTCCACCGCCACCAGAACAGGGAGTGTCAACCGACGCCACCAGAACACGGCAAGCAGCTGGACGAAACTCCCTGAATAACCTACATCATACCTGAATCCGGGCACTATCGGGCTGTTTCCGGCGGAGTCCGGCACTGTTCAGGCACTATTATGACATTCCGGCGTAGGTCCAGTCGGACTCCAGACGCCGCTTTACTGAAATCCGCCTGAATATCGCCTGAACCAAACCGAAAGGACGTGCCTGATAGTTGGCCGCCAAACGGGGTTCCTTGGACAATTTTTGAAAATATTTCAATTGTGCAATAGATATTACGTAACATGATTGCAGAGATCCTCGATCACATTGCCCTCGAAGGCTCGAATTATTAAATTAGCTGTAGCGTATCTACGACCGCTATCGACAGAGGCCCGCAAAACATTTTTTCCCGATTATAGCAGCGGCAGAAACAGAAATACATTCAAGCAGTTCTCCGGTGAGCAAATACTCGGGACCCCCTGAGAACATCTGTTCCTTTCGGTGACCTGATATCATAGCCGTTTTCAGAACAAAAATCTGCTCGGTAGATCGTCCGCAAAAATTTGAGAAGGAACCCCTTTTTTTTTCTTTTTTTTGTTCATTGCACATCTTCGGAGACCCGTCTTTCCTTTTCCCCCCAATGTGAGAGGGTCAAAGAGCACACTGTCGCCTCCTGCGTCCTGGGAAAAGATTAACAGGAAATGCAACACAAGGTAAGGGAAGTTCCGATAGCGTCACCCGATGCATGCGTTTTTGTTTTGTTTCGGCAAGTTAAAGCTCATCTTCGACACATGAGGCGGCACTGTGGAGGAATCTTCGACGCATGAGGCTCCTTCACCATCGCACATTGGGGGTGAAGGAAAGACGCGTCTCCGAAGATGCGCAACGAACAAAAAAAAAAAAGCTGTTCCTTCACGAATTTCTTGCGGACGATCTACCGAACGGGTTTTTGTTCTGAAAACAGCTACGACATCAGGTCACCGAAGTATCGTAAGTTTAATTATGTAAATATTTGGGAACTCAGCTCGGAAATTTGCCAAGTAAAGGTCACTTTTTTACCCCACCAATATGAAGAGTGTGCTGAATTCACTCAAATTCATGATAATTGACAGTGGTATTCACGAGCTATCCCATTGGAAAAAATTGCCGAACATCATGCTCTTCGGCAAATAATAATTACCAGGAGTATGGGTGTCACAAGACACCCTGTATATATACAGGGTGTCTGCTCTAACGTGTCCAGAAATTTTATTTAAAGCGTGCGATAAAAGAGAAACGAGTTCTACTTCTCAGCTACTTGATTAAGAAACAGTTGCTACTAGTGAAGCAGTACCTGTTTCTTACTCAAGTAGCAAAAAAGTACCACTTGCTTTTCCTTTATATCTCGCTTTAAATATAAGACACAATATAAATTCTGGACACGATAGAGCAAACACACTGTATACAGTAGAAATATAGAAATTGCGGATATACTTGTAGTATAGTTGACACTCACCGCAATTCTTGCGCATAATGAATGTCCTGCATTTTTTTTGTAGAGATGCATGACTCCTGTAATTCCAAACTGGGAGGTCGCCAAGCACATATATGCCTACGTCGAGAAGCTTGCTGGGAGAGCATGAAGAGCGAATCCAACTTCAATAAAGATGAAACTCGTCATTGACGTCATGTAAACATTATTAGTAAATATTGTCAATGTTCGCGATAACTGCTAGTGATGACCTTGGTGAGGATGATCACGACGATGATGCGATTACAGAAGCATGCGGTCAGCCATCGTTTATTCATCTTGTGCTTTCCCAACCGACACGAGACTTTATACCACCATCCTGCCACGTTCTACGAGTATGGGGCCCCTCCTCCACTTCCATACAAACAAGGTTATATTACGAACATACTACACTCAAATAATAATGCGACTGAATTGTTCAACGATGCTGAGTAGTCCGCAGTTCATGTTTTGTAGCGGTTAAGTTGAAATTGTGAAATTTTACAGCAGTTTAAATTCTCTCGCTATAATGTTCAGTTACAAATATTTATATTCTTATACAGGGTGTCCACGCTAAGTGTGAACAGATTTTTAAAAAAAAATATATAACACGTTTTCCAAGATGAAATCAATTGCAATATAGCATGTGCGAAAGGGCACTCCCTAGCAGGGCATTAGCAAAGTCCAAAGGCAATGTCTTAATTAACTTTCAAAAATTAACTTTTTAATTATAAAAGCTACAAAGTTGTCCCAATGAGAACATCTGTTCCTTTCGGTCACCTGATATCGTAGCCGTTTTCAGAACAAAAATCCGTTCGATAGATCGCCCGCAAAAAAATCGTGAAGGAACGCCATTTTTTTCTTTATTTTGTTCATTGCGCTTCTTAGAAGACGCGTCTTTCTTTCACCCCCAATGTGAGAGGGAGTGCCATTCGATAGGACGTGGAAAGAGCTTCCGTGCTGTATAGAGTTCATTTTTCTCAGCCCAGTAGTTTCTGTGTTATGAGCTTGAGAATCGCACATGGTAGGCGAAAATTGCCAATGTTGCATCTCAATTTTCTCAAAAATGCCATCTTCGATTTCCTTGATTATTTTTGAAAAGGTGGCGCAATGTGTCTAATTTAGACGCCAAGTGAGAAAATCTTTTATTTTTGCCTGAGAGACGGGCAGCGATTTTTTTTTATCAGGCACGGTGCACGAGGCTGCGGCCTTGCGCGCGCTACCCACGAGCACGCGACCTTCAACCTCTTCTTTGCTACAGGTGTCCCGCTGACGGAGAAATCAATGACCACACTGCGTGAGCTTGCTGAAGTGTCCCCAGAGCATCACTTTACGTTTACCCAATGGTCTCAAGTTCCGTCAGGCTCATTCAAACCGTGGGAGAGTACATGAGTTGCCTGTACGCCCTTGACGAGAAGCCCAAATTCGACGAACATACCGACAAAGCAGTGAGAAGAAACGAAGCGCTTCGTAAAGATCTTTACCCACTGGTAACATCGTAGCTTTTGTTTCAGGTTGCCGCCAGTCCCCCAGGCAGTGTGATAGTCGCATCCTTTTCATTGATAAAAGTCCGAAAAACGAAACGAGAGGATAGAGAGGTAGCAAGCGAGCTGGGGAGCTATTCTCGATAAAACTAATGCGTGCATTACTTGCACGTCACGGGCTCTTGGGTGGAGTCCACGCGACACGCTCCGCCCGAACGCTCCGCCCATTTCTAGGGACATCTGTCCCTAGCGAAGTCATTTCCAGGTACATTCTTTGCAGTGGCATGATCTGTTGTAATATAATGTAACGAGGTGGCGCTACGTACAAGATGTAATAAATGTGGGACCAAAACTCAAGCGAAATCGTAATGCGGCAGTAGAAACGTTTTGTCATTATGAGACAGTTTGTCTTCATCACATATTTTGTCTTCATGAGAAAGCCGTTCATGAGAATATCTTATTTCCAACTTTACAGTTTCCGAAAAAACATTGCAGAAAGTCCTTCATGTAAACATGCATGTGAAGATTTCCAAAGCGATACAGTGGCGCCACACCCTACGCTTTGACTTTTACAACATTACACTGAGGAGATGTCCCTACACGTGCCCTAGCCGGCAGACACAAGCTAACATCGCGTTAGGCCGTACGTCATTTTGACGTAGGCAATGACGTACGGCATCACTTTTAACGCAGAAAAGTAAGGCAGCGTAGGGGGTGCATTACTTTGATCAAGGACGGCCGTATGATCGACAGAGCGTACATACTTTGGGTTATGGTGTTTTATCATGTTCGGCAACTGTTTTCGCGATTCAACGGTGGCGTACACTGCATTTGTTTGGTTTAATGATGACCGATGTCTGTCGTTGTTGGTTCGTACTTCACCACATAGCACCGCACGTCCGATGTACTTCACCACACAGCATCTCCATTGAGCCGTTTCTCCAATGTAACGTCGTGCAAGCAAAGGGATGGTCTCAGTAGTTTACACAGAATTTCTTCCTCCGGGGGGGGGGGGGGGGTACTTTTACACGCTTTTGACGAAGTATTGTGCAATGTCACAAAATTGTAGAGGGGTCTCTTCCAGGTTTTGGGGGTATTAGGGTGTGGGTGGGTGGGTGGGCGGGCGGGGGACGGATGTCCTCCCATTCGGAGAACTTGGCAAACACT
Organism: Ornithodoros turicata; assembly: GCF_037126465.1. Lineage (NCBI taxonomy): Eukaryota > Metazoa > Arthropoda > Arachnida > Ixodida > Argasidae > Ornithodoros > Ornithodoros turicata. The sequence goes on from NW_026999412.1 coordinate 453,300, forward strand.
GATTCTCAAGGGAAATAAAAAAAAGACGTCGGCAATGCGAGCTATGGATGGTCACTGTCGATGGCCCGAGCTCGCGAGGATTCGACTGCATCATATGTTCCATGCACGCGACGATGCCCGCACATAGCGAATAACTATTGTGTATTTGTCAAACGAGGAGATTAGAGGAATGTCCTCAAAAATTTTGGTGAAAACTGCGACGGTGTTCACAAGACAAGAACTAGCAATCGCTCCAACGGCCATTATACTCTTGCACAAATTTTGTTCCCGCCACTCGGTTTGTTCAAAATTGCAGCGAAATTTCATGCGCGAGCGCCACCATACTGTCAGCAACTTCGTAATGCAATGCGCTCACGTTCACATATTTTCTTCTCTTGAGCTCTTACAAGTCCGAGCAAATTGTCTCGTCGCAACTAAGTTGCATATTGCTACACTCTTACACATTCCCACAAATCTTTCCTTCGCATTGTGCTCTTCCGTGTCCGGCAACGGAATGCAAGGGCGGTCTCGCGAGGCGGTAGCCCAGTGCAACAATGCAATTGCATGCTTAATTGCTTTAGCATTGGTTGCGTGCGCGTGAGGTATCTTCACGCCTTCTTCGCTCGGCGACCAATGACAGCTTGCAAACGATGTAATGCACGCATTACTTCATCGAGAATTGCTCCCCTGGTGGTATACTGCAAACGTATTTTTATTCGCGATGTATTAATTTTCGCGAATCGTAGTTGGGAATTTATTCGTGGGTATTTAATTTCGCGATTCCTGGTCTGTTTCCTTCCGCGGGATCAATGTCAAGCTCTGTTCGCGAGTACAATCTTTCGCGATTTGTTAGCGGTCGCGAAATTCGCGAAAATTTATACATCGCGAATAAAAATACGTTTGCAGTAGATTCATAACTTAAAAACCCGAGACTAGGGGGCATAAAAACGACAGCACAGACAAGGTCTCAACCTTGAGACATTTGCGACATTGTCTGTGTTGTCGTTTTTCTGTCCCCTAGTCTCGGGTTTTTAAGTTAGGGAAAAACGAAAGTTTCGAAAAACGTAAAATGTGCCCATTGCGAGACCCCTGCAGGTGATGGCTGCCATCATTGGATTAGCATCATCTGATAGCTTTAGACATGACCTTTCACGTGATATAAAGTGACTGGGTTCTAGCGCTTTGATGCCAAAACGATTAGTGAAAACCACACCGATGGTTTAAGGTACCTTCGGCTACAGGAAACGAGAGATTTTAGTTGTGCGTTGCTCTGTCGGAAATTTTGATTCCCACGGTGGCACTGACACATCTCGTGGATGGCGAACGTGTTATACTTGAGAGCAGCGGCATACTGTCATCACGGCGGTCTTACGGGTTTTGTACCACTTTTGGTTTTTGTGGTTCCGAAATAACGCTACTGAGCATAAAACTAATTAAATAGAGCATCCACAGCTTTCCCTACACCCCCCTGCATTTTTGCACCCCCCCCCCCCCGAAATTTCTCAAGTGACCCCAACCAGCTGGCCACGAACACGTTCTGGTAGTGAGTCCGGCGCAGCGAATTACATCCTGTACTGTCAAACTTGAGCTGTAGGACCACAGACATGCAGATGATCGTACCATGCATTTGTCCAAAATAATTCCGAAATAATTTGAAAGGCTGTTCAATGCATATATTGCGCGGATATACGAGCAAAAATGCGTGCGTGCACGCAAACTCAATGTGGATCATCAAGAACCATTTGCGCCCAACTCAATCAAGCGAGGTATTCTGCTTTTTTCGTCTAAGGTTTTCACCGTTGGTTGCTAGGTATTCATTGAACTTCGTGAGACAAGGCGCTAGTCTTTTTTTCTTTGTCGGTCGCGTGATTATGCATCTTAATGTTGAAATGCCGTTCATAATGAATCTGTATTCTAATGTACAGTGTTCTAACGTACATGTACAAATAAAACGGGAAAGCTGTCCAGATATGTCAGCATTGTGCCACGATTATTTCCGTGTCTAAGAAAAATTCCGCAAGTGGTACCTTCATCAAGCATACCCCCCTTCCCCCCCTTGAAAGCTCGGCACCCCCCCCCAGCAGTGAATTTCTTGGGAAATCACTGTTCTCAGGTGTTGTAACTTTCTGTCCCCTGTGGCCGTAGTTATGCCTTACTAATATTAACTCGCATGACAGCTTCATAGCGTACGTATGTGCATTGCCTCAAGCACGTGTGCGGGAGAATAGTCAATATGCGCACGTGCATACGCACACGTCCTGCGTGCGACTCCTATGAAAGTGTGTAATAGCTAGTTCAAGTCGCCCACGAAAGTGTTGCCCTGCGTCTCCAAAGGAAAAAATAAACATATATACCATAAGTGCAAAATAAGTACATAATGCAACATCCGGCCAATAAATTATAAAACAAAGACTACGAAGCAAAACGCGCTCGTAAACATACGAAGAGCGCCTTTGTGTGGAAAAATCAATCCACGGAAAGGTAGCCCTGCCTCTCAATCAAAAAGAGAACAGGTACCTTACCAGCAGCGCAAAGTACCGGCATAATTCTGCCCCTGTGGAATAAATCGTGAAAAATGTTCCGGATTTCTAGAAATAATTAAGATCGAACATGCAAAATTTTCACGTACCACTCGTGGTTTTGCGATACTAGGCGGACAAAGAATGCGCTTGAGGTCATGTCTAAAGCTATCGGATTATGCTAATCCAATGGTGGCAGCCATCACCTGTAGGGGTCTCAATGGGCACATTAAGGTTTTTCGAAACTTTCGTTTCGTTTTTCGTACTCTTACCAATGGAAAGGATGTGACTATCACACTGCCTGGGGGACTGGCGGCATCCTGAAACAAAAGCTACGACGTTACCAGTGGATAAAGATCTTAACGAAGCGCTTCGTTTCTTCTCACTGCTTTGTCGGTATGTTCGTCGAACTGGGGCTTCTCGTCAAGAGCGTACAGGCAACCCATGTACTCTCCCACGGTTTGAATGAGCCTGACGGAACTGGGAGACCATTGGGTAAACGTAAAGTGATGCTCTGGGGACACTACAGCAGGCTCACGCAGTGTGGTCATTGATTTCTCCGTCAGCGGGACACCTGTAGCAAAGAAGAGGTTGAAGGTCGCGTGCTCGTGGGTAGGGCGCGCAAGGCCGCAGCCTCGTGCACCGTGCCTGATAAAAAAAATCGCTGCGCGTATATAATAATAATATAAGTAATATTAACCTATTTGATCTATATATATATATAGAACAAATAGGTTAATATATCAGACGGCTACGAAGTTGAATAAAAGTGAAATAATAAGACTTGGACTACAGATTACAGGAACGTTAACAAAAACTAATTTATTTAATGCGCAATTTAACACATAAATTAAAAAAAAAGGTCGACGTTTCGACAGTGGCACTGTCGAAACGTCGACCTTTTTCTTTAATCTATGTGTTAAATTGCGCATTAAATAAATTAGTTTTTGTTAACGTTCCTGTAATCTGTAGTCCAAGTCTTATTATTTCACTTTTATATATATATATATATAGTTGAAATAAATGGGAGACAGGAGACGAAAGTAGGGGAAGTAACAAAAAAGGGGTTTATTAAAACTTAAAAATCATAAAAGTTAGGGAGGATGTCTACGTTACGGCGGAAGCTCCGCCTTCTTCGGGACAAAAAGAGCACATTTAGCTCTTTTGTCCCGAAGAAGGCGGAGCTTCCGCCGTAACGTAGACATCCTCCCTAACTTTTATGATTTTTAAGTTTTAATAAACCCCTTTTTTGTTACTTCCCCTACTTTCGTCTCCTGTCTCCCATTTATTTCAACTATAATTACGTAGCCGTCCGATCCAACTCCAACTTTTCAAGATATATATATATATATATATATATACATGGTGTCCCAGAAAATGTGTCATTGAATTATAATTTAAAAAACTACGCCCCGTAGAATCATGCGGTCAAGGGCATTTGTTCTTCTTAGGTTTTTGCCACCTCCTGAAGTGAATCTCATGTATCGTAAGTTTAACTATGTAAATATTTGGGAATTCACCTCGGAAATTTGACAAGTAAGGTCACTTTTTTACCCCACCAATATGAAGAGTGTGCTGAATTCACTCAAATTCATGATAATTGACAGTTATATTCACGAGCTATCCCATTGGAAAAAATTGCCGAACATCATGCTCTTCGGAGCAGCGGACCATAACGTGCGATGAATTTTTTAGCGCAATCGCGCTCAGTCCAACGAAAGGAGGTTCCAAAGCCAGCCCACAGAGTGATAGTACACTCTTAGAAATGAACTTCACCACATAGCACGCTCCTAGCCAACCATCATCCCGAATGACAACGTTCTCGCCCCTGGTTTGCTGAAAACGGGAGGAGGAGCCTATTTTGTGTCCATTATGCACGGCACTAAATAGGCTCCTCCTCCCGTTTTCAACAAATCAGGGGCGAGAACGTTGTCGTTCGGGATGATGGTTGGCTAGGAGAGTGCTATGTGGTGAAGTTCATTTTTAAGAGTGTACAAGAAGTAACAGTTCCTAAAATTGGGAGAGGGAAAGCATTATCCCAGCGAAAGTCAGACGCGAAAAGTCATGCCTGTGTTATCTCTTTCTGCGATTCCAGGGTGGGCTGGGTTTCTAACCTCCTTTCGTCGGACTGACAAAGATTGCGCTGAAAAATTCATCGTGCGCTATTCTGTAGGAGCTCCGTACAGCACGATGTTCGGCTATTTTCTCCGATGGGATAGCTCCTGAATATGCCTGTCAATGATCATTAATTTGAGTAAATTAGACACACTCTTCACATTCGTGGGGTAAACAATGACCTTTACTTGGCAAATTTCCGCCTTAAGCGCGCAAAAATTTACATAATTAAACTTACGTTACACGACATTCACATCAGGAGATGGCAAAAACCTAGTAAAGGCAAATGTCGTTGACCGCATGACTCTAGGTGGTGTAGTACTTTATTATAATTCAATTACACGTTTTCTGGGACACCCTGTATATACCGGGCGTTTCAGTTAAATCCCCAGGCTAAGTAATTCGCGTACCGGTGCACCAATCGAATAACTTTCTTTTTTACAAGTATCTGTCCAATACCGCCTACAAGATGCGCACCGCGTGAATGAGCGGGAGGCGCTCATTATTTAAATAAAAATTCACATGAGTTTCGTGAAAAAAGCTAACTTCTAAACCAGGGCGCCGTCGGCATTAAAATGGGTACTACCCCTTTTGGGACCTTCAGTGGACACCTTTTAGAGAAAAATCTGCCACCGAAGCGTGTCATTTGTTGCAGTAATTAATTGGTTTCGGTTTACCAATTTTCGTCGCGGCTGGTCGCGGCGAAGCGCAAAAGGACGTAATTCATTGGTGGGTAAGGGAGTAGAGCGTCCTTTTGCGCTTCAAGGTATTAAGGTATGTATTAAGGTATAATTGCGTCTGATAAAATGCGTTTATACATCTTCAGCATATTCTCCGTTATTTCTTATTAAAAACGAATTACAACTCAAAGTGTTCCAAAAAAGCGACTGCGTTGCCCACTTGCCATAAGGGCTACCATGTACCGACAACAGCAGGACGCCATATTTTTCAAATTAATTTAAGTAGCTCCTTCTCCCCACCATATTCTCCGTTATGTCTTATTAAAAACGAAATACTCACAAAATATTTCAAAAAGCGACTGCGTCGAGCAGTTTTCATAAAGGCTACCAGCTAATAACGACAAGAACTACAAGAAGAAGACAAAGAAGGAGGAGGAGGAGAAGAAGGCGACGACGAAGAAGAAGCACAAGAAGCACACGAACACGACGACGAGGAGAAGAAGAAAAAGAAGAAAAAGAAATACCATAGATAAAGAAGAAGAATGCGACCCCACTCTTCTTCGACAATCCCGTTTTGAATTTTGTGTCATTCTCCTCCTTGTTTTTGGTGATTCAGTCGTTCGCCATGTTGACGCATGGAAGCCTTGAAATAGGAAATACGAGTATGGAGGTATAATTGTGTCTGGTAAAATGCGTTTATACATCTCCAGCACATTCTGTGTTATTTCTTATTAAAAACGAATTACAACTCAAAGTATTCCAAAAAGCGCCTGCGTCGCCCACTTGCCATAAGGGCTACCAAGTACCGACAACAACAGGAATCCATATTTTTCAAATTAATTAAGGTGAGTCCTTCTCTCCACCATATTCTCCGTTATGTCTTATTAAAAAAGGAACTACTACCCAAAATATTCCAAAAAGCGACTGCGTCGACCAGTTGTCATAAAAGCCACCGGGTAACAACGAAAACAAGAAGAAGAAGAAGAAGCAGGAGGAGGAGGAGAAGAAGAAGGCGACGACGAAGGAGAAGCACAAGAAGCACACGAAGACGACGACGAAGAAAAGAAGAAGATAAAGAAGTAAAAGAAATTGGAAAGAAAAAGAGAAAAAGAATGAGAACGCGACCCCACGCTTCTTCGACAATCCCGTTTTACAACAACTTTATTTTCGACCTTGGAGAGTGGGGAGTTTCATTGCCACAGGCGATACTCTACCCCATTGCTGGATGGAATGGGGGGAATAAAATAACGAGCCCCTTCACATAAGTTGACACGTTGACACAATGACACAATGACCGTTTTACATTTTGTGTCATTCTCATTGTTTTTGGTGATGCGGCAGTTCGCCTTTCGACGCACGGAAGCCTTCAAATAGGAAATACCAGTATGGAGGCATTGCGTCGGGCAAAATGCGTATATACATCTTCAGCATATTCTCCGTTATTTCTTATTAACAACGAATTACAACTCAAAGTATTCCAAAAAGCGCCTGCGTCGCCCACTTGCCATAAGGGCTACCAAGTACCGACAACAACAGGACGCCATATTTTTCAAATTAATTTAGGTGAGTCCTTCTCCCCATCATATTCTCCGTTATGTCTTATTAAAAAAGGAACTACTACCCAAAATATTCCAAAAGACGACTACGTCGCCCAGTTGTCATAAAGGGTACCGGGTAACAACTACAACAAGAAGAAGAAGACGAAGAAGGAGGAGGAGGAGAAGAAGAGACGACGAAGCAGAAGAAGAAGAACAAGAAGCACACGAAGACGACGACGAAGAGAAGAAGAAGAAAAAGAACCCTACTGGAAATTTGTGATATCGAATCCGCATGTATCATACCTGCCATACTGAATTCTAGGGCAGATATCCATACCAGTGGTACCAGCAAGTTGGTCTGCCTGATACAGATACCTGCCATACTGGTACTGTAGCGATACATGGCTGATAAAGATGTAATATCATACCAGACCAGCAGATATACGACCATTCATACTGATATCCCTGCATATCCATCATACTCTGGCAGGTACGCGCACACTGATACGAATGTATGTACACTGAGAAGTATTAAAGGGTCTCTGACGAGAACCTGGTCAATGTCTTAGCTGAGCTTGTCTGAGCTAAGCTAACACGCCTCTCCAGTGACTTCCAAGGGTGCGGATGTACCCTAGGAATAGGTTTATGGGCAGGAGAACATTAGTCTCTGTTATTATACAGGCATAGCTCTCTGTCCAGTATGATCACCGCAGAGCACATTTACAGGAGCTCACAGGCACAAAATTTGCATAATAAATATGTAATAGCCTCAAACAGCTGTTATATATAATAACTGGGACATGGAACTGCAATAGCAGATGGTCTGGCAGTACAACACAGGTAATCTTGCCATCACTATATTTTTCCCAAAATGCTGAAAATAAATCGATAGAATTACTGCAGTGAACTGCGCAATTTTTCACCTCAGATATATTTTTAGCACTCTGTCTTTCACCTTTCAATATATACATGCATCGAACCTGCAGCAGCTTGTGAGTGTAAGTAGAGTCACACATCTCATGTGCAACAGGCAGGTCTAAGTTGTACCGAGATATGTCAAGTCCTTACGCGTGCTCACCACCTGTAGATTCCTTTAAAGGAAACCAAAAACTTTTTGTTAGTAGCAACTTCACGTTATATACCACACTTATAAAAGAAATTGGTCGCGTACGTGACGGACAACTGTCATGACCATTGCCAGATGTCTTCCTCTCCTGTTCCTTCCACTTCCATGAAGTGATCACCCTAGCATTGTTAGAAAAAGCCATATAAATTTATGAGGATCCCATTTCATAGAAAATAAATTAAATGAGGCTACCAGGCACGAAAGGCAGGCCTGATGAGGTGCCTAGCACAAGTACAGTGTGCGATCACTGAAATATTACCACTACAAGCATACAGGCAATCACAACCACATAAATAAAATACACAATTGCACCGAGCTGTGCACATTTTCATACACGCACACGAAAATTCATAACAGAGTGGCCTGTCTCTAATAAGACTTCAACAAATTTGTGTAGCTCTGTTTTGAAACTGGATACAGGAAGGCCATTTCGAATCAGCTGAAAAAATTTGTTCGGAAAAGGAACGGTTTCTGCTGATTTCCGTAGTTGGTCTGTAGCAGTGGAACCTTGTAAGGTGTTACAGTGATGGATTTCATACCGTAATGGCAAGTGGTTGGGATGGCGCTAAAAGATCCTGAATTTGCAATGCAATTTTGCGTAAATGTCTGATTTCCAAGTGAACACTTTGTCTACTGTATTTGGCATGTCTTGAAGGAGCGGAGCTTGAAGATCTGAGGGGCTGGATGGATGGATTGTAGTGGCACCCCTGGTGGGCCTCTTTGCAACGAGGGTCCAGCACATTGCACCTGTAGACATGGTTGTCGTACACCAGGCTTTCTTTCTTTTTTTGTGCACTGCAATTTTATCGTAGTTGCCCTCTGTGGTGTTTCCCCAGATTAGACAACAATACTACAGCTTGGAGTAAACTAAGGATTTCAACTGTGTTGGTTTAGAATCCAGAGCCCTTCTTTACTATATGCAGCATGCTGCATATTATAAGGAAAACAAATAGAAGAAAACTTGTACCTAATCCCTGCCTTGTACTTCCAACATTTGGTTGCACATCTTGTCCAAGGGAGTCATGAACTATTTGGTGCACACTGCTGTGACAATTAAAATGTTACACCTAGATTCGGAATACACAGCTTCATTTTACGTACTGTGGATGTTGCTTACTGCATTGGCATGGCTGCATTCTGAACAACACTCGGAATTGTACAGTATATCTTTTGATTTAGTGCGTAAACTTCAATTTTCGTTAATCCTTATTTTTCTTTGTTGCGTAAATGGTCTCCTAACATTTGCATGCCACAACGTAATTCTCACAAGGAGAGTATAATCACTGTATAAATTATACAGAAGACACAAACCTCGTCACGTCCAGATGCAACAGTCTTTGGAAGATAGATTCAAGGAAAGCACTGCGGACTGCTGTAGGTGGAGGTTCTTTGTACTCAGCCTGAGGGGTCCATCTCATAGTCTACATTCTTCAAACAAGATTGGCAAAATATGCTGCCAACCATACCTGCCGCTGCGGTTGAACGCGCAGTATCGTACGGAACTGAACGCCCGCCGAGAAATCTTGCTTTGACGACACAACCGAACCAAATGAAGTCTGTGTACCTCGATAAATTGGTCGTTGTTCCAAAAGATATAAATAAAGACAAGTTGGAAATACACACACTACACTAACGGTGTGGAACAGCGCACTGGATCCCGAAAGTCGTCGTAGGTCGTAGCCTCGTACCGAGTTCCTCTTTCCACGGAAGTCGCTAATTGGATTATCGCAGTTATAAAAGAGGTCGCAGATTTCGAAGTACATATATACATACTTTTTATTTCCAGACATTGTGACAACAGTATATCGGCATAAAACTGTTGGTTCTTGCTGAAAGTTGTTGTTGTACTGCTCGATCACGTGACAGCATTCTGCGCGCTGATTGCATGGGCGATTGACGTCATTCCAGTGGGATGACCAGATGAGTTTTCTATATATGCGTACGTAAATGGGTGTCTTTTTCTCAGTTTATTGGCGTGCGCTACGGTTTCTTGCAGTTACAGCTAGTGGGGAACAAATGCCGTGTAATTTTGCGCGGTTCATTTCTTCTTTCGCTGCTTTTACTCAGAATGTAGGTGAGGGGGAAAAGTCAGCATCCAGGTAGAGCAGGAGAAAGCCGCTGGGCAGAGGAGAGTTCATGAGAATGGAATTTGTTTGTTTTTTGTTATATGTATATGTATATGTATGTATGTATGTTGTTTTGTATGTATGTAGTTATAAGTATTTGCGCAGAAATGCTGGTATGTGAGCGTGGAGGAGAAATTACAATATAGCACCTCTCCTTGTGCATTCCTGAGCTGATGACTGTGTGTGCGTGCTTTGAGGCTTGTTTAGCAGTGTTGCAATTTTATCCGCCGCTATTATGTTGTTGTTATCTTGGGTTAGCCGCGTAGCGATGTGTCGTGACTCTGCGATTATTCCTGACGTCTTAAGCCTTTCCCCTGCTCGCTTAAAGGAATTTGTGTGCCCTTGTCCTGTGCTTTCTTTGCGAGAATGCGGCTGTGTATGTAGCTTTGGGACAATGCGGCTGTGCATGTAGCATTATGCAAGAATTATCTGATACCAGAAATGGGTGTCTTTTTCTTAGTTTATTAGCATATGCTTCAGTTTTTTGAAGTCACGCACAAGTGCGCGCAATTTTTGCTGCTCTTTCCTCAAATCACTGCTTTTGCGCAGAAGAAAGTCGCATGGTACAGCCGAGAAGTGGGTTTCTCTGCTTGCTTGTGAGATGTTGTTAGGACCTCGGTATGTTGAAGAAGTACGCTGTTATAGGGGGGTATTTGTGCGGAAACGCTTGCATCTGAGCGCAGGATAGGAATTCCTGAAGCACGGCACCCTCAGTGTAAATTAATTATTTTGGATGTGAGTCTGCTTCACTGCATAACAAGGCTGAAATTGGAAGAGAGAAAAAATTGGAACGCTTCATTAATGGTGATCCAAGTAATAGGACAATTATAGTTTCCATAGAAAGTAGAATTTTAATAGGCTCCTAAAATTATAGTTTTGTAGTAGCTTTTCTAAACTGCAATGCAATAATCATTAATATAGTATAGGAATGCCATCGTGTTCCCGTAAAGGCGTTCTGTCTAGTCCTCCGTCGAGCGCGAATAGAACTTTGCCCCCCGGCGTTCGCGCCTTTTTGATCGCAGGTGTAGCCTCAGACAACGAATGTATGAGCATAGAAAGGGTCATGTATTACATAAGCCTGGTGATGATGTTGAGTGGTCTCACTTATTATTTTAAAAGAGCAGTGGTAGTTTACTGGTGATGTGATTCTAATGACCATGATAAGCCTTTGGGGGTGAAAATCGTTAACATGCACGGTGCTTTTTGTTGAATTTAATGTAAGAATGAATATAATTAAGAATCGGACAAAGGAAATACTCTTGCGATTCAATAATTAATAGGAGTTTTTGCCGCTGTCTTCTTCAGACAGGATGTGATGACGTCACGCAGTATGTAGCAATGCGTTGACCGTTACTGGAAAAAAAGTGTAGCAATAGAAAAATGGTGTGTATTGCCCTGTACGGATTTATGATGAGCACTGTTTTTGAATAAGAGGAGTGCGTGTGCTTAGAAATACTTTGATGCTGGTTTTCTTCTTTGTTCAAGTGTTTCTTTTCGCTTTTTCCCCCCTTGTTGTCTGACAAACATGCGCTGACATGCCTGGGCTTGTTCTGACATGCTTTCCTTCTAAACGTAGTTTTTTTCTTTTTGAAAAGAAACATTCTTGACGATGTCGATAGTGCTGCAATGAATGGGAATAGTGCTAGAACAATTCATAATAATTTTGCGATTCATTTAGTTCAGAGAGTAACCGCGTGTGTGCGGACAGGTGTGTGACTTTATTCTGGAGGAACAAAGCGTCATTATTCAGTTAGCAGCCTGGCTCTCGGATGTCTTGCTGAACCATTATTTTTTTCCTGTACAGTAAGGCTTTGGGATTGAAATGCTTAATTCCTACAATCTCCTCTCATGTATGGTGTATGGTGTCATGTATGGTTCCCTAAGCATTATAGCAGAATAAAGGAAATAACCTTAGGATAGTGATTCAATAAATAACAGGTCCCCTGTCTAGAGCGTAGGCGTCCTTGAGCGACGCACCTGCATGATGACGTCATACCGAAAGACTATTGTTTCAGGATGACCTTGTCTAGAGGAGCATTAGTTGAAAAAAGAGTGTAGCCCTGAGACAATGGGATGACGTCACGACCAATGAGAACGGCCTGCAGGGGGCTCAAGGATTCACTTCTCTCTTGGACACTGACGGGTGTGGACACGCTAATTCTGCTCCTGGCAATTGCGTTGGCCGTCAGTGGAAGAGCGTAGCTTCGGTGGGGTTCTGTCTGCCTCTGATGGGGTGCGGATGTGTGGTTCATCACTGGTGAATGGTGTTCGACGATGTAGGTGGATTTTGTGACTAACGAATTTACAATGAGGGAATGCTGTGAACGTGAAAAATGATGGTGAGTGTCTTTTTCACTCTGTTCAAGTGTCTCTCTGTTTGTTTTCCTCTGTTGCCCAGCAGTAGTACGATTTGTCCTGACGTGTCCTGACATGCCCCGACATGCATGCTTTCCTTTGTTGACGCTTTGTATTTTTTCTTTTTTTGACAAGGAACATTCTTGTCTTGACGATGGCAATAGTGAATGGGAATAGTGCTATTCTTAATAATTTCACGATTAAATTAGTTCAGAAATCAACCGCAAGAGGGACAGATGCAGGACTTTATAGAGGAGAAAAAGCATTATGACTCAGTTCCGTGCCTGGCTGTCGAATGGAGTAGATGCATTGTTCTGCGCTCCTTGTTACCTGTACTCTGTGTTGATTGTTGAGTGCCTAGTCGTCTTATTAGCCGATGATGGAGTTACGTGTTAGGATATTTTGTACTTTTGCAAGTCTCATTTAGTAAGACTTTGGAATTCCTACGATCAGCCTTCATACATGGTGCTCTTCTGCAATAGCTTCCTATGCAATCGTTATAGAAGAATAAAGGAAATAATCTTGGGATAGTGATTCAATAAAATAGGGCCTCCTTTCTAGAGTGTCGTGTCCTTGAGCCACGCAGGCGCATGATGACGTCATATCGTGGCACTATTGTTTGAGGTGGACCTTGCCCAAAGGAGCATTAGTGGAAAAAAACAGTGTAGCCCTTAGACAATAGGATAACGTCACGACCAATGAGAACGGCCTGCAGGGGGCGCAAGGGTTCACTTCTCTCTAGGACACTGACGGGTGTGGACACGCGAATTCTGCTCCTGGCAATTGTGTTGGTTGTCAGTGGAAGAGCGTAGCTTTTGTGGCGTTCTGTGTGCCTCTGATGGGGTGCGGATGCGTGCTTCGTCACTGGTGAATGGTGTTCGACGATGCAGGTGAAGGAGGTACGGAAGGAGAACAGCCACTCGCGTCTGTCCGGTCAAAACACCTGTAAGTGATACGTCTAGAGGACGGTTATTTGACTCCTCACAAAATCCTGGCTTGCTAGCGAAGGCTATATCCGTGTATTCCTCTGACTCCAGCCATTTGTAATATCATGCTTTTGACTGAGTCTTGTTCTTGTATTCCTTTCGTCGTCTTTGCACACACATAGCTTTGTATTGTACTGTAGGATGGGACACACATAGCTTCGTCACTGAAATTTACATCGTGCGTCCGTTTTATCCATACAAATAAACACATGGCGTGGGATCACAACTTATTGCCTGAACTTGTACTGCAGATCTTCCAGTATCTTCAGATGCAATAACGCTAAAGAGATCCTCAAAGAAGAAAGTATATGAGTTTTTACCTATGCTACCGCCGTAGGCTTGCGGGACGACAGCTGTGAAATGGTCGGTGAGTAAATACTAAACCTTTTGGACGACGTAGAACTTCTGTTCTCACTGTGAGACTCGTCATGCCCGGAGCAATATCGGCTCTGGGCACTGGCGATGAAACACCTCAATCACTATCTCGAAATAGGTTGCCGTTTGGTCGGTGCGTTTGACGGTGATATCCAGCGGCGTTTCACCGTCACGAAAGTGGCAACTGTAAATCATTGATGATTTTGCAGGTCCTCATTCAGATTCATTGAAACTAGAACAAAAGAAATAGAATATATTCGCTCATGTTGTGCACGGCTCATGCAATGGCCAAACGCGCGTCACATACGCTATTCTCTCCGAGTCCTCCGTGGTATTGGAAGCGTAGAAATCACGAGAAATTAAGCATCTGGTCCCTAATGAAGAGTTCTTTTAGGTGCTGGCGCAGTTAGCGATGCTGTGGCAAAAAAAGATGCCCGCACTACACATGTAAACAAAGCTGGCTACCCGGCGGCTATCACGCAAAGTACTTTCTCCGGAGGCCGCATCGCGGCGCCACCAGTTTGTCGCACAGTCCCTATAGTACATCATCGTGACGGTTGATGTGCCGTTTGGGCAAGGTACTGCTATACAGGGTGTCCCACCGAAAAAGGGCCAGGGGCTAAAAAAAAGACTGAGTGCTGGACAGAAATGGAACCAATTGTACGTGTTTAGCAGTTGTGTGGTCTATCTAAAAATATTTTTTTCATCGCCCCTTGTTAATTAATTAGCGGTAATTAATTTTCTAACTTTTCAATTATAAAAGCTACGAAGTTGTCTCAATGAGAACATCTGATATCTTCGGTCGCCTGATACCAAAGCCGTTTTCAGAACAAAAATCCGTTCGATAGATCGTTCACAAAAAATTCGTGAAGGAACACCATTTTTTTCTTTATTTTGTTCATTGCGCATCCTCGAAGACGCGTATTTCCTTCATTCCCAATGTGAGAGAGTGAAAGAGCACAGTGCCGCCTCATGCGTCGAAGATGAGTTTTAACTTGCGGAAACAAAACAAAAAGAAATGTATGGAGTGGCTCTATCGCAACTGCCCTTATCTTGGGTTGCTATTTCTGTTTTCTTTTAATCTTTTTCCACGACGCAAGAGGCGATAGTGTGCTCTTTCACTCTCTCACATTGCGAATAAAGGAAATACGCACCTCTAGAGATGCGCAACGAACAAAATAAAGAAAAAAATGGTGTTCCTTCACAAATTTTTTTTGAACGATCTATCGAACGGATTTTTGTTCTGAAAACGGCTTTGGTATCAGGCGACCGAAGAGATCAGATGTTCTCATTGAGACAACTTCGTTGTTTTTATAATTGAAAAGTTAGAAAATTAATTACCGCTAATTAATAAACAAGGGGCGATGAAAAAATATTTTTGGATAGACCACACAACTGCTAAACACGTACAATTGGTTCCATTTGTGTCCAGCACTCCGTCTTTTTTTTTAGCCCCTGGCCCTTTTTCGGTGGGACACCCTGTATATCAGTAAGTATAGGAAACTGTACTCGTGATGTGCCTCTTCATTACGGCAGCAATTCACTAACTATAATGACAGGGCCCTGTGCAGTAATGAAACGATGATTCCGCTTTAAAACAGGGATAAATGCTGACCATGATGCTAGCTGATTTTCTGTTGTTTTCCTTATGATCAATGTCCTTAATGATCAATGCGAGATCCAGAGATTTTGTTTCATTGTTAATTGTTCAATTCTCATGTTTTGTGTGTCCAGAGAAGATAGCTTTTCAATAATAACCCTTTATTTTGGAAATTACTGAAAAGACTACGAAGAACTTGTGCATGACTTTGGTGGCGGAACATTTGACCGCTATGTATCACACACAACAAATTAAATCACTTGATGGATAAAGAAATGTAATATGCTCGTAGGAAGCATTTACAACTTAAATGTTCCCACTTCTTGCTATATTCATCTGCGGCCCTCATTGCCTCACGCATTTATGTATGTAGCCCTCTTGATTTTTTTATGCCTGCTGGCTCCCTTCGTTCTCAATGATACCAACCAGGTGCCTAAAATCACAACGAATTAATAAAATTTCCTGATGAGTATTCAAAATAATTGCATGAACTATTCTTAGTTTCACATGGTGTAATGATCAGGACAAACACCCCATTTCTCTACCAGCTATTCCAAATAAGTTTATAAAGAACACTACACGTCCGCCACTGCAAGTAGCACAACACATTTCTGAGCACATAGATACGATTTTTTTTTCACCCGTGAAACATGCTTATGAGCATAGTTCAGCATGGCAGAGACACTGCCATATGTGAAGCATATGAATGTCTCTGAAAGGTTAGCAGTTGATATGGCCTCTGCTATACGTGTGTGTTACATCGCCTGCTGTTTTTACTACAGTGTGTATCGCACCAGCTGAGTAAATATGTAGTATAATATAAGGAAGGTTCTTGCAAGACAGGCCCGCAGCTAATCTAAGATAGAGCACCATCTAAACTTCCAAACCAGTTTTTTGTTACTCTACTACATCACGGAAGTTTCTAAATGTCATATTTTAGCAGTATGTGCTATGTTTTCCTACAACATTTCAATGCATGCTACAACATTTTTGCACACAATATCTGCTGTACTCTATCCAGGTAAGCCATGCTATGCAGGGCCATGGCGCAGCCACGTTTGCCACTTCCTGTCGTTGCTTCCAATGCATCAAGTACTGTCTTGCTGAGGCTCTCCCAAGGGTAATAAATTCGTGAGAGCAGAGGCATTTGTGGGATTGGTGAAGGTACACTCACACATGTTGACTGATCTAAACAGTAAAACAAAACAAAAAATGGCACTTAAAGCCCCAAGCAAGAGGGTAAAGTGGCATCCGGAGATGTATGCACTATACCTTGATTCCATAGTCCATTTTTGACAATGAAAATGTCATCGAGGCATTTCTCAGCACCAGCAACCATACAGCGAAGTGATAACTCATCCATTAAATACACCTAGAAACAAATAACTGGTGTTACAAAGATTTTTAGAACAACAATGCAATTGAAGCTCAAACGTTATAACAAAAGTGTCATACCTGTATGTCTCCTTCCTGACAAATTCCATGACCCACAGAAACTCTGTTTAGCTCCTCAAGACATGTTACTGGCACCAAGTTTTTCGTTTTGTGATCTCTACTCCTGATCTTCAGAAACGTCTAGTAAAAAAAGAAAGAAAGAGAAAAAGCAGCTGCATTGAGCAAGCTCTGAAAGCCACACACATCAATATAGCAATCACTGTAGCACGCATAGGGAAATATATGTACCTCTCATATGGAACTTTCTGTGTCAGAAAACTAGAAGTTAGTAAGCAAAATCAGAAGTATCGTATATCGTATATCGCCTCATCCGTTCTTCATTGCATTACAGCTGCTGATAGCTCCAGTGCTCGGCAACCCTCATGTGCCTCGATCCAACAGCGTGTGGTTACCAGTCCACCTTATCGTCCCCGACGAGGGCACTATCTCCGCAGGACATAGTATGTCCTCGGCACGTGGACTAAGCATCTACTTCATCGGCATTCCCCTTCAAGCTCCGTGCTTCCGGTTTCTGATTACGTCATCACATAATCCTTTAAAACCGTGTCTTCACGACTTCGACTTCAGTGGGAACGGCAGCAGCGGTTCCGGCAGTATGCCTCATCCGTTCTTCATTGCATTACAGGTTAGTAATGCTGATGATAACTCCTAGAGTTGTGATGATCCCTGTCTGATACTGCTGCTGCCTTCCCCATGGCTTGTTTGTATTTGTATGTCATGTCAAGAATTTGCCCACAAGTTGCTAGCGATTCTATTATCTGGTGATGTGGAAACAAATCCTGGCCCGATGACAAAGGCTCAGCAAGAACAGCTAGCCACTGCGTTGGAAATACTGTCTAGACTAGATACCAATGTAACCACATTAATGTCCATTGTGAAATCACTCCAACAAAGACAGCAATCCACCGATGAAGCCCTATCTGCCCTATCCTCTAAGCTGAACTCGGTTGAGAAAGATTCGTCAGAGGTTAAGAGCACTCAATCAGACATTCTGAACAGCATTCCAACGGACATTTCTGAGATTCCGCTATCCAACAGTGCCACCTCAACACGCGTGAGGGGTCTTGAGTCCCGGTTGAATGACCTTGAGGATCGTTCTCGAAGATCTAACCTTATTTTTTTGGGCTATCTGACATAGCTGGAGGAACATGGTCTCAGTTCGAATTGAAGGTCATCGATCTGTGTAACAGTAAACTTGGTATTCAGTGTTCACCGTCGGATTTTGAACGTGTACATCGCATAGGTTCTTATCATGCCAATAAGTTGCGCCCCATTGTTACAAAGTTTTGTTCTTTTAAACTCAAAGACAAGGTACTCGTATCCAGTCATGCTCTTAAGGGAACGAACCTAAGAATTTCCAATGATTTTTCTGCCGCTACTCGACTCGCCCGGCAGAAACTGGTCCAGTTTGGCAAAAGCCAGGCTGTTCCATTCAAACTGAGGTACGAGAAGCTAGTCATCGGATCCAAGAGCTACTCTTATAACCAGGAAGAATCTTGTGCTAAAGAAACTCCATCGTAGCTAAATAATATTCATGTTGTTCCACCCGTTGTCATCACTGAAACAGTGCCATCGCTCTCTGTGCTCTATACGAATATTAGAAGCGTCATGCCCAAACTTGATGCCCTGTGTAGCCTATTGTATGACTGCTCCTCGGATATTGTTAGTTTAACTGAGACGTGGTTATCATCTGATGTCTGTAATGATGAGCTTAACCCATATTTCGCCGATTATCATATATTCAGATGTGATAGAGAAGGAAGGAGAGGAGGTGGTGTACTAATTGCAGTAAAAAAAAACACTGTCGCCCACCCATATTGAAGTTAGCGTTGAAATTGAATCTGTATGGGTGTCCTTGTCACACGTGTATCCTAATCTTCTTATTGGCGTGTGCTAAAGACCACCTGGTACCCCTGACTCATTTGTACAGTCCCTACACGATTCCTTATCGTATATTGTCAGCAAGTTTTCATGTCATCACTTAATTCTGCTCGGTGATTTCAATTACCCTCATGTAGATTGGACCAGTGTGAGAGCTCGCCCATCTGCTAATGGTGCCGCATTGGTTGACCTGTCCCTAGCGTTCAACTTAGAGCAACTTGTGTCTGTTGCTACGCGAATTACATCTTCTCCGGAAGCTGTACTTGATTTAGTTTTTGCTTCGCATCCTGATGACGTGTCATCGCTTTCTGTTTTTGATGGGTTGAGTGACCACAAGGTCATACATTTCTTGTTAAAATCGAGCACTCCTACCCGTCATAGGAGCACTTCAACGAAAGTAATCAGAGATTATAAACGCGCAAACTTTGACGCGATTAACGATGGTCTACGTATGTTCCATGATGATTTTGTTTTGGGCTTCTATGAGAGGTCTGTTAACGATAACTGGCGCCTTTCCGTGACACCCTCAACCGCCTTACAAAATTACATGTTCCTACACTACGTATAAGACGCCATCCAAAATCGGCCTGGTTTAATAACGAAGTCAGGGCACTGCGTAATAAGAAAAAGCGACTATTTAGGAAGGCTAAGAGCTCTAACTGTTCTAATTCTTGGAGGGAGTACAATCTGTGCGCTAGTTCTTATATATCTGCGCTGAGGAAAGCTAAGAACAAATATTTCAGTCGTGACTTACCCTTTCTGCTAATTAATAACCCAAGAAGGTTCTGGCAGGAGATATCCCCCCGAAAAGATAACATAATCCGTATAGCTGACTCCAGTGGGAACCCGGTATCTTCTAACATGGCCGCTTCCTTATTCGCAACACAATTTGCATCGGTTTTTGCTACTAGTCACGAAGACCGTTGCGAGTATACTCCCCTTCATTTTTGTGCAGACCTAGGCAGCATCAGTGCCCCGGGCATTTGTAAATTAATTGAATCTTTGAAGTCATCCACGAGTTCAGGGCCTGATGACGTCAATACTAAAGTTCTACGCATGAGAAAGGAAATTTCGAGTGTCTTCCTTTCCAACATATTCTCCCAATCCATACAGGAGTCTGTGCTGCCGAATGATTGGAAAGTAGGGAACATTGTTCCAGTCTTTAAGTCAGGCGACAGCTTAGTTGCCAGTAACTACCGGCCGATCTCGCCGACCAGTGTCTGTTGTAAATTATTGGAGCACCTTATTTACTCTCACGTTGCGCAGTTTTCAGAGGAGAGCAACTTTTTTTACCCGCTATAACATGGCTTCCGCAGACAACGGTCTTGCGAGACACAGCTTGCATGCTTTCTTCACGACCTCTTCATGAATGCGGATACCCGCTCACAAACTGACGCTATTTTTTCGCCATTTTTCGCAAGGCGTTCGACAACGTACCTCACCATTACCTTCTCGAAAAGCTCCGCGCGACACATATTGACCCTAAGTCTTACAACTGGATCCGAAGGTTTCTCACTAACCGTTCCTCATTTGTAATGTGCAACGACTGTCCTTCCTCCTTTGCTGCGACGTCTGGTATCCCTCAGGGCTCGGTACGTTGTCCCCTTCTTTTCCTAATCTTCATCAATGATCTCCCTAAGAACATGTCCTCCACTATACGTCCTTTCGCCGATGACTATGTAATCTATAGGAAAATCTCATCACCTGCTGACCAGATTGCATTACAATATGACATCTCTCTAATTCACTCCTGGTGCATGACTTGGGACATGCCTGTTAATCTTGATAAATTTAACGTCATTTTTTTTCTTCGTCACAGTCCTAACCAAATGTTTTAATTTCCTTATTCGCTTGACAGCTACGTTCTTGTCAGGGTCGACTTTTACAAATATCTCGGTATTCATCTTTCCCAGGATTTAACTTGGAACAAACACATCGAATCAATAATTAAGAATGCTAATCGCTCCCTGGGGTACATTAGACGTCACCTTAAGTCGGCCCCACAGGGTATCCGAAAATTAGCATACGTTTCACTAGTTAGATCCAAATTGGAGTATGGTTCAGCTATCTGGGATCCCCCCCCCCCAGCGATACTTGTGCTCTGCTTTAGAGGCTGTCCAGAATAGAGCAGCTCGTTTCATTGTCAGCGACTACTCGCGAAGTTCTTCGCAGGGAAGGATAACGGACGTATTTTCGTTACCGTTTCCATTTTCGTTACTGCTAAACAACAACAACTTTATTTTCGACCTTGGAGGGTGGGGAGTTTCATCGCCACAGGCGATACTCTACCCCATTGCTGGATGGAATGGGGGGAATAAAATAACGAGCCCCTTCACAATAACGATCGAAGTCCTATGGTGTCCAGAAATGTCAGATACCAGCTTTGTTTCTGATACCAGCATTTAATTTCGTTTCCGTTACGTTTCCGTTACTGTTTCCCGTAATGGAACGGCTGTTACAGAGCTGCGCGAGGACAGCCAGTCCGGCTCTGTCAGCACCCTGTTTTGCCGAAGTGCTGATCCGCTGTCCCGCGTACACACTACACAAGTAATTTTACGTTGTTAGGATGCGCACATCTTGCAAGATTTTCAAAGAAGTGTAGGAACATGTCTTCAGCCATACTGCTGTCTTCAGTCACTCTGAGTCCAGCAACCCAAGATGGGCGTAACTTTCATCCAATGTCACATTCATAGGCGGACGCTCTCAGATGTAAACAATGCTGCCATAACCATGGTGAAATGAAGAAAGTAAAAAATAAAAATAAAAAGCATATGCTGTCATCGCTGTGCTATAGTGGAGTAGAGTGTGTGGAGTCTATGTTGTGTAGGTCTCGTGTCTTGATGTCATGTAGGTAGGTAATGTCACGCGTAGGTAAGCGGGTGATGCACCCTCGGTATCCAATAATGCGCTGTTTCCATGCTGTCGTGTAGAATTTAGAGAATTACAGGGAATGGAATCATCAAAATACAAAAATAAAATGAAAAGTCACTCAAATGTCATCGCACAACAGTAATAGCCATTACCGGAATTCAATACCGGACGATAATTTTCGTTTCCGTTTCTGTTTCCGGTAATGGAGGACAAGGGCATGCGTTTCCGTTTCCGTTATCTTTACCATCTCAAATTTCGGTAATATA
The DNA here is from genome assembly GCF_037126465.1 of Ornithodoros turicata. NCBI lineage: Eukaryota > Metazoa > Arthropoda > Arachnida > Ixodida > Argasidae > Ornithodoros > Ornithodoros turicata. The sequence goes on from NW_026999412.1 coordinate 475,172, forward strand.
CCGTTTCTGTTTCAGTTACCATTACCGATACCCTTCCCTGGTTCTTCGGTAACGGCAATTAAACAGCTACTTGAGCTCCCTAGCCTGGACAGTCGCCGAACCGTCGCCAGGTTATCACTTTTTCACAGATTCGTCAACAGTATCCCACCTAACATTTCTCCGCTTACCCGCTCTACAGTTATATTCCCACGTTTCGACCATCGATGCAAAGTAAATCGTTTTCAATGTCGAACAGACACCTTTGCGATTTTTTTTTGTCGAACCGCAATTAACTGGAACGACCTTCCCTCTGACCTAGCTGAGCTCGTTGACTACGATAATTTCCGTGGCCAACTTTCCGTTTGATGTCTGTATTCTTTTTATAATGTACTATTATGTTTTTCTATTGTATGCTCTACTTTTCGTGCCAGCCAGGCAATATGACTGGTTCAGTGTTTTGTACTTTTTTTTCATCGTCTTTGTGTTGCTGACATGCTTGTATCATCCTACTCCCCCATGTAGCGCTCTGATGAGCCTTTGGGGTACTTTAAATAAATAAATAATTCCGCACTAAATGTTTGATCTCGGCCGGATTTGGGGGAAAACGTGCTGGATATGTAAGGAATCTGGGGTGCCATGTACGAACGAAAAGGCTGTCGCCAGTACAGAGTGCGAGGCGCTGCTCGAGTGTCAAAGAATTTATCATGGATAATTTTCAGAATATTCTGTTTTGTATAGAAATACGATTCATTTAAGAAAACTCCAAAAGATGCATTACATCTTGCCTGGCCCTCCTCAGGTAACCTTCTGAGATGTGACAGAAACTATGTAGCTTGCATACATTGTTTTCTCGTGGACGCCGCCATATTGAAAGCACAGCGGGGTCTAGCTGGGGTAGCACGTTCAAAACAGTTTACCGCACAAGCCAGAGAGAAGGACAGCACGCGGACCGTGTGCTTCTTTCCCGGTATCGCTTTCCTCCTCTCTGGCTTGTGCTGGTTGCAAAAGCGTAGGCTGTGAGACTGGCTAGAAAGCGGTGTGTAGGCGATGTGTAGGACGACCACCGCACCGCCACCCGGCAGACAACGACAAACGTCTTAGGAGAGCCGCCGGAATAACCGCTTTGGCTGTAGCTTTGACAAGTGCTTGCAGCTGCAAAGTATATCCTGCTTTATCCCGTAATATGTATGTCTTGAGACGTAATCGCCATATTAGATCAATTGTTGCGTGTGTTGGGAGCTCTAAAGAACGATAACCTGTTCGGTTAGTGGCGAGAGCTCAACTGATGCTTTAATGATCGTGCTCGTGAGATGGCGCCTCGCACCAGTAGCGATGTGGATGAAGGTGCTGCACTGCTACATGTACCCTGCTGCTACATGGCCCTCCCCTTAGCGAAGCGGTCGACAGTCATGGGCAGGCGGTGGCAAGGGGGAGGACCCAGCGGACGTGGCGAGGTGAGCGGGTAGTTGCTGAGGTGGCGGGTCTGGGAGACGGTGAGCAGGGAAGCTCGACGGGGGAAACCACTCCTGAGGTGGGGGCAGAAACCGACGCGAAAGAGGAAGAGGAATCTCCGGGCTCATCGAAGAATGCCGGCTTCAAAGGGTCGATGGACACTGTGTCCTGACGGTTTCCGAGCTGAAGCGTGAAGTGCTTCTGAGAGCGCTTGATGACACGGAATGGTCCATCATAAGGATGTTGCAGAAGCTTGCGGGTGCCATCATGCCAGACAAATACATGGGTGGCGGACTCAAGAAGTGGGTGCTGGAAGGAGGGTCGTGTGCAAGGTCGCGAAGGTTGAGGGCGAAGTTGGGCCATGGTGTTGCGCAAGCGGTCGACGTAGGAGGTCAGGTCAGCGAGGGGAGGATTGGCTGGAGTCGGGAAAAAGTCACCGGGAATACAGAGCGTGGCGCCGTAAACCACGTCCGCCGGCGTGCAGCCCAAATCTTCTTTAACGGTCGCACGAAGCGACAGGAGCACGAGAGGCAGCACTTCGGTCCAGCACGAACTGCCATTGGCCTTGAGGGCGGTCTTGAGACGACGATGAAATCGCTCTACCATGCCGTTCGCCGCAGGATGGTAAGCGGTGGTTCGAGCGCGGTGAGAGCCGAGTATGGTGGTAAGGCGGGCGAAGAGGCCGGACTCGAACTGCCTACCGCGGTCGGTCGTTATGGTTACCGGGACGCCAAATCGGGCGACCCATGTCTGGACGAAGGCTGCAGCTGCAGATGAGGCTGTGATGACAGCAAGCGGGGCGACTTCAGGCCAGCGGGTGAATCTGTCTATGATGGTGAGCAGATAGCGAAAGCATTGCGAGGGTGGACGTGGCCCGACGATATCTATGTGAATATGAGCGAAGCGAGAGTCCGGTGCCGGGAACTTTGCAAGTGGAGATGACGTGTGCCGGGATATTTTGGAGCTCTGGCACGGCAGACAGGATTGGACCCAGCGCTTGACGTCGCGTTGCATGTTGGGCCAGACGTAGCGAGCTGATACCAGCTAATGTGTAGCCCGGACGCCGGGATGGGCCGCGCCGTGGAGTTGGTCGAAAATAGCACGGCGGATCGTTTGCGGGAGAAAAGGGCGGGGTGTGCCGGTAGACACGTCACACCAGACGGTTGACGAAGCTCCAGGCAGCGCGACGTTCCTGAGGTCAAGACGTGTTGGCGAGGAGCGGTAGGAGGCCAACTCGGGATCGTGAAGCTGCAGATCGGCGATGACGTCGAGTGACAAGGTAGAGGTGGTAGCGGCGGCGATGTCTACGCGACTAAGAGCGTCGGCAACGGAGTTTTGTAGGCCGGAGACATGGCGTATGTTGGTCGAGAACTCCGACACAAAGGCAAGGTGGCGTTGCTTTCGTGTGGTGTAGTTAACACCGGACGAACGGAAGGCATAGATGAAGGGTTTATGATCCGTGAAGATGGTAAAGACACGGCCTTCGACAAAGTGCCGGAAGTGTTTGACGCTGAGGTATATGGCGAGCAATTCGCGTCCATACGTACTGTAGCGTGTTTCCGCAGGGCGCAATTTGCGTGAAAAGAAACCGATGGGAGTCCAATCATCCGAGTCGTCATACATCTTCTGCTGGAGCACGGCGCCCATGGCAGTAGCCGAAGCGTCTAGCATCATGCAAGTTGGGACGTCTGGGCGAGGATGGGCCAGGAGGGCTTGCTTGAGCTGGTCGTAAGGTGTGGTTGGCGAGGGGTCGGCGAGGACGTCGTACACCTCATCGGCCGCAGTTGGGGTGAGGGTGGAGGTGACGTGGTAAAATTTCGTCAGTTGTGATGTTACGCCAGCGAGATGAAATTGCGCCTCTGCTTGGATAAACCACACGGCCGGGTTGCGGTCAAAAAATTGTGGTAACTTGACAGCCACTGCAGATAAAGATGGGTTAGATGGAGGCGGCGGGTGGGCTTGATGGTCGACGGACATGGCGGTTAAGGACGATGTTCGATCCTTACGTTCGACCTTCGGGTCACCAATGTTGGGAGCTCTAAAGAACGACAACCTGTTCGGTTAGTGGCGAGAGCCCGACTGATGCTTTAATGATCGTCCTCGTGAGATGGTGCCTCGCACCAGTAGCGATGTGGATGAAGGTGCTGCACTGCTACACGTGTATAAATGCACGAACACGTACAAGAACTCGCAGACGACAGCTTTCTATTCCTTCCTTAGGAAGGCGTGGGAGAAGCAGCGGTGGGAGAAATGAATTGCTGCTATAAAACGGCAATAGTGAGTATATACTGAGTGAGTATATACTAATAGTGAGTATTACTTCCTTGAGTACAAGGCCGTGTATGTCATATGACCAAAGATTATAGATCCGACTGTGTGAATCTACGCGATACCACCTGTACGTGCCATTTCGTGAGCCCATACAATACATATACTTTTTGATGCCCAGCCCTGGCGGCACCCCGTGGACGCCAACGGAAGATTCCAAAGTGTGTAGCAAACACTTTGTCGATGGTGTTAAGTCTGAGGAGGAGGGGTTTCTCTTACGTTCCAACAATTTTTCCTGACCTTTACCAACGGAAGAGGCAAACCAATGACTCTCGCTATGCAAAGTGCGTGTTTCCTTTTTGGTGTGTGATCTCAGTTGTCTCGCGACGTAAACACCCAATTATTATTACTTTTTGGTGTGTGTATGTTTCGCATGCGTACGCATCGGCTACATGAATATTATAATGTTTAAGTAAAGCAGTTTTAAGTTTATTATGGCATTAGTACAATAACACAAAGTCACATCACAGATGTTATGCATTAAGACAGTGTTCATGATCTTCCGAGGAGAGGCGTGCTGTTCTACGATACTGCTAAGCTCGGTTTTCTGCCTTGTCCTTACACGTTATGGCACGTGCAAGCATATGTCCTTGAGCCTGAGGAGGGAGCACAAGGGACTAGTACAAAAATAAAAGAACACACGCATACACACACTGTCGGGACAAAGCTCCCCTTGTGTTGAGGCCGGTCTACAGAGTGCACCTGGTGATGAATGCTTCACTCCATATTGCATCCCAGATTGCACAGCGCTCACTAGGCCAGCAATTACCTTTCTTTCTGCCTTCTTTTTCTCTTTGCATGTTGATTCCAGTGTTACAACCAACAGCTGCGCACTTTTGTGGGCTGGGCGCCAACACTTTTTAGGCTGCGACACAGGCCGGCTGTGGTGATGGGGATATATTTATTAGAACAAAAGGGAAAAAAGGAAGAAAGGTCACCAAACGCTATGTCGGCTTGCTATTCCGCAAAAAAACGGAAGAAAAAAAATAAAATAAATAAAAAGACGAGAATTAGGAAATACTACATACCTTAGAAACGAATAAAATCCTCAAAACGAAGCCCGAATGACGCCAGCAACATGTGAGCCACGGCGCCCATCCTAACACTTCGACATTTCGTAACAGACTGACTAATCAGTTGCCAACTGGTTTTTATACGCTTCCATTTACGTGCATTAGAATGCTGTACGGAATGCAGAAACAGTAGCGTAAAGAAAGAGGTGCAATACGGAGTTACCGCGGCACATATACTTTTGAGGATATGTTGACAGAAATTTAAAATAACGCGAACTATATCCAACGCGGACGAGCTATTGTGTGGTGCGGCATGGAAACGTGTTACAACGCGCCCTCTTCGGACTTGTCCAGCCTTGGGGACACCAGCCAACGGCCGCTCACTTGATTTGTTCCGAATAAATTTTAATTTCAGATTTTCGTTCGATTTTCACTCGCAATATTTTTCGATAAAATGTGTATTCTGGAATTTCATTTGTTCGAATTGGACGAGTTCCTGAATTAATTCATTTTCTACACGGACGTACGGCGTTCTTCCTAGTCATATCATTACTTATTTGACAATGATGGTGTGCCGTTGATCGCCAGTACACTCGTTCCTTCAACAACTGGCTTCTCACTCATTGTATTCGTGACCATGCAACCTGTTGGATTCCATTAAATCAATTGGAAAGCAGTTTCTCATTGATACAGGTTAGGCAAATTCCTCAAACTGGCTTCTACTGGTGCAATCTGTAATACGCAGTATGTTGGATCTCATTAAATCAACGGGAAATCAACGTTTCTCATTGACGCCCATTAAGTCAATTCATTCAACTGGTTCCTTACCCCGTTGATGTTGTCTTCGCCACACAACATTGCGGAGCCTGGTTTCGCGAAGGCTGCTTCCCTGCTTAACTTCCAATTCAGTCAATGGGAAATAGTCGGCTTGCACACGTTGAACGAATTGGCAGTCTCATTTCTCATTGGATCTCATTAAATGTTCGGGGAGAAGTCAATGAGATCATGTCTTCTATTTCTAGCAGGGACGTTGCAGGACGCCACTGCTGCACGGGGATTTGGCGTTCGGAGACTACGCTTGCACTTCACACCGGCGGATTGCACATCTACAAGCCAGTTGATCTCTGCCATCGCTATTCTAAGGTCTTTATGGGTTCCTTTTGTCGATATTAGGACATTTCGTTGTAACGTCAAGGAATATACGATAAACACACCACCTACTTGACACACTTTGAATTGAACAGCAAACCAACACGCGAACCAAAAGACGAACGCAAGGGTACGAGGACAACACAACACCGTTGCCAGACCGCCACCGCTATTCTGAAATTATAAGCCCATTTTGCACCCATTTTACACCGATACCACGACTAATGCTTCGTTTCTACACACCCAACTACGGTGACTTCTTCCGTTCGATGGCTTCATTTGGATGAGACATCCTGGGCGTAAACTAGCAAAACTACATTTATTACACTCATATGGGTGTGAAAAAATTTAGAGTGATAGGGCGATGGTATCTTCTAGGGCGCAAAGATGATCACGTTGGCGTGGACGAGCGTCCCAGAGCCATCACTTCCATTTTTGTGTTGAGTCTTTGCTTAGAAGTTCACGTGCACATAATAACAACAGAATGTCACCAATCCCGTGGGAAATTTAGGGAACATCCCGTTTTGTTTCGAATAGGAAGCCTCCTAAAGCATGCAGCTACATCCACTACAAGAACTGCCTATATGGCATCCCAAACCTGCCCTCTAAAGTCGACCTGCATGAACGTGCATATGTTGGAACATAACACATGACCGTACTCATATGAGAGGCCTCATTACGCGTTCTGCTATACTGCTGCTTATGACTTACCACAGTTGAGGGCGGGAGTGAAGCTGGAACGAACGCAGGACGTGGCGTTACAGCTTCCGGTATAGTTCCTTGGAAGACAGGTGGGCACTAGTTGAGCCGCAGACCTACCACTGCGGCGTCGCTCATGATCATAGTTGTTGCGCGACATAAAGACTCTATAGTATAGGACCTCTCGAAACAGGTATTGTTTCTCGCCAGAGTACCGACCACATGAACCACTAAGCGATACCCGAAGGCCACATCTGACGGAATCGTCGCAAATCTAGGCGGTTGGAGCCCCCTCCCCCTCCTACACACACATTCGCTGTTTTATAAAGCCTCTATAAGCCTATAAGTTATGACCGATATGATCTCCGAAATTCGTGTACCACGTCTTCTGAAGGGTCACAACCCAATCTGTGGTATCCCACTTCGCTGAACGCTGCTAAACGGATTATTTGTGAGGGACAGAGTGAACCCCTCTCGGACATTCCTACATTCGGGTGTTGTGGGCTCTCCATGGAGCTTGTATCACGCACACGCAACGAACCAAGAGCTGTCCTAGAGCTTTTGTGTGTGTGTTTTAGCTGCACAATTTTTTCTTTTTTCTTTCTTTTCTTCACGGAGGGCATGAAAGCAGCATGATGCGGTTTTCGCAGCGGAATTGTACGGCCAGACGAATATCCTTTCCAAGTGAATATCTAACTACTAGATGTCTAGTTACCTAAATTCATTAGTTACTTGTATTTTGTTAGTTGGTTGTATTTTTTAATTCCGTGTTAGCGCCGCTAAACAACTATGGCTATGAGCCGCGTACAGACGTGGACAGGTGGAGAGAGTGCAGCAGGAAGGAGTGGGGGACACGGGGGTTAGTATGCGTGCTGGGCCGACTTCAGGGGAACTGTGCCGACATTCGTCTGGAAAGTCTTCGGAAAACCTAGGGAAAACCTCAGACAGCACAGCCGGTGACAGGACTCGAACCCGTGTCACCTCCCAGTCTCGGCGTGGAAAACGATCATCCTATCCACTATGCCACGGGAACTGGTGGACACTGGTGGACTGGTGGACGAGTAACTGACATTCGCGGAATGTAGTGCGTCGAATGACAAAATAGCTAAAAATCGTTAATTAATTTTTTAATTATAAAAGCTACGAAGTTGTCCCAATGAGAACATCTGTCCTTTATTTTTTTTTTTCGGTCATCTGATATCGTAGCCGTTTTCAGGACAAAAATCCGTTCGGAAGATCGTCGGCAAAAAATTCGTGAAGGAACACCATCTTTTTTCTTTATTTTGTTCATTGCGCATTTTCGGAGACCCGTCTTTCCTTCACCCCGAATGTGAGAGGGTGAAAGAGCACACTGTCACCCCCTGGAAAAAGATTAAAAGAAAACAGAAAATGCAACCCATGGTAAGGGCAGTTCCGATAGCGTCACCGGATACGTGTCTCGTTTCCGCAAGTTAAAGCTCGTCTTCGACGCATGAGGCAGCACCGTGCTCCTTCACCCTCTCACCTTGGGGGTGAAGGAATGACGCGTCTCCGAAGATGCGCAATGAACAAAATAAATAAAAAAATTGTGTTCCCTCACGAATTTTTTGCGGACGATCGACCAAACGTATTTTTGTTCTGCAAACGGCTGCGATATCAGGTGACCGAAAGCGACAGATATTCTCATTGGGACAACTTCGTAGCTTTTATAATTAAAAAGTCGACTAACGATTTTTAGATAATGATTCATTCCACGGTTGAGCAACAGATGGTCAAGGACGTCCGCCGGCCCAGAGACAATAGAAGTGGAAACAGGATGTCTATAGCTCTTATAGTTGTTAATGAAAAATCTGTATCGAAGGAAAAAAGACATCCTGTATAACACTACAACTTATATAATAAATAATTGTATAATAATATAATTATAGCAAAATTCTACAATACTGTTGTATAACAGACAGTTATTTTGCTTGCCGAAACAAGCAATATTCGGCGACAGATATTTAAACGTACGTGGTCCTTCGAGCATTTTTTATAGAATGGGTTTCAAGTTCAACGAGGATCTTCTCACATTCTGCTCTCTCACTCTTGCCTGAACGCTCTTATTAAGAGTTAATTAATGAAATGTAGGTAATTTGCCATTTAGTAGTTACATACTCTCATCGAGACGATGTCCGCTTGTTAATATCATTGAACTGCAAAACTGGCATCTATGCTGCACTCCTAGATCTTTATTCCTGGTGCAGCTAAAAAACACCCGGTATTTAAGAGGCCACTGTCGTCTAGCGGTCTCTACTGCTTTGTTTTTGCCTTTCTGAATAGTATATTCGCCCAGAAGCAAGTTCTATTAGACTTTAAAACTGTAATGAAAGACCATTCATAAAACCAGGGTTCGTTGCCGGAAATACTAACGTCACCGATTCCTACATCAAAAAAATTCCATCCAAAAAACTTCACATACCTTTCGGGTCTGTTTCCGTTCTGATTCTCGTTAGCAGTTTCAATTTTGGCAGCAGAATTTTCCATTTCTGTTTCCGTTTACGAACTATTTTCGATACTGCTTTCGGTTTTCGTATCCTTGAAGTTGTTCCGTCCCTTCTCGGCATTACGGTGTTGGTAGGAGGCAGCGCATCTGTGTGTATTCTACGTTGCTATTTCTGCACACACTCTCCGACCCTTGTTCTATCTACTACAATACAGGCTCTAGGAAAGAACAACTTCAACTTGACAACGAGCTGTTTAATCGTCCGATGTGGCCGGGACGAGCCCAGAGGAAGCTAATGCCCGATCAGTCCGTCGCAGCAGAGAAAATGAAAAACGAAACACGCGCGCAGGCGCCAGGAACACCTGACAGGTGATCCGGGACACGTCATTCTCGTCTCTAATTTCTTACACTGGCCTTCTGAAGAGTCATCAAGCGCTATATGCATTACAAGAAATAATGCTTTCCGATATCATTATCATTGAAGTCGGAGCTTGCCTTGTATATACTATTGTCACTGTGGAAAATGCGAAAATGAAGCAGTCCAGCAAGACCTTCGCAAACACCAGCACGGTCAAATACAGTGATCAACAGTTACGGTTTACTCTATATTGGATTGAATGGCTTAGAAGCCTGATTTGCCAAAAGTGCCGCTCGTGTGCGCTTTTGGCACGGTGTTCGAACCTATACAGAGAGAGGAAGGTCACAGAGAGAAGGCCGCCTCAGTAATTTCGAAAACAACGCCTTAACCCCTGGAAACAGACTGGTAGTGCCAATTGGAAAGTTGAAGCGCAGGGAACGGATCATAGGCACTTAAAATTACAAGTAAATCGGACGTAGAGTGAGCGAGTTACGGCACTAAACTGCAGGAAGCGTTTCCAGACGGCGTTACCAGACGCACTGGCGCCAGGCTCCCTAGGTCGATATCAGGAGAACCTAATCAGCGCGCCTACGGGATCACCCTGCAGTGCAATGCGTCCATGATGTTACGAACCTAGTCTATAAAGGCGTCCCAACCCATTTAATGCAGGTGCCGATTAATTGTATCACCATCGATATAACAAGCAGCTTCTTCAATGCCATTATGCCATGTACCACCGTACCAGCACAACTCTTGCTGATATGACATCCGACATGGCATGCCTCTTTTAAGCACACAATAGTAGTATAGAGCCGTTACGCACAACAGCCACTTTTTTCTAATCCAGTTGTAGAAATTTCTAATCCACCACCCATTTCTAATCCAGGTCAAGCCAGGTCTAATCCAGGCTCCACCCCTTCATGGTGATCCATCCAATTTCTATGTGATTGGCTACCCTTCATTGCCACATCTGCTCACTCGCTCATAAACACCAAATTAGCTATTCTATTCAATTCTAAGTCGGCTCATAGGCTTCCAAATCGCTCTTTTTTCTAATCCAGTTCTAGGAATTTCTAATCCACCACCCATTTCTAATTCAGGTCAAGCCACTTCTAAGTCCTCTGGTTGGTTGGTCACAGCTCCATTCCTTCACTCTGATTGACCGATCCAGGCTCCACCCCTTCATGGTGATCCATCTAATTTCTATGTGATTGGCTACCATTAATTGCCACAACATCTGCTCACTCGCTCGTAGACACCAAAATGATCTATTCAATTCAATTCTAAGTCATAGGCTTCCAAATCACTCACCTGTCTATTGGTCTGGGGGGGTGGTCACTTCCATTCATTTCTAAAACCTAGTGATTGGCCTATTGGCTGCCTCTCATACATGCTCGATAGACTCATTTGTCATTTCCACTCTCTAGTCACTCGGTCACACGCTTTCAACTGCATATTGCTTCATAATTTCAACCGCAACATAGACAACCACTCGTGGGTCAATTCCATTCATTCCTGGTGAGCGACGCTTTCTAGTTAAGCCAGGACAACGCTTCGGAACAGTAAGGACATAGAAAAACACGGAAAATAGTTTTCAACATTTATTAGACACATCATGGTGTTCTCAGAGAGATTGCAGTTCTCTCTGGAGCACTTCCAGCACACTGGACATTTCCGCCCCGCATCCATGGCGTTTTTCACATAAGTACCATGTGGATCACCCAAGCGTTCGTCCTTCTCCATCCACGGCTCAGTCCCAGACCGCACGCGAGAAGAGCATGTCACAGAAGTATCAGTTCTCTTCCTGCACATCTTCTGGAGCAAAAAAAGAACATTATGAGCTTCACTATTTACATCATCCATTTAAACTTACCATATTCACAGCTTCCGTAAGGGTAGGATTCGATGTCATTGCAGAGGTATCGCTTGTCGTCATATGCCATCAGACTTCTTTTGACGTTTCTGATGGTGTACATGCACTGTTTCTTTCCAACTATTGACACTTGCTCATTCGATACGCTCGTGTGGTTGAATAAGGTATCACAGTATGTCTCATGGAGGAGGTGCTTGCGTACAATATTTTTCTTTACCCCTTTAGCTCTTGCAATTTGCTTTTCTCCAGCTAGTTTGATGGAGTACATTTTAGCTTTCAAGCATATTACTTCTTCGATAGGTACACTACCAGTTTCGCTTTTGAAAGCCCCAAGTCTCCCATGATTCTTTTCACTGTATAGTGGATGATCCTGGTCGAAGGAAGACAAATCTAAGTGGTCGTCGGCGATCGCTCGTAACTGATCTTCGTTGTCCTTGCAGAATAGGCCGAGGATCAGAGAATCCGTGTCAAAGTAACAGGTAATCACTGGACAAGTGAGCTTACTCAAGAGGGTTTCGTAGTAGAATGAGTACATGGTTAATTTACTCAGTTCCAAAATCGTAAACCCAATCTGGAGCGGGAAATCGCATCGCACTTTTCTTTTGCGCATTTCGTACATGACACAATCCGGGGACAAAATTTCCATCCTCACGCATTCCGCCCGACTCCCGAGGCGACTTGCCGTCTCCTCATCGAAGGCTACTCGAATGTCCCGCATGTTAAATTTATTTAAAAGCGTTCTTCCGAATACCGCATTATTTGAGAGTTTATAGAAATTTTTTTCGAACGTCGTGCTCGAGGCAACGCGTCTGGCAACATTGTCCTCGATGTAGGGACGCAGGAATGGTGCCTGGCGAAATTTTAGAATTCGGTGAATTTTCGTCACCCTCATGCCCAATCTACAATAGAGTGCGAGCAACGCGTAATGAACGACGTACTCGACCTTGTCCTTGCACGTGAGCAACAGCTTTTTGCTGTTAGCTGGCTGATACATTAATTCTTCGAGAAGCCCTTGCTGGAATGGCGAGAGCCATTCCTTTGGGACGACTGCCTTCTCGGGAGCCAGGGGGAAGTACCTTGTTAGAGCGTGGATAGATTTTGGATACTCCAAGTCACATACGTACACATACCCCACCTCCGAATCCGTGGGGTGACGCATAAAATCCACGGAGCTAAAATCCTCGACCCATTCGAAATCACCGACAGGGAGGTGCTTTATCATACTAAATCCGTAAAGATTGTTGCAATCTATGTATGATATGTACACCTCCTCTTTATCAGGATCATAGCCGCTACACAGAGGGTTATTGGCACGCAAATGACGCCTGCTCGCCTGACAGAGCCCGCCTCTAACGCCCGATTCGATGGTTCTGTACATTTCCTCATCGGTAATCAATTCCAATTTTGCATTCGTATAATTTAACGCGCATTGCCACGAATAGGATGCCAGAGAAACGCAATGAAGCAATTCCAATCCACGTGCGCTGTAGCACAGGCGTCGGAAGTGCTGCATTATGTCTGCATGTAAGAGGGCATCCGTTTTCAGGTACAATGTGTTATAATCCCGTAAACTCGAGCACCCAAAATGTTCAAATACATGCACAGCGTACTGGTAGTCCTCATCGCTTACATCTTCCCCAGTTAGATCATTTCGAAAAGCGGATTTTTCTGGGAGACTCAACTCGTCGTACACTGCAAAAGAACTAAGGTAACTGTAAGGGAACACACCTTTACGAAGCAAAATTTTGTAGTCGTCTCCAAATACCTGCTTCAAGCATTGGAACGCCTCTGCACCACCCATGGATTTCACGGTTTCCACAAGCTCCCCAAGTGATGAATTTAGGTACTGCATGGTATCTCTGAAGAGGAAGGTACCAATTTCGAACGAACGAATTTTTTCCATGGAGCTGGCCACAATGAAGGGAGGTCGCTTCCACCCGAGAACGTGAAATTCCCGTAACAGTCCTGCCAAATCATAAGACAAATTGTGGACCATGATCGGCAATTTTTCTCTGGTAGTGCACGCGACGTTACAGGGGTTGCACAGTGTCGCGATATAATTTGTCTCACCCGCAGTACAATGCTTCGAATGATCATGATGCCGGACACGAGGTAGGTCTTTCGCGAATTCCCGTTTACAGTATGCACAGTGGGTGGCAGCTCTGTGCTTGGCTTGTTGTTCATCGCTCAGCACCATCGCAGCGGGGCAGGCGTTCAAGGCAATCATTTCATCACGCATTTCCATGAGCGCCTTCACACACTGCTTTGCCGCATCTTCCCCGTGGTGTGTTCTAATACGCATCACCTTTGAGTCGTGGGTACGCACGAGCACAGCACAGAAGCTAGAGGTAATGTGACGTTGCATGCCAACACCACTGGGTGCGAGTACGCTCTCAGTGTCCAACGCAACGACGTAGTTGTACTGCTGCATGTACTGTATTTTAGTAAACTCTACAAAATTTTTTCCCGGCTCGCAAAATTCCAACAGGATTTCGTTCACGTCCGTGCAAAGGCGTCGATGTTTCGCCATGCTCTCTTCCTTCACGAAAGAGCGTGTACAGCGTTCGCATACGAAATGGTTACTTCTTGTTGTCAACAAGCGTTCGAGGGACTTAATTCCAAAAAAATGCTCATCTACTTCCAACAAGTGAATTTTCTTTTCCCATTCTAGTTTTGGGGGTCGCGACACATGTACTCCCTGATCGACGTACGCGTACACGTAGACGGAAATCTTGTTTTGGTTTTCGAATTCGTCAAGATCAGAGAAGGATACAGGGAAGTGACTAGGCCACCAGTACTCTGTTGCATAATTTTCATATTTTTTCCATCGGTTCCTTTCCTGCGGGTGCAAGAGGGCAAGTGTATTGTATTTAAAGCACTCGCCCTCCTTACGCTCTGGTAAAGGGACATTCGTTAACACGTTTCTGCGTTTAGCCAGATTCGTGGGAAGTACCCCATTGCACCCGAATTTCTTAGTTTTCACAGCGGAAATACACAGTTGAACTTTTTGGACGTCAGTGGATACAAACCCACTACCCTCGCGCTGGTAATTTTCAATGCGCCCGGTGGACTCCTGAATCACATCCATCAAAGTATTTGCAATAGCTCCGTCGCTGTGGACTTCGCGAGCAAGCGCCATAAAATGAGCTATGTGTGCGGTTACATCCCCTCGATTTTCTTTCATCATTAGAACGTCAGAACAAATGCAAAACCTAAAGGGTATTCTTTGTGCTCGCAAAATAGCAATTATGTTGTGGAGGTGGTTCATTAAATATTGTCGCAAGTCCTCTACTCCCTGATCGTGAACAGATGCCAATAGCACAAACGCTTTGACGATACCTCGAAATGCGCTATCAGTTTGAAAGAAAGGCAGGAAGGAAATGTCCACATAGGGATGTGATCGCTCGACGTGAGCATGCAATGTGGCAGGTGAAATGTCTGGAGAAGATGGTGAATTCTCTTCCAATGGCTCATCATCCATGATATCATGAGGATCAAAAAAGCAGAACACGCATCTAGGCACTGAAAAAAAAAGAAGAAACACTAAGAAAACGTGCACCACAGAGCGTGGATGAAAAATACTTACTTTTGAAGCGAGCTCCGCACACTCCCGAAGCGATGCGAAGACTGCTGCCTCTTTACACATCCTCCCCACTTATATAGCGGCGACCTCGCTGCATGCCCCAACATGCACGGGTGCGAGGAGTTGTCATAGCCTAAAAATAAACTTGCTCTGCATGTTCAAGGTCGCAGCTTGCCCTTGGCTTCACGTAATGCTCCGTCCGCCTACACCATTGCCGCACCTGAGCGCAAAGTTCGCGCTCTCATCACACGTCATTCCGACATGCAAGTCGCTTCCATGAGCATGCACACAACCATCCCTTTTTGGCTGTGGAATTTCAATAATATTACTTAAAAGAAACAAACTGCAGTGAAATGCAGATTCATCTCAGACAGGAATTTCTACCCTCAGCGTTAAACCCTCAGATACCAGCATTTCTGCTCGAATAGCAAAATAGCTATGACTTCAAAAATTAAACACATGCTAAACAAACTACCATCAACTGCTATCAGATAATTATTGCATAATGCTACATACAGTCGCATTGCCCCTGCGTAAAGAAACCACAGGACAAGGGTACACAAATTCACTTAAGCGATGAGGGAAAAGGCTTAAGACCTCAGGAATAATCGCAGAGTCACCACACATCGCTACGCGGCTAGCACAAGATAACAACAAGATACTAGCGGCGGGTAAAATCGTATCACTGCTAAACAAGTCCCAACATGCCATGATGACGTCACAAACCAAGAAAAAAGCACACACGCGCGCGCACACAGCAGCTCAGGAATGCACAAGGAGAGGTGCTCTATTGGAATTTCTACTCCTGGCTCAGACACCAACATTTCTGCTCAAATACCCATAACTGCAAGATTAAGTACTGCTTACTTCATCGAGCACCCAACAAAATCAAACAAACAAACAAACAAAAACAAACAAACCCACTTTCCATGATAGAACACTATTCAGCTTTACCAAGTGATTTTCTTCTGCTTTAGCAGTGAAAGAAAAAAAGAGCCATGAAAAATTAACACGTACTTTTGCTTGAATAGCTATAACTGCAAAAAAAAAAAACCGAAGCACATGCTAATAAACGGAGAAAAAGGCACCCATTTCTGCTATCAGATAATTATTGCATAATGCTACATACACAGTCGCGTTGTCCCTGTGTAAAGAAAGCACAGGACAAGGGTACACAAATCGAATTGGGAAAATCACTTCTACTCGCGCAGCATAATACGATATCCGCTGATTTTTTTTACGGGCGAAAATTGCAATAAGAAGCCACTGCTATGCAAGTGCAACAACCCTTATTTTTAAACCAACATTTCATGCAATACCACATAAATTTATCACTCGAGTCACACGAAAAGGCATACACAATGTACTTACTGGTTAAGTGGGGTCACACACACACACACACACAACACAGACACAACGAGCGACAGTGAAAAATAAGAAATTACACGCACTTCTGCTCGAATAGCAAAGTGTCAAGCATGACAAAACAGATTTTCTACCACCAGAAAATTATTAAACAGAATAACACAATATTCGCAAAAATTAAGCTTGTGTGGCAAACACACAACCTGAGGAACACACCTATTCACATCTGCTTTCTGAATTTGTTATACAGGCGTGAGCGATTCGATAAGAATATAAAGCACGCTGCTTGGAGAAAGCATATATCATGTGTAACGCAGTCTACTCTATTGAAAATGCGATAAACCTTATTTTTCAAACAAAAAAATCACAGTCGGCATAATATACGGCAATATCGGCTATATCACTGAAGTCAAACACAATGAACTTACTTGTCAAGTGGGGACCCAGCTGCACAAACGCGCACGCACACTCACACATTTTTAGTGCCTCACAACGAGCAAAAACCCAAGGTCTATTCACAGCCACATAAATTCATATTATTCCTCACGTCAATAATTATCCAACCATCGTCAAAACGGGGAACACGCATATGCCAATGCGAAACAATAGGCCTTCCCGCCGGATGTAATACGATATCGCCAGTCGACCGTCCCAAAGCAAAAAAGAAACACAGCATCTCAGGAATGCATGTTGCCTATACATCCAAGAACAGCGTGCAGCAATTATAACACAGAATGAGATTCATTTTCCTTGCCCCTTTGTTTTGCTTGCATAAAAATATTTCACAAGAAATATTAGAGAGTGAAAAAGGAGAACAGCATTCGCTACACCCTGTAGCTCTTATCATTTTTAAACAAACCAGTTTTCATAACCACACTACCATTCACTAAATAGGGGAGTCACTAATGATTCAAATAAGATAAAATATCATTCCATCATCATTGATTGCAAACTTCACGCAAGAATAAGCAACTGCTGCGTGTCGTATTTTTCTTATAAGAAACACCAAATCTCGCCCTGTTAAATACCAACAGCAACGATTTTTTTGTATTTTGTATTTATTTTTGTCCTTTCCAGCAGCTCATTACTTTGTGCGAGTCATCAAAAATTTAAAATTTCTGATCTGCTGACAAAACAGTGTGCCCCCCCACGTGAGCCGCATCCCGGCCCGTTCACGCAGTTAGGACACGCTTGACGCAATGACGCGCGCTCCGTTATCGTTTCCCCGTACACTGTTTTGTCAGCAGATCAGAAATTTTTAATTTTTGATGACTCGCACAAAGTAATGAGCTGCTGGAAAGGACAAAAATAAATACAAAATACAAAAAAATCGTTGCTGTTGGTATTTAACAGGGCGAGATTTGGTGTTTCTTATAAGAAAAATACGACACGCAGCAGTTGCTTATTCTTGCGTGAAGTTTGCAATCAATGATGATGGAATGATATTTTATCTTATTTGAATCATTAGTGACTCCCCTATTTAGTGAATGGTAGTGTGGTTATGAAAACTGGTTTGTTTAAAAATGATAAGAGCTACAGGGTGTAGCGAATGCTGTTCTCCTTTTTCACTCTCTAATATTTCTTGTGAAATATTTTTATGCAAGCAAAACAAAGGGCAAGGAAAATGAATCTCATTCTGTGTTATAATTGCTGCACGCTGTTCTTGGATGTATAGGCAACATGCATTCCTGAGATGCTGTGTTTCTTTTTTGCTTTGGGACGGTCGACTGGCGATATCGTATTACATCCGGCGGGAAGGCCTATTGTTTCGCATTGGCATATGCGTGTTCCCCGTTTTGACGATGGTTGGATAATTATTGACGTGAGGAATAATATGAATTTATGTGGCTGTGAATAGACCTTGGGTTTTTGCTCGTTGTGAGGCACTAAAAATGTGTGAGTGTGCGTGCGCGTTTGTGCAGCTGGGTCCCCACTTGACAAGTAAGTTCATTGTGTTTGACTTCAGTGATATAGCCGATATTGCCGTATATTATGCCGACTGTGATTTTTTTGTTTGAAAAATAAGGTTTATCGCATTTTCAATAGAGTAGACTGCGTTACACATGATATATGCTTTCTCCAAGCAGCGTGCTTTATATTCTTATCGAATCGCTCACGCCTGTATAACAAATTCAGAAAGCAGATGTGAATAGGTGTGTTCCTCAGGTTGTGTGTTTGCCACACAAGCTTAATTTTTGCGAATATTGTGTTATTCTGTTTAATAATTTTCTGGTGGTAGAAAATCTGTTTTGTCATGCTTGACACTTTGCTATTCGAGCAGAAGTGCGTGTAATTTCTTATTTTTCACTGTCGCTCGTTGTGTCTGTGTTGTGTGTGTGTGTGTGTGACCCCACTTAACCAGTAAGTACATTGTGTATGCCTTTTCGTGTGACTCGAGTGATAAATTTATGTGGTATTGCATGAAATGTTGGTTTAAAAATAAGGGTTGTTGCACTTGCATAGCAGTGGCTTCTTATTGCAATTTTCGCCCGTAAAAAAAATCAGCGGATATCGTATTATGCTGCGCGAGTAGAAGTGATTTTCCCAATTCGATTTGTGTACCCTTGTCCTGTGCTTTCTTTACACAGGGACAACGCGACTGTGTATGTAGCATTATGCAATAATTATCTGATAGCAGAAATGGGTGCCTTTTTCTCCATTTATTAGCATGTGCTTCGGTTTTTTTTTTTTGCAGTTATAGCTATTCAAGCAAAAGTACGTGTTAATTTTTCATGGCTCTTTTTTTCTTTCACTGCTAAAGCAGAAGAAAATCACTTGGTAAAGCTGAATAGTGTTCTATCATGGAAAGTGGGTTTGTTTGTTTTTGTTTGTTTGTTTGTTTGATTTTGTTGGGTGCTCGATGAAGTAAGCAGTACTTAATCTTGCAGTTATGGGTATTTGAGCAGAAATGTTGGTGTCTGAGCCAGGAGTAGAAATTCCAATAGAGCACCTCTCCTTGTGCATTCCTGAGCTGCTGTGTGCGCGCGCGTGTGTGCTTTTTTCTTGGTTTGTGACGTCATCATGGCATGTTGGGACTTGTTTAGCAGTGATACGATTTTACCCGCCGCTAGTATCTTGTTGTTATCTTGTGCTAGCCGCGTAGCGATGTGTGGTGACTCTGCGATTATTCCTGAGGTCTTAAGCCTTTTCCCTCATCGCTTAAGTGAATTTGTGTACCCTTGTCCTGTGGTTTCTTTACGCAGGGGCAATGCGACTGTATGTAGCATTATGCAATAATTATCTGATAGGAGAAATGGGTGTTTTGTCAGTTGATGGTAGTTTGTTAGCTTTAATTTTTGAAGTCATAGCTATTTTGCTATTCGAGCAGAAATGCTGGTATCTGAGGGTTTAACGCTGAGGGTAGAAATTCCTGTCTGAGATGAATCTGCATTTCACTGTAATTTGTTTCATTTAAGTAATATTATTTAAATTCCATAGCCACTGTGAACAAAAAGGGATGGTTGTGTGCATGCTCATGGAAGCGACTTGCATGTCGGAATGACGTGTGATGAGAGCGCGAACTTTGCGCTCAGGTGCGGCAATGGTGTAGGCGGACGGAGCATTACGTGAAGCCAAGGGCAAGCTGCGACCTTGAACATGCAGAGCAAGTTTATTTTTAGGCTATGACAACTCCTCGCACCCGTGCATGTTGGGGCATGCAGCGAGGTCGCCGCTATATAAGTGGGGAGGATGTGTAAAGAGGCAGCAGTCTTCGCATAGCTTCGGGAGTGTGCGGAGCTCGCTTCAAAAGTAAGTATTTTTCATCCACGCTCTGTGGTGCACGTTTTCTTAGTGTTTCTTCTTTTTTTTTCAGTGCCTAGATGCGTGTTCTGCTTTTTTGATCCTCATGATATCATGGATGATGAGCCATTGGAAGAGAATTCACCATCTTCTCCAGACATTTCACCTGCCACATTGCATGCTCACGTCGAGCGATCACATCCCTATGTGGACATTTCCTTCCTGCCTTTCTTTCAAACTGATAGCGCATTTCGAGGTATCGTCAAAGCGTTTGTGCTATTGGCATCTGTTCACGATCAGGGAGTAGAGGACTTGCGACAATATTTAATGAACCACCTCCACAACATAATTGCTATTTTGCGAGCACAAAGAATACCCTTTAGGTTTTGCATTTGTTCTGACGTTCTAATGATGAAAGAAAATCGAGGGGATGTAACCGCACACATAGCTCATTTTATGGCGCTTGCTCGCGAAGTCCACAGCGACGGAGCTATTGCAAATACTTTGATGGATGTGATTCAGGAGTCCACCGGGCGCATTGAAAATTACCAGCGCGAGGGTAGTGGGTTTGTATCCACTGACGTCCAAAAAGTTCAACTGTGTATTTCCGCTGTGAAAACTAAGAAATTCGGGTGCAATGGGGTACTTCCCACGAATCTGGCTAAACGCAGAAACGTGTTAACGAATGTCCCTTTACCAGAGCGTAAGGAGGGCGAGTGCTTTAAATACAATACACTTGCCCTCTTGCACCCGCAGGAAAGGAACCGATGGAAAAAATATGAAAATTATGCAACAGAGTACTGGTGGCCTAGTCACTTCCCTGTATCCTTCTCTGATCTTGACGAATTCGAAAACCAAAACAAGATTTCCGTCTACGTGTACGCGTACGTCGATCAGGGAGTACATGTGTCGCGACCCCCAAAACTAGAATGGGAAAAGAAAATTCACTTGTTGGAAGTAGATGAGCATTTTTTTGGAATTAAGTCCCTCGAACGCTTGTTGACAACAAGAAGTAACCATTTCGTATGCGAACGCTGTACACGCTCTTTCGTGAAGGAAGAGAGCATGGCGAAACATCGACGCCTTTGCACGGACGTGAACGAAATCCTGTTGGAATTTTGCGAGCCGGGAAAAAATTTTGTAGAGTTTACTAAAATACAGTACATGCAGCAGTACAACTACGTCGTTGCGTTGGACACTGAGAGCGTACTCGCACCCAGTGGTGTTGGCATGCAACGTCACATTACCTCTAGCTTCTGTGCTGTGCTCGTGCGTACCCACGACTCAAAGGTGATGCGTATTAGAACACACCACGGGGAAGATGCGGCAAAGCAGTGTGTGAAGGCGCTCATGGAAATGCGTGATGAAATGATTGCCTTGAACGCCTGCCCCGCTGCGATGGTGCTGAGCGATGAACAACAAGCCAAGCACAGAGCTGCCACCCACTGTGCATACTGTAAACGGGAATTCGCGAAAGACCTACCTCGTGTCCGGCATCATGATCATTCGAAGCATTGTACTGCGGGTGAGACAAATTATATCGCGACACTGTGCAACCCCTGTAACGTCGCGTGCACTACCAGAGAAAAATTGCCGATCATGGTCCACAATTTGTCTTATGATTTGGCAGGACTGTTACGGGAATTTCACGTTCTCGGGTGGAAGCGACCTCCCTTCATTGTGGCCAGCTCCATGGAAAAAATTCGTTCGTTCGAAATTGGTACCTTCCTCTTCAGAGATACCATGCAGTACCTAAATTCATCACTTGGGGAGCTTGTGGAAACCGTGAAATCCATGGGTGGTGCAGAGGCGTTCCAATGCTTGAAGCAGGTATTTGGAGACGACTACAAAATTTTGCTTCGTAAAGGTGTGTTCCCTTACAGTTACCTTAGTTCTTTTGCAGTGTACGACGAGTTGAGTCTCCCAGAAAAATCCGCTTTTCGAAATGATCTAACTGGGGAAGATGTAAGCGATGAGGACTACCAGTACGCTGTGCATGTATTTGAACATTTTGGGTGCTCGAGTTTACGGGATTATAACACATTGTACCTGAAAACGGATGCCCTCTTACATGCAGACATAATGCAGCACTTCCGACGCCTGTGCTACAGCGCACGTGGATTGGAATTGCTTCATTGCGTTTCTCTGGCATCCTATTCGTGGCAATGCGCGTTAAATTATACGAATGCAAAATTGGAATTGATTACCGATGAGGAAATGTACAGAACCATCGAATCGGGCGTTAGAGGCGGGCTCTGTCAGGCGAGCAGGCGTCATTTGCGTGCCAATAACCCTCTGTGTAGCGGCTATGATCCTGATAAAGAGGAGGTGTACATATCATACATAGATTGCAACAATCTTTACGGATTTAGTATGATAAAGCACCTCCCTGTCGGTGATTTCGAATGGGTCGAGGATTTTAGCTCCGTGGATTTTATGCGTCACCCCACGGATTCGGAGGTGGGGTATGTGTACGTATGTGACTTGGAGTATCCAAAATCTATCCACGCTCTAACAAGGTACTTCCCCCTGGCTCCCGAGAAGGCAGTCGTCCCAAAGGAATGGCTCTCGCCATTCCAGCAAGGGCTTCTCGAAGAATTAATGTATCAGCCAGCTAACAGCAAAAAGCTGTTGCTCACGTGCAAGGACAAGGTCGAGTACGTCGTTCATTACGCGTTGCTCGCACTCTATTGTAGATTGGGCATGAGGGTGACGAAAATTCACCGAATTCTAAAATTTCGCCAGGCACCATTCCTGCGTCCCTACATCGAGGACAATGTTGCCAGACGCGTTGCCTCGAGCACGACGTTCGAAAAAAATTTCTATAAACTCTCAAATAATGCGGTATTCGGAAGAACGCTTTTAAATAAATTTAACATGCGGGACATTCGAGTAGCCTTCGATGAGGAGACGGCGAGTCGCCTCGGGAGTCGGGCGGAATGCGTGAGGATGGAAATTTTGTCCCCGGATTGTGTCATGTACGAAATGCGCAAAAGAAAAGTGCGATGCGATTTCCCGCTCCAGATTGGGTTTACGATTTTGGAACTGAGTAAATTAACCATGTACTCATTCTACTACGAAACCCTCTTGAGTAAGCTCACTTGTCCAGTGATTACCTGTTACTTTGACACGGATTCTCTGATCCTCGGCCTATTCTGCAAGGACTACGAAGATCAGTTACGAGCGATCGCCGACGACCACTTAGATTTGTCTTCCTTCGACCAGGATCATCCACTATACAGTGAAAAGAATCATGGGAGACTTGGGGCTTTCAAAAGCGAAACTGGTAGTGTACCTATCGAAGAAGTAATATGCTTGAAAGCTAAAATGTACTCCATCAAACTAGCTGGAGAAAAGCAAATTGCAAGAGCTAAAGGGGTAAAGAAAAATATTGTACGCAAGCACCTCCTCCATGAGACATACTGTGATACCTTATTCAACCACACGAGCGTATCGAATGAGCAAGTGTCAATAGTTGGAAAGAAACAGTGCATGTACACCATCAGAAACGTCAAAAGAAGTCTGATGGCATATGACGACAAGCGATACCTCTGCAATGACATCGAATCCTACCCTTACGGAAGCTGTGAATATGGTAAGTTTAAATGGATGATGTAAATAGTGAAGCTCATAATGTTCTTTTTTTGCTCCAGAAGATGTGCAGGAAGAGAACTGATACTTCTGTGACATGCTCTTCTCGCGTGCGGTCTGGGACTGAGCCGTGGATGGAGAAGGACGAACGCTTGGGTGATCCACATGGTACTTATGTGAAAAACGCCATGGATGCGGGGCGGAAATGTCCAGTGTGCTGGAAGTGCTCCAGAGAGAACTGCAATCTCTCTGAGAACACCATGATGTGTCTAATAAATGTTGAAAACTATTTTCCGTGTTTTTCTATGTCCTTACTGTTCCGAAGCGTTGTCCTGGCTTAACTAGAAAGCGTCGCTCACCAGGAATGAATGGAATTGACCCACGAGTGGTTGTCTATGTTGCGGTTGAAATTATGAAGCAATATGCAGTTGAAAGCGTGTGACCGAGTGACTAGAGAGTGGAAATGACAAATGAGTCTATCGAGCATGTATGAGAGGCAGCCAATAGGCCAATCACTAGGTTTTAGAAATGAATGGAAGTGACCACCCCCCCAGACCAATAGACAGGTGAGTGATTTGGAAGCCTATGACTTAGAATTGAATAGAATAGATCATTTTGGTGTCTACGAGCGAGTGAGCAGATGTTGTGGCAATTAATGGTAGCCAATCACATAGAAATTAGATGGATCACCATGAAGGGGTGGAGCCTGGATCGGTCAATCAGAGTGAAGGAATGGAGCTGTGACCAACCAACCAGAGGACTTAGAAGTGGCTTGACCTGAATTAGAAATGGGTGGTGGATTAGAAATTCCTAGAACTGGATTAGAAAAAAGAGCGATTTGGAAGCCTATGAGCCGACTTAGAATTGAATAGAATAGCTAATTTGGTGTTTATGAGCGAGTGAGCAGATGTGGCAATGAAGGGTAGCCAATCACATAGAAATTGGATGGATCACCATGAAGGGGTGGAGCCTGGATTAGACCTGGCTTGACCTGGATTAGAAATGGGTGGTGGATTAGAAATTTCTACAACTGGATTAGAAAAAAGTGGCTGTTGTGCGTAACGGCTCTATACTACTCACAATATGGGAGGATGAGAGGTAGCAAGCGAGCTGGTTGTATAGATCCATAATTTAAACCTTGTCTGTGTTTGTCGTTTTTTGTCCCCTAGTCTCGGGTTTTTTAAGTTATGGACACAATATGGCTTTTTATCGGTGTGTACATGCCAATATATCAACGTATGTGAGCTAATATTACAGTTATCTTTGTGCTGTCGGCCAGTATTACAAGTATGTCCTGTGATACCAGCACCTGATATGTACAGTAAACTTTATATCAGCACCTGGAGGAGCTGGTATACTTCTGGTAAGAGTCTAGTATTACAGATATTCAAAACAACTAGGCTGATACCTCTGCTGATACGTTCTGGTATGGATTCATATCAGAAGAAGAAGAAAAAGAAATAGGATAGAAAAAGAGAAAAAAAATAGTAAAAGGAAAGGAAGAAGAATGCGACCCCACGCTTCTTCGACAATCCCGTTATGCATTTTGTGTCAGTCTCCTCCTTGTTTTTCGTGATTCAGTCGTTCGTCATCTCGACGCACGGAAGCCTTCAAGTAAGAAATCCGGGTATGGAGGTATAATTGCGTCTGGAAAAATGTGTTTATAGATCTTCAGCATAGTCTCCGTTATTTTTTGTTAAAAACGAATTACAACTCAAAGTATTCCAAAAAGCGCCTGCATCGTCCACTTGCCATAAGGGCTACCAATGCCGACAACAACAGGACGCCATATTTTTTCAAATTAATTTAAGTAAGTCCTTCTTCCCACCATATTCTGTTATATTTTATTAAAAACGAACTACTACCCAAAATATTCCAAAAAGCGACTGCGCCGCCCAGTTGTCACAAAGGCTACCAGGTAATAACCACAACAAGAAGAGACGAAGCAGGAGGAGGAAGAGGAGGAGAAGAAGAAGGAGAATACGACGACGACGAAGAGAAGAAGAAAAAGAAGAAGCTAAAGAAGAAAAAGGGGATAGGAAAGAAAAAGAGTAAAATAAATAGTAAAAGGAAAAGAAGGAAGAATGCGACCCCACGCTTCTTCGGCAATCCCGTTTTGCATTTTGTGTCATTCTCCTCCTTGTTTTTGGTGATCAAGTCGTTCGTCATTTCGACGCACGGAAGCATTCAAATAGGAAATACGAGTATGGCGGTATAATTGCGTCTGGTAAAATGCGTTTATACATCTTCAGCACATTCTCCTTTATTTCTTATTAAAAACGAATTACAACTCAAAGTACTCCAAAAAGCGCCTGCGTGGCCCACTTACCATAAGGGCTACCTAGTACCGGCAACAACAGGACGCCATACTTTTTCAAATTAATTTAAAGGGACTGTCTGGAGCTTTCATGCAAAGTTTGCGGGCGTTGTTATACGATTTCTTATGTTTCCTGGAGCCAGCATGCAAAAGCTTTCCTTTGGATTCGGCTCCGGGAATTTATTTAATTTTGAACCGTGGACACGACCCCCGATTGAAAGCCGCACTTGTATCAGTGGTGACGTCACAGGTGTCGAGTTCCGGGTCTGATAGACCTCAGCGTGAGCCCGGCATATCTCGTCCAGGAAAGACGAAGCCACACCTTCAAGTCTGATGCGGTATCTTCGGTTTTCATTGATCCTCCGGTTGGTCTCAAAGCACCAGCAGCTTCTGCGAGCTACGATAGCGTAAGTCCCTAACTTTCCTGATCATCTCAGGTTCACATATTGTTTGCTCCACATCTTTGATTGATGCGCAGGAGCAAGGTCACGGTGCAGTGCAAGTTCCTTTAGGAGCATAGAAATCATAAGGAGAGGCTAGAAGCAAAGGCCTGAGGAGGAAAATGTGAGACAGCAAAAGAGTTGAACGGAGGGACTTTCCTCCTCAACGGCAAAGCGCGGGCTTCGCCATACTGTAGTAGCCGAAGCCGACCGGAAGTGCATGAGCGCCAGATAACCAAGCCAATCCACAAAAACCAAAAAGAAAAATGGCAGCTGGTGCAGGTACGTATTCGTTTTTCTGCCTCCCGAATGTACCTCTCCCAATATTGTACGCTGCAACGTCATGCTAGCGTTTTATGTCAGGTCTCGTATACCTGTTTCAACCGCAGGTTGTGCTAGCATGACAAATAATGTCTGTAAACGTGTACGGGGATTTCTTACGGGGATGATTTCTAAACGTATTTCTTACGGGGATGCAACATCAATACACAAATTTTCAGTGCGTGTTACCGATATAGCTTGGTCTGAGCAAGAAGTTTAAGTATTGTAAGCTACTCTGTCATATTGAAAATGCATGAACGGTGATCTGGGTTGATATGTGACCTCCATTGAGCTCGGCGTTCTTCACTAAGCAGACACACAAACACAGGGAAATGGGAGGCCTTAAAGGTGCTGTCATAGTTGTAGCATAAATTTTGAGTAAACGTAGGACGCTTGGCGCCTAAATATTAAAGGAGAATTTGCACATGTAAAGAACATGACTGATTGAACTCGTTTATTGGTCTTGTCGTGACCTCCGCCTCACTGGTTCATGAAGATCACTTGTTTTGTCAGCTTGCTCATGATGTAGGCCTTCTGGGATTTCTGTGCTATCTTGCGGGACAGTTCGTGCAGCTCCAACAGCAGGAACCGCTTCATGATCACTTTCACCAGTGATATTATATGTTCGGGCTCAGAGCTGTAGTGGTCCAATGGATGTTCTTGATCTATGTAGTGGACCTTATGGTAGAGTTATGCTACATTGTTAATGACAATGTGATTAACCAAAACAGAGTTCTCCTCAATTCATTTTGACTTGAAGGAATTTCACCGCGCGTATATGCATGTAGAGGCTGTGTTTTCAAATCTGTTGCTTGCGCTCTCTCATTTTCACAATTTTCTAAATCCTAATTTCAGAGGCTGTGGAGACTGCACTGCAGTCATCTGCTCTGAAATGACATGAATGTGGCACCGTGCCTCGCAAACAGTTGAAAGCGCTTCATCACCTTCAGAAGAAGGTATCGCCAGAGTGTGGAGCCAAGCATTAATAGTAAAGCTTTGTACCACAGTACACATTGTAATACCTATTTCTTAGTTGCACTTAACTGTGTGCTACAGTAAACATTTAGTAACTGCAACAGCCAGTATCCAGCACTTCTTGTTTGAGCAAAGCAGTAATTCAACTAGTACTCTACAACAGAGTCCTATCCCTGTGCACCATGGTGTGTTTGAGTTGACCATAAGTGTCAGCTAATGTGACGTTTGACTGAAAGAGCATTCACTGTATAATGCTCGAAATTGAGGTATTGATTTTGAACTTGCACGTTTGTTACACCTCAGTCATAGCTATTGCATATCTCTGACATTAGTACTTTTCTGGAACTGTTACTTACTTGTACTATAATAAAAATGTTGATAATTACTGCCTACCCCTGCCAAAGGTGACAAGATGTAATTATGTAAGTAAGTAAGAAATCAAATGTAAGTAATTATTTTCTTGACAAGCATCGTGTGTGTACACAACCTCATTCTTGCTCCAAGATTGCTTTCATCTGTCCTGTTATTCAAAGGCTATACCACTTTTTGCATATGAAATAAATTGTAATGTACCACGTCTTGTTCGAGTGTCATTCCTGCATGTTTCATGGACAAGTGTAGAATGAACATAATGGACCCCCGACCAGTTGCAAACGCTGCCAATACCCCGAAAGTGTGTAACTCTCTGCATCACTGAATGAAATGAATATACTACCTTGCTGCTGTCCTGTTTCCAGGACAAAATAGTGGGGATAGCACCTGGCTTCAGCCATTTCTTGTTGTGGCTAAAATAAAAGCATGAAGGCTCGAAGTGTTTGGAACATATCCTTTCAGTCTGGGAAGGGTGAAAAGACTGCTCAGATACACTTTGAAACCACTGTCGCGAAAGTATGGGGTCATGGTGGGGAAACCTATAATATTGACAGAAGTACGACTTATGGCACCTCAACAATTGCCATCGCCTATGAATAGAAATAATGATTTGATTATTTTTATGTCTCCAATAAAGGTGATAGGGAATGTTAGTGAATAATGACACTCACTTGTGGAAAGATACTCCAGATATGGCAGAATGTCTTGTGTGACACCTTGGAAGCGCGCATGACATGGGCATGACTTGTGCCCGAAGCACAAACACAATTCGGGAAGCAAAAGTCCAGACACAGTGCAGCAAGATTCGCAAGTCTACCAGCCAGCACCAAACACCTTATTCCAAATGAAGAAATGCTGACATGACAACAACAGCGGGAATAGTGGGTATTGCCGGTGCACATTGAAGAACAATATTCACCACGATCCTACGGCCTGGGAAGCTTCCTTGCACTGGCTTCAAAACTGTAATCCACATCTCCAGGAAGCAGGCCATTACATTAAAAAGAAAGAAAGTCAGAGCCCCAAAGAATTCTCGGCGAGCTTGCGCTGTGAGGTACCACCTCTTCCCCGGGGGCGCCGAGCCTGTAAATCATTCCAATTCACATTATGTAATATTTCTGCTGTCTTTGCTA
The DNA here is from genome assembly GCF_037126465.1 of Ornithodoros turicata. Taxonomy (NCBI): domain Eukaryota; kingdom Metazoa; phylum Arthropoda; class Arachnida; order Ixodida; family Argasidae; genus Ornithodoros; species Ornithodoros turicata. The sequence continues at coordinate 504,325 of NW_026999412.1, forward strand.
TTCCAGTGACACTCCCCTTTTCATATGTTGTCTTTTCAATGTGTATTAATTGTGTAAAAAGAAAAGAAAGCAAGTCGTCGAACCCAAAAGTTTAACGTAACAGTGACGGGCATAGAAATCATAAGGAATCATCCTTATGATTTCTATGGTGTCAGGGCCCCATGTTTTTAACGGCGACAGAATGCACCTGAGGCGGTATGTTTGTTTGTGCGGTTACGAGGCTCTTCCTGGAGAGACAAATATTTTTCGGCTGTGGCGGCAGTCCCACAAAGGAGGGACCGCCTGAATTACAAATCCGCAGGGTCAAACCAGTCTTTCAAGCGTTTCATTACTCCGTCGGAGTTTCCCCTAATTCCACATGTTCTAACGTTCTAGTCAAGGATGTCTGGTCACTTGTTTCAGCCGCATTGTTTCTTGTGATGCAGCGAGCGTCAAAGTCGGACTCCGCGTAATTAGCTTTAGCCGATAACCGCGGCCAGCTGTCGGCAATTCCGGAACCGAAACTGTGCTAGCTTCCCTTTGCACTCAAGGCTGCCTTTCCTTTTAAGAACAGGTGATTACAGCACGGGAAGGTGGCAGTATTACTTACTTCATGTTTATTTGATGCTTACTGCACATTTATTTCCTCGTAAATTGATTACAGTAACAATATTCACCATTGAAACCGAGCTGCCAAGGACAGCCCGCAGTCAGCACTGGCACATGGCAACACTGGCCGCCACACTATGGCGCATCCTTTGTTTTGACGCAGAGCCAGCGCCACATTTGGTTCTAGCCTCTCCTTATGATTTCTATGTTTAGGAGAGACAAGTGAGTATGGTGAAGAATACTTTTCTGCTTTGTAAAAATAGAAAAATACGTATTGAGCCGCAATATTTGTCATCGGCCCATTTCCTGAAACTAGTATCGCGCTCACTGCCGGAATGGTACTCATGAGTTTGCCCGATGGTTTGGCGTAGTCAAGTTCGCAGGTGAACTGCATGGGCAGTATCGGGGAAATGTGTGCTGTGTTTTCGTAGTTCAGTTGAAAGAAGGAACATGCACGGAAAATATGCAGATGAGACAAAGCCTGATGCGCCTGCGCTGATGTATTCTGGTTCTTTTTTTCCAACGTGTACCGCAACCCTCTCCACCTGATTCCCAGGAGTCTGGTGTGCATTACACTGCATCTTCAGGTAGTAACAAAGGTGGCACAATTTCTGCTAATACCGCATCATTGGGTCTGAAACTCTACACAGACCCGTTGTAAAACCATATTGACTAACTACAATACATTCTGCAGATGCGAACTAGTTGTTTATTTCACCCTTGCATGTTTAACGATTTTTACTCCAAACACCTGCTTGGTTAAAAGCCATTGATGATGTAACTATATCCCGGTGTTTATGTATAAGTGGAAAATACCAAGCCATTATGGTCCTGAAAAAAGTATTTTTCACACAGGCAAAATACTCACTCGTTTAACAAATGTAAGTTGCTCACTGCAATTCAGTCCCCATTCATAGGGCCTCGGAATGCAATGAAAAATGCAGCAACACAGACAGATGAGAGACGTTTGGTGGAAAGCCCACAGTCACACAATCGAGACCACCCACACAAGATGCAACCACTCAGGCAGTGCCTACAGAGTATCCACCTCGTTTGGTCATAGTGGAAGTTCCTGAGTCATGCGACAGTGTCCAAGCTCTCTCTAGATCATCAACACCTGCTGTGGAGCCCCCCCCCCCCCCCCACACACACACACACTCTTGTCCTTGTCAGTTTCATCACCAGGGCATGATGACAAACCCAATATTGTCAGTTTTGAGGAGGAATACTAGTAATTAGCTATGCAATCATGCATATTTTGTCAGTACGGTTCACATTGCACTGAAAAAGCATGGCGTGGTTGGGGTTGTCATACTGAATACATATGTTCATCAGGATGACTTTTGTGTCACAAAACTAACAAAGGCTATAGACTGTCAATCTAGTGGTAAAACATAAATGTGGTTGATTTTATACATCTGTGTATGAGGCCGTACTGATGTCTCACTGCCATCCGATATAGGTCAGAGGCTTTGCGCGATGACCCGTTGTATCCACTGAGCTCCGAGCTTGACTATGACAGTGATGGAGAGTGTATGCATAGTTTTTTTACTCCCTGTACATTACCTAACCTTCTGCCACTAACCCTTGGTTTACTGCTTCCCAAAACAGGTCAATACATGTGGTAGACACGCGCTCTTGTTGATGAGTTGGATGGTGATGGCCAAGTATTACGATACATTGTGGGAGGATGCTCTTTACCTTCGCTGTCTGCTTCATTATCATCTGCAAGAAAGCAGTTAGTACTTACATTCTTTACAGCAGTACATTCCTTTACAAATGTAGCAGACATGCTGTAACAAGCTAGCAAAGGCAGGGAAGAATTGCGTGATACATTTCCTGGAGCGTTGTTTTATTCACAGTGTGGCGTTGTATAACTTTTGAAGTTTTGTCATGTCAGTAAGATTAAATATTACTCTAAGGTTCCTAGCGCAGCCTTCATTAGTGCCCGACATATCCATCGTGGCATGCTCCAGCCTTATAGAACTCATAAAAGTGTGCACCGTGTGCTCAACACCAGTCACAAACGTGGAGACTCACAACAATCGGAACGCTTGCAAGAGCTACAATCACTTGTGAGAATGGCCGCAGGAACCAGTGGAACAGCCAGCGACTTCTTCATGAGAAACCTGTGGGCAATATCGCAATGTGCTCGGCAATCCTTTTCTCTGGTAGCAGCATCACCAAGTCGCGCCTGTTCGCCATCATGTGCCTTGCTCATATACACCGGAGTCAGTACTTCCTGCACCAGAATTGCTATCTATTTCTGGCAATAGAAGATGTGAGTTAATGCTGGAAAATTATGTCTGCTGAAAAAGTCATCAATCATGTGATGGTCATGACTTCCAGTGTTGACGACCCCGAAATTCAGATTCAAATGAGCATGGAAAATATGGCTCTGTGTCATATGTCTGTCGTTGTCCAGCTTACATAATATATATATATATAACACACTTACATAATATATATATATCTGTATATATGTTTACAATTTGATCGTGCACTCCCAGCCGAGTACAGCTGTTTCGTCCTAGTTGGGACTCGTCAGTGGTTCATGTAGGGAAGTGACACGATCTTGGGTCGGCACTACCAGTGCGCCTCGGCGAGCCGTCAATGTTCCACGGTGACAGCGCCACCTGTGGAGGCCGCAGTGCAAGCCAGCAAGTAGATCGCCTATCGATATACGTTTGGATGAGAATATACGCTCTCAAATTTAGTAATAGGTTTGTAACATCGCATAAATGGGATAATTAACAAAAAGCTCACTTAGGAGGGCAGTAGCATTTCATTTCTAAGGGAAGACAGACACTATACACATTGCTTGTCCTGCGAGCGGCTGCAGATTCGAGAGCCCTGCTCGCCTTTAAATCAAAACGAATTGTGAGGAAAGGGAATCTAAGTTTACGACGAAGGATGGAAGTCACTGAAAAGGTTAGCCAGCTGTAGGACTCGAACCCACATCTTCTGGACCACATTTTGTGGATTAGAGCTCTGGACCGGTAATCCAGAAGATGTGGGTTTGAGTCCTACAACTGGCTAACCTTTTCAATGTCTTTCATCTTTCATCGTTAATTTCTTAGGCAACTTGAGGCTTTGTATGTATTTGCCCGTTCTATGTTCTTCCAGCCTCAGAACATCAGTTCTCTCATGTCTGAGTTTAATTTGATTACTTTCACAAGAAAACACTGAAGTGAGGAATTGCTTCGAGTATCAACTCACAATCAAGAGAGCGTCTGTTTCGTACTCATCTTGGCATCAGGGCAAATCAAGCTTCCGCGTACTCGACATTCATATTCCACGAGGACGCTAAACATTTTGCTCAGTTACGCTCCTTTCACACGAGTAGCCACAGATACACCCGCAAAATCGGTTTCTGTAACTATTGCAGCCATCTAACACCCTACACACAAGCTTTCTTTTCTTCAGAAAGGTGTGCCAGGGGCGTGCAAAACAATCTACCCTTACAAAAAGGAAAATTTACTTTTAACTAGCAATCGACTTCCTTTTTATTGACCGTCGTATTGACTTCCTACTTTCTTTTAATTTTTATTGACTTTAGTCAATCAAAAGCCAATTGACAAAAAGTTGACACGAACTGACTGCATTTTAATTGTCATGGGTCAACTGGCACCAAATTGGATTCTGCATTACTTTTCAAAATTTTTCAACTTTCTGCACATCTGGTACCACGAAACAAAACTTGACCACTTTTTTTGTTTTCAAGCACAATTATTTGTATCTGTATGCTTGCACACGCCGTAGCCGTAACGGTTATCAAATAGCAAGCACAGCGATACCCATCGCCAAACTTCAGCAGGTACAAAGCCGTCACGTCGGTATGAAACGGCTTGGTACCAGCTGGATAATATGTGTGCCTCCTGAATCGTGTACTCTTGTGCTTGTTGAATAATGCGTGTGCCGGTTGAATATGTGTGCCTTCGTTGGAGTGTACTACGTTGCTCCGTGCTCCGCCGGTGAGGAGTGACATGGCACCGCGTATTCTTCCGCAGTGCATTTCGTCCCGCTGTGTTGCCAGTTGTCTGCGCATTAACCTCGCCTTTGAGGAGGATGACAACCTTGCTTTTTAAGTACAGGTTTAATGTTTGCTTCCCAGCAAACCATATACATCACAGGTACATTCTTGCGATATCACAAATTTGATGTTAGAATATCCATTGGAGCTTCACAGCGAGCCCGTTTACGTAGAAAGTTCATCCATGCGACTGCCAGATTCCTACTGTTTTCACATCCCAGAACTGTCGCATAGACATCTATTTTGGATATTTGGATGTTCCGGGTTTGGATGTTCCGCGAACATATTTCACTTCACGAGACTGAACAGCTGAAGTTTCAGGTTACTTTTTTTCCCAATTGGGTATGGGATATAAGGTATTCTCATCTGATAACTATCACTTTTTACATGTGGTCATGCTTATTTCGTGAATGGGTCTGGATTTCACGCGTGCACTCACACACATTTGGGGACGATTGGTGTGGGGTCCTGCACGAGCGTCAGTTAGGTTAGATGTTGCGACATATTTCGTTCTCGTGAGGGTCTGGCACGAGAGTCAGTGAGATTAAGTGTTCTGACATATTTCGTTTTTATGAGAGTCCGGAAAGAGGGTCGGTTAGGTTAGGTGTTCTGACATATATTTCGTTCGCGTAAAAGCTCAAGAAAGAGGAAATAACACCGGAGCATGTGGAATAGAGCGGCGATGAGTCTCTCTTGAACCGCAATGTAAATACGCCCACGCGCAGCTGCCCGCTGCGTTCCCAAGCAAGCTACCACCTCCTGGCCTGAAAATCAGGCCCGTGCAGTGCTCTAATGTGAGACAGACGTGGCGAATATATGCGACGTGTGCGACCTTTGTGGAACGTACCTGGGGTATTTCTGGTTTACTGGGTTAAGGTAAGTCAACCTAGCTGTGATGCATCGTACGACGCCTGCTCTTTACTTGTGTTTAACCATCGAAGTACATTCTGTTGCAGACCGTGGACGCGTTGCAAATGGCGGCAGGAGAGGATCGGCTATATCGGTGAAGCGATGATGTACATTACAAACCAGGCTAATTGTATTCTTTCGTTATAAGTGACCGTGGGACTGCATCTACTGCTAGGACTTGAGTTACAAAATGGTGTACTATTCCAGCATTCACGTTGGAACAATACCAGCGCGATATTCACTTCGGTTTCTTTACTGGTTGTTTCCTGTGCCAACGGTCGCACATACCTGTGCGTGCAAAATTGCAACTCCTTCTCACATCAAAGCGTGATCAGGTGTCACTTGCTTGGACGATTGTTCGTCGGCCATTCCCTTTCATGAACTGTCACATTGTCTTCACTAAGGGTGATCTTGATAGAGTTTTGCAGTGTCAGCCTGTTCGAAGTTTTCGGTGATTGTGTGTTCGACGTTTGCAGGACTGCCTGGTACATAGGATGGGTTGTGTGTCCGTGCAACGTATGCTCCATGTGTGTGTTTTGGGATTAGTGAACCGTGTATGCTTTCCATTCGGCAAACGATGATGAACTGGTTGCAACTTAAAGGTATGTGCAGTCCATAAAATTTTGTTTCATGTTCGATGTCCTTGGAGCATTTTCTTCTTTTCTTTTTCTGTTTTTGCGAAGCCTGGGGGTCATTTTTCTGCTAGGGAACTCGAGAGGCACAGTGTGTCTCGCGTATTAGTGGGTACAAGTAACCCTTCAATACGTCCTGTACACTGATGATGATGATGATTGGTAGGTTTCTGGCGCAGCGACAACGAGGATCATAATGCGCCAAAAACTCTGGTGAGATGAACTAGTTAAAAATTAGTAAGGATGATCTAGTTAAAACATTAACATCATGTAAAACATGTGAAAACCTAAATTTCTTTTAGATACCCAATATCTATAAAAAATGTAGACTGCAAGTTTACCAGAGGCTCATCGCCCAGTAGGAGGGCTGGGTGCAGAGGAATTCTGTGTCGATACAGCTCTTGAAAGTGGAGGCGACGGTGATGCTCATGTGAAGGGCAAGTAATCAAGATGTGGATAATAGGAAGTGGTTGCGCGCAATGTGCACATTCAGGTGAGTCCTCTCTACAGAGCAAGTATCTATGTGTAAGATTTGTGTGGCCAATCCTCAGGCGGGACAGTACCACTTGGTGCAAGCGATCTGTAAGAACATGTGGAGGACGACCTATTCGCCCTTTAATCCAATGGAGTTTGTTGTGTTGGCGCATGTCCCAGTTACTCTGCCACCGCCTGTTAGTTAGTTTCCTGAAGACTACCCTGAGGTGCTGGTGCGGTATCTCAAACGGTGTTGTGTCAGCTGATAGTGCTTCAGCAGGTGCCCTATCTGCACGCTCAATTCCAGCTATACCCACATGACTGGGGACCCAACAAATACTTAACTGATGATCTGTGTTGATTTTGCTGCTGCATAGGTGTTGGGCCCGTTGTACCAGTAGTTTTTCTTTTTTCTTTTTTTTTGCGATCGCATGCTGGAAACAGCCTGCAGGCAACTGAGGCAGTCTGTGTAAATTACTGACGACTGAATGATGGATTGTAAAATGAAGCTCAGTGCCACGATCACAGCATAAACCTCTGCGCTGAAGATAGAGAAGGTACTGGAGGGACGGTGGGATCTGGTGCACATGTCAGTGACTGCCGCACACGAGACACTGGAAGCCGTTTTGGAGCCAAACTGATCCCTAACTGATAAGAATTCCTGTTCTAGCACTGCTGTGGGTGTTTCTCGTTTGTTGTATTTCAGTAAAGATGTATCTTTCCTGGGCAGCAGCTGCCACGGAGGGATCCTACCACTTGCTTCAAGGACCATTGTGCCCTCAGAGAAGCCATAAGATTCCATCTCCTGTGCGAGCCGCATGCAGAAAGGAGGAGTTACAGAGGGCCTCTTCTCAAAAAGGTGTCGAAACCGGGTTGCTCTGATGCAGGGGTGAGCCAGATGGTTTGGATAAGATTTTACTTTCATTGCATAGGTGGAGGCAAGATAATAACATCTGCGTTTCCCTAAAGACCATTCATTGCTCTCCGCACATAAGCTGTCAACTGGGGATGTGCGAAAGGCTCCAAGCACTAGTCTCAGACCCTGACGATAAACAGGATCCAAAGAATCACCCTGTTGAAAAAAGCCAAATAGGTTGTATGAGATCCTATTTATCCTATACAAATTGATGTAGGATCCTTTATGTCCTATTTTGTATCATGTGGGAAAGTTGTGGGATCCTACATGTCCTATATTCATTCACATATAGGTGAGTCATGGGATCCTACATGTCTCATATTAGGCTATGTAGGAGACTGTTGGTGTCCTACAAGGCATCGAAAAGGAGCTATGGGAGATCTTACGTGACCTGTTTGGTTTCATGTTGGGAGGACGAGGGGAATTACTTTGAGATATAGAAGTGATATATTAACACAGCAACAAACATTATTTGATTGCATATATATATATATATATATATATATATATATATATATATATATCCCTCAAAACTGGGGCCCAGAACGAACTAGTCATATTCAATCATGTTTGCCAATGAGCACACACGGCAGGTTATCAAGTGCGAATTCTATTAGAACCACTGCAAATGAATATATTTTTCTAGGTTGAAAGCAACTGAATGCACTGGTTGCATTCATTTATGGAACATACATAGAGTATATCCATTACTAGTCGACGAAACATCAAGCACACAATGATGCGTGCATTCCTTTGAGTGCTATTTAAGCGCAGACTTCGACAGCAGTGCGCAACCGGTCGCGGTGGCGGTTGAACCCCATCGACACAGCAATGTCGCTCGATGGGGTTCAACCGCCACCTCGACCGGTTTTCGACCGAAAAGATTTATCGCGAGGGTACTACACTGTCAGCTCTGCTTCTGTTTAAGTGATAAAACAGTGCGCCCGAACCGCGCCCCACGCGAGCCGAGCGCGGCCCCATTCTCGCGGTTTGGACACGCGACGCGCGCGATTCCCCGTGCGAGCGCAACGCGGACCCGTTCTAGCGGTTTGGACGCGCGACGCGCGCGATTCCCCGAGTGAGCGCACTGTTTTATCACTTAAACAGAAGCAGAGCTGACACTGTAGTACCCTCGCGATAAATCTTTTATTCCAGCGCCAGCAGAATGTATTCAGAAAAGGCTTCGGGTGTGTAAGGTCAGCCCAAGGCGTGTTGATGGGAGTGCGCTGCTCTGTTGGGTACCCAAGCTTGCAGCCAGCGATGCTGGAATGATTATTTTATTTTATTTTATTTTGAGTCATTATCGGCTCACCTATTTAGTGGAGACCTATGAACACATGTTAAGTGCTTTGGTTTAAAAATGATGAGAGCTACAGTGTGTAGCGAATGATGTTCACATTTACCTGTTCTGATCTATAGTATTCTTGCAAAATATATGGGTGCAAGGAAATAAAAGGAAAAACGAAAGTGAATTCACTCCTGTATAATGATCGCTGCGTAGAAGCACGGCACCGTTGTCTTCGGATGTATAGCCGAACATGCATTTCTTTTTTTTTTTTTTTTTTTTTGCTTTGCGACGGTCAACTGGTGATATCCTATTAAATCCGGAACGAAGACCTTTGCGTACGCATACATGTGTGAGCCGTCTTTTGACGCTGGTGGGATAATTATTGACCTGGGGAATAATATGGATTTATGTGGCTGTGAATAGACTTTGTGTTTGTGAGTGTGAAAATGTGTGTGTGTGTGTGTGTGTGTTTGTGCGCGTGCGCTGGGACCCCACTTGACAAGTAAGCGTTTGACTTTTCGTGTGACACGAGTGATACATTTATGTACTATTGCGTGAAATAGTGGTTTAAAAAATAAGGGTAGTCGCGTTTGCATTACTATCTGTTGGATTGGACGAGCGGTTTTAATGGAATTGCCTCGCGAACCTGGTGAAGTCTTTGTTTTGGACAGAGTATTTTATGAGTGCCCGATGTCGGTCCTGCTGTTGTTTGTTTGTTAGTATGTATCTGTCACGTTCGTGGCGCTATTCAATCTTTGTTGTCTTTGCAAAAATTCATACTTTATGGTATTAAGCTGTCCGAGCAGAAGTGACTTTCCCTGCTTGCTTAAGATAAATTGTGTGTCCTTTTCCTGTGCTTTCTTCACGCAGGGACAATGCAATTGAGTATTTCGCATTATGCAATAATTATCTGATAGCAGAAATGGGTGTCTTTGTCACAGTTTATTAGCATGTGCCTCGTTATTTTATTTTTTCTCTTATAGCTATGCGAGTAAACGTGCGTGTAATTTTCGCTGCTTATTTTCTCTACTTGTACGCAGAAGAAAGCCTCGTGGTAAAAGCTGAATAGTGTTCTATCAGTGGAAGTGGGGTTGTTTGTTTGATTTTGTTGGGTGTTCGATATCTTCATGAAGTAAGCAGTGCTTAGTTTTGCAGTCATGGGTTTTTTTACAGAAATGCTGGTATCTGAGCACGGAGTACAAATTCCTATATTTCTCTGCTCCCTAAGAAACTCAGTACGTCGTTTTCCGAGCAAACCGCGTTTAGTTTACGCGAAATAGAAAAATGAAGTTGTGTATACTCTATATGATTTTCTGTCGGAGGCTTGGCCTTTTCCCCGATGAGCAGTATTTTGTATGCGATGTCACATGTCTGGACTTGTTCAGTACTGTCTTGCAAATTTTACCCTTCGCTAATACCTTGTTGCTGTCATGTTGTGCTAGCCGCGTATAGCGATAAGCGGTGATTCTCCGATTATTCCTGAGAGGTTCGACTTAAGCCTTTTCCCTGCTCACTTAAGGAAATTTGGGTATCCCTGTCCTGTGCTTTCTTTACGCAAGGGCAATGCGACTGTGTATGTGGCATTATGCAAGAATTATCAGGTGGCAGAAATGGGTGTCTTTTTCTCAGTTTATTAGCGTGTGCTACGGTTTCTTGCTGTTACAGCTAGCGGGGAACAAATGCCGTGTAATTTTTCGCGGTTCTTTTCTTCTTTCGCTACTCAGAATGTAGGTGAGGGGGAAAAGTCGGCATCCAGGTAGAGCAGGAGAAAGCCGCTCGGCAGAGGAGAGTTCATGAGAATAGAATTTGTTTGTTTTTTGTTATATGTATATGTATATGTATGTATGTATGTTGTTTTGTATGTATGCAGTTATAAGTATTTGCGCAGAAATGCTGGTATGTGAGCGTGGAGGAGAAATTACAATATAGCACCTCTCCTTGTGCATTCCTGAGCTGATGACTGTGTGTGCGTGCTTTTTCCTGGTTTGTGACGTCATCATGGCATGTTGGGGCTTGTTTAGCAGTGTTGCAATTTTACCCGCCGCTATTATCTTCTTCTTATCTTGGCTTAGCCGCGTAGCGATGTGTGCTGACTCTGCGATTATTCCTGAGGTCTTAAGCCTTTTCCCTGCTCGCTTAAAGGAATTTGTGTGCCCTTGGCCTGTGCATTCAATGCGACAATGCGGCTGTACATGTAGCATTATGCAATAATTATCTACCAGAAATGGGTGTCTTTTTCTTAGTTTATTAGCATATCCTTCAGTTTTTTGAAGTCAAGCACAAGTGCGCGCAATTTTTGCTGCTCTTTCCTCAAATCACTGCTTTTGCGCAGAAGAAAGTCGCATGGTACAGCTGGGAAGTGGGTTTCTCTGCTTGTTTGTTAGATGTTGTTAGGACCTCGGTATGTTGAAGAAGTACGCTGTTATAGGTATTCGTGCAGAAACGCTTGCATCTGAGCGCAGGATAGGAATTCCTGAAGCACGGCACCCTCAATGTAAATTAATTATTTTGGATGTGAGTCTGCTTCACTGCATGACAAGACTGAAATTGGAAGAGAGAAAAAATTGGAACGCTTCATTAATGGCGATCCAAGTAATAGGGCATTTAGAGTTTCCATAGAAAGTAGAATTTTAAAAGGCTCCTAAAATTATAGTTTTGTAGTAGCTTTTCTAAACTGCAATGCAATAATCATTAATATAGTATAGGAATACCATCGTGTTCCCGTAAAGGCGTTCTGTCTAGTCCTCCGTCGAGCGCGAATAGAACTTTGCCCCCCGGCGTTCGCGCCTTTTTGATCGCAGGTGTAGCCTCAGACAACGAATGTATGAGCATAGAAAGGGTCATGTATTACATAAGTCTGGTGATGATGTTGAGTGGTCTCACTTATTATTTTAAAAGAGCAGTGGTAGTTTACTGGTGATGTGATTCTAATGACCATGATGAGCCTTTGGGGGTGAAAATCGCTAATATGCATGGTACTTTTTTTGTTGTTGAATTTTATTGTAAAAGTATACGTCATTAAGAATCAGACAAAGGAAATACTCTTGCGATTCAATAATTAATAGGAGTTCTTGCCGCTGTCTTCTTCAGACAGGATGTGATGACGTCACGCAGTATGTAGCAATGCGGTGACCGTTACTGGAAAAAAGTGTAGCAATAGAAAAATGGTGTGTATTGCCCTGTACGGATTTATGATGAGCACTGTTTTTGAATAAGACGAGTGCGTGTGCTTAGAAATACTTTGATGCTGGTTTGTTTTCTTCTTCTTTGTTCAAGTGTGTCTTTTCGCTTTCTTCCACCTTGTTGTCTGAAAAACATGCGCTGACATGCCTGGACCTGTTCTGACATGCTTTCCTTCTACATGTAGTTTTTCCTTTTTGAAGAGAAACATTCTTGACGATGTCGATAGTGCTGCCCTGAATGGTAATAGTGCTATTCTTAATACTTTTGCGATTCATTTAGTTCAGAGAGTAACCGCGAGGGGGACAGGTGTGTGAATTTATTCAGGAGGAACAAAGTATCATTATTCAGTTAACTGCCTGGCTCTCGGATGGGATGGACATGTCTTGCTGAACCATTATTCTATTTTTTCCTGTGTAGTAAGACTTTGGGAGTGAAATGCTTAATAAACTTCTACCTGAGAAACGTCATCATGACGTTGGTAGACACACCGAAACCAAAACAGATCGGAAGGGGAGAGCTGGGTTCCACGAATGGGCATTTGTTTGCTGCCTCCCATTGAAAGAAAAGTAGGACAGAAGGTCGCGTCCTTTTCACAAACCATCGTAATCCCCTCAAGACGGTGGCTTTTGGGCGCGACCTTGTTCGCCACTAGCTGTGAACGTAGTTCAACTCTACCAAACTCGTGGTGCTGTCGAACATTATGATGTCATTTGTTTACAAACAGATAGAGGTCTTTTCCTACAATCTCCTCTCATGTATGGTGCTCTTCTGCAATAGTTCCCTATGCAATCATTATAGTAGAATAAAGGAAATAATCTTGGGATAGTGATTCAATAAATAACAGGTCCCCTTTCTAGAGCGTACGCGTCCTTGAGCCACGCACCTGCATGATGACGTCATACCGCGAGACTATTGTTTCAGGTTGACCTTGTCTAGAGGAGCATTAGTGGAAAAAACAGTGTAGCCCTGGGACAATAGGATAACATCACGACCAATGAGCAAGGCCTGCAGGGGGCGCAAGGATTCACTTCTCTCTTGGACACAGACAGGTGTGGACTAATTCTGGCTAATTCTGCTCCTGGCAATTGCGTTGGCAATCAGTAGAAGAGCGTAGCTTCGGTGGGGTTCTGTCTGCCTCTGATGGGGTGCGGATGTGTGGTTCGTCACTGGTGAATGGTGGATTTTGTGACGAGCAGATTTACAATGAGGGAATGTAGTGTACGTTTCCGATGATGGTGAGTGTCTTTTCACTCTGTTCAAGTGTTTGTTTTCCTCTGTTGCCAAGCAGTCGTGCGATTTGTCCTGACGTGTCCTGACATGCCCCGACATGCATGCTTTCCTTTGTTGATGCTTTGTATTTTTTCTTTTTTTGACAAGGAACATTCTTGTCTTGACGATGTCGATAGTGCTGCCCTGAATGGCAATAGCGCTATTCTTAATAATTTACGATTAAATTAGTTCAGAAATCAACCACAAGAGGGACAGATGCATGACTTTATAGAGGGGAAAAAGCATTACGATTCAGTTCCGTGCCTGGCTCTCGGGTGGAGTAGACGCATCGTTCTGCGCTCCTTGTTACTCGTACTCTGTGTTGATTTGTCGAGTGCCTAGTCCTCTTATTAGCCATTGATGGAGTTACATGTTAGGATATTTTGTTCTTTTGCAAGTCTCATTTAGTAAGACTTTGGAATTCCTAGGATTAGTTTTCATGCATGGTGCTCTTCTGCAATAGTTTCCTATGCAATCGTTATAGAAGAGTAAACGAAATAATTTTGGTATAGTGATTCAATAAAATAGGTCCCCTGTCTAGAGCGTACGCGTCCTTGAGCCACGCAGGTGCATGATGACGTCATGCCATGGCTTCATTGCAGATTGACCTTGTCCAGTTGTGTCGACCGTGTGAAAAAGAAAAAGGTCGGTGTAGCCTTGGGACAATGGGATGACGTCACGACCGATGAGCAACGCAAGAGGAGGGCGCAGGAATGCTCTTCTCTCTTAGCCTCTAGCAGGTGGCCACCGCAGAGGGCGCTAAGAGCGCGCGCATGCGTAGCGCCCCAGTCAGTTGCTCGCTGGCTGTCGCGGAGAGCAGACGTGCGCTTGGTTGCTCCGCAGTCCCCGCGCCCGCTCAGTTTCTGCCTACCTCTCGGATGGAGCAGTCGCATCGGCCTGCGCTCCTGTTGTGGTGGGCTGATTTGTTGTGTAACTAATTCTTTCGCCAACTTTGTCCCCGCTTTGTTGGCGATTTTCATGCCCGTGCACGTCGGGTGCTGGTTGCTGTTGTTCGGGCATCCCCGCCATTTTCTATCTTCTTCTGCCTTGGGAACGGGAGTAGCACAGGCGTGATTCTTGATAATTTTGTCGTAAGATTAGTTGAGAAAGTAACCGCTAGGGGGTGCAGCTGCGGGGCTTTATACAGGAGAAAAAACCATTACGAGTCAGTTCTCTGGCTGGCTGTCGGATGAAGCAGTCGCATCGTTCTGCGCTCCTGTTGTGGTGGGCTCATTTGTTGTGCAACTAGTTCTTTTTGTTGTTAGCTATTGATGGTTAGCATATTTACTCTTGCTTTCCCAGCCTCTGTATTACGAGTGTTTTTCTCCTCGCATGTCCAGAGCTGTCATAACCTGCCCAGACATGTCATGATGACGTCATAGGATGTCCGGAACTTGTGGTCATAGCTGCGATGCTTTGCAGCCTGCCTCTGTGCACCGTTGCCCAGCGATGGTCAGCGGCCGTTCGGGACCGCTTTCTTCAAGATGGCGACATCTGTCTTCAACTTTTTATTTTATTTTCTATCTATTTCTTTTTATTTTTTATTAGCTCAACTAGCCCACAACTCACACAGTGGTCTGGACACGTCTTAGATGCTCCCCAATTACTGTAATGACTCCCTGAATGATCCTAATTACTGTGGGGGGTCCCAAATTGCTCTAATTGCTCATTAATGGCGTCCAGGCCACTGTGTAAGTTGTGGGCAAGTTGAGCTGATCATATACTACTGGCCACACCCCCGAAAGCACGTACTGTGCTCATCCGGTCTTTTCCATTAATGTTCCAGCGACATAGCTGGCCCGACGTTTCTTGACTTAGATTTGTTTCTTGGAGACAAAGGCATATAGTGCGGTGTCTCTCAGAAATATCATCGATATCGTCAAGATTACGGAGAAGTCCTCGACAATTCCATTGAATAATGCTCTTGGAACTCATCACAAGCGTAGAGAGAAAGAGGAGGGGCAAGAACTGACATATATTCCGGCGACATAAAGACTGTGAGAATAATTTGTGCATCAGTGTGTAATAATTAGGGAGGCTGCATCTTTGGTGGAGGAACCCGCTGCTGTTCTTTTGTTTTTGAGTCCCTACCTATTCCACAATTCTTGTTTCCTCTCTGCTCTTTAGTATGAGTGGACCCTGGCAAACTTGATGACGACTTCTGCGTTAAGCAGTCGGCGTCATCAACGTTCATACTCGCATTTTGAGACGGGTGCTTTGAAAGCCTGTCCCAAATGGAGGGAGTTGCGGACACCTCCTCAGAGGCTCCGGCAGTCTCCCGCTGGCTGTTTTGTTGTGTGGTCACTGAACCTCAGTGACCTCTTTGTGCTGGGGAGTGTGGAGTGGAGGCCCAGAGATCTGGGTCTTCACTGAAACTCTGAGTGGTGCCACTCCCCTGCGCGCCCCTTCAGAGAAAGTTCCTTTAACTGTGTAACTGTGCTCTTGTCGCTCGGTATGTAATGTTCTGTTCTGTCTTTATATTTTCAGTACTTGTTTTTCTTCCTCCCAGAAAGGACAAGATCTGGAATACGCTGGGTTGCTACCCTCACAGTTTGTGCATCGTACATTATTAGAACAAGTCTTGGAATAATGACCCTTACCAGCACACTTTGCACACCTTGTTGGAAATTCCTACTTGACTCCATATGGTATTATGACACCAGGTCCTACATGATGAAGGAACCTACATACAAATAGGATCCTGTTTAATTGTGGGTCCTACATCTGATCCTACATATAAACAGGATCCTATTTGGTTGTGGGACCTACATGCAAATGCGATCCTACATATAAACATGATCCAATTTGATTGTGGGACCTACGTTGGGTCTTGTCCTACATGCAAATAGGTTCCTACATATACGCTAAAATGGCGGAATACTGTCTCTTGTGGTGATCCTGTATAATTTGTGCACCCTATTGTGCTGTGTATATTAGGAAATAACAAATCATGCAGCTTCTTTCTTTCTATTTTTTTATTGATATCGTTTATCTGTGAGAGCCAACCACTGTTCAATTCGGCCTCACCGTCATCGTCATAAGCCAGCAGTGGCGCCGCTACATGCTTATAAGCGCGCGCCACGTGCTGTTCTGAGTTCTTTCATTGTACGACGTTCATCACCATACGTCGTTAGTCTGTTGGATCCTCGCTTTAGCTCATTCGGCCCTTCATCACCCAAATTGCTAGGTATATCTTTACTGTCTTTCATTGTATGTATCATACCAGAGTGTTAGTAAGATCTTCAACAGCATGTTCTTAAAGAAAGACTTCCTCCAGGAACTTTCTCCATCTCACGCTGAAGAATTTCAACCCATACAGGAAATAATCTTCTACAACACGACATCCAAGGATCAAGACACTTCGACAGACATCAAAACACATCACATCCTTCACGCTTCCAACAACGTGCAAGTAAACAACAACAAAGCCTCGACATCAACATGTTCATCAACACAACGTAAATCTCCACCAAGGAACTGTCCTTTCCCACTTCTTCCTGGCACCAACATCGTGGCACCCCAGGACAAGGTGAAGATACCATCTCGTCAAGCAACATCAGTCTCCGCAAGAACAAGTTCGTCAAACAGTTTTCCGGCGAACAGCAGTGTTTGTGAACGTGTTAGTGAATTCCGCAATGTTGTCGACCTTCATAGAACACAGCCATCACAGGTATGTGAAAATGTCATGTTGCATAACGACGAAAAGGATGAGTCATCTGACCTCTTGCTTGTGAATACCGTACAAGTCAATGACATCATTCCTTTGGATAGGGTTGTTGTACGAGAGTCAGATGCAAAAACTGAAGTACAGCATGCTGAAATCTTGAACTACTTGGACAAACTGACACACAGCTTAAGAAACTCCATGACATCATTCTTAAGCACGCGAACGTGTTTTCTAAGCAAAAGTATGACATCGGATTTTGTCCAAAGACCGAACATTGCATCGATCTCTCTGACAGCATTCCTGTTCGCGTAAAGTCTTACCGCTACTCATGGAATGACAGAAAATTCATCAAAGAAGAAATCGACAACTGGCTTAAATTAGGTCTTGTTCGAAAATCTGAGTCTCATTACGCTTCCCCAGTTTTCGTTGTTGATCAACCATTCCATCCGTCAACACCACGCAGACTTGTTGTTGACTACCGTAAGCTAAATGGGAAAACCGTCAAGAGTGTATAGTATGCCTCGAATTGATGATACTGTTGACAGAGTAGGGAAAGGCAAATACTTTTCCACTATGGACATAAAGAAAGGTTACCTAAACATCAAAATAAGGGAATCTGACCAGCATAAGACAGCTTTCATTACACCTGACGGTCTTTACGAATTCGTTCGAATGCCTTTTGGTCCAACTGGTGCTCCCGCCACTTGGCAAGCAGTAATGGATGAAGCCTTTCATTCCCTCAAGTGGAAGGACGTTGTAATTGTCTATTTCGATGACATCTGTATCTACACTTCCACCATAGACGAACATCTAGATGTTCTTGACCAATCTATGTCCATACTGGAAAATTATGGTTTCAAAATCGAGATCAATAAGTGTCAGTTCATTCAGACCCATATAAAGTTTCTGGGTTACATTGTATCTCATGAGGGTAAACTGCCAGATCCGGAGAGGTCAGCTGCTGTTGACAAATACCCCGATACATTGAACACAATACAAGACGTAAAGAGATTTTTGGGCTTTGCTTCTTACTTTCGCAAATTCATCAAAGGTTTTGCTGAAATTGCGCGACCTCTATCACTCCTCTTGCGAAACAAGCAACAGTCCAAAAGCACTGGCAAAACCAACATTACGTCAGAGTGGACACCTACACACACTGAGGCTGTACGTAACCTCAAGTCTCTCTTAAAATCTCCACCTATTTTGGCTCATTTTGATCCAGACAGAGAAACTCATGTCTATGTTGACGCTTCAGCGAAACATCTAGGAGCGTTCATCTCTCAGAAACACGATGGAAAAGAGTATGTTGTTGAGTATGCCAGCAGAGCAACCAACACAACAGAGGAAAAACTGCATTCAAACATGCTCGAATGCATTGCTCTTCATTGGGCACTCACAGACAAATTTCGTATTTATGTGTACGGGTTGCCTATCGTCCATGTTTGGACAGACAACTACAGTGTCTCCTTAATGACCAATGCACAGCAAATCAATAGAAAATTTGCTCGCATGGTTCTCGATCTTCAAGAACTTCCTCTGAAGATTCACCATCGTTCGGGAAAAACCAATGTTGTCGCTGATGCTCTATCACGCATCCCACAACCTTTGGTTGCGTCACTAATTCTCACTGCCGAGAATTCTCATCTCTCCAATCACCAACAGTCAGATCCGTCGTTATTAGAGATTTTTGAAGTCCTCAAAAATCCTAATATTTCTTCTCGCAAAGCTGAGAACATGCGGAATACATTCATGTTGTCAAATGGCATACTCTGCCACAAAACCACTCAACAAAACGGACTGACAAAAACAAGGATTGTCATACCAGAATCTCTTAGGAAAGAGATACTGCTTAAGTTTCACGATAAACGTGGTCACATGGACAAATTCAAGACCAAAAGCAGTATTCTGAGTAAATACTGGTGGTCGTCCATTAATAAGGACGTCAAAGAGTACGTCCAGGGTTGTAACATTTGTCAGCGCTTCAACAGACAAACATCGAAGCCCGTGGGATACTTACATCCTCGACCAATTCCCACACAACCTTTCACCACAATATCCCTCGATCACATTGGTCCACTTCCGGAAACAGGAAATGGAAACAAGTACATCATTGTATGTGTTGACCACACTACACGCTTTGTAGTAACACAGGCTGTGAAATCAACAGCATCGTCACATATCATACAGTTCATTAAGGAAAAGATCAACACAACTTTTGGCATTCCTATGACAATTGTTTCTGACCAAGGTTCAGGTTTCATGAGTCAGAACATGGAAAAATTCCTAACCACAACAGGAATTGAACACACAACTTCTTGTCCTTATTTCCATCAGGCAAATGGTCTCGTGGAAAGATCTGTAGCCACCATAAAGAATATTCTCAAAAAATATTGCTTTGAGAATCCGTCAAAATGGGACGAATACATTGCAAACACCACTTCTTTCATAAACACTTCAAGACAAGGTTCTACTAGATTTTCACCACATTTCCTTCTCTTTGGATTTGAACCTCGTATTGAAAACGAGATTCAGGTTGGTGTAATCGTTGACGACATGTCGCGACTTCAGAGCATTGAAATGCTACACGACATACGTGCAGAAGCACGGGAAAACCTAGGAAAAGCTCTATCCTCTCAGAAGAGACGTTACGACTACGGTCGAAACCCATCGCAGTTCTCTGCGGGTGACTTAGTTTGGATTGAATCCTTTTCAACTTCACCTTTTGATCCTAAGTACAAGGACAAGGTATTCAAAGTTATTTCTACACATCCCCATGACATTTGTACTGTTCAAAGTCTGGATGAAGGAATAACAAAAACAGTTCATGTTTCACAAATGAAACTGTTCAAGGATCAGCCAGATTGGGATCCTAACATTACGTTTCATGATATAGACAGTGACGAGAATGTCTCTGTTCATCAAGACAGTTCTCCAGAATCCGAAGAAACACTTAGTCCACCTTACACGACAAGGTATGGACGCGTCACCAAACAAAGGGTACCATTACATGCGTACGACCTCGTTTGACTTTGTTTCAAAGTACACACATTCCATAGGGACGCCTTGGTGAATGTCGTTCATTCATGGACAGGGGACGCTCTGGTCCATAAATGACTTTGTACTACATTGCTTTAAATGTATCCAGTGTCTGCAATATGAATTTTTGCGGTCATTTTTGTGCTTTTCGTTTTGGGTTACTTCCACATTTCTTAGTTACTCACGCACACAGCCACACTCAAACACACGCTTACATTGTTGCTGTTTAGCATTCCCCTTCTACTGACCTCTTCAGATCAACTTTCTGCATTTCGAATTTAGTGGCTTAGTTTAGAATTTAGTCACTTCTTCGCACTAGTTCCCTTCATTTTTGTATCACTGTATGTACTGTGTATGTACTGCATGTCACAATGCTACTCATGCTATGCTGTGCTATATCATGTACTACGAACTTTCTTCTTCAATGTTATCAAATTCACAATGTGTTTAGAATCAGGAGATTCTACTACTTCATTTGAGGGTGGATTATTAAACTCTCTTAAATCTAGGTTGTTCTGCATTTCAGGACAAAAGATGCTGCATGCTTCTGCCAAGGGCCCTGGCATGAATCATGTTCTCTTTTGTTTTTTTTATCCTGTTTCAGAACAGCTTCGATTTTAAAGTTAACTTCTGCATTAACGCTATTGTAACGTTTCATTTTTCCTCAGTGTAATAACGAAATGAGGACATTTCATTTTTTGTTAGAGGTGGGCGTGTGAGAGCCAACCACTGTTCAATTCGGCCTCACCGTCATCGTCATAAGCCAGCAGTGGCGCCGCTACATGCTTATAAGCGCGCGCCACGTGCTGTTCTGAGTTCTTTCATTGTACGACGTTCATCACCATACGTCGTTAGTCTGTTGGATCCTCGCTTTAGCTCATTCGGCCCTTCATCACCCAAATTGCTAGGTATATCTTTACTGTCTTTCATTGTATGTATCATACCAGAGTGTTAGTAAACTGTCTGTGTGTTATCCAAATGCCGTATTCCTGAATCTTACTTTTGAGTTTGGCAGATAGCCAGGGACATCGGGTCCATCACCCGCGTTAACACCTTTCATCACCCGTTCCCTTGGTCAATCTTGCCTCACAATCATCCCTCTGACATGTCTGTTGAACAATCACACTCTTGCCTGATGTACAGCGTCTTCAACACCTTTACAGATCATGCTAGATGATAGCCCTAAGATATATTTCTTGGAGGCATCTGAAACAATAAAGCGAGTTAGGAAGCCAGATTTAACAAGGGATAATACATTATGTGTCACATAAAATGTGCCAAAACCCGTGCACAGGTTAACCAGACTTCCCAATTATGCTGTTACTTGAGGTCCAAAGACAATTGTTTTGTTTGTTAGCAGCAAGATCAATTAACTATGACAACTGGGGCTACAGCAAGGGTGTCAGTTTAAGATATTACCTGAACAGGGTGAAAACAATGCACGTTGAGTTATAATATCCGCGATTATTTACATTCTGTGCATATTTCTTCCACACCCGGGGAAAATATGCATGACCCAAGCTGAGTTATTATGAATTAATAACCAAAAAAGGAAGATCTGTATCTTTAGAGCACGGGTACCCTGTAGCAGGGCCGCTGAAGCATCACACATGATATCAACCTGATGTTAAGTGATGATACAGGTTAACCAACAGGGTTAGAGCACAATATTACAGATGGAGGATAAGGCAATAGGCAACAATAGGGTAATGATCGCACTGAGCGGATAACGTTATAGGAACCCACACGCTAGGAAGAATACAACGCAAAAAGTGCACAAAACATGGCATTACAAGCACACAACTAACCTTCAATTCACGAAATCCAACAGCTTTCGGTCTTCCAAGGTACACACGCAGAAACAGGTCCAGATACCACTAGTAAGGCACGAAATACAGTCACAGCACTGCGGGCCATCAAAACCACCAAAACTACGACGAAAGACGCTTCCCGAACGAGAGCTCTCTGGACATGCGTTCGAACGCATCTAAGATTTCCCTTCCAAATGAGCTGGAGGTATTCCAAGCTCCAAGGGCGCCGCCTGGCTGTAACGGCTCTCCTTCATGCTCTCCTCGCGCTACATCCAGACTGCAGAAAGTCGCGTGTACGGGCGACCAGTGCCATTGGAAAGAGGACGTTTTACCCGTCAAAATAAGTCTTCAATCACATTTCTACGCCAACAAACAACCGACATCGAAAAAAATGCCCCCAGCCCCATGTATGCCAGCCGCTCTTGCCATGTTGTCCTCACTCGAGAATGGAGAGAGATAGAAAGATCCCGCATGTTTCTAGCCGTTCGGTGTTCGGAGTGCACGAATCCGTTAATAGGTGATTCAGATCTCCCGCAGGGTTCAAACCTAAAAACAGGGACGAAGGTTGCAGAAGGAGAGTCAGCCTAAGGAATTTCGGGAAGAACGCCATAACCTGTAGTAAATAGACGGGGGTGCGAATTGAAAAGTTGCAGAGAAAAGAACGAAGAACACGCATCCAAAATTTCCAGTAAATTGGACGTTAGGTAAGCGAGATTATGGCACTAAAGAAACGGCACCCACGCAAGCGTCTCCGAGCGGCGTCAGCCAGACTTGCTGGCGCCAGCGCCATGACCCTCCAACTCCAAAGCCCATATCTGGGAAACGGAGAGTCGCGCGCTCACGCGATTCAAGCGGTTGGAGAGAGCAGGTCAAGAGCTTCAAACTATATCAAACGCGACTCTGTAGGTGCAATGGAAACGTTTTTCGAAAAAGAAGAAAAAAAAAAGAGCCGGCAGTCCCATGTATTGGGAGGAGTGTAAACACGGAAACCGGTAGCTCGAGAACCAGAAGACTTTGACAGCTGTAGTAAATTTTCCCACGTTCACCGAGTTGAGGCGAGTACACTCCAGAAAGATGACAACTGTCCGACGCGGGCTTCCTTCCGAAAAAGGGCCTCAAAGTTTAGAAAATAGAGTTACGAACGCGTCTCTGCACACAACCCCCGAACTTCTAAAGACCAACCCATGGTTCCATTTGACCGATCGTAGAGCGACTCAAGTCCTACTAGGACGGAAATTCTGACGTCGACCTGACTAGCGGGGCGCATGTTATACGGAGCTCCGAATGTATCGGAAGGGGTGTACCCTGTTACCCACTCGTAATAATAAAACTTTTAAAATCCACGCTAAGAAATCCACCCTTCAAATTCCAATCCTTTGAAATCCAAGCTGTCAAAATAAATCACAATGGGTCTATGCAGTCCAGTGCTAAGCATGGTTTTACGTGAGCAAATCAGTGTTTAAGAGGGTCACACTCCAGAATAACGAGTCCTTATGCAATTCTGTGTCGTATTCAGCATGTATCCCTCAATTATTCATTAATTTAATCAAGTTACAGGCGTAAATAACTACGCGTATGAATACTAGGAAAACAACGCTTCAGCGGTTCGGCCGTTCGGCTACCATTGAGGACGAGGCTATTTGAGAAAATGGAGTAACGACGGTGCCGTATGGTGTTGCGGGATGTGCTGCATAAAAAGGATAATCACTGCACGCTCTAATAGAGCGTATGTTTCTTCTGCCAATTTCGTCAGGTATTTATTTTTCAGACGTGTAACGACTTGGTGTGCTAACACGCGCGTGCAACTGATGAAGGAATTCATGGGTGAAGTGACATTGATGCAGTCGTAGCTGTTTTGGACAGGAAATCGGGTAGCGAAAAATGTCCAGGGTGAGCAATGTAAAACGTACCGCAAAACTGTTGTGTCGACCATTGGTCACGACGGTAATCACGTAAACATCATGTAAACGTCTCTTGCGTTCCTCGGCCTCAGCTTACGAAGAACTGCTAATGTTATGTTTGATAAGAGCCGCGAAAAGTGGTTCAGCAAGGTAAAACTGTGCAGGGAACACCGTCACATGAAGGAGGTGTTTAATTAAATCACAGTGAAAGATAGCAAAGGACTGTTAGTGGTCATGTAGACAGCAGGTCTCGTTCACCAACACATCAATGGATTGTAAAAATAGTCTTCCAGTCAATGGACAACTGACATTTTCCTCCCGTCTATACTGAGCAATGTTGACCCAGAGCTTGGTTTTTGGATGCCACAAAACACTTCTCGCCAAGATGGTGCACTGTGATTCATGGACTGTGACTCAATGGGGCATTTACAGCTCAGTGTCATTACCATCTGAGGCAAGTTGACTGTCTCAGATACTGTCACTGCAGTGCTGTAGAAGACCCAGAGTATATTCTGTGTCACTGCCCACACTACCAAGCTTTCCGAACTGCCATTTTCAGGTAAAATTGCTTGGTTTGTGGCTAAATCGAGCCCACGAATGCCTGCTCTCAAAGCTCTTTTGGCAATTTTGGACTCCATGGGACATTATTTCCTTCCTCACACCACAAGCAGTTATGGTAGAGTATCGCCCCAGGCAATGAAACTCCCTGTCCATCTCAAAATAAAGTTGATGAACAACATCTGCAACTTCTGCGAGGTGGTTTAAACCACTCTTATAACTACATGTTACATCAACAAAATACAGAAACCGACACTGACGATTTTTGTTTAAGTTTAATTTGTAGAACCTTTCGCTTGGAGGTCCACGCTTCCTCAGGTCCTACCTGAGGAAGCGTGGACCTCCACGCGAAAGCTTGTACAAATTAAACTTAAACAAAAATCTTCAGCGTCGGTTTCTGTATGTTGTTTATGTGATCTACAGAACTTGGATTGGATTGGATTGGAAAAGAAAGAAAAATATGGAGACGTTAGTCCCGACCCAGTCAGAACTGGCTACTCCAAAACGCGTTTGTTGGTAAACAAAAAGAAAGAAAAAAGGTCAGCTACGAAAAATAGGACAAACAAACAAACAACCGAGCAGGATAAAGCATAAAGGAAGACGGGGGAAAGGAAAGGGGGAGACGTTCGACGCCGAGAAACACTCACTGCACAATGTCAGATATAGTGCGAACACAATGTCACCGAAGTTTTCACAGAGTGTCCAGCAAGTCCGAAGCGGTAATAAAGTCCACAAGAGCGCGCAATGCCGGCACCTGGTGTTGGGCGGGCCAGCAGCCTAGAACCTTCCCAACGGAGAAAGGGCGATTGTCAAGGCGGGCTAGTGCCGCCTCAAGGGAAAGACGAGGCTCTCTGTATCGAGGGCAGGCTTCTATAACATGCTCTGTGTCCTCCAATACCCCGCACTCGGAACAATTCGGTGTGGAAACCTTCCCAAGTTTAAGAGGAGGCGGCCGGTATGGCACATTGAGACGTAGCCGGTGAATGATGGAGGTAACGGCCCGGGGGAGCGCTGGGGGCATTAAAAACTGCAGGTCTGGGTCCACTTTGTGCAGCAGTGAGTTAACTGGGACGCATCGACGCCCGTGTTCCCCGCTCAGACGTTTCACTACTGCGTTTATCGTGCTCTTTGCATCCCCTCTTGTGAAGTAGACGGGGTGCGTGCGAACGCCACGCGCTAGATGGGCACGCCTGGCAGCTGCATCCGCAGCCTCATTTCCGGGAACACCGCAATGGCCAGGGACCCACTGCAACTGGATGTCATGTCCCCGTGATACGGCAGAAGTGTACACTTCAAGGACGTCATGCACCATTGGAGACAGACATCCCGATCCTGTAGAGTGGAGAAGGACTTGTAAGGCGGCTTTGGAGTTGGTGTAGATGGACCACTGAGCTGGGGATGGAGAGGATGCAATGAAGACAAGCGCCATACAAATCGCGTGCAGTTCCGCCGCCGCCGCCGACGTGCGGTGTGAGAGTCTTGCACATCCTTCAGCTGACAACTGCGGGATCACATAGGCGCAAGCAGAGCCGGAACGCGTCGTTGGTCTACAGGACTTGACTCCCCTCTTCGTATACACTTCAACTACATGTTATGTGTAACCTAGGAATGCTGGTTGGTGGGTGGAGTGGCTAGTTTGCCACAGTACCACAAATAGGAACACAAATGGCTGATAAATTTGCTGCAGAATCTGGGCCAAGAGGATGAGCACTTGGAATCATCACAGTTTTTAGTACCATGCAGAGGAAGATAGAGTAGAGCACCCTCAAATTTTGTACTACTTTTTCTGAATTACTTGTAATTATGCTGGAGCTACATAGGCAGCAGTTCAAATGCTACTCACAATTGCCAAAACTTCATGCTAGCACTCAATTCTTTTTACAAACTTTGGTTTGTGATGTGATCAATGTTTCGGTGACTTCCATAGGCACGGTTTCACCAACTCTGGTTAACTGAACCAATATCAAGGGTTGCCAATTCTTCAACTTAACAGACACTTCTTTTTTTCCATCGGTGATGTGGTGAATATTTCAGTAATAACTCCTTTAGTGAAGCAGATAGTTTAATGACCGTTCATCTTAGTTCAGATGCTAAAAGGGTTGGTGAAACTGGGTCATTATGTAGCCTTTGTGTTCTGGTGCTGTGCAATGGTTTTTCGAGGGATTCAAACTACAAAAAAGGTTAATAATAAAAAAAAATTCTTGGCATACCTACCTACATACATGCCCCGGACGGCACGTAAGAAACCCAACAGAATATGAATGTAATCATGACATTGGTAGACAGACTGATACCGAAACAAATCGGAAGGGGAGGGCTGGGTTCCACGAATGGGCACTTGTTCGCTGCCTCCTCTTGAAAGAAAAGTAGGACCGAAAGTCGCGTGCTCTCTCAGAGACCACCATAATCCCCTCAAGACCGTGCCTTTTTGACGCGAACTCGTCCCCCCTAGCTTTGAGCGTAGCTCAGCTGTACCAAATTGGTGGCTCTGTTGAACAGTGTGATGTCATTTGTTTTTATGATGAACAGTATGGTTCATTTGTACCGTTTCTAAGGCACTTTGTACAAGGGTTTTGTATGCCAGCAGCGTACTGTCTGCGAAAGGTAGTTTTCGTGTCCACTTCAAGAAGACAATTTTTTAAGAGGCTTAGAGGATGCGTAACTAATGTGTGATTTCCACTAAATATCAGAAGAGAGGTGCACACTTAAATACCTGAAACCCTCAACTCAATTAATTGTAGGATAAAAATTATATGGGAATATATTGAGGTTTGTCTTGTTCACAAAAGATATCATTGCACAATCTGCAAAGTTCATCGGTAGTTGCCATGGCCTACATCAATCATAAACACTGCAAACCACTCATTGAGCATAGTCAGTCCGCGGTACGTAAAGTGAAAAGCGTCATTGCCCATTGTGAACATGGCTATGCAACAGTGCTTGCGGCTTCGCATTTCTCACTAGTTTCTTTTATGAGATGAATAATGCTTTGCCAATTCAACACGAACATACTTTGTAACAACTACTTGGAACTTTGGAACAACTTTGCAAAGTATATGTACTCGTATGCACTTCCTTTAATCGCTTCAGGAGCATTTCTCCCGTAACATATCTCAGCAGATGCAGTATGTCATGTAGGTAACACAATTTTGGCACAGTATTTGCTTTATATGTCCAACAAGCAGAGATATCAAATGCTTGTGCCAAAATGGTGTGCCACGTGTCCGTGTAGAGACGAGTCGCTTAGATGGAATAGGTATCGTATCTTGATGTTGAATGCAAGAAGTTAATGTTTGACAACATATATGTCATGGGTTAAATAGAGCAGTATATCATACACATCAGAAGAATGCCAACACTTCAGTGCTTTACCTTTACCTGTTATTCCAATGTTTACTCTCCCTTCTATTGGAATTATGTATTTCAGAATCATTTTTGTATTATTGAATTTTAATTTAGCAATCCTTTCACATGTCTTGTGATAGACAGGTTAGCAATGTAAGCAGTGTTTATGTGCCTCTCACAACCTGCATCTTTATGCAAAAATACTCCAAAAGCCGGGAGACGACATAACTAGACAAAAAAGTAGGGAACTCCGACTTAACATAACAAAATAACAAGGTTTACTCAGACATTTCATCCATCATGCGACGGACATCATCAGTGCCAAACTGAATGAGAGATTGCACAACCGTTCGCTGTTTAAGGAAATGGGAGAATAGGGACTGTGCGACAAACTGGTGGCGCCGCGATGCGGCCTCCGGAGAAAGTACCTTGCGTGATAGCCGCCGGGTAGCCAGCTTTGTTTACATGTGAAGTGCGGGCATCTTATTTTGCCACAGCATCGCTAACTGTGCCAGCACCTAAAAGAACTCTTCATTAGGGACCAGATGCTTAATTTCTCGTGATTTCTTCGCTTCCAATACCACCGAGGACTCGCAGCGAATAGCGTTTGTGACGCGCGTTTGGCCATTGCATGAGGTGTGCACAACATGAGCGAATATATTCTATTTCTTTTGTTCTAGTTTCAATGAAACTGAATGAGGACCTGCAAAATGATAAATGATTTACAGTTGCCACTTTCGTGACGGTGAAACGCCGCTGAATATCACCGTCAAATGCACCGACCAAACGGCAACCTATTTCGAGATAATGATTGAGGTGTTTCATCGCCAGTGCCCAGAGCCGATATTGCTCCCGGTATGACGAGTCTCACAGTGAGAACAGAAGTTCTACGTTGTCCAAAAGGTTTAGTATTTACTCACCGACCATTTCACAGCTGTCGTCCCGCAAGCCTACGGCGGTAGCCGAGGTAAAAGCTCATACTCTCTTCTTTGAGGATCTCTTTAGCGTTATTGTATCTGAAGATACTGGAAAAACTGCAGTACAAGTTCAGGCAATACGTTGTGACCCCACGTGTTTAATTGTATGGATAAAACGGACGCGCGATGTAAATTTCAGTGACGAAGCTATGTGTGTGCAAAGACGACGAAAGGAATACAAGAACAAGACTCAGTGAAAAACATGATATTACAAATGGCTGGAGTCAGAGGAATACACGTATATAGCCTTCGCTAGCAAGCCAGGATTTTGTGAGGAGTCAAATAACCATCCTCTCGACGTATCACTTACAGGTGTTTTGACCGGACAGACGCGAGTGGCTGTTCTCCTTCTGTACTGTTAGATGCATTATAAATACGGTGGTTGCTTCTGTGCAGTTTGTCTCCATTCACTTCGTTCGCGCCCCAGAAAGGTTCCACATTATTTGCACTTCGAAAATTAGCCCTTCTAATTACTGTGGTCGCCACGCAAGCTACGGTTCCACTTGAGAATGCATAGAACGGGCGGCGTGGTATCACGTCGGATACGTCCAAGACTGCCACTGGCGGCGCTGTCGCGACGGAGCAGCGCGCCCCCTTTAGGTGTCGCACGGTCCCTATTGTTCGGGGAGGGGCCACGGTTTTTGTTACAAACCGAGGGGTCACTGCGTATGGGCCAAGACTCTAGAAGCTTCCTGTGTCCCCATCTTTGTTCTCTCTTGTTATGTTAAGTTGGAGTTCTCTACTTTTTTGTCTGCATTTTTATGTCTGAGGGCGTTTTTGTGTCAAGAGGGCAAGGGTGCCGGCAGCATGGCACATGTTCACAAAAATGCAGAACCAGAGAGACACACACACACAAACAAAAATGTATAGCATAACACAGTCCCAATCATTTTGTCGTGTCCTTTTTTATGTGTCGTCTGTTCTACATTGATTTTTTTTTCGTGTGTAGTTTCTGGATTTTAAGCCCAGGAGCAGTTGCTGTAGAGGATGCTGAGAACATGTGAAGCATACATTTTCTCATTCTCACATTATGCTGTAAGCAGTGTGAAATACAACTCAAAAGGAATTTAATGAGAGACAACTTGTCACCAAGATCAGTGTGGGGACATTGCAAAGGAAAAATAATTCTAAACCATAGTGGATTCCTATCCTATTTAATGCTACAGTATCAGATGAAAGTAATTCAAATAATATTGAAGAAGTAACCGTGCAAATTATCAGTCAAACAGTGAAGCTGGCTGCAGTACACTACAATGTGTCATATGTAACAATATCAGTGTTTCCAAAACTAACACACAAACCTTAGGGACCCGCAATAGTCAAAGCGTGGGTTACACCACTTGGCGAAAAGAAAAAGCAGATGAAGTGAACCCAATATGCGACAAAACCAAGGAAACTATCTCGCTACAACTGCAATATATTGAAGTTGTTTTTTAAAAAATAGAAGTTCAGTTCAGCGCACAGGTATCAGCTGTCACACACACAGCCATCCCGAAAACTATGCCCATCTTCGTTGATGCACCTACGAATCCAGAGGAAGACCGCCGAGGCTTTCCCACTCGGATTAAGTATCTGTAGCTTGAACTGTGAACAGTTTGGTGTACACTCCAGAAAACGAGAACAGCTGATTGCCGATTTCATGGGCGCGGCCATGCGAGCCGACAAGGACAGTTCAACAGAGGAGCAATTTGAACGCGAATGTGGCGCTAGTGGTAGGCGCAACAATTTTCACTTCAAACGACGTAAAATACCAACACATGAGCAGCGAGGATGCTTGCTTGCTCATTTGTCATTATTTGGGCCTGTAATCCACATCAGGGTTCAGAAAGGCTGCTAAATGCCGATGGCCGGCAAAAGAAAAACGTGTTTGCAATTGTTGACCATGAAAGAACTGATGTTCTGAGGCTGGAACAATGTTGCAATGTTTTTTGTCCCGTTGCGGTTCAAGCGAATATACCTTTTTTGTACATGAGGGAAGTGATGTTCTGAGGCTGGATCTTTCATCGTTTACCTTTTTTGTGCTTCCTTCCTCTCTTTTCTTTGTTTTTTTTTTCTTTTTTCTTTATTGTTTTTTACTGTTGTCGGTTCGTTCCGGAGCCCTAGCGTGGAAAGCTGCTCCTGTTTAGTTTCGGTATCAATCGGAATGTGGGGGCATGGGGAACAGTCCACCGCTCCTCGAGTTTTCACGGTGCTGGCACTGCCCCCCATCCCCCCACCCGAATTTTTCCTCCGATGACCTCTTTGTATATGCCATACTTCTCAATCTCTAACTCCATGTCCCGCAGTGCTCTCCTTCAGGTTAGTTTAGGTTAGGTTGGGTTAGGGCTCGCTCCCTCTTGCCGACTTCCGAGTTAGTGCGAGCGAGGTATCTGCATAATGGAAAGCCTGAAACGGTGCACTAAAAACAAATGACACCTCTGTGGATAATAATTTGAAGCATACAGATGAAGGATTCATCTCATAGCTAAAACGATTGCCAGCAATTCTGCTCTTTCTGTTTCTCGAAAGAAAGAAAAACAGCTTCATAAAAAAAACATCTTAGTGAGTTCTGGAAATTAGAATGCCAAAATACGTTGCAGATACGGTTTTCCTCCACTCGCATACGCGTAAGTGCGAAACTAATGTACACGTAGTCCTAGTTGTTTTATTTAAAAAAATCTCTATTAAAAATGGCTACGACCACGAAGTATGCGTTTGTGGCACCCCGTTTATTTTGTGTGTGGGTGTGTGTTTACAGCTTGGACAAATTTTTATAAAAAAGTCACCAGAGCACGTCATTTTCACAGTTGAGTTCTACGGGCGCGTATCTTTTCCAAGAGAGACTATAATGACTAATAAGGATGACTAATCAATTAAATTCATTAATTAACTCTAATAAGGACGTCTTGAACAAAAGCCAGATACCGATATGGGAGACTGTCCTAGTTAAAATCAACACCACGTTTAAAAATTTTGAAACACGTACGTGTATTAAAATATCCATCCCTCAATTTTGACATGCAAATGGCCCAAAACCGACACCGTGGCAACCACACTCTTAAAAATGAACTTCACGACATAGCACGCTCCTAGCCAACCATCAACTCGAATGACATCGTTCTCTCCCCTGATTTGTTGAAAACGGGAGGCGTCCGCCTTTCTGTGACAATTAACATTTCTACATAAGTGTCACAAAAAGGCGGACGCCTCTCGTTTTCAACAAATCAGGGGAGAGAACGATGTCACTCGAGATGATTGTTGGCTAGGAGCGTGCTCTGATGAAGTTCATTTTTAAGAGTGCACGTTTGGGGTGGTGGGGGTGGTTGTCTTCACGGTACGGGACACTTCTGTATGTCAACTGCGCTCGTAACTATATTGTCTTGGCTCAGAAACCGTATGTTTCTAGAACGTAGAGAGGGAAAAAGGAATCACAAAACACGAATATACTTCAAGTACTCTTTTCAATAGGGAAGCGAGGAAGCGAGAAATTTATTGACTCTACGTTGCGCTAGTGTCAGCGCGCTGGGCGGTTGAGCTGGAATTGGAATTAGAATTGGAAATGAATCAAAAATAATAATACATAATACTAAAAAGAAAAAGAATGAACAAAGCGTTATCTGAGCTGATCGAGCTCGGTTCACTCTGGAAATTGTTGCACCGACGACTGGCGCCACGTTCGAACTTACCTAAAATTGCTCCTTTGTTGAACTGCCATTCTCGGCTCGCATGGCCGCGCCCATGAAATCAGCAATCAGCTGAACAAGAGAGAAACTGTAATCCAGAATATGTGGGTTCGACCCCTACAGCTGGCTAACATTTTCATCTTTCATCTTTCAGCAATCAGCTGTTCTCGTTTTGGGGAGTGTGCACCAAACTGTTTGTAGTTGAAGCTACAGGTACTTAATACGAGTGGGAGAGCTTCGGCAGTCTTCCTGTGGATTCGTGGGTGCATCAACAAAGATGGGCATAGCCTTCAGGATGGCTGTGCGTATGACAGCCGGTGTCTTTCTCCGTCTGTTACGTCGCGAGACAACTGAGATCACCGTCTGTGCGCGCTCAGGAAGCTTGAAATCTGCCCTGAAGTAGTAATGTATCAGCTCAACTAGCCGGCAAGTCACATCTTTGTCTGGACGCCATTAATGAGTAATTAGAGCTAATTGGGACCCCCCACATTAATCAGGACCCACCAGGGAGTCATTACACTAATTGGGGATCATCTAAGACACGTCCAGACAAAGATGTGACTTGCCGGCTAGTTGAGCTGATAAAAAATAAACAAAATAGGTAGAAAATAAAATGAAAAGATAGAAATAGAGTGGAGAGAAACAATTTATTCGAAAATCAACGATGCCGCGGCGAAGAAACGGCTCCGGGGTGACCAGTGCTTGTTGACGTCGGGTAGTTGCAGAGATCGACGACAGGTGGCCACTTAGTTGCAAGGCATCACACCAGATGGCGCCACCATCATAGCTCTAGAGGAGAGAGACAGAGAACAAGATACTAGCGGCAGGTAAAAATGACAGCACTGCTAAACAAGTCTAGGCATGCAAGAGAAAAGGTCTAACCGCTACTGCTAAACAGAAAACAGTACACATCGGGGGAAAAAGGCTTACGGGGGGGACGATCGCTTAGGCCTAACCACAACACTACGCAGCTAACACAAGGCGGGAACCACACATCGCTAAACATGCGAGAAAAGGCTTAACACGAGCGCGGTCACCGCTAAACACGGCAAACATACGAGGAAAGAGGCTTACGGGGGGCGATCGCTTAGGCCTATCCTCAACACTACGCAGCTAACACAAGGCGGGAACCACACATCGCTAAACATGCGTCAACAGGCTTGGACACCGCAAAACAAGTCTAAACATGCGAGAAAAGGCTTAGCACGAGCGCGGTCACCGCTAAACACGGCAAACATACGAGAAAAGGAGCGCGTCAAATCACAAACTGAGCGAGCGCGGAGAACATACGTCTGCTCTCTACGAGGGGCAGCCAGAAAGTGAGCGAGCGCGCGGAGCGCACGTCCGTCTTCCGCGACGGTCCGAGAGAAACTGAGAGAGGCGACGCGCAGCGGCCGCTATGGATGCGCGCGCGCCCTCTGCTCCACCCGTCCGCGCATGCGCGCGCGCGCGCTCCTAGCGCCCCCTGCGCCGGCCGCGGGTGTTTTCGGTTTCGGCTCTCTGCTGCGCGCGCGCTCCTAGCGGCGACGGGTGGCTTTTCAGTTTCGCTTTCATTCTCCGTTCTTTGCGCGCGCGCGCGTTTATCTCTATAAAGGCAGGGCGCACCGCGCTCGCGTCATCATTCTGACCGATACGTGGAAAACGCCATGTGTGGTTTATTCTCCTGCGTTTCTCGTCGTCGCAAGGAAAAGACAAAAAACGAAGAACTTCGCGAATTTATACGCGGCATCGTGGAGGAAGCCTTTCAAGTCCACCGTCTGGAATGGTTGCAAGCACGTCAAGAAATGTGTCAGGACAAGATGAAGACGCTCGACCGCATCTTAGCGGCGGACAGACTGGCGAAAAAGAAGTCCAACTTTAGCCTGGACAATCTGTATTGGGAACGCAGTTCCGATGTAGAGGACGACGACGACGAGGATGTGTAAATAAAAGCGATGCATTTCTCCTCGAGTCTCAGTCTCTTCTTTCTCTTCGTGCAACGTGTACGCACGTAACATGTCTTCCCCCGAACCTTTTCGTTTCCGTCATCCCTTTCGCTGTATCTTAAGCGGTCCCTCCATGTGCGGCAAATCTACTTTCGTTGCTAACGTGTTGAGGAACCTGAACGACGTGGTGGACAAGCCTCCATCACAAATATTCTACGTGCAGAAATATGCTTCGCCGAGCATGCAGGACGAATTCGGGGACTCCGTAAAATTTACCAAGGAGCTACCGCGAGAGTGGGACACGTCGCGCGCTACGCTGATCGTCGTCGACGATCACATGACCGACGCCGGTTCCTTGAAGGAGGTGACCGATCTTTTCATTCGGGGTTCTCACCACGCCAACGCGTCGATCTTCTTACTCGTTCAAAACATCTTTTTCGACAGTAGCCATTTTAGAACAATATCCTACAACGCCAGTTACGTCGTCCTGTGGCGCACCGTGCGCAGCGTGCACCAGATGGAACATTTCGGCCAACAGCTATTTGGCAGAAAAAGATTGGAGTATTTTCTGGACGCATATAAACAAGCGATGTCGTCGCCCCACGCATATTTACTCGTGGATCTTCACAACTATACGCACGAGGATCACAGGTTGCGTAGCAATATCTTTCCGGGAGAACGTCAATATATCTACGCTCCGAAATGAATCTCCGCCCTCACCTCACTTTACTCAAAGTACTCTCCACTCTACCCCCTCCACGCCGCCGCGACGTCTTGAGACGTTCGTCCTCGTCCGACATGAAACACCTCTCCGAAATTTGCCTCAATGTATTGAACGGAAAGGTGGCTCTAGCTCCAGATACGTTCGCGCGTTTGAAGAAGCACAAACGCTTTTTACGACGGCTCGCCTACAAAAAGATTCACAAGAATCCGCAACGTTTGAAGCGCTATCTGTCTCAGCAGCGAGGACAGGGCGTTCTTTCGTCGGTGGTTCCTCTCCTGCTTTCCGCCGTGTTGAACCTTTTCGCCAATGGCCAAGAGAATTGAAGTGACCACCTCCTCCTCCTCCTCCATCGGAAACATTCTTTCCTCGAAGGAGAGTGACGACGTCAAAGTGAAACTCATACTGCAAGCACTGTATCGCATACTCAAGCAGTACGGATTTGACCCCTACGACAATAAAAACAAGGCGTCCGACGCTACAAATGACTTTGAGTATTCGCTCCTCTCTCCAGAGGTGGATGAAGAGGAAGCGGAAAGGGTCGTCTCGGAATTAAAGAAGGTTCTTTCCTGGGATCGCGAGGGTTGTGTCTCCGTGTCGGGCAAGCCCATCAGACACTCCTCAGTTTACGAACTCGTCAATTATTTGTTGCAACGTAAGACGGGAAAGAAACCTTCCTGGTTCCCAAAAGTCTCGAAACTATTGCGTCTGATTTCTCTACCCAAATCTCGCGAGCCTCAACAGCAGCAGCAGCAGGCCTCCATTGCGTGGACGACTTATGGAGGGATATGAGAAACCAGAGGGTGGTTTGGGGGGTGTGGAACGCTATAGAAAAGCGCATCACTTGAGCAAAAAGAAGGCTCTCGCCATTCTCAGAAAGCTGGATGCCTACACGCTCCACCATCCGGTCAGAAGAAAGTTTAATAGGAGACGCATCATCGCGCTCAAGATCAACGACGTGTGGCAAATGGACCTCGCCGATTTTTCAAAATACAAGAGATTCAACGGTGGCTACCGCTACATTCTCGTAGCAATCGATTCCCTCTCCCGCTTTCTGCGCACCCTCCCGCTAAAGTCGAAGCGCCCCGCCGAAATGAAAAGGGCCATGATAAGACTTTTTCGGGGAGGTAACGTACCTACACGCATCTTTTGCGACAGAGGCGGGGAATTCTACAACAAGACCGTCAAGGAGTATCTCTCACGAAAGAAGGTACAGATGTATTCTACCTTCTCTCCAGTAATCAAAGCGTCGCAGGCAGAGCGCGTCATACGCACTTTACGCGACAGAATATTCCGTTATTTTAGAGTAACGGGAAAATACCGCTTCGTTTCCGCGCTTCCCAAGATCGTGCGCGACTACAACACCACCAAACACAGGACTTTGGGCATCCGCCCGTCCGAAGTCACGCCCAAAAACGAATTGGAGCTGTTCAATAAGATAAATGGGAAGCCCGTCGTACCCTCCGTGAAAAAGAAGCTCAAACTGGGGGATAAAGTGAGGGTCCTACTTCACAGAAAAGGTTTTCATAAGAGCTCGGAAGGGAGTTGGTCGCCTCAGATTTTCACCGTCTCCCGCCTGAGAGACACCTCTCCTCCCGTCGTACACCTGGAAGATTACCGGGGTAAGGAAGTGGACGGATCTTTCTACCCGGAGGAGGTACTCGTCGTAACCCGAGACGCCAATCAGCCTTGGCCAGTAACGAAAGTGCTGAGAAAGAAGCAGGTGAACGGTCAGAGCTTCTCCTTGGTTCGCTGGTTCGGTTACGACAAAGAACACGACAGTTGGGTTCCGAGCAGCGATGTGGTCAAGATTGGGAAATGATGTCAGACATCTACGTCCACCTGCTCTCGAACGCCAGCATGGATAAGTTTCCCTCGAATAAACTCAACGCCTTCACGGTAGCTTTCGATAGTCCGCTTCAGCTCTCGAATCGGTATAAAGTCGGTCTGATGGATCTCAGCATAAGTAACGATTTTTTAAATATCGGCTACGAAAGGCAAGATGCGAAAATCGAGGTTTCTTTCGAGGACACGGTGGAAGCCGGCAGAACTTTTCGTATCACCTCGGATCTCGAGAGGGATTTGGGAAAAGCCCTTTCGGAATTCAACGTTTCTTTCGCGTACAATAAATCGCGATACGACTTCGTCTTACCCGTGGACGTGAAAGCCGTGGAATTGGACCCTCGGCTCGCGCAAGCGCTCGACGCCTCGCTAGCGTCCCGCGAAGCAGGTCGTGCGGTGAAACCCCCCAAATTGAGCGAACGCGAAGCCACCTCCATCTTATTGGAGCACGCCGCACCCGTCGCTTTCGGCGACGTCACTCTGAATTCGGAAACCACGTCCCTACGGAACACACTCAACAAGTATTTCCAGACGCACAAGCTGGACGCCTCGCTAGAATTCGCGGATAATGTCTACTCTCTGAAAACGCCGAAAGGGTTGCACGTGCCGGAACCCTTTGCCAAGCTGCTACATCTCACACCCGTCGAGGGACACGAAGAAACGCTACGCGTCTCTCTCCCCATAGCGCGTCAATTTTCTTTCACGATCAAGACGAAAATTCCTCGATCTTTGCAAGTACATCTGCCTCCCGGCTATTATGCGACGCCGCAAGCACTTCTAAATGCGATTAATCAGCGCGTAGGCGAACGCGCGCGCTTCAGCTTCGACGGAACCGAACAGAAATGTAAAATTCAGCTTTCCGAGGGCACCTCCACCCTAAGACTTTCCGAGTACCTGGCCGTGCTTTTGGGCTTCGAATCGCGTACCGTGTTCACGGGGGATGAGGATGCTACGAGCTCTGTCGAGGTACTCCTGGAACTCCCGTTTCACAACATAATCGTGTACACGGATATCGTGGAACCCACGTACGTGGGGAGCGGGAAAAAACCGATATTAAAAATACTACCCTTTTATTACGAGAAAGACAAGCACGTCGTCACCTACACGTTAGATAACATCCAGTATTTTAACCTGTCTCAATTCGAAATTCCCTCAGTGACGATCGTTCTCGCGGACGAAACGGGAAGACGTTTGCCGTTGCGGTCCAAAGGCAGAACCAATCTAACGTTGCATTTCAAATATGTACCGTAATTCCCCCAAAATAATTCCCGTGTACACGGGACCCCTTTTCCAACGAGGGGGCGGTGTGTTGAGCAACATATCCAAGTTTATCGTTCCCATCTGGCAGCAAATAAAACCGATCGCCAAGAGAACGTTGAAGCGCTTGGCGCGGAATTTGGCCGATGGCGAAGGAATATCGCGCGCAGTAAAAAAGACGGCCATAGCAACGGGGAGAGACGTGCTGGATTCCATGGAGGGCTCTGGAAACAACAATGGGAAGAAACGCCGCAAACGACAACAAAAGGCGCCGACACACGACGCACCTGCAGATATCTTTGGTACGCCGTGAAGGTCACACATCCGCTGCGCGCGCTCCGTCATGACGTCAACGAAAGGAAAAATACAGACGCCGATCTGTTTAACGAGTGACGTGATGATATTCGAACCCCCTTCCATTCAATACGGCGTGGAAGATACTTCGTACCAACTTTTTTATCCGGTCAACGGAGTAAATAATGCCGTGATCGAGTTTTGTATTCAAAATTTGCAAAGGGCACACTTGGATCTCTACGGCAGTTTCGTGTCTTTGACCGTGCGCATTGTTCGCGACGACGGGGAAGAAATGGACGAGAAAGATGTCGTTTTCCCAATAAACCACCTGTTGAGCGGCATGTTTAAGACGGTCACCGTTTATGCGAACAACAAACTCGTCAGTTCCAACGAGTTGTACGCCTACAGGAGTATTTTGGACGTCGTGCTTCATTCCACGCCCGCGGCTCAAGAAACAGTGCACGCGGCTGGACTTTATGTCGAGGACGACGAACATTTAAAGGACGATTACGACGTCTCGTCTCGCGGTCCGAAACAACGTTACGAAGCGACGAAGGGTGGCAAATACTTTAACCTGGTCGGTCAGATCAATACCGACCTGTTTCAACAGCCGCGCCTGATGGTACCTGCCGTCGAAATTCGCGTCGTTTTCCTGTTAAACAACGACGAATTTAAACTCGTATCGGTCCCCAAAGACAAGAAAACGTACAATTACGAGGTGGACATTAAAGAAATGACGTTACACTTGAAAAAGGTGACGCTGGCACCTTCCCTGTTTTTGGAATACGAGCGGCGGCTTCAGACCACGCCGGCCATCTACGTGTTACGCGGATTGGAAACCAAGGTGCGGAGCTTGAGTGCCGGGAGCTTGGACGCTCACTTTGAAAACGTTTACCCCGAAAGGGTACCTTCCAAATTATGCGTCGCCCTGCTCGCCACGTCCGACTTTCTCGGCGACATCCAATCGAACCCCTACAAATTCCGTCATTACGACCTGTCTCATTCGATGCTCTCCGTGGACGGCCAGCAAGTGCGAGCCGAGTACGACTTTCAGAACGACCTCGTCAAAATTCCCTACTTTAACTTCTTGCAAGAACTGGGAGAGAAACATTTCAAGTATAGCTACGAGCGATTTAAAACGAACGGGTTCCTCCTCTACTTTAACTTGGACGTGGACAAGTGTTCTTCTCCTTCGCATTTGAACGAGTGGCGAAAAGGAAACGTTCGCCTGCAATTACGCTTCGCTAAAGCCCTTCCACACGCGGTCACCGTCCTCTTGATTTCCGAGTGTCCCAAGCTCATGTACGTCGACAAGGACCGTACGGTCACCTTCCCATAAGAAAAGATGTACGAGAGCGACATCTTGGAACTCGTGTCCCTGAACCCCCTCGCTTCCTCCATGCTGAGAGGCATTTGCGCTTCCGACGAAGCCTTCGTTTTACGCAAGCCCGGTTATTTAATCATCAATACGGAAGAGCGAAGAAGGCGCGGGCAGCACTGGGTGCTCTACCTGAAAAACTACGACGGGTCTACCGTGTTTTTCGACAGCTACGGACTTCCCCCCATCGAAGCAAACCTTCGAAAGACTTTACCTGTAGTGGACGAGTATAACGACAAGTGTATTCAATCACCTTTTTCGCCTTACTGCGGGCTTTTTTGTATCTACGTAGCCACGCGCATGTCGAAACGCTACAGCTTGAAAAGTTGTGTATCCATGTTTTCCTGTAACCTCGAAGAGAATGACGAAACAATAAAACGTCTCCTCGTGAGCGAACTCGTTTCGTAAAAAATAGCCTATTTATTTTTTTCACGACATACACAAGACCCTTGCGAGACGATCTTCCAACGTGCTGACCCGACGCTCACCGCCGTCGTCGCCGGTCTGCACCGTGACGTCGAGGGATGTGTGGAGAAGCCAGTAGCGACGGACGATAGGCCGGTTGAAACCCGCGTTGATGAGACACGGGTCGACTGTCTCTCCTCGTCTATACTTTTCCAACAGCTCGAGCTTGTAATCTACGAAACGCTTCATTTTCTTTGCAATCTTCCCACTGACGGTGAACAGACGTAAGGGTATCGCCTTGAGAATCGAGCGAAAGTCTCCCTCGCAGCTATCGC
Source organism: Ornithodoros turicata (assembly GCF_037126465.1). Classification (NCBI taxonomy): domain Eukaryota; kingdom Metazoa; phylum Arthropoda; class Arachnida; order Ixodida; family Argasidae; genus Ornithodoros; species Ornithodoros turicata. Next base: position 544,731 of record NW_026999412.1, read on the forward strand.
CGTGAATATAATCGCGTAATCGCAGCAAGTCCCGATACATTCGCGTTTGCACAAAGGTGGCAAACCTCTGCTCGGGCGTCATCATGACTGAGACGGAATGAGAGTAGACAACCTTTTTTTTATTTCTCGTTACACACGAATTAGGCTCCAGCTTTGGTTTCGTAGCCGGGAAGGCAGCCCAAATACGGACGAAGGCTCGAGTCTAACCAATGGCTGGGGTTTCTCGACCAGAGTCCACCGCAGCGACAGGTAGTCAGTTGATCGCCGATTCGCAAAAAGAAGGTCTTTGGAGGAGGCTTGAAGGTTAGGACCAGGGGTAGATCTCCCGTCAGTAGCCATTCGTAATCTGCAACGAAAGGAGTGTGAGAAACGCGTGTTTTTTTAACTCAAACACACACGTACAATCTTCTTCAGTCACAGAGTGACACTGATGGTCCATCTTCTCCATCTTCCTTCAATAGTCGAAGTCCTTCGCAACGTACGTCGAACGGTACCGTCCGACAGCCGAGAAACGGGCGAATCAATCGGTCCGTCCAATGCTTTTGCTCTGAAAAAAATGTGAACGATTATAGAACGTATTAAAAAAAATAACGAGGAAGCGTACCTTTGGACCACAATCCACCGCAATTGGTGCAGAAGAAGCGGGCCCTGCCAATCTCCCGAAATATGTGAGGCGGGAAAAAACCGACTTCACGCGCAGCAAAAGTGTTGTACACTGGAAACGAAACTCTTCAAACATTTCGACGATGAAGATGACGTCATGGGTATTACTTACGAGGATCTACCAAGCTGATCATGATGGAATGACGATCGAACGTTCGCTTCGACATTTATAGTAAAGCTTTGCCTCTCACTCTCTATGACGTCATTGAACGTGTTTAAACATGTTAAGACGTGTTTGAACATGTTTGGACACGGGCGGCGAAGTCGTCCCTGGACACACTCGTTCCTCTCTTTTCCTCTCTATGACGTCATTGAACGTGTCTGAACATGTTTGGACGTGTTTGGACGTGTTTAGACACAGGCGTCGAAGTCGCCCCTGGACACACTCGTTCCTCTCTCTTCCTCTTATGACGTCATTGAACGTGTCTGAACATGTTTGGACGTGTTTGAACATGTTGTGACGTCACTGAACATGTCTGAACATGTTTGGACGTGTTTGAACATGTTGTGACGTGTGTAGACACGAACCCCGCAATACGAAAAACGTCACGCAGTACGAATTAGATTGGTGGTTAGTGTGTCGCGCCCAGTGTAGAAGGATCCTGGGTTCGAATCCCACTCTGGGACGACTTGTACATGGCGACAAGAAGACCCAGAGTGTTAGCTAGAAATTAGTGTAATGTTTTATTCAACGCCGATGACATCATTGTCATATGCGACATCGCAAAAAGGCGCGAAAGACGGAAGGCGGGGTGGTCAAAGTACAGACGACACCGTCGCAATGCGAGGAGGAGGAGAGCGGTGTAGCGACTATAAAAGGTGCGCTGGTTCTACGACGATTGATCGAAAGCCCACGAGGGGCATCCATCCACGACGTGAGTCGTTTCGTGAACCAAAATGTAAGTTGACCGTCTCTGCTGTGAGAGTGTATTCTATGCATGACATTGTTTTTTCAGGAACCAATAGCCGCTGTCACCGCATGACACTGAATACAGGAACTCATCCCATCCTCTCTCATCATCATCAATCTCAAGCGTTCCTCAACTGAAGGGAAAAGTGAGCATTGTTTCGTGAGGGGGAATCTCGTACTGATTTTGTTTGACCGCAGTGCCGCGCTGTCTTGTATGTCAGTACGACCCCTTCGATGCCATGCTCGTGGCCGTAGAAAGAGAGCACGAAGCTAGAATAGAGAATCTCGGTAATAGCCCAGTCGTCCTTTCAGATGACGACGACGACAGAGTCAGTAGTCCGCCTTTCGTAATACCTGAAACGGACGACGACGAACCCCTAGATGGACATGACAATGCAGACGAATTGCTCATGTGGGAAGGGGATCAGTCGTATGCAGATTTCATTCCTCTGTCTGGTAGGGTTAGAGATGAATCACCAGATGCAAGCCCAGAATTTCGAAACGAAGCTGAGCCTGTCCAGGGTCGTAGAATCGTTGAATTGAGAGAACACGTCGTAGAGAATCATCCCTCCGTCACGGAGAGACGATTCCTTCCTTTCTTTGTCACAGATGAGGCATTTGACGGAACGGCTACTAGGTACACGCTTCTCTGTTCCCCGCACGACGACAACGTCGACGATTTGCGACTCTATCTACCGAGCATAGCTCCAGTAATCACGCGCGTCCTCGAAGCTTATCCCATGCCTTTCAAATTTTGTCTGTGCTCGAAGGCGCTCATGGTTAAGGACGGAGCCGACGGGTTGACTTCTCATCTCCTTCACGTGAACCTTCACATGAGAGTCGTTCATAACCGCCAAGAAATCGAAGGCGCGATAAATGCTGCCATCGCAGAGTCCTCGCAACGCGTTGAAAACTATGCGAGAGAAGGGTCTGGTTTCACCTCGAACGACGTCCAATGTGTCGACTTAAAACTAACGCGCTTAAAACCGAAGCGGATTGGATGCACGATCGAGCTTCCCGAAATGTTGAAGAAAAAAACAAAGACTCTCACAAACGTCAAACTTCCACCGAATCACGAAAACGAGTGTTTCAAGTATAGCGTGCTGGCACTCTTGCATCCGTTGAGAAACAAACCAAACGATTATGTCAGATACCACAAATACATGAATCCTTCGAATCCGGAGACGCGCGTAACGTACTGGCCACCCTGCTTCCCAGTCACTTACGAAGACATTGCCCTGTGGGAGAGAAAAAACAAAATATCCGTCTACATCTACGTGTTCGACGAGCAGACGAGTTCGATATCTACCGGGCGGATTCCCTGCACGCTCTATCAGGATAAAGTCCACCTGCTCGAGGTTAGGGATCATTTCTATGGAATCAGAAAATTTAGCACTTTCATGGGACGAGGAGACTATTTTTATTGTGAGAAATGCACGAGCGGTTATAGGACAAGAGGGGCGTTGGAGCAGCACGAACGTTTGTGTCGAGACGTAAACGAAGTAATTCTCGAAATGCCAAAAGCGGGGGAGAGCGTCTCCTTCACCAAGATACAGTACATGCATCCCTACCCCTATTTTGCGGTGTTGGACACGGAAAGCATACTGGAAAAGGACGCGCTCGTGAAGGACGCCTCGAGTGTGCACAGGATGAGCTCGTATGGCATTGTGCTAGTGAGAAGTTGTGATGGGAAAATAATGAACGTAGATGGCTATTTGGGACCCAACGCGGCAGAGAAATGCTTGCTCTCGCTCAAGCGATTTAGTGATCAAATCGATAGGCTGAACCGTCTTCCCTCACCGTTGGTCATGAGTATGGAAGACCACTTTCGGCACGCGAGCGCTACGCACTGCGAATTTTGTGGAATCGAATTTAACCGACATACGCGGAAGGTGTCGCATCACGACCACACCCGTTTCGTAGATCCCGGTTCCTCGAATTTTGTCGCGACGCTGTGTGATACGTGTAACCTTACGTGTCGTAATACCAAAGAACTCGTCGTGTGCGTGCACAACCTGCAGTACGATTTGAGCTCCCTTCTCCGCGACATGCACGTTCTAAATCTGGGCGAACCGTGGATCTTAGCTTCGAGCTCGGAAAAGATAAGAGGGTTCAATATTGGAGATCTCTATTTCCGCGATACCACGCAGTTTTTCAACCTCTCCTTGTCGAACCTGGTGGAAACCCTGCTCGCCAGCGGTGGTGAAAGCGCGTTTCATTGTACCCGTCAAATGTTTGGTGACCGTTTCCGACGCCTCCTCAGGAAGGGAATTTACCCGTACACCTTCGTCGACAGTTTCGAAGCGTACAATTTGCCCGCACTACCGCCAAAGGAAGCTTTCAAAAGCGACCTGAACGACCAAGAGATCACGGACGAGGACTATCAGTACGCCCTCGAGATTTTCGAATTGTTCGAATGTAAGAACCTAGGAGATTACACGCGTCTCTACGTCACGCTGGACGCTTGTCAGCTCTGCGACGTCGTACTGTATTTCAGGAAGATCGCGCTAGAGACGGATGGGATGGATATCTTACGTGCCATGTCCCTCGCCAGTTACGCGTGGAGTAGCGCTCTGAAGCTCACCAATGTCAAACTCGAGCTCATGAGCGATCGCGAGATGTACGAAACGATCGAGAAGGGGATCAGGGGAGGCATTTGTAACAGCTTCCACAGATACTGTAGGGCTAATCACGAGGGGTGTGACGATTACGATCCCCACCAAGAAAAGACTTTTATCCAGTACCTCGACGTGAACAGTTTGTACCCGTACGCGATGACTTTCCATCTCCCAACAGGAGGTTTTGAGTGGGTGGATCCTTCGAGGTGGAGCGAGATCGATTTTCTCAACATTCCTCACGATTCGGAAGTGGGTTACGTGTACGTGGTAGACTTGTCATATCCAGAAGAACTGCACGCGCTCACCAGGGATTTTCCACTGGCACCAGAACACAGGTGCGTGGACGAGAACGAACTGTCCCCCTACCAACGCCACCTGAAAGATGCGTTGTCGCTGAACGCCCCTCCCACCAAGAAACTCTTGCTGACGTGCCACGACAAAGAACGCTATGTCGTTCATTATGCATTGCTCGCTCTGTACGTGAGGTTGGGCATGAAAATAAAACGTGTTCACAACATCCTCTCGTTCCACCAAGACAACTTTTTGCGAACCTTCGTGCAGAGAAACGTCGCGTTGAGGAATGCCGCGACCACGAAATTCGAGCGACTTCTGTACAAAACCATGTCGAACAGCACGTTCGGTAAGTCGATACAAAATGTGAGACGCATGAAAAGGTACGCTATAGCCTACGACAAAGAAAGCGCGCTCCGAAAAGCTACCTCCGTCGACAGTCAGCATTTTCACATTCTGAGTGATAAGTGCATCTTATACGAGATGAAGCAACGCCGCATCAAATGCACGCACCCCCTTTACGTGGGCTTTGCCATTCTTGAAATATCCAAAGTCCGAATGTACAGCTTCATCTACGAATCGCTCTTTTCTCGCTTGACATGTCCAGTGCAATTGATCTATAGCGACACGGACAGCATAATTTTTTCTCTCACGTGTGAAAGCCTGGAAGTGCAGCTGATGAAGATTGAGAGTGAGTTAGATCTGTCTTCCTATCCGCCGGACCACCCACTTTTCAACGACGAGCACGCGAATCAGATGGGGTACTTCAAAGACGAGACGGGAGGTGGAGTTATTCAGGAAGTCGTAGCCATCCGAGCGAAAATGTACAGCATCCTCTTGGCTGGGACACACAAACAGATCGCGAGAGCGAAAGGAGTTAAGAAAGACGTGGTGAGGAAACATTTATTGCACGAAGTGTACCGAGATTCTCTGTTCAATGAAAAGGCGGTCTCTCAGAAGCAGTGCACCATCCAGAGTATAAAGCAAACGATGTACACCATTTCGAGACTCAAGAAGAGCTTGGTCCCCTACGACGACAAGCGCTATCTCGTGGATGCCGTACACTCCTTCCCTTATGGAAGGTGCGAATACGGTAAGCTTTCCTAGTGTTTTGACGCGTATAGGATTACGATAGTGCTCTCTCTCTTTGTGCAGCAACGGAAAACCCGGAAGAGAGCCCGAGAGCGTCGACGTCGTCAGGCATCGAGTAACCGCGGAACAAAGAGCTGCACGCGCATGTAATCGAGAATAAAAGTTCTAGTCGAGACATGCTTCTCTCTCTCTCTCTCTCTCAGACAGGAGAAGCACGGGTCATCGTGGCAGTGTGGTAGCGGAATGGGTGTACGAAAAGAATGACCATTCCGTCATCGTGCTGGCGCAGTAACCCGCGCAATGACGGCGCTGCGATGAAGATTCCCCTTTTCTGGCACGTCTGATCATCTCGTTCTGTTCGTGAGATCAGACAAGGGAGGGAGGGTGCAGGCATCTATCGACCAAGTCCTTTGTATGTATTCAATAAAGATGTTTCAGTGAAAGAGCACACAGAGTCTCGTCAAAGTTATTCGGACTGTTTAATGCGTTGCATGTCAATAACCAAGCGGTATTTCAATAAATCAGTGACAAAGTTGACGATGTAGACTGCTTGCAAATGTCGCTGCTTCCGCAGGGCGTGCTTAATATGAGCGATGGCACGAGCGAGAAGGTCCACGATGTCTGCAGCGATGTAGTTGAATTCTGCGTTGGCCAAGCTCACAAATGCGCTCATCAGTCCCAGGGGTCCGTCAGGAACCGTTATGCAGACGTTCTTGTAACGGGCGTAAATTCGACGCACCATCTCCTGCAGCGGCCCCGGCGAGATCTCTCCTATATTGCCAAAGCCTACCATGTCTATCACGTAGCGAAAAGCAGTGATGACGAGCTCGTTGCGGGGACTTTCGCCGTTGAAACATTCTTTCTCCACTTCTTCCCAAGAAGCGTGGGTACGGGAACAATTTTGTAAAGAGTGGTAGCTGAACATCTTCACGTAGTGATGACGCGAGCGCGGTGCGCCCTGCCTTTATAGAGATAAACGCGCGCCCGCGCGCAAAGAACGGAGAATGAAAGCGAAACTGAAAAGCCACCCGTCGCCGCTAGGAGCGCGCGCGCAGCAGAGAGCCGAAACCGAAAACACCCGCGGCCGGCGCAGGGGGCGCTAGGAGCGCGCGCGCGCGCATGCGCGGACGGGTAGAGCAGAGGGCGCGCGCGCATCCATAGCGGCCGCTGCGCGTCGCCTCTCTCAGTTTCTCTCGGACCGTCGCGGAAGACGGACGTGCGCTCCGCGCGCTCGCTCACTTTCTGGCTGCCCCTCGTAGAGAGCAGACGTATGTTCTCCGCGCTCGCTCAGTTTCTGCCTGGAAGTTGCCGCGGGGGAAAAGGTGAGTGATTTGACGCGCTCCTTTTCTAGTATGTTTGCCGTGTTTAGCGGTGACCGCGCTCGTGCTAAGCCTTTTCTCGCATGTTTAGACTTGTTTTGCGGTGTCCAAGCCTGTTGACGCATGTTTAGCGATGTGTGGTTCCAGCCTTGTGTTAGCTGCGTAGTGTTGAGGATAGGCCTAAGCGATCGCCCCCCGTAAGCCTCTTTCCTCGTATGTTTGCCGTGTTTAGCGGTGACCGCGCTCGTGTTAAGCCTTTTCTCGCATGTTTAGCGATGTGTGGTTCCCGCCTTGTGTTAGCTGCGTAGTGTTGTGGTTAGGCCTAAGCGATTGTCCCCCCCGTAAGCCTTTTTCCCCCGATGTGTACTGTTTTCTGTTTAGCAGTAGCGGTTAGACCTTTTCTCTCGCATGCCTAGACTTGTTTAGCAGTGCTGTCATTTTTACCTGCCGCTAGTATCTTGTTCTCTGTCTCTCTCCTCTAGAGCTATGATGGTGGCGCCATCTGGTGTGATGCCTTGCAACTAAGTGGCCACCTGTCGTCGATCTCTGCAACTACCCGACGTCAACAAGCACTGGTCACCCCGGAGCCGTTTCTTCGCCGCGGCATCGTTGATTTTCGAATAAATTGTTTCTCTCCACTCTATTTCTATCTTTTCATTTTATTTTCTACCTATTTTTTTATTTTTTATCAGCTCAACTAGCCGGCAAGTCACATCTTTGTCTGGACGTGTCTTAGATGATCCCCAATTAGTGTAATGACTCCCTGGTGGGTCCTGATTAATGTGGGGGGTCCCAATTAGCTCTAATTACTCATTAATGGCGTCCAGACAAAGATGTGACTTGCCGGCTAGTTGAGCTGATACATTACTACTCCCTGATACATATACAGTAATATATACCTTCAATATACGCTGATACATATACGGTCAATAAATTGGGACTTGCTCCACTGCAATCTTTCCCGGAGTTCAGAAGAGACACTGTTTGCGGATTTATGCCTTACATTTAATCTATCGCATGTCGTTCCACATCCTACCCGAATAACTCATGCCACGCAGTCAACCCTTGACTTGGTTTTAACCTCCCATCCTGAGCACATCACTTCTTTGCATGTCACTGATGGTCTCAGTGACCACAAGGCCATTTTCTTCGATATCTCTTCAAGTCGTCCAAATGTTCATAAATTCAACGATAAAACCGTATACGACTACGCTCGAGCTAACTTCCAAGCCATCAACGAGGGTCTTGAAGCTCTGTATGAAAATTCCTTTCATGGCACCGCGCCTCACTCCATTGAGGATAACTGGTCCCTCTTTCGTGACCACATAAACTACCTTACCGAGTACAATGTTCCAAAGATAAGAGTGAAATCTTATGATCACAATCCTTGGTTCACGAAAAGTCTTAAAGCCTTGCTAACCAAGAAAACGCGTTTATTCAGGAAGGCAAAGCGTCTTGGCGACGATGTATCACGGGCTAAATTTCACTACTGTGAACGGGAATACAGGCGCTCGATCAAGGAAGTGACACATAAGCTCTTTACCATCGACCTCCCGTCTCTCTTGACAAATAAACCAAAACAATTTTGGAAAATTTTATCTGCGCCAAAATCCCACCTTATCAGTCTAACTGACACCCGCTGACAACGACTGCGCCAACGCTTTCGCTTCCTTGTTTTCATCCGTTTTCAACACCGATAACGGGTACACCCAAACTCCATTATCAGTAATCGCCTCCTCACCTATGGTCCCCATTAATATCAGCACACATGGCATTTGTAAAATCATTGGGTCACTTAAGCTGTGGTCAAGTGCTGGTCAGGACTCTATTAACCCGAAGGTTCTATACAACATGAGATCTATTTCCAGCAAGATTCTATGTTGCATATTTACTGAGTCACTCCAAGATTCTGCTTTACCGCAGGACTGGAAGACGGCAAAGATTGTCCCTATTCACAAATCAGGCAGCTGCCACATCGTTAATAACCACCGCCCCATTTCACTCACTTCTATAGAAGGTAAAATTCTCGAACGCATACTCCAACGTAGTTAAGTACCTTGAAGAAAAATGCTTCTTCTATCCCTTGCAGCACGGGTTTCGAAAGCTCTTTCCGTGTGAAACTCAAGTAGCCAGTTTTGTTCACGACATCTTTCTTCACGCGGACAATAATCATCAGACTGACGCCGCTTTCTTAGACTTTCGCAAGGCCTTCGATATGGTGCCGCACTCTAAGCTTCTATACAAACCCTCTCTGCTTAACCTCGACCCGTATGTCGTACGTTGGATAGTTCAACCACCTATCCCCAGATGTACCTGTGCTTTCTGGTATCCCTCAGGGTTCAGTCCTCGGCCCTCTCCTTTTCCATATCTATATGAATGACCTTCCTTCAGGCATATCTTTGCTGATGACTGTGTAGTGTACAGGCAAATCCTCTCTCCTTCTGACCAAGTAACCTTACAAAGCGACATTTAACTAATCCGGCGTTGGTGCAATGAGTGGCAAATGCCTCTGAGCATTGCAAAGTGTCGCATTTTCTCGTTTTCTCGAAGATGGGTACGTCTCCATTCTTCCTCCCTTCCCCTATATTCTAAGTGATATCACATTAACCTGAGCAGATTCTTACAAATATCTTGGAATCCACCTTTCCTCCAACCTAACTTGGAACGAGCACATCAACCACATAATAACTAACGCTTCTCGCTGCCTAGGCTTTGTTAGACACACCCTCAGGTTGGTGGCCTCCATGTTAAGCTCCTAACCTTCACGGCTCTTGTACAAAGCAAGCTGGAATATGCATCACCTATTTGGGACCCTCCCCAAAAGTATCTCTGCGACGCCACAGAAGCCATCCAGAATCGGGCTGCCCGTTTCATTTCCAACGACTACTAATTCAATACCTCTGTAACCGCATTAAAATCAAATCTTAATCTCGACTCACTCGAACATCGTCGCCGTCTTGCCAAGTTAGCTCTCTTCCATTGGTTCTTTCTCATCTTGCCACCGCACCAATCGCCCATCACCTGCCCGAGTGTCATTTTTCCTCGCATCGACCACACTAATAAAGTCGCACGCTTTAATTGTAATACCAATGCATTATCCAGATCATTCTTTTGTTCAACTGACATCGAATGGAACAACCTCCCATCACCTCTCACAACTATTATCGAGCATACAGTATTTTGTAACACCCTCTCCCGTTCACTCCATTCACAAGACCACCACGCTTGTATGCCAGTTGCTCTGAAATTTTTCACCTCCCCCTTATCATATTTGTTAATTATCTGTACTTATGTGAACGAACTCCCTGTTTCACGCTTTAATACTTGTTTTCATATAAGTTTGTACTCTCGTCGTTTCTTTATTTTCCTGTTTACTTATTGCTAATTGTGTTGTTCTTTTTTGCTTGGTTGTTTGTTTCTATCAAGTTGCTGTAAATGTATCTTACGCTCCAGTCCCCCCCCCCCCATGTAATGTCCTCCGGACCATTGGGGTTCTCGAAATAAATAAATAAATAAATATGAATGTTATACTAGTGCGTGCAAGTAGCGTCTGATGTAGGCCCACGGTCTCGTCATGATACAGTGAGGAATACTGCGACACACTTGATTGAAAGCATTGCTGCGAGTTAGCTTGTTTCCCGATTGATTGTGCGTTGAACTGAACTTGCATTTTTGTAAAACAACTTCAATATAATGCAGTCGTAGAGAGATAGTTTCCTTGGTTTTGTGGCATATTGCGCTCACTTCATCTGCTTTCTCTTGGGCCCCCTTTTGTGCTATCGCGGCCTCAATGGGGGTCCTGACACACGGTTTGGGAAACACTGAGGCATACTGTATATTGTTACATGTGACATGTTGTAGTGTACTGAAGCCAGCTTCACTGATGTATTGTTCCTTCGCATGGTTACTTCTTCAACATTACTTGAATGAGGAATGCGGAGAATGAGGAAATGTATGCATGTTCTGGATGTTCTCTAATTGCTGACCCTTGCTGTTGGGCTAAAATCCAGCAACTACACAAAAAGATTAACAAATGCAGAACAGGAGACAGAAACACGGACACAATGGCATGATTGAGATCATGATATGCTGTCAATTTTTTTCTGTGTCTCTGGTTCTACATCTTATGAACATGTGCTACATTGCCAGCACCCTTTCCCTCTAGCTACGAAGAGAGCCTCTCAGTAATAAAAATGCAGGTTGTCAAATGCACGTAAACAGTGCTTACATTTTTTGGTGTCTTCGCTCATCTAATGTTTATGGCAGAAAATGCTCATCTAGTTCACATGGCATACTGAATATGAGTGTGCTCCAAAGTCACAAACTACATTGTGAATTAGCACTGCAGTATGATTATCGGCACACATGAAATTACCCTTCATAAGTGCATCATGCAAGCTGATTGATTATGATGCTAATTGCTCACGAAATAACGTGGGGTGGGGTGAAAGACACTGGAATCACATGTTGCGTCACTAGCAGTGCCGTACTCACTCAGCACTGACATCACAAGGAGTGATTTTTCACTGAAGCCTGCAACTCAACGATGTAATTCACATCTTGATTGTAGAAAAAGTAAGCACATGTTTGTTATTACTTGGTATACAGTTGAAACTTGTTAATGTGATGGCGGTCATTCTCGTTGATTTTGGCAATGAAACCATTTTAGGATAAAAAACACATGTCAAGGTGTAAGCTATGAAAAGTAGTAAATTGAGTGAGGCATTTTAAATTGCCTTTTTTCCTTTATATTTTCAATGCTGACATACATCAGCTTGTGTAACTGCCAACCTGGGCTATTCGAGCCAAAACCAGCCAGAGATGTAGCTTGACTCTCCTAAATATCACTGAAAAAAATTGTGTGCATTTTTTAGACAATGCGTATATCGAATGTAAATCACCATTTTGTTTTCTTGAACAATGGGGCGCATTAAACTGTGCCGAAATATGAAGTTGTCGCTTACGAGCCTCCTTCTGACATCTACATATACATCATTTGTGCGCTTTTCTTGCCTGGTGTTAGAGGGGAAGCACGGGTCTGCCATCCCAAAGGGTATGTAGAACGAGAATAAATCTGGTGATGTGGTGAGAACTCAAGAACGGAGCACATTTGGGGTCAAGCTTACAATACATTTCTGACAAATTAGCATTCTTGAAGGAGCCCCAGATTATTTATGCTTGTAACTGATTGCTTGTGATTAGCTTCGCATAAAAATACCAAGCTGATCTATATTCATTGTTTAACCATGTGTTTGAGAATATCAAGCACTTGCAAAAATCTACTTTTTTTCAGATAGTATATTCACATATAGGTCGTCTAAAAGATATCTTCCCTTATTTGTATAACTAGTCCCCTCCTGCAACATACTGAAAATCTACAGGTTTATTTTTCTTAAAAAAATAAAAAAAATGTCACCATAATGTGCTGCAGCTTGTTCGTCAGTTGAGGCCACCTAGGAAGGAAAAAAAATAAATAAAAGATGCCTCTCTCCTGCGAAAATCGAAGCTCTGCTTTTCCATTTTGAGAACCTACAGGTGTATTTGTTCTTACGCAAGAAAAATGTTTCGTCAGCTCATTCATATCCCATCTGTATGACGCTATAGCACACTTTGAACAAATTCTGCATTCAACTGTTCTGCCCAGTTCTACAGATTAATTGCAGTCGCTGCTTCATAACAGCTTTGTTAACATTTATGATTGTTTTCACATACCTGAAGTCATCTGGAAAGTGAACAAATCTCATCATTTCAAGGGCATATCCTCTCCTATAGCATGTTCAGAATCTGCTGGCATGTGTTTTCTGTAGATCTTATGGCATCAGCTGACCATATTGGCTCAGATCATGTCAGAATGCGACGTAACAGCTTTTGGAAACAATTTATTCTGATCTCGTGTGTCCTTCAACCACAACAGAAAAAAAGCCCACAGTCTTTCTTTCAGTGGAAATATGTGTTTTTGCTGCATTAACAGAAGGTGGCTCAAATTAATTGTACCTCCTTGTGGCCTGGGTGGAGCATGCCTCTCTGTGCTTTATATCCAGTAATTTCTTCTCCAACCGTATCTCTTTGGCAGTGAGCCACAACGTATGCAGTCTTCAAGTTTTCTTTCACCCGGAAGAACAGCTTACAGCTCTGCAGGCATCAGAATATCTGCACATAATAGGGGGCTGCAATCTAGCCCTATAGGTGCCAACATTTTAAATGGTACTGCGAACACAGTCATAGTACCCTTTATCACGGCACAAAGCAATTATGTCAAACTCATGCTTGCTGAGGCAAAGCCACGCTTGCCATAGCCAAAGAGGCAAAGTGATGCTTATGGAGGGTTTTATTATGCCCTGCTGCTCAGTGTATGGCTCCTGTTTTTAGTTGGAACAAACCAATAAAAAAATACGATGAAAGGAATATGCCACCTTCAGTTGCCATCAACCAAGCAAACTAAGTCAATAATGGTGGTTGTTATTCACTCTGCTATGTCATTGTGTTCATGTTAATTCACCTGTTTGGTACTGTGGTACCAGCTAGCTTCCTTGTAGCGTAACATATATGTGACCGCAAGGAGGACAAAGAGGAGGAATTAGCTAGTCTGGCGTAGGAGCTCTCACACTGGCACAGTTGGTCAAAAAGAAAACGTGGGCCATACATCGCATAAGACACAAATACCAGTATGTTTTCAGCAAGCACTGGTTAATTTCTAGTAGGTGCGGTGCATATAGCGTGTCCATGGACTGATTTTTTTATTCTCAGAGAAATCATATTTTTGCAGTTATAATGGATGACAACATGTTCTACATCCGAAGTGGATTTACTAATTAGGTCACGTTTAATTATTGGAAATAGAAGGTCGGTGCAAATGCAACGTCGGTTTCCCTATGTGCCGCTATAGTTTAAAAAAGTATGCTCGTGACCATTTAGTGCGAGGACATGGCCCCGAAATAATGGTTGTCTGAGAGTAAGTCTCGGAGCGTTCTTTTTGCATTTTCACTTGAACGTGAGGAAGAAACAACGCTGCAGAACTGCAAGCAGCACATTTAATGTAATGTCGCGCAGGATGCAAGTTTTACAGCGATTTCATATTTCACCACAATATTTATAAGCTGTAAAAATAGGTGCAAGGGTTCCATACAATGAAGTAGCTGGTACCGTAAATTTTAGACCTCTTCTTAGCGTGGGTGCTTGGCATGATGAGTGAACTGCTAATAAACGTACTTCGGGATTTCTGAATGTGAAGATCAAAGGAGAGAAAGGAAGGCAAACAAATACAACAGAGGGTGCCATTCATTTCTCGCACTTCTGATTTCAGTTACTTATTGCGCTTGGTTTTCTTCAGTTCCGACATTTGATAACCAGAATTTGCACTGTATATCTACGTGAATAAAAAAGATGCAAACATTTCAGTGACAAAATTTCACGGTATTTAAGAAAATGGCATTCTTAGTTTCCATAGTATTCAAAGACCAGTGAAAACAAAGTGCTTGAAGTATTATGTCTAGATACATCTTTTGCAGCTTTTGTTATCGTTATCTAGGAAGGTGTGCGAATCAATGTGGATGTTCCTGAAATTAGAGTCTTATTTCGTTACACTTTGGGACTACCGTATGCTGGTTACAAAAAATTAGGGCACCTCTGCTGACTCAAGTTATTCAACCGAGAGAAAATAGTTTTTTTCTTGCAAACAAACAAACAATTTCTTCACATTCATATGCAGCTTACTTGCAGAAATGCATTTCGAGAGTCTGTCCAGTACCTGTTTCCTGCGTTTATCAGAACGTAGGCTCACAAGGAAAACCACAGGCAGGTTCCGATTTCACGATTCTACGGTTTTGAGGCTGGAACACACACAAACACATACAGACGGACAAACACAACACATCCACACGGTATCGGAATCAGGCTTTTTTGTCGATCGCCACTTTTCAACTCTACGACTTCACAACCAAGGCAGCTGCAGGAGAATGGCGATGTTCGCGACAATGTTCATAATATAGCAGTTGTCCATCATAGCTGGAACCAACACCGGGAACTCATTTGGTGACACGACACGAATTCAGAGTTCGACATACTCAAATATGACAGGCGTGCAGCAGAACAAATCATTCACTACAGTGTCAACAGAATCCTGATAGCCGGCGGAGAATACAGTAAACGATTCGTCCAGACTCGGTACTCTCGTTCCCAACCCACCGCAAAAAGCCTCACCCTGCGGGGAACTATTTTGAGACGCGGGAGCCAAAAGCCTTCGCTGCTCTGAGGCTGTCGTGCCTGTCGACCAATCAGAGACGATTTATTTTGAAAGTTTGAATCTGAAGCGTTTGTATCGCAAAAGTTGATTTTTACGGCTTTATCTTTACACCGTGGATTTTTTCGTGATTTTTTCGAGGAGTTTATTCTCGAAGTTTATTTTGCGAAGTGTAAACCAGAGTGATCCCATCGGAAGTGCAGACGGAGGCCTGGAATTTCCAAGTATCTCGACTACTTTTAGGATTTCCTGCGAGCCGTGAGCGTGCACGTGAAGGCGAAGGGTTGGGGAGTCCGTCACAACAAACCGCGTCCTGATAGAACCAGTTTAGTCCTAGTTTTTAGACCAAGAACCCCATCGACACCGCAATGTCGCTCGATAGGGTTCAACCGCCACCTCGACCGGTTGCGCACTGCTGTCGAAGTTTGTGCTTAAATAGCACTCAAAGGAGTGCACGCATCATTGTATGCTTGATGTTTCGTCGACTAGTAATGGACATACTCTATGCATGTTCCATAAATGAATGCAACCAGTCCATTCAGTTGTTTTCAACCTAAAAAATATATATATATTCATTTCCAGTAGTTCTAATAGAATTCGCACTTGATAACCTGCCGTATGTGTGCGCGTTGGCAAAAATGATTGAATATGACTAGTTCGTTCTTTTGAACGTGTTTGACGTGTTAGACGTGTTTGAAAGTCAAAGTTACAGATTAACATGGCTTCTATGGCTGCACACAGAGAAACAGATACTCATGGAACGATGCGGCAGCACCAGAGGACACGTGTTTCGCCGTGTTTGCGGCTCGTCGGCCCTGGGTAGCTGCGCATCGTTCCGAATTGGCAAACCAGGGGTCACTCAGCGAGCGATATACACCTGGGAGGGTGACTGAGCACTCCTCAATGCCACAGTGCAAGCCACTGAATTGTAATGCAGGAAAAAAAGCCATTAAAGAAACAAATAAATGATACTAGACGTGTTTGAAAGTCAAAGTTACAGATTAACATGGCTTCTATGGCTGCACGCAGAGAAACAGATACTCATGGAACGATGCGGCAGCACCAGAGGACACGTGTTTCGCCGTGTTTGCGGCTCGTCGGCCCTGGGCAGCTGCGCATCGTTCCGAATTGGCAAACCAGGGGTCACTCAGCGAGCGATATACACCTGGGAGGGTGACTGAGCACTCCTCAATGCCACAGTGCAAGCCAGTGAATTGTAATGCAGGAAAAAAAGCCATTAAAGAAACAAATAAATGATACTAGACGTGTTTGAAAGTCAAAGTTACAGATTAACATGGCTTCTATGGCTGCACGCAGAGAAACAGATACTCATGGAACGATGCGGCAGCACCAGAGGACACGTGTTGCGGCTCGTCGGCCCTGGGTAGCTGCGCATCGTTCCGAATTGGCAAACCGAATAATTGAAAATAGCCGATCACAAGTCCATAAAAAGACACATAAGAGTGAATACGGTGCGTAATCTCGAGCGAAACTAGTCAATCGACAGTCAATATAAAGACACCGACCAATTATCAATAAGAATGAGATAAGAATCAATGTCTCGTAGATTAAATGTAAATTGGCATTTTACTGGCATACGTTGACTTTAGTCAATTGACGGTCAGTTGAAAGGAGACGTTTATTTTCGTAAGGGCACCCAAATTACAACGCATTTGCACCGAAAACGGTGTTCAGAATTTAAGAGTATCGTCCATGCAAGCCATAGCGTAATTGAACTTGGCGTCTCCCCGCACGACGTCCATTAGTTTCTGAAAACTAGCGGCCGAGTTGGATAATCCAAAATGGTGCCTCCTAAATTCCAACAAGCCCCTGTGACAAGTGAATGTCGTCTTTTGGACGTCCCCCACAGGAATCTGCAGAAAACCTCGACTAGAGTCCACGATTATGACCATGTTCACAATCTTGAGCACAATTCCCCAATGCGTGCAATGCGTGCATGATTGATTCGAGAGACCGAAAAGCATATACATCTGTCACCGTTAAAGGTAATCTACGCCGATATCTTAAAAACGGTTGTGATATTCTGAAAGCCCACATCCAACTCTCCCCAAAATGCACCTTCATTCTCCCAGTTCGGAACGGTACCACGAAAGAAAAAAAAAAGACAGATAATTCATTCCGAAAGACACATTGTCGCATCAAAGCTTTATGACGTAGATGCACCCGAACGTACACTGTGACGTGTACGCGCCTTCGTACTTGTCAGTGGTTTCCAGCTCGGTTTTTCGTGGCTTCATGTATCTGTGCTTGAACATGCCGGACAGCCGGGTTCCATTGAACATGAAGGAACTGATGTTCTGAGACTGGAATAACATAGAAGGGACAAATACGTACAAAGCCTCAATTTGCCTAAGAAATTAACGATGAAAAAAGAAAGTCACTGAAAAGGTTGGCCAACTGTAGCACTCGAACCCACATCTTCTGGATTGCCGGTCCAGGGCTCTACCAATTGAGCGAAGCTAACACGCCTTCTCAGTGACTTCCAAGGGTGCGTCATCTGAAGGGACAAACCAGCCACTCTCTCTCACTCATCCTCATTTCACTCTTACATTTTTGCTCACTCATACACGCATTCATATGACGGGATCGACGCAGGCAGAAACTGTTCAATATGAAGGAACTGATGTTCTGAGGCTGGAACAACATAGAAGGGACAAATACGTACGAAGCCTCAATTTGCCTAAGAAATTAACGATGAAAGATGAAAGTCACTGAAAAGGTTAGCGAGCTGTAGGACTCGAACCCACATCTTCTGGATTGCCGGTCCAGGTCTCTACCACTTGAGCTAAGCTAACACGCCTTCTCAGTGACTTCCAGGGTGCGTCATCTGAAGGCCAAACCAGCCACTCTCTCTCACTCATCCTCCTTTCACTCTTACATTTTTGCTCACTCATACACACATTCCTACGACGGGAACGACGCAGGCGGCAACTGTTAAACATGAAGGAACTGATGTTCTGAGGCTGGAACAACATAGAAGGAACAAATACGTACAAAGCCTCAATTTGCCTAAGAAATTAACGATGAAAGATGAAAGTCACTGAAAAGGTTAGCCAGCTGTGGGACTCGAACCCACATCTTCTGTATTGTTGGTCCAGGGCTCTACCAATTGAGGTAAGCTAACAAGCCTCCCCAGCGACTTCCAGTGTGCGTCATCTGAAGGGACAAACCAGTCACTCTCTGTCGCTCATCCTCCTTTCACTCTTACATTTTTGCTCACTTATACAAATATTCATACGACGGGATCGCCATCCGCTCAAACGTTGCCTGCCTGCGTACTGCTGACGATGGCCTAATACGGCCGAAACAGCTCTCCAGTACTGGCATGGCGACGTTTGAGTTGCACACTGAGCTTTCGTGGTGTCTTAGCTCACCCTGACAGGAGGTATCACGTGCCACGTGCCCTTCTGACGCCATCCGCTCAAACGTTGCCTGCCTGCGTACTGCTGACGATGGCCCAATACGGCCGAAACAGCTCTCCAGTACTGGCATGGCGATGTTTGAGTTACAAACATATGCTATGCGTGCAGCCAAAGAGATCCTGCTATTTTTTTCCTTGCACACTTGACTGGCTTTGCACTGAGCTTTCGTGGCGTCTTAGCTCACCATGACAGGAGGTATCACGTGCCACGTGACATTCTGACGCCATCCGCTCAAACGTTGCCTGCCTGCGTACTGCTGACGACGGCCCAGTACTGCCGAAACAGCTCTCCAGTACTGGCATGGCGATGTTTGAGTTACAAACATATGCTATGCGTGCAGCCAAAGAGATCCTGCTATTTTTTTCCTTGCACACTTGACTGGCTTTGCACTGAGCTTTCGTGGCGTCTTAGCTCACCATGACAGGAGGTATCACGTGCCACGTGACCTTCTGACGCCATCCGCTCAAACGTTGCCTGCCTGCGTACTGCTGACGATGGCCCAATACGGCCGAAACAGCTCTCCAGTACTGGCATGGCGATGTTTGAGTTACAAACATATGCTATGCGTGCAGCCAAAGAGATCCTGCTATTTTTTTCCTTGCACACTTGACTGGCTTTGCACTGAGCTTTCGTGGCGTCTTAGCTCACAATGACAGGAGGTATCACGTGCCACGTGACATTCTGACGCCATCCGCTCAAACGTTGCCTGCCTGCGTACTGCTGACGATGGCCCAATACGGCCGAAACAGCTCTCCAGTACTGGCATGGCGATGTTTGAGTTACAAACATATGCTATGCGTGCAGCCAAAGAGATCCTGCTATTTTTTTCCTCGCACACTTGACTGGCTTTGCACTGAGCTTTCGTGGCGTCTTAGCTCACCATGACAGGAGGTATCACGTGCCACGTGACATTCTGACGCCATCCGCTCAAACGTTGCCTGCCTGCGTACTGCTGACGACGGCCCAGTACTGCCGAAACAGCTCTCCAGTACTGGCATGGCGATGTTTGAGTTACAAACATATGCTATGCGTGCAGCCAAAGAGATCCTGCTATTTTTTTCCTTGCACACTTGACTGGCTTTGCACTGAGCTTTCGTGGCGTCTTAGCTCACCATGACAGGAGGTATCACGTGCCACGTGACCTTCTGACGCCATCCACTCAAACGTTGCCTGCCTGCGTACTGCTGACGATGGCCCAGTACGACCGAAACAGCTCTCCAGTACTGGCATGGCGACGTTTGAGTTACAAACATATGCTATGCGTGCAGCCAACAAGATCCTGCTATTTTTTCCATTGCACACTCGACTGCCTTTGCACTCAGCTTTCGTCGTGTCTTTTTTTGTTCTTTTGCCCTCGAGAGGTTTTTGATGCCCTCGAGAAACATGGGAACACATTGCAGGGACTCTGGATGCTGCCTAAATTTCTAGAACACAGAGCTCAAGGCAGCGTTTAAACAATAAGTGGTTAGAGAAATCCAAGACAGCTGCATGTGTAAGCAGTCCGCTGTTGGATTTGCTTCTGTCCGAGATACGTTATCTGAAAGGGGACGCACGGGCACACTCAGACTCATACTAGGACTGCCTGTAAAATAGGATGAAGACAGGGGGAAGATATATAACGCTTTTTCTTGTCTGTTATTCTGTTGGTTAAATTGTCATTTGCTTAGTAGCATATATGTGTATATTCTAGAGTCTGCTAATAAATATATCAGTTGAGAGCTAGCAGTCAGACTGTAGATGTCTCATCCTGTCCTTGACTGCTTTTGTTTCACTATGGCCATGTTCTATTGAAAAAAAAAAAAAACATAACAAAAGCACCATAGAAAAACACAAAAAGCGCGACCTGGGAAGCTGTCTGTTCTAGTGCTCACATGGAGGCAATGCAGTGAGGTAACATGTTCCATTCATGAACTGTACATAGTAGTACACGTCACAATGGCAACCGATTATTCGGGTTTTTCTTGAACTACTTTGTCCTTTGGAGCTTTCATTTTTCAGCCTATTACTGGAGCTTTATGTGATTCCCCTCTTGAGATACTTTAAGATTGCTGATGATGTGCAGTTTGTTAATTTTGAAACTGTACTGTGCTGAGGTACAAAAAGAACAGAATTGTCATATCTGCATTTGAGTACATAGGAATAATTTGTAAGTAGTTTCCTAGTTGACATTAATATTCGCACCAAGTCACAACATTGTTGATTAATGGAAAATGTAAATAAAAATATTTATTTGCTTGCCAAATAATGCACAAATGTCGTCTTTTCTAGTGAGATATTCCCTGTTCACCAGACATAAATGTGGAGAAGTTAAAGGGGCACAGTGATGGTAGAGTCTAGCATTGCTTTTTGCCACTTCACATATATTCACTGTTATTCGTGTGCACATGTAGGACTAGGAAGGTAGAGCATGCGCATAAAAAATAGATGTCCAAGCATATATAATTGTGCTGCATGTGCAATGGGTATGCTGACATACCCCTTCCATGAAGCCTTTTTATTTATTTTTATAAATTTTATTTTTATTTGATATATATTTTATATTACTTATTATAGACTTATTTTTATAAATGTAAATATTTTGATAATTTTATAAATTTTATTAATTCAAAACTGAAGTTGCACGGGCCCTGTAAGACTGCCCTTTGCGAATGGTTTGGTAACGTGTCTCTAACTGCAAAGGTAAGAGGCAGTCGAGAATGCTGCAGACAGGGTTGCAACTTACATATTGGTTATGGCGTCCTACATGATAAATATTAAATACAAAGTGATTTGTGCAATAATAATAATAATTTTATAATAATAATATTTTTTTTTATTAGTGGCCAAGAACGGCCGCTAAGGCCATGGTGTTGGCGCACACAATACACATAACTCACAGTGGATACAATACAGACATAAACGCACAAATAATTATGTACAGACATATATATAATACATATACAGTGGCATACTAGCAGAGGTACATTACAAACATAACTGGCATACGTACTTACATATTTACAGACAAATATACCACGCAGTACACGCGATGAAACATCAGCAACAAAACTACATGACACGCATACGTACTTACATATTTACAGACAAGTATACCACGCAGTACATGCAATGAGATATCAGCAACAAAACTACAATACATAGATTACGCGCAGCACATAAGTAATAAGATGGAATGAGACGATATACTGTACAAAACAAAGGAAAGAATATCACGATTGAAAATTCACTGATGAAGGAAAGAAATAACGTCGCGTTTAAGGGATGCGCTTGAGGTGTGGAAAATATCACATGTGGGGGGAAGCGAGTTCAGAAGAATTTGGCATCGGGTAATCGGATCGCTGGGGCAGAAGCGTTTAACGTAGAAGACTGGTGGATTACGAAAAGCCGCGCGAGGAATACAAAAGTTTAGGAGGCCCAGCAGGAGTGGCGAATCAACAGGGGCATGGACACATTTGTACAGAAATAGGGCGTCGGCGATAGAGCGACGTGTGGCCAGTGGGTGAAGGAGAAAGCATTGCAATAGTGTGTCATAGTCATACAATAACTTTTTTCGTAAAAAGCCATTGTGTATGATATGGAGCGCTCGTTTTTGTACAGCCTCAAGACGCTTTGTATCAGTACCTGAAAGTGCGTTCCAAGCAACATAGGCATATTCAAGCCTAGGAAGAACATGGGACTTGTAAAGTTTAACGAAGACAGCAGGAGTCTGAAACTCCATGCATGTATATGACAGGAGGCCCAGCGTGCGAAGAGCGGAAGAACGGACCGCTGTGACATGTTCATGGAATAGCAGTTTGGCATCAAAAATAACTCCTAAATCTCGGATATTGTCAACACGACATATTTCAATGTCGGAGAAGTATCGAAACACTGAAATATTTGCCTTGCGTGTGAACGTACGGAATTAATTCCGAGGCTGGCCACTGATGTCACCCAGAACGACAAGTCACATAATGGCCTCTAACACTTTTACACCCCATGGGCTGAGCCGTGAATTGAAACACCACTCTACAGAAGGATAGGGTGCACCCACTAATTTGATTTCTAGGATCTATGCTATGCCCTAACTCTTCAGACCCCACATTTCTAAAAACACCATTTCTCAGTGGCAATATGCGCTCTGGTACTTCTTTTGCGTCTGCATAGTGTGCAACTACATGGCTTCTGGAGCTTTCGTGTGTACGTTTTTGAGCTACGGTTCTCATTACAAACAATATCCAGATGTTAGACATGAACTGCAGTATTTTGTAGCGTGCCACACAACGCAGCGTGACATGGGAGTTAGTGATTCAAAGAAAGCTTCTGGAAAATGCACAGAATCCCACAAAAAGTTTAAAATGGGATCTGTATTTCGTTTTACGTCGCTCGTCGTTCCATGCCATCGTCGACGGTGTTGCACAATGATAAATCGCACGTAAAAGTTGTCCAATAGCAGTATGCGGTTTCTCAATTTCTCGATTTTTTCCTGCAAGAAGAAAACGTTGTAGGCATTTCTTGCTAAAACGCCTGTCGAAACGTCAGTCGCTAAAATGGGCAAGTGCTGTAAAGGGGCTAACGCAGACGGGACTTGATACAAATTGTACGGGTTCACAAAACACAAACGACGAATTTCAGTCACAACATCGCACAGAGGTTGATTCACGAATGAGTGCGCAGCTGCTGCACTGTCTACTTATCGCGGAAGCAGTGGAACCCGGCTGTCCGCCATCTTCAAACACAGATACGTGAAGCCACGAAAAGCCGTAGCTGGAATACACTGACAAGCACGAAGGCACGTACACGTCACAATGCTCGTTCGGGTGCATCTACGTCATAAAAATGGCTGCGCCCATGTGTGTTTCGGAATGAATTATCTATTTTTAACATGGTACTGTACCGAACTGGGAGAATGAAGGTGCATTTTAGGGAGAGCTGGATGTGGGCTTTCAGAATATCGCAACCGTTTCGACTATTTGCGATATCGGCATAGCTGACCTTTAACGTGCGCCGAAATCTCGACACAATGCACACCACATTTAACATACCTCGCGGAAGACTGCGTGTCTCAGCGACATGCACATTTCCACAAAGTTGTCACCGTCCTTATCAGAGTTTGAATCATCAAGCGGACAGGTTACCGACTGAGCCACCGAGGGCGGCCTGTCAGATTCAACACCCTCTGATTGCGCCGTATGAATGTATTGCGCAAATGACGTGTGACAACGACAAGATGTCGGTTTTGCGAAAAGCACCCACTTGAGGGTAGTTACAACAGTGGCGTGTTTGTGTTGCGAACGATTGGGTACCAGCGAAAACTGTAGCGACGCTTGTGTTCGTTCTCGCGGCTAATAGCGTTCGTTTATCTTTCCTTGTTTGTAAAATGTGTAAGAATAAAAATTGTGTGTAAAAATAAAAGATATGCAACCTGATCCATTTTTCGTGTTTTCCCCCATAGAAGGAACCTGTAATGACTACCTGACTTATGATTTGACATGGTGATTCGATATGCTTCCAGTGATGGCCATGTATATATTGAAATAAAACGTAGCGTCGTCAGATAGTCTATGGAAAGAGAACACCATCTCACTGTCTCTCATTCAGCACATGTGCGCGCCGCGACGACGATTCTTACGCATTACTTTTGATCGAGGCATAGGCACTGCGTAGAAGCACAAAGGCTCTACGCACTGAGCCCACCACAAAGCGCTATTTAATTACAACACTTCTACAATGCCATTTTAGATCTACTGTACAAATATGTACATGTCATAATTTCCCTGGAGCTCGTTTACAATTTGTGTCCCAACCGGTAGCATTGCATCCTATGTTCTTAAGATTCTAAGGTTTGCTTTTGAGGAGATAAAAAATCGCAAAGTTGCCTCATTTGTAAAATATGGTACGTTTTGGGAACCTCACAACTCGTCCCACAGTTGTGATACTCGAAAGTAATCGACACCATTCTGTTCGTCTCGAATATCCTTTTCTCCCATAGCAAATTTTATTGTGAATTAGGGCAACGCCCCCAACAGTCTTTTTGTGAGGGGTGTCTACGGAAAATGTGTAAATTCAACAGCGTGCATCCCATGATATATTTCCACTCCTGTCATCGTTCATTTTACAAACAAACGTTCTTCATGAGGACTCAAAGAGAACATCAAATAAAAATTTTCTTCGGAGATGGTCGAAGTTACGTGACGTTACGTTAACCCAACATCGTTTGCAACGTAACTTCCACCACCTCTGAAGCATTTTTTATGTGCTGTTTTGAGTTGTCATGAAGAATGTTTGTGAGCAAAATGAATGATGTCACGATTGGGAATATGTGATGCGCGCTGTCGAATTTATGCATTTTTCCGTAGACACCCGCCACAAAAAGACTGCATAGAAGAAGACGTTGCAAAAGACATTGTCCTAATTCAGGAACAAAATGATTTTGATGTAGATTACCTTTGGGTGTCACATCTAGGGGACGAGTTGTGAGGTTCCCAAAACGTACCATATAATACATATGAGGCAAATTTTAGATTTTTTGTCTCCTCAAAGGCAAACCTTAGAATATTCAGAACACAGGATGCAATGCTACCCTCCCCAGACAATACGTGGGAAAAAAATTAGCTGAATACGTCAAATAGTACGTTATGAAGATACGTGGCGTCAAACTTCGTAGGAAGCGCAATGGTCGAAATGCCCACATCTGAATGATACTTTCAACACCAATATGGCTCCTGGAAACAAGGCTGTAATATATGTTTAAAAGGAAAAAAAATGAAGAGTTCGACCGGACAACCCTGCCTGATTCCGCGTGAAATCACCCTGGTGCGACGTCGGCTGTGTTGCACTGCTACACTGCTCTAGACTGTCTCCTTCCAAGTGTCGCTCCAAGACCAAGATGCTTATGAACGGTATTCGCTACGAGATCAACCTATAGGAGGCGACACTGTCACCATTCTAGTGTGGATACACGGGGGCCGATGTTCGGAGTTGATGGTTCTTTTCCGTAATTCTTTCGTACATTCACCGGGAGATCACTTGTGCCGCGATGGTACGATACTGTTCGGTTTCCAGCACTGAACGCGGAATAAACGTGTAAGACCAGCTTCGCGTCCGCACTGTGGTAGTTCTCCGTTCTCCGCATTGCGCCGACACCGTTCGATCTCGCAGCGAATACGACGTGACGATCTCTGTGTGCTACACATCGACAACCAGACAGCACAGTCATAACACATGCCGCCGATCACTGTAGTTTATCTAATATTTTCGCCGAGCCAGTTAATAGCTGATGTTGTGAAAGCGTACAAGTGAGTGGAAGCACGCAATTACTTTACCTTAAGCGAGCTGTTTGATCGGGGCGTTTCGGAAAACTGGGGCGCTGATTTGGTAAGGTGCACCGGTTCATGTTAGCGTCGTTTTTTTTTTTTTTTTTTTATATACAGGTATCGTGAGGGATCTCACAAATGCGATGTCAGCGCATCTTTCCGTTTACCCGATCAAAACGACTCCAATCAAACGATTTCTTCGTTCTGCGTTGCGCAGAAACTTACGAAAAGTTATTTCAACCTCTAATCATATGATACAAAGTTGAAAGTTCGATATTTCCTGTCTGCTTCTCTGTTGCTTTCGACGTCTTAGCTAACGACTGTGTAAACCTGTCTGAGCGTCAGATTTTTACTCGATTTGTATTACTAGTATACTCCTACCAAACTTCTGAGCAAACCCTGCAAGGCGTTTGGATGCAAGGCTGATTTGTAATATTAGTGCCTTCAAAGCTACTAGACATGGACCGGCAGGCTTGGTGATCTCCCGAGTGAATTCGAGCATCTACAGGGCATCTTCGGCACGCCCTTCATGTTGGGAGGGGGGGGGGATAAAACTGACCATTACTTGGCAAATTTCCGAGTTCACTTCGGAAACATTTACATAATTAAACTTAGGTTACATGAGATGCACATCAGGGGGTTGCGAAAACCAAGTAAGAACAAATGCCGCTGACCGTATGATTCTAGATGGCGTGGCTTTTTTTTTATTAGAATTCCGTGACACGTTTTCTGGGACACCCTGCACACCAGCAGCAGGCTACCCCAAAGCAGTCATATGCCCCCGGCCTGGTTCCTCCAAGTTTCAATGAGGTCCGCAGACACGGATAAGTCCGGCACACCTGGTGTACACACACACAGAAAAAGAATAATCGGATATCACCATGGTAATGGGAATATTGGGGTAACGTTATTTTAGGTAATTCTCAGTGCTTTGTCAAAGGCGAGGTGCAACGTCACCTGGAGGGTTTGCAAAAACCGCCCAGAGTGCACTATTTCACGCGCAAAACATGCCGCTAAAGTAAGCAGGCAACTGCACAGAATGATGCATGTCTGCTAGCATATGCTTAAAGGAAGGATAAAAAAGCGCGCTTCTGCCAATGTGTTAGGTTTCTGCACAGTTATGCCGCCATGATCGACTTCAAGTCAAGAAAACATTGACACACAACAGATTATATGCGCTCGGTCCCAGTTGCATTCGACGCATTTAAGTGAGTTGAACATAGGGGCATATGCCTTACTTAGATGAGATACACATTTTGTTCGTGAATGACGCTCCTGCACAGCGCAGGCGCAACGGCTCGGCCAATCACGATGTAAGCATGCTGTCGCCGAGACAAGTATATGCATGAAGAAAAGAAAAAGAAAAATTCCCTTCCCTTCGCTTCTCCTAAATAGAGGTATATATAATGTCGTTAGACAAAATATACGATTTTACAACCATTAAGGTACCCATAAAGTTTCATGCTGGTGACAACCAAGCTTCCCGGTGGTGCTGCGAGAAAAAAGGATGTGAAACATAAAAGTAAGCATACATTGTATACATACAAAAAATACATGACGGTCACAGATAAGGTAAACATGAAAAGGAAATCATCGGCTGGCAGATCACAATGCCACAACGGTACACTACAGCCATTAGAATTTTTGTACATCTTTTTAACGCATTAAGTACAATGTTAGAAACAGTTTAAGAAAGTGACACTAAGAAGAAGAGAGCGCTCGATTTCTCAAAACGCGAACCTCGTGGGAACGCAGTATCTGCACCCTTGTCTTTTCTGATGTCACAGCAGAAGTCACCAGAAATGTTCTTCAGTCTCTTTGGCCGTGAAAATACACGTTTATTTTGTAGATGTTTTTATCAAACCCGTCTTGCCGTGCTGGTTATCAGAGTAGAGGTCGCGCTGAACTCTGATAATTCTCCTCCCTTTCGAGTTTTATTCCTCCTCCCATTTACGCGTGTTGAAGTGTACCGTCGGTTTTCCCACATGGGAAAGTGTCGATAGGCTAGGCCCTCTTTAAGTGCGATGTCTCATATTTTAGTCGCACTTTGATGCCCTCGGGAACAAAATTGGCTGGCTGCAAAAGCAAGACATCCACTTTAGGTTCCAAACATGATCCCCCTAGTTGTGAAACTGCAGTGGAAAATTACCTAAAGCGGATATATTTTGATGTATAAGACTGTGAAATCAGGATGGAGCGTGAATTCTACTTCTGTCCCATAGAGTACAATGTGTAAGATTTCAAATGCCGGGGGAACTAAAGCCTTTATAGATATACGGATAATTCTTTTGGGGCATAATTCCTTGTATATAGACCTTACAGGATCTAGTGGCGAACCAGTGAAAAGTTTCGGCGTTCTCATTCAAAATGAAATACGTTTCTTACGCATTTCGTCTATGGGTGTAATGCAGGCAAAGCACGCTTTAAGTTTTTGCCCCATGCATCCAGCGATGTTACTTTGTCGCTCGATAGGTTTCAGGGTCTAATATCTCTGCCCGCAGCGGCCATATCGGGTCACCGAGTTCTTTCTGACGAATTCCCGTTTCTTCCCCATTGGCCTGCATCCTCGCCGCTTGTGAGAAATCCTGACAATTGTCGAGATATTTGGAAATGCAAGGCCCCCGTCGGTACTTCCAACACCTCCAAACAGGTTGTCGAACCACAAAAAATAGGAGTTCGGTTCGGGTTCAGGTTCGCGTAGCTTGGATTTCGTTCCAGCTCAGTTCCGGTTCGGCCGCGCAAAAAATCGAACCGGTTAACAAACCGGTTTGAAGCCCTGAACCGGTTCAACGCTTCCATTTTATATTTCCCATAAAACTGCTTTTATCAGGAAATGTGTGGCTAATAGCTCACTGCTCAGTCTTCAGGTGCTCCGTCTAGCCAGAGAAAGGAGAAATGAATGAACACTTGCAAACAGCGTCCATGCTGATGAAATGCTGTAGTCCTGCACTCTTAAAAATGAACTTGACCGCGTAGCACGCTCCTAGCTAACCATCACATCTAATGGTTTTGTTATATGCCCTGATTTGTTGAAAACGGGAGGCGTACGCGTTTTTTGTGAGACTTATGCTGTTCGTAATTGTAACAAAAAAGGCGTACGCCTCCCGTTTTCAACAAATCAGGGCAGACAACAATATGATTCGAGATGATGGTTGACTAGGAGCGAGCTGTGCAGTGAAGTTCATTTCTAAGAGTGTGCTGCTTTCTGTTCCCCAAACCTCTTTTTTCACACGCAGAGTGCCAGCAAGGTACACCTAAACGAAGCCTGATAAGATGGACAGCATTGAGGGATGTGCATAAATAATTTTTGTATTTAAATATAAATACAAAACACGTTGTTGAAAGGGGTATTTAAATACTCTTCATAAATGCTTTTCAATGTCAGTGTTTAAATAGAAAATATAAATACAGTATTTAAATACCGCAACTACTACCATAAATACTGTAAACTGGCATCTGGAATCACAGAAATAATGATGCAACAAATGAGCAAGTAACAATAACAATTTTGTGTTAGATTACCATGCCGATTTTAAATATTAGGAATTTGTAGAAGACTGCATCTTTTAGGCATCTCTGTTCGGCCGCACAATCAGATTCACAAAGGAGAACAGCATCTCCACAGGTGCCGATGAACAAAAGCTAGTACTAAATTTGACAAGGATGCTTCGTACAACACGGTAATTGGGTAGTGGCGACCGTTATCTGCAAATGTAGTGAAAAACTCGTATGGGCATGCTAGCGCAAACACGGCATAACTGCGCCCGAAACTCGCCCGTCTTCCCGAAGAGTCAAATGCAGGGTAATTTTAGGATATGGGTGAGTACATTCTGTATACGTGTCTAGGCTTTTGTAAAATATTTACAACCAGGGTGTCGGAGCGAACCGAAAACCGGAACCGAAAACCGAAAAAAAAACGCTATTTTGGTGCGAACCGGAACGGCATCGAAACCGTATACGTTTTTTTCGCTCAGGAGGGAAACCAAAAATATATTTAACGGTTTTCGGTACAAGAAAAAATTTCGCTGGTTTGAACTACGGATAGGCTAATGAAACAGACGTCGTGTGCTCTGAAGTCATGTCATGAATACTATACGAGGGTTACGGTTACGGTGGAATGTATGTCGGTATACTATGACCCTTAGGCTCCCTTTGTAATGGTTTATCGTTCGCGCACGCACACAGACTTAGAGGTACATGTGACTCTCTAGCAATGTGCCGTAGTGTTCGTTTTAATATGATCCCCCCAAACTCTGCTCAACTAAACAGCGACCCAAGAGGGCTGCATAACGGCTTCTTTATCGGTAATGTCGCGCAACGCGTCCCTTGTTTGAGAGCAGCTAAGTTGAATACATTTACGTATACGCGAAGGCAAGCCCGTGCGAAGTGGCAACTCTTTTGTGGACAGGACACGAAGAAAATAAAACGGAGCCGTCGAGCGCGTTTGTGAGTGAAGGTGTTCCTCGATTTGCGTCGTACTCGTGCGGTGGTGCTTGCTGGCTAGACAGTAGCAACAGACGGATGGGACGCGATCGCTCCAACCCAGCAAGAAAGTACTTTACGTATGACATCACGAGAAACAAGTCCGTTTGTAGCATGCGCTTCAAGAAAGGAGAAAGCCCATTTGAACAGACAGTAACCTACAGGAACCAGGAGCTACCAATTTCACAGCTGTCTATTAATATTAAATACCATGCATGCGAATTAAACGGGTTTACATTTTGTAACATTGATTTTTTGTTGGAGGGATGAATATTCCCAGCACAAGCGGAACCGGTTAAAAACCGGTATGAACCGTTATTTTTTTGCTCCGGAGCAGAACTGGTACCGGATCGTTTATGATATAACCGGAACGAAAAACGTTTCGGTTCGACACCCTGTTTACAACAGTAAGCACAAGAAAGCTGGTATTTAAATATAATTATAAATACATTTTTATAGTCTGTAGTTAAATACAAAATATAAATGCATGCATTTATATTTTAAAGAGTATTTTAATTATCATGTGTTTAATAGGGCCCATCCCTGACAGCATTTTACATAGACGACGGTATCTGCATTCGCAGCGTGAATCGATCGGAAACCGTACTGAATCATGCAGAAAATAAGTATGCCAGGCTTGCACTGTCCGAGCCCACAGCGTTGTACCAGTTAATCCACAACGCAAAAGCAACGTGTCATGAGACAACTGCACTACCAGTAAGCAGAAATACATTTACTGTTGAAATCACGATCAATCAAACAGGCACCGTTCTGTGTACGCTCCTTCTCCGCTTCTCATGTTTCTGACTTGTACACCTGTAGAGGGAAATGTTGGGTGCTTGCTTAATCCCATATTCGTCCTATAGAGCTACACAACTGACCTACTCCATTCCTGCTTCCTTCGTCCACCTCCTCTGTGAAGAGCAGACACCGCGTCACTGACAAGGACAACTGCGTTTCAACATGCTAAAAAGACTCTGAAAGCATACTTACTATACGTCCTCGTTTAACTGCTAGGTGGAAACTTGCCAAATCCATGACTCGTCCCAATGTCCAACGAGGACACCAACGTGTCATCGTTCGGGGATTCAGAAGCCGTACTGAAGCATAAGTATGCCAGGCTTGCACTGTCCGAGCCCACAGCGGTGTACCAGTTAATCCACAACGCAAAAACAATGTGTCATGAGACAACTGCACTACCAGTAAGCAGAACTGCATTTACTGTTGAAACCACGATCAATGTTTAGCCGTGACTCGTAGCGGCCTTTTGTGCGTGTTGTCACATGTTTACCGTTGTGTGCCTAGCGTTTTGCGGTTCCCGCCTTGTGTTAGCTGTGTAGTGTTGTGACGCTGTGGTTAGGCCTAACCGGTCACCCCTAAGCCTTTTCCCCGATGTGTACTGTTTTCACCGTGCTGTTTAGCAGTAGTGGTTAGACCTTTTCCACGTGCTCTGGCATGCCTAGGCTTATTGAGCAGTGTTGAAATTTTAACTGCCGCTAGTATCTTGTTGTTCTCTGTCTTTCTCGCATAGAGCTATGATGGTGACGCCATCTGGTGTGATACCTTGCAACTAGGTGGCCACCTGTCGTCGATCTCTGCAACTACCAGCCGCCAACAAGCAACATGGCGGTCGCTGGTCACACTTTGCCTTCGTGAGAGGAAAATGAATTGCACTGCGCATGCGCCAGAAAGGACGTTATGTGTCGCTCTTTGCCGCCGCCTTGTCGTCTGCTCGCTTCTCGTGCGCATGCGCTAGAAGACAGCGGTTTGCTTGAGCGGCGCTGGCTTGAGGATAGTTTTGTGCGGTAGGGACGTGAAGCCAGAGAAGCAGCTTTGCTGCATTATTTCGTTTAAAGGTCAGCTACGCCGATTTCCCGATGTGTTGAAACGGTTGTGATATTCAGAACGAGCACATCCAACTGCCCCCGAAACGCACCTTCGTTTCTCAATTTTGTCTTCCTATTACGAAAATTAATTCATCAAAGAAACCAAAACAAGCCATGGGCGCAGCCATTTTTGTGACGTAGATGGGATAAACCTGCCCCATCTACGTAGATAGAGAATCGTGCGTCTAATTGGATAAAAGCTGAGTCTTTCTCTGACTTCCCTGGCGTCTTCTCCCGTTTGCGAGGAAATCCAGTTATGGCCGCCGGCTACGATGAGCGTTTGGTCGTTTGGTCCGAGGTAATCCCGAGAACTATTGAACGATGGAAACAACAACCGCGAACTCACCTCAACATCATTTTCGGCGTGAAATTGTGATTATGTGCTCGAGAACTTCGCAGTTCAACCGTTCAGCTGCCATTCACGTCAACCCGTTTGCTGCTTTTACTACAAGTGCAGGAATGGGAGCGATTGAGCAACAACGTGAGATTTTGTGATCGTTTGTGCATATACCTGCAGCGGACTGGTCTTCAAAGAAAGAAGGCCGTATTTCTGCCCATGCACATCGTGCGATTGCCAGGCTTGTTACACGAGACACATATATTGTGCAGCATCATAGCGCGACTGCAATGAACGACGTAGGAATGTATCGTGACCACTCGAACTGCATTCGTTGAACCATTCGTCGAACCATTCGTCGGTTAAATGAAAGTGCTCATTAGAGTTGCCCGCACAAAAAGTGTTGGATGTAGTTTTGTAGTGTGTTGTTTATCTCGTAGAGCGCATCGCGGCATGTAGGTCCAGAGCCCTTATACGTATTTTTTGCATGTTTACTTGAGTGTGGGCATTGTTCTATACCACACAGGCCATATTTCATTCATAATAGTTTCAGAAATAAACACGTACGGGTCGATCTCATATTGCTTTTGAGTTAGGCATCGTGTCTTCAGATCAGGGTATGTGTATCCTGTTTGCTGGGCCCAACAGATATTATTAAGGGTAGTGCAACATTTCCCACTTCTTGAACCATGCTAACATTGCCAGAATAAGGAACATTACACTGTGCTGTGTATTCCACACTCAGTTGTCTCGCGACGTAAACCCCCAATTATTATATTGGTTACTCCACATGTTCAACCAGTCAGCACTTCCCATATCCTATTTTTTTAAACATGTGCTTAAAATTGCACAACTGCCACTCAAGTAACTTTGCCACCAAATTAGTCAGTGACAAAAGATATATGTACTTTATCACGAATTTAACAACCTTGGTGGAAATGGTTGATGGTGTCCTCTGCCTTGTACGGTGCACTTCGTAACAAAATACACAAGAGTCCAAATGTTGTCCTTGTCCACAAATGCCCTGTCAAAGCTGAAAGACCCTTATCAAAATGGGGAAGCCCGGGCTTGCTTGTCCAGAGAAAGAAATATGAAACTGCAGTGCTCAACGTAAATAACTGCATGCTCAGCAATTAAGGCTGGTGATGCCGAAGACCTAATATTTCTAGGTTAAAAGGAACAAAGGATAAAAGACCACTGCGGCGTATTAATGTTGTTTCAAAAGTATAACACCACAAAATTTGTGAGAGTCATTTGGTGTATTTAGTTATGTTGGTCACCTCCAGCACCAATTTTTGATAAGGGTCAATTGCGTTACTACCAACCAGGACCTAAGCCTTGCCTATGATCTAATAATAATAATAATAATATTTATCTATGACCTATATGGACCTTCAACACTAGTTTGGTCTAGGTGTCACACGTGGCTTCTAGTGAAATTAGAAGCTGCTCTGTAGAGCTGACAGGAGACTTGCAGAGTAGATAATTTTTTTATTTATATTTTCCAAAGAACATGTAAGAAACAATGTGCTGCACCAACTGTATTTAAAAAAATACAAATATACTTTGTTTTAGCTATGTGCATGTAAGCAGTACTGGTAACAGATGACACACAATGGTCGTCAAGGATGAGAACACAAGAATACTACCACTGCAGGCACTGTCCTGAAATTCTAAGTCGCCATTTGTCAGAAAGCAATGACCACGCACAGCCTAAGGATCATATTGAGCTCCTTCCATTATTCTTTTTATGAACAGCACCACGTTGGCTGCCATCCAGTTCATGAAAGCGACCTTTATCGTTGAAATAACGGTTCAACAGTAAGCGAGCTGGTGATAGTGTCCATGATGGCGAGACCTGAAGAGGAGATACAAGAAGGGACATACACACACTATGTTGAGACATTGTGTATGTCCGTTCCTATTCCTCGTCTCAGGGTTTTTCGCAATGGACCTTCATGATGTTTCTTTCCGGAAACTTTACATATTTTTATGTAAAATTGTGAAGGTACAGCCAGGCGCTGTTAGCAAATCACACTGTACTTTTCTTGAAACAAGAATCCATAGAAGGTCCACAGTCCACAGTCATCTTCAGCATTGCACACATCTATGGGACATGTTAATCACTTTGGAATGTCGCAGACATGTCATGGAGGCCGGCACGTGATTAGTGGTGTTGAACAGACAACTATTTGTCATATTTTAGGCACAAAAAGCAGTTTTGGCACCTGCATGTTGAGACAGATGTATCTCTACATACTTTGCCATGACACAAATATATGAAGCAACAAACGTACCCTCTACTTTATTATGGTTATTAGTCAACACTGCCAAGAATGTGGGAACACAGTCTTTTAACATCTACACTCTTCAAAATTACCTTCACACACGACACATTGTAGGTCAAGGAGACTCCAGAATTATGTCCTCTCCCTCCCCATTGTCTGAAAACATTTTTCTACAACTTTACATAAGGGAAAGTTAGTACAAGAAATGCACACGTTGCTTTTTTGAGCAAATCAGTATTCAGAGCGTTACCATACTGTGGTAGGCCTGCAGTGCATTACGTGGTACAGCACACACTGTAAAAAATTTCACCGTAGAACATGTCCCCTGTTCTAATGACAGTCTTCTCCAGTTTTTCAAACTGCCATTTCCCGTAGTGCTTTATGGTATGACACAGTGTTTCTAAATCTTTACTGTAGTTTACTGGTTGTAGCAGAAAAAAGATACCACTGTTTCCGATCACAGGACGCAAGCCATAAGTGCTATACGGAAACAGAACATGCTGCTCTCTAGAAGTTGTTCGTGTTTGGACATGGTATGGTGCATGCAGGGTAAATTCCATGGTTAAAATATCCAAACGTGAACAACTGTTAGATTACATGATGTAAAATACTGTATAGTACAGTAAAACCTCAAAAGTCGGACACCTCCCTACCTCGGACAACTCCCCATGATTTCATTGCACGGGCAGGCTCCCATTGAAACTACATGGGGACGAAATTCTCTATGTCGGACACCTCCCTATCTTGGAAGTAGGATAGGGTTTTCCCTGCAAAGTCGGACAAAACCCTGGCCAAATTACCTCAATATCGGCCCATCTTTGCAGCAAAAAGACCCAAAATTAGCCAGTGGCCTTGACTTTTCCCCCTATACTGGTCTCAGCATTTTGTTGCTTTAGTTTTTAGAGTCCAAAAACAAGTGCTGTCAGTCTACATTCTAATTCTTCATGTGAGCACTTGTCTTCAGTTTGTCTAGAGCCTTTGAACGAGCACTGCACCAAAGCTATGAGAAGTGGGCTGACGCTTCAGAGACAAGTCCTTGCTGCTCGAAAAGCTCCAGAGGTAATGCCATTGAGTAGAATCTGAACGGAATTGAATATACTAAAATCAGTAATAATTATCAGTGAAGAGTGGGTAGATGTGCCACTACCAGGCACCAGCACCAGGTACCACTAAGGACCTTAAATTGAAGAAGGGGGACATTTCTCACAGCTGTGATCTCTTCCATTTTTTGTTGCCGTCATATTCTGTAACTCGGACAACTCTATAAGTAGGAGACGCTTCGGCTGCACCGCGGGTGTCCAACATAGGAAGGTTTCACTATATTTATGTTCCGTGTCATGTGACCACAAACAATATATGCTTTTGCTCACGCTGCACAGCACAGGCGAATTGAGTTGCATGTGACGATAATAACATGAAACCCGAGGCGCGGAGGAAAAGGCATAACTTTATGGTCTCTGTGTCAGTTGTTTCATGTTGTAATTGCGTACCAGCTGGCCTGTACCTGAGAATAGGTTTGATGCATTGTACACGCACCATAGACATGCAGTATGTGGTGTGTTGTGATAGTAATGCCACTGCCAATTGAAGAATAAAGCTCCAGGTGGATTGTTTCGGTACAATCTTGAACTATGCATACCAAGGGTAGGGCATCTGCGTGACAGGTTTACCTGGACGTAAGAATGTAAATGTTAGCTCAAGTTATTGAATAATTAACAGTATCAATATACTGCTGCAGATGATACAAACAATAGCACACAAGATGCTCTGATATGTTCTGCAGGAATGTCTCTGTACTCACAATATTAGTACAGCAGCTACAGAAAGGCATAAAACAAGTTTTTGTATACATAATACCACTTGAATGCAACACAAGCTTCTGCTGCACTGCCAGAACACCACGGCGGACAGATTTACCTTACTTCACCTGAGAAAACGTATGTACTGTTGCACACATGATGCTGTTTGAATGTCTCGAAAAACATAATTTATGACCGAAAGTGCATCAACTGGAAGATTTCGCTTTACCTTAGTCACAACTGCGAAAAAGTATGTGCTGTTGCACACGTGAAACTGCTTGAACTGCCTTTGAGCGCTCTGGAAGAACATCTTATTTGTGACCAAAATATAACAGCTGTGCCAACATTGAATTTATACCTTACTCAAAATACACAAGATGTGCTACCGTGCATATGATACGATGATACTGCTTAAATGTACTCTGAAAGCGCTGGCATCTCAGGCATGGTTGCTCTAAGCTAGCGAGCAACAGCAAGGGTATACGAACACAAGAAGTCGAGCACAAGTGATGGAATGCACTTGATTAATCAGAAAATGAAATGTCTCAGTACCAGGTGTCACTGTTCTGTCAACAAAAACAGATGAACTTTGAAGGGGCATCTGGTTGGCACTGGTGACAGCCTTCAGCTTGAAACCCAGACGGTGATAGTTGAGACGTGGAGTGCAAGCTTTTCGGTGGTGCCAGAATGCCTGCGAAATCATTTAACAAATAAGGCAATTCCAAATCTGTACTAAGAATACACCCGCTGAGGCGTAATCTCTAAAGGATGAAGCAGTAACTGACAGATAGCGTATTTTTCTCTTCTACGTGATGCAATTTGCACCGCATGACTGACTTGTCTAACATTACGCGTCTTACCTTTATCTGCTGCCTAGACCTGCCCCTGCAGTCTCCTGCTGCAGGTAAGGTTGGCACAGCATCCCGGACGACACATCTTCGGCTTCTTGTGAAACAAGTTGCGCATTGCTTCCGTAACATTCGTATGAGCCAGATGAACAGATCAAATCGCTGCTTTCGAAGGTGGCACCCAGTCGGAGTTGTAACCGATTGTTGCAGTCAATAGGTTTCTCTTTCGCCTTTCGGAAAATTGTGGTTTGAAACATTGGAACTGTATGCTGAAGCCCCGGCGTCGGGAAAGTGGCGCCCCCATCGCCCGGCAGCAGCCGCAGTAGCCCCCTCCTGCACTCACGGTTGGGTCGCCGCAGGAGGGAGACCCCCACGTATAGCTGTGCGTGGCTGTCCCGTGTCTGGGGAAAAGGGGATCCTGGTGGTTGAGTGGACCCAGAGGTTGTTTTGGACCCTTCGGGGCCCCTCTGGGAAAGCAATACACCACTTTGGCCCCTGCTTCCCATAGACGGGTGGTCCTGGAAGGCCCGGCCAGGACTATTCAGCTTAGTCGCCATCTCCCACGCTCATTGCTTTCTCCTTTGTCTTCTCTTGCTTCTCATCCTTCCGTTTCACCTTCTTTGGCGGCGAGGGTCAACCTTGTGCGGTCTTTTCTCTCTTTTGAAACCTGCACTAGGGTATAGTGCAGAGGTACGTGTTAGCGTGCTGGACACGTTCCCATGGTTGGGCTCGGTGGTGGGCGACACCCCTACTGCACTGAATCTTGATACTCTTTTATGGAAACGTCACAATCAAATAAATCTGATCGGCGCCTGAAAAGGAGCCGCACCGAACGACAAACACTGAATATCACTGACTTATCCCCAGAACCCTGGTTCCCAAAGTTTTTGATTGTTCAGCCAAATGATGAAAACACGTCCTTGGCAAAAGCGTCGCCATTTCTTGTAGCAAAAGCTCTTGAACAGGTAATAGGCAAATCATATCAAGCAAAGAAATTGAGCTCAGGTTCCATCCAAGTGGAAGTACATACAAAGCAGCAAAGCATATCACTTCATTCACTGAAAGAGATAGGAGACACACCAGTAACAATCAGTGCACATCGTACACTCAATATTGTAAAGGGTGTAATATCAGAAGAGGAACTGCTTTCCTGTTCGGAATCAGAAATTGAAGAGGGCATGAAAGATCAGGGAGTTGTGACAGCAAAAAGAATAGTCATAAGGAGAGATGGCAAAGAGATCCAAACTAAACACATTGTACTCTCATTCAAGCTTCATTCACTACCCTCAAGTGTCAAAGCCGGTTATCTTAACTGTAACGTGAGACCGTATGTTCCAAACCCAAGGCGCTGCTTTAAATGTCAGCGCTTTGGGCACAGTTCACAAGTCTGCCGTGGGAATCTTGTTTGCCCAAAATGTGCCGGAAAAGACCATACTCCGGAAAGCTGTAGTAATGAGTTCCATTGTGCAAACTGTGAGGGAAACCATCCGGTGTACTCAAGGTCATGTCCCCGTTGGAAAGACGAGAACCAGATAATTCGAATCAAGACCGAGCAGAATCTCACATACAAAGCTGCAAAGGCACAACTTGACTTTGCAAAGAAGGGTAGTTTTTCCGACGTGGTGCGCAGGGGGGTGGCACCACCGAGGAGGTCTGTGGAGACTCAGACCTGTTTTCAGGAAACCGAGACTCCACTCCACACCCCCCAGCAGGATGTGGGAGACACGCAAATGCCTCCCACGTTGCCTGTGGCCAATCAAGAGACTGGCCACAACAAAGGAGCCACGACCTCGTCCAAGGTCGATGGCGCACAGTCTGTCTGGGACGGGAACTTAAATGTCCCTTCCCAAATATCTCATAGTATGGACGTCGATGAGGATGACTGCATGTCGCAAAAGTCTTCATCGAGTGTATCCAGCTTGCCTGGAAAAGAAAAAAGAGAGAGAAGAGATAAAGGGAGAGGTAGGGGCTCTAAGCCTAAAGCCCCTTCCAATGAGCAGCGAAGGCCTGTCCCCCAAAGGGTGCTGCCACCTTAAACATAAGTTATGCTCCAGGTAGTAACTCTTAAGTTGTTGGTCCTTTTAGTTACCATTCACACTCTCATTATGGGGCAAGTATTCCTTCAGTGGAACTGTCGAGGCCTTCACACTAACATAGATGATATACATGACCTGTTTGAAAGGTACAGTGCCGTCTGCTTCTGCTTACAAGAAACATACTTGCACGAAGAAAATTATAATCCTTTCCGCAGACATAATATTTTTAGGAAGGACCGTACAACTGGCGCTCGTGCATCTGGCGGAGTGGCTGTGGTCCTCCCGCAGAGTATAGCTGCAAGACAACTTCCGCTTGTCACAGACTTGGAGGCAGTTGCCGTTCAAGTCTGCCTTGACACTGTCTTGACAGTGTGTTCATTATACTTGCCACCATCATCATTAATAGAACAAAGAGAACTTGAAAAGCTATGCGATCAACTTCCTCAGCCCTACATCATCTCAGGCGACTTTAACGCTCACAATCCCTTGTGGGGCAGCCCAAAAGTAGATAGACGAGGGAAAATGTTGGAGAGGGTTCTTCTCTCAAGGCCAATATGTCTCCTAAATTCAGGGTTACCAACATACATAAATTCTTCAACGCAAAGTTTCTCTTCTTTAGACCTTTCGCTGTGCAGTCCTACACTTTTTTCACGTCTGGAGTGGACAGTTGAGCAAAACCCTCGTGGTAGTGACCATTTTCCTATCATTATAAAATTTCGTGGTCCAACGAACTCTCTAAGGTCACGACCTCCACGATGGAAACTTTCTGAAGCAGACTGGAACTTGTTTCAGAAAGACGCCAACCTTGTGTCATTATCTTTTGAGGACACTAGCATTGAAGAAGCAAATAATGTTATCACGAATACAATAATAAATGCTGCTTTGAAATCCGTACCACAAACATCTGGCCGTCTCCCCAAGCGTCTCAAACCTTGGTGGACAAACGATTGTGGGAAAACACGCAAAGAACAGAACAGAGCTTGGGGTATCTTTCGCAGATACCCCACTCCAGAGAACCTCCTTGCATTTAAAAGAGCACGTGCGAAAGCCAAATGGACGAGAAAGCAGGCAAAGCGCTCTTCGTGGTGCAGTTTTATCTCCTCCTTAACACACAACACTCCATCAAAGGTCGTTTGGGATAGACTTCGGAAAATTAAAGGAGATTATACAGGCTTTTCTATCCCCTTACTTCAAGTAAATGGGGCCCCATGTCAGAACTTGGGCGAGCAGGCTGACCTACTCGGTCAGCATTTTCACAACATATCGAGTTCTTCTCATTATAACAAGAATTTCCTCTCCATAAAGCAACAATGTGAAAAACAAGCCATTCCAGTCACAGGTGGAGAAAACCTTCAATATAACAAGCCCTTTACC
This sequence comes from Ornithodoros turicata, assembly GCF_037126465.1. Taxonomy (NCBI): domain Eukaryota; kingdom Metazoa; phylum Arthropoda; class Arachnida; order Ixodida; family Argasidae; genus Ornithodoros; species Ornithodoros turicata. The sequence continues at coordinate 585,651 of NW_026999412.1, forward strand.
ATGGTAGAGCTCCTGAGAGCACTGTCGTCAGTAAAGGTCAGTGCCCCGGGGCCAGACCGCATTGCATATTCTATGCTCACTCACCTGTCAAGCGAATCTAAAGAATGTTTGCTCAAGTTTTTTAATAATGTCTGGGAAAAGGGCCAAATGCCATCAACATGGAAGGTAGCAACGGTCATCCCCTTCCTGAAGCCTGGGAAGGATGCTTCAAACACAACCAGTTACCGACCGATTGCACTGACAAGCTGCCTGGGAAAAACTTTCGAGAGGATAGTTAACAACCGGCTGATGCACTATCTTGAGGTTAATAACTGTCTTAATAATAACCAGTGTGGTTTTCGAAATGCACGTTCGACAGCAGACCACCTCATCCGATTGGAATCCACAATTCGAGAGGCTTTTGTCAGAGGAAATCACTGCGCGTCTGTTTTCTTTGACTTAGAAAAAGCGTATGATACCGCTTGGCGGTATGGTATCGTCCGAGACCTTTACTCATTAGGAGTACGGGGCCGACTTCTCAGTTGCGTAACCAACTTTTTACAAGGTAGGACATTCAGAGTTCGACTGGGGACAGCGCTGTCGCGGCCTTTTATTCAAGAAAATGGAGTTCCACAAGGTTCAGTGCTGAGCGTAACACTGTTTATAGTTAAAATGAACTCAATAGCGAGCGTTATTCCCCCTTCTATTTCATACTCTTTGTATGTGGACGATGTACAGATTTCTTATTCGTCCAGAAATTTGAGTACTTGTGAGAGGCAGCTGCAACTCGCAATTAACAAACTGCTGAAATGGGCCGATCAAAATGGTTTTAAATTCTCTTCAGAAAAAACTGTTTGTGTCCTGTTTTCCAGGAGAAGGGGACTGTACCCAGACCCCACACTGACTATTGATGGTCAAGCTCTTGCTGTACATGAGGAACACAAATTCCTAGGCGTCATCTTTGATAAAAAGCTCACTTTTGTGCCGCACATCAAGATCTTGAAAGCGAAATGCCTGAAATCTTTAAATATTCTTAAAACCATTTCACACCGGTCCTGGGGTGCGGACAGAGAGACCCTTCGCCGCATATACAGTTCTGTTGTTCGTTCTAAACTAGATTATGGATGTGTTGCATATGGATCAGCACGCTTATCAGTCCTGAAAGCTCTCGACCCAGTGCATCACCTTGGCTTGCGGCTGGTACTTGGAGCTTTTAGAACCACACCGGTTCAAAGTTTGTATGTTGAGTCAAACGAGTGGTCCTTGGAAAGGGGACGCTTTTACCTTGCAGTGTCTTATGGGCTGAGAGTAAGGAGCTATCCACATCATCCTGCACACTCCACTGTAACGAGCACTCGTTTCCAACGGCTCTTTATTAAGAAGCCAAATGCTGTGGCTCCATTTAGTATTCGTGTCCAGCGGGATGTAGAACGTTACAATTTTACGAGCTATAATCTACCGCCCTTGCTGTGCAGTAAGCTGGTATCTCCTTGGTATCCACCTGTACAACATGATACAACTCTTCTGAAATTTGACAAACAGAAATGCCCAGCCTTGCAAATACAACAAGAATTTGAAGCCCTCAAGCAAAACTTTGGCGACCATGTGGAGATATACACTGATGCTTCGAAAACAAATACAGGAGTATCATGTGCCATGGTATCTGGTGTATACACTAAGCCACACCGTTTAAGCAATATTTTGTCAATTTTTAGTGCTGAGGTTTATGGCATCATTGTTGCGCTCAACCATATCTTGCAAACACACACATCATCATCGGTTATATACACAGACTCTCTTAGTGCAGTGCATGCCATATGTGGTCTCCACATGCACAAAAACCTGCTGGTAGGACGAGCACAGTATCTTGCGAGTCTTATACAAGGAAAGGGCCACAGTTTGTGCATTTGTTGGGTGCCCAGCCATGTAGGCATAAAGGGAAATGAGAGCGCGGATCGTGCTGCCGCTGCTGCTCAGGATACCGACATTACGGCATTTGAGATTCCTCTCAGTGATCTCCTGAGAGACCTCAGACATGTTATCAACAAAGAATGGCAAAGCTCTTGGGACACGCAAACTCTGAACAAATTGCACACTATCAAACCACGGATAAAACAGTGTGCACAACATTTCGAAAATCGATTAAATGAAGTTCTATTCAGCCGTCTGAGAGCTGGACACACCTTCTTAACACACGGGTATCTTCTCCGAGGCGAGGAGATACCACAGTGCGAGCATTGCGGGACAGCCTTGTCCGTTATGCATATACTCATAGTTTGCACCCATCACGAACGCCATCGTCAACAACACTTCTCACTGTTTTACAAGTATAGGATTCCTCTTCACCCAGCGCTTTTGCTGGGGGACGAGCCTCTCATCAGTTTTAACCATGTGTACAACTTTTTAAGAGACATAGGTTACCTGAACGACCTGTGAACATGGAAATATTTTCACTGCTTTTTACCTTTCCTGTTTTGACTTTAAATAAAATCGATTATTTTTAACTAGCTTTGATTCATACCATTGTCGTGGCGCTCTATGGCCAAAGTTGCCTTTGCGCCATTAAAATCCTAATCATCATCATCATCATCATCATGCTGAAGTGTTCTTGCAGACGAGAGCAAAACGCTCACGCATGCTCGGCACGCAGCACAGAACACGAATCACACCAGGAAGTCTGTACTGGCCTAGCAAATGCTTTGCAGTCGAAGGAAGCAAAACTCACGTTCCCCGTGGGTTTACTGAAGTCCAGAAATATACTGGCTCCCTAATAGCGAACTGTTTATCACTTCCCCAATGTGAATCTGCGCAGCAGACGGCTCGGCAGAAGAAACTGGCCGGCTTGGCGGAAGAAACCAAGCCAAAAGTCATGCCAAGCCGGAACGCGGCCAGACCGACACAGGGTTTGCGGGCCACAAGACGGGATGTCAGTGAAACTAAAAATTCACTTTTTCGGAAAACCGCGAGGAGTTTGGGATAACTATTTTGCATACATAATCAGTGTTCCCTTATGAACACATCGTGTGAGTTCTTATTCCATTCAGTAACACTCGAAAATCGGCGTAGCTGAGCTTTAAGCTCCTCGCTGGATGTCCGTCGATGTTCACCAGGTGAGGGAACGTTTCAGTAACACCTGCGAGTAGCATGTTCAAAGGTGATTGCGTTTGAATAAAATTGCTCCATGGGCTGCTCTGTTACTGCAGATTGCAACAAATGAAAGTCCACTTTTTCTAAGCCCAGGCAACAGCAGCACCAAGTAAATGTACAATTCAGAAGGAGGAAAGTAGGTCTCATGCTCTGTTACACTAATACACGCCTTCCATTCAACGTTCAATATACTCACTTTGCAGGTGTTCCAAAAATTGATGCAGTGACATAAACCGGCAGTCTGGTGTGTAATGTACACCCATCGTGTGGCGTGTTCGGACAATCTAATTGTATCACCAGTTTCATCTCAACACCGGAGCCGGTAAATGTGTAACAAATACGTGGTTCCGATCATCTTTAGTTGTGCTTAATTATTCCTATTATTTTGTTCTGGTGTTTTTACTCAGAACTCTCATGCTGCATTTTTAACTGGGGCAACGAAATTACAAAACATGCCAGTTATGTTAAAACTGGGGACATTGCTTATTTTTGCTGATTTCATATTCTCAGGCATAAAGAGAAGAAATGCAGAAGGCAGCCAAGAGTAATTTTACTAAAGGCACAAGGGCAAAAAGATTGAAAGGTGGAGGTTTAGAGTGTTAATATATTTGTGATTGATCGGGTGCTTTTACAGAGAGGACACATCAAAGGAAATGTTCCATAGAATCACGAGGTTCAGTCATGCGTAGGGACACCTGCCTTGCTGATGTGTCTGCAACATTCCAAACTGGCAATGTCTCATTTGGCTTCCAAGCTTACTTTGGGCTGTGCCACACCCCACTGACAAAAATAGAGGTAGGTGCAATACAGACAGCCCGTGCAGGACCCTGTAAAACTCTACCTGGAATGTTTTTTTTTTCTTGTTGTACTGTCCTTTTTTGGAAGTATTTGTTTATATTAGAGAAACTACGTGACTGGGTAGCACTCGACCTTCTATGCAGCTCAGTATTCGAGGGGTGCTGGACATCGCATTGCAAATGATTCAGTTCACCTCACTACAAGGCAGTGCTTGTATACCGCCATGAAGTACTATAATATATATTACAGTGAGAGGAAAGATGACGACAATTAAAGCAGTGTTGCCCTGTTGGTCAGAGCCCAAACAAGCAGTTCAGTGTTTTTTTCTCACACACAAAGGCAACTCTCTCTCAATGAGGAAATACTGACTTGTTGCAAGGAGGAGGACTTGTTGAGGATTTCTTGCTAGTTCTCGTGACAGGCAAAAACAGCTGTTAAGGCATTTGGGCACCAAGAAGTGTGTGCATAGATTCTATACATGGCACCACAGGTGGGCCACTCTATGAGACAGTTGTGTACTGGCACTAAGTACATTTTGGTAAAAAGCATATGTTGCAGTTTAAGAAAACTATACCATCAGTTAGGGGTGCCATAACAGGGGCAGTTGTTTAGTACATTGCAGGTCACTCAGTACAAGAGAGACATAAACACACAGAATCAAGCATAAACTGATTAGAATGCCAGAGTGAGCCTGTTGGTACATAGCTAATATGAAGAAATTGGAGCTGTAAGGACAAGGGACATAAAGAACACACATGCACAGGACTGGTCCCTTGTCCTTATAGCACCAATTTCTCAACACCTCAAGGAAACATCGCCCTTCAGTAACCTTAGTGAGCCAAAAATGCAGTTCAGGTCCACTTTTCTTTATATTTTTGCTGGTCTTGTTGATCGTTAACAACACATCGTTCCAAAATACAGCATAAATTAGAGCTGAACACCATATCAATGAACCTATTGGCTTGCACTTCATCGGAGGAGCCCTCTGTTGGCTAGCAGGAGGATATTGAACAAGGAATGGGTGACTGGATGTTCCATGCACCTCTCAGTGTGTGTGCCTGCTTCTGTTTGCTGCTAGGTTGTCGCTCCAATGAAGAAATGTGACACCTTGGTGTTTCGTAGACTTTTGTCCCAAGCTGTACAAATATTGGTGCACAGACAGTGTGAAGAAAGAAATAGCAGCAAGGAAGTTTTGAGAAGCAGCTTTGCAACCAGATTCTAAGAGCCTACCAAGCAGCAGGAAGAACACCCAGTCAGAGTATTTCGGTTGAATTCATGTTTAAAGACCTTCACACCTACATAACTTACTCATGAATGCAGCATTGTCGTGTGACAACACATGACAGTCCGTCCATTAATGCTTTGAACATGCATTGAGCTTTATGCCTCTGGTTGGGCATGAAACAATAAATCTTTCAGTCAGCATACCATTTTCCAAATTGCAAAACATCAGATATAGTTTATTAACATGGCTCATGTTTGTGCAATCTCCAACTGATAGGAGAGTATTACCAGGCTTGTATCCATGAATCGGTCTTAACAATAACCCCGTTTTCATGATATCCCAAAAGCCCTTAACCTCGCTAACAATGTTCTTAGGCTGGGGCCACATGAGCTCACTCGGGTATGATCCGTATGGTTTCTGGGCATTGTGCTCCATGAAAATATCGGGTCGCAACATCATATTCACTGTGTTAAAAGGAGAACTACGCTTGGTATCTTCACGCGTGTAGGGCTTCCTGTAGGGCGTGCACTGGTGGAAAAGTTAGGGGGTGTAGGGGTGTCTGGATAAATCGCTGTGTGCGCTACGCCCTTATCCACTCGGATATCACCTTATGCCCTCACATATACCTTCAACTCGTTCTCCTGCCCCAGAAGCGGGCACTGCAGATTATTCTTTTTTTTTAGATCCTGATCAGTCTGTCTCATTTGCTTTCCCCTTTTCCGCATCCTCAATGTATACCAACTTGTGAAGTATAAAGTGGCTCAGGTTATGTACCAGATATTTTACACACCTTCTAGTCAACTTCAGTTAGCAATGCACAATTATACCACACCCTTCTCTCAGGCATGAGCACAATTAATTCTGGTTTCCTACTTACCACACTAATTTTGGTCCATTCTTCCTTTCCTCCTTGGGTAGTTAAATTTGGAACGACATCCCTCTATGGCAGTGTTTCTCAAACTTTTCCAGTATGTAACCCCTTTGAGCACCACCAAACCACCATGAGCCCCACTTTCCGAAAAATTTACTTTTTTTTTCAATGATGCAGATATGTTTATATTGTAATGTATTTAAAAGACATCAACCACAGAGAGAGCTACCAAAAATTCTTATTAATGTTTTTTAACAAGGATTGATTTAATTTTTAGGATGTATTTGCTTTCTTGGTACAAGCAAATCAATACGTTGGTCTGTGTATCTCAAGCCATATCAAGGTATGCAAGCAAGGCATATCGCAAGTCTACTCAGACCCTCCATGAGTCAGAGAAGATAGAAGAAGGCTGATAACCAGTCAAGGCTCATTTGGGGGTCATGACCCGCAGCTTGAGAAATACAGCTCTACGCACTTGTTCCAACAATAACCTTGCATCCTTCAAAAACGCGAACAAACATGACTTATACGTAGGGTGACATGCAATTACTTTTTGATTGTTTGCATGTCTCTGCTGTGCAATATCATTGCTATTTGTTTCGTATACTTGACATGTGTTCTTGGTATTTCTGTTCCCCTCAATCTGTATAGACATTTGCATTGACTGTGTCTTGGACTGTTCAACAGGGCTTGCCCTAGTAATCAGTGTACACTGTCATGTGAGCAAACCGCTGTCTGCTAGCGCATGCGCAGGCGAAGCGAGCAGACGACATGGCAGCGGCAGAGGTGTAGCAGACACCGCTTTGCGGCCGGCCGACAACGATGAAGCCGGCCAGCTACGCACCTACGCGCGGCACGCTAAGCGCGCTATAGTTTTCCTGGGGCCGCCCAGTGGAATAAACGTTTAGTTCGACCCTGGCTCTTATGGTCTGCGCATCTCTCTTTCCGACCTCCACAGAGGCAGCAAAGAACGACACGTGACTTCACTGCCTGCGCATGCGCTGCGCAATTCATTTTCATCTCCCGAAGGCCAAGTCTGGTCACTCAGGTGTAGACCTGTGCGCCGCCGCCATTTCTCCGCGCGCTGACGCCGCCGCTGGCGCCACCCCGGCGCGTTCGGTGTTCCGATCGCTTCCGCTGCGGAGCGGGACACTCGATGTGGTTTCCCGCACTTCTGCCGGTCTTGGCCTCGCGAGTATTGAACTGTCATGGCATCGGAGACTGGATCTCCGTTTTTGAAGCGCGTGTCGTTGTTCTCTGCTGATAAGAACTCAAGTGCATTTAAACAGAGCGCGGTGTGGCGTACTTTGGCACCTTAGTTCTGCAAGACGGTGACAAGAAGCGGAAGAATGGCTCTGATTTCTTCTGCGATGAGTGCCTGACAAACGCAAATGAGAAGGATGGAGATAAGCCCTTCGATAAGTGAGTATGTTGACACATGAAAATCTTCTCACCGTTGCTGAACGAATGTAAAATATTGGTAAAAGGATACGTGTAGAAAACGCTCGAGCTTTGTGGCTCTTATACTGTCATTATTATTATTGTTGTTTTCATTCATTCGTGATAGTATTAGGTTGATTCCCATGGGCACCGCGAAGGGGGTCAGGGTGGCCGTTGTCCCTCCTCCTCCGCAGGCCGGATTGATATTTGTGCATGACAACTATACCTTCTGTAAAAATTCCCTCTGAGGGTATACAACGCATGTGCGACCACTGTGCACAGATTACAGGCTTTCACGGCTGGTTCTGTTCAAAATGTGATCGAAGTAGATCTATTGTTTGTGAAGAATTTGCTACGGTTAGACCTTTTTTTCAAATAAAAAGTGGAACCTTTTTACGATGTGGTTTCGACTGTAGTGTAGACAGTATGCACCTTGCAGGCAACCATGCTTGGTACGCTTGTGGACGGCTTACACGTTTACACCCTCGCGCCGCTGACGCCGCCGCCGCCGGTGCCAAAACCGGCTCTACGCCGCCGCCGGTCAAAGTGGCATCAGCGCACAGGTCTCCTCGGGTGTTCCGGAGCGGTTTCTTCGCCGCGACATCGTCGATTTCCGAATAAATTGTTTGTCTCCACTCTATCTCTATCTCTTTCTTTTTTATGGACACAGGCTGCCGCTAACTCACAGCTTGATCTGAACACGAGTAAGATGCTCCCTAATTAGTGTGGTGACACCCTGGAGGGTGCTGATTAATGTGGGGTCCCAATTAACTCTAATTGCTAATTAAATCGTGTTTAGACCAAGATGTGCGTTGGCGGCAGTCTGTGTCTAGTCATTACAACTTCTCCAACACGCGATTGCAACACCTGTTACTCCACCTCGAAGTCGATCACGCGACTCCAAAGCACATCACTCAGCACCAACTTCCAAATCCAAGACGTGCCGACGTCAACCTGCAATTTAAGATTTTTATCCGGCGACGGCCTCAGTCGGAGATCACATCTACAAAGATGCACTGTATAAAACCTCGTAACTGAGTTTCGATTACTGGCACATTATCGTCTGTGGTGAACACTGGATGTTGCATTCCAACGCAAGATGGACTACACTCTAACTCGCCTTTAAAGTCGTCGTTCGACCCCAAAACGCGTGATTTGAGTTCAAAACCCATCACGTCTCTGCCTCCTTTATTTTCTAAATAAACCGATTCCCCAACACGCGATTGTAAGATCCGTTACTGGAACTTACACCCGTTACTCCACCTCGAGGTCGATCACGCGACTCCAAAGCACATCACTCGGCACCAACTTACAAATCCAAGACGTGCCGACGTCAACCTGCAATTTAAGATTTTTTTCGGCAACGGCCTCAGTGGGGGATCAGAATCTACAAAGATACACTGTATAAAACCTCATGACTGAGTTCCGATTACTGGCACAGTGTATTCTGTAGCGACATTTCTATTCTGATTAGCAACCCATACAAACATGTTGAGCCCGTGGCCCAGTGGTTCAAAGTGCTCGGCCGACAACCAAAAAGCTCCTAGTTCGTTTCGTCCATCACGTTATTATTGTTACTTAATCTTATCAAATGATATCATATCACTAGGATTAGCCATCATTACTCTGATAGCGTATCACAGGGCGGCCTTGAGTGACGTCATTTCCTCGCAGCAGTATTAATCGTTTGACTACTGACGTCTGGGTCATCTGAAGTCACCTGAAGTTGTCAATCACCCGAAGTTACTCGAAGACAGTTGATGCAGCTTGTCGAGATCTTGGGCAGGTGATCCAGAAGTGACCTTGCCCTCGGGCACATGCCTCGTGTATTCACCCGATAGCCCCAAACCCTCATTGCCATAGCCTAGTATTTTTTTATATTCTGCTGACTGTCGCGTTTCTAATTTTTTACTATGATGTTCTACTTTAAAGGGACTATCGCATCCAGAGACATGGGTAGGAAATGGTTACGAGAATGCTTGACATCATTCGACAATCGATTTCACCGATTTTCTCTGCTGTTTTTTTTTTTTTCAATCACCGAAACCTCCGATGACATCATTGTGACGGAAGAGTTAACAGGACCAATGTGAGGGCGTCGCGTCGCCGTTCCCCCATTTCGCTCCCGGAGACGTCGTCTGCATAGGAGATGGCGTTGTACATGGCTACCTGTATGAAACATCCTATTTCTTCGAAAGTGCTGTGAGTTTCGTGCAGTGGTGAAATTGCAACATGTCGTTGAGTTCGTGAACGCGTCGTGGTGCTCCTGAGTGCAAAGAATCGTCTGAGGCTAACCCAGAATTGACATTTCATCAGTTCAAGGACAGGGACGCCAAACGAAAGCAGGAATCGTAGGCAGGCTACTTAGCGTGGCAGAAGAATTGCTCGTTCGGCACGTTTGTTCCTCGCATTTTGCCGATGAAGGGTACGTGGAGGCGGACTTATTGCAATCCCGTAGTATCAGTAAAAAGAAAGTGGATAAAGCCCTACGCTGTGCCCGCATTGTTTCATGAGCAAATGGGCACCTCCAACGTCAGGATGAGCAGGTAAGCATTTGTTTGCAGTTCATCTCGAATGAAGCCCCACAAAAGTGTGGAGAATTTGTATAACAGGGCACGAAGTGAGTCCAGATAGTCTGGGTACGGCTCGAGTAAGATCAGACTGCGCAGCGTCGAGACGCGCGATTTCTAGATGACTCAATGTAAAGATGCACTCGGGTGAAAGTACGTATAATAAAACGAAGAGTATCTCACGAGATGTCGGTTCTGCTGTTCGGAGATAAACTCACAACAATATAACAAGAAGTATGTACGACAGTACGCTTGTTCACGCTCTTTCAGCCATTCGTCTCTGCAATTGTACATAGGAATATGTATAAGCTGCGGCCGGCAGTGATGTACCAGACCCCCTTAGGCCCCACCGGAACAATATGTAAATTTCTGACGATACCGTTCTAAATTTTCCGGTTGCGATATTCAAATTCACTACTATATTCTTACCGAAAAAGTGTATCGAATCTTTCGTTGTTCATCCAACCGAGCATGACTCACCATGATTTCTGTACGCCAGAGAGAGCGAAGGAGGAAGCTTTCCAACAGAATAGCCTCATTCGGCATTACGCTTTAATGCATCATATTTTCCAATATCAAGTGCTCTATTTCTATCACAGGTGGAGACAAGCAGCTTGATGGAATCTTCTTCAGGTGGTGAGTATGAGAAGCTCGGTTTATTAAGAAAGTTAGGTGTTGTACAGTGAATGAAATGTGAATCATGAGCCACAGTGGATGTTCATGTTGTGAAACCGGCAGCCTATGCAAGAGTATCAGCCTCATGCAAGTGATATATATTGCTCACAGAGTGTGAAGGCTTGATGTTGTTATATTGTGAATTTTTATTTTTAGGTTCCGGAAGTGAGGCCTCCACCGGCGTCACACAGTGAACGAGCCATTGAAACTAAAGTAAAATAAGGTCTGTTCCAGGGCCACCACTTTTTATGCAGAAACAAATACTGCGTTATGAACACACCAATGTGCACATAATTGTTTTTGGTACAGCTGCAAACACTTTTCCGAATGGTGTTTCGCTGATTCTAATGCGCTTTTTAAAGTTCAGTTTTAGCAACTGGTTATAAACGGCATCTAATCAACTATATGCACACCTGTGACTTTAGTTAGTGCAATTCCAGTCACAGTTACAGTGCACAGAGGACACTCCATGGGTTCAGGATTATGGTGGTATTAGATATGGTATTAGGATTACTTATATGCACATTATAGTTTTTTCTCTTCGTCTTAATTTTTTTCTTTTTCAGCACTTCAAGCTCCACATCTGCACTGCATGTATGTTGTATGGAAGGAAAGAGGGTGCTACCACCCTGTCAACATGAACCTAAATGTCACCTTTCCACAGAGCAACTGAAAAGATAGTAAGTATGGGGGAAATAAAATCTAATCACAGGGGGAGATAAAACTGTGGTAATATACACATTGGGACTAACCTCAATCCTCCATTTAGACATGAAGCATAAATCCATGCTCAGGGCAAAAGGTAGGACATAGGTGAAAAATGTGGTACAAAGAAACCACTCTGCGGTGAAGCTGAATAGGCTACTCAAAATATGTACTACACAACTACCAATGCTTGTCCTCGCCGTGTAATAATCTCGGTTTGTACTCCAGAAAGATTTACAATGCAAATTATTTACACACTCCACTGTACTTGCAATATCTGACTACAGTCTACACTGCTTGTGAGACATGCTTCAAGTACTGATACAAAGGGTTAAACATTTCAAAACTGTCAGTGCAAACACATATGACTAACGGTATTACCAGTAATACCGCTGAATAATTTGTAACTTCACACTGCAACATTTCGTCACCACATATCGCTATGAAAAGCAGGAACCATCGATATTGTTTTGATTGTGTACACGGTTACGTCTTCTCAATGGCAAACCAGCTTTCATGAACATGCAAAAACAACAATGACGATAACGATGATTCCCACAATGCAAGATATGCCTGGTTTGCTTTGTACAGTGGCCCACTTGACACTTATGTTACTCTATTATCCACTATATGAAATTGATGGGTGCAGCATCCTGATCCAGTGCACAGAACATCCTGGTATCTGCCTTCGGTTTCGTGTGCCAAAGTAACCATAAATCCAGCTTGTGCAGAAGCAATATGGAGGCGCCAGTGCGAAACAATAATAAATAAAAGTACTTATTTCTTTGACTAAGGGCAGCAAACTTTTAGTAAAGAGTTATCCATGTGCTCGAAATCAAATTGAAAAGACATCACGCCATTTACGACGTGTGAGACATTTTTTGACACTGTACCTGTTGTCCAGTGGCACGATATAACGCATGTGCTGCGGTCATCGCGACAAAAAAATGGATGCATAAACGAGCCAGCTCCCTCCGCAGAGCAAACGTCATTGAGGAGCAGGTGATCGGCGCTGCAACTATCCCTGTACTTTCAGAGACAACCGACACCCGGTGTTCGTCAGGCTCCACTGGAGTACGAGTGCAGAGGCGTCTGTCATATCCAAGTGGACAAATGTCGAAATGCCCGACAGTGCGCAATCACCATGAGCGATCGGATATGATAGGCTTACCTGAAAGTGTCGTCGCCATCGGACGGTTCCTTTTCACTGCCTTGACCTTCGCCTGCGGCTGGATCAAGTGGCAGATGGTCTATGGAGTAAGGGTCCTCATCTATCCCAATTTCTTCAACGCTGTAATCCCCAGAATCGCTTGGAAGCGACGCGACGTCACTTTCATATTACGACGATTCCGTCATGACACTGGCTGTCTGCTTGCCGCCTCGCATTTCAGATGCTCGGCGACTCCATCGATCAGCTGTGCAGAAAGACGCGCTCTCATCGGCCCCGTTGGGCGTGACGTTTTCAAGGCTTTGTGGAGAGCTGGTAGAGAGGGACTCCCTTGTCCGTTGTCTGCTCTTTCGATGTATTTCATTAGGTTGCTCAGCATATACGCAAATTATTCACTTGGGGTTTTCGCTACTCTAATCAGAGACCACCGAGAAATATTGTGGTACTGAAGTTTCGGAATCGACTGGGATGGATGCGATAGTCCATTTCAGTGAGTCAAAGTGTATGACCCAGACGAAAATTTGAGCTGGGAAGTCAACTGGTACCAGCTCGTTCCCAGTTCGCACCAACTGGTGGTCAACTGGAACCAACTGGTACCAAACTGGTGGCAGCTGGAAAGTAAACTGGTACCAGTTCAAGCTGGGCTGGTGCCAACTGGGCACTTTGTGGTACCAGTTCAAACTGAACTGGTAGCAACTGGGAAGTGAACATGGTACCAGTTCAAGCTGGGCTGGCGGTAACTGGAAAGTGAACTGGTACCAGTTTCAGCTGGGCTGGTGGCAAGTGGGCACTGTGTGCAACCAGTCCAAGCTGGGTTGGCGGCAACTGGAAAGTGAGCTGGTACTAGTTCAAGCTGGACTGGTAGCAACTGGAAGTGAGGTGGTGCCAGTTCGAACTGGACCAGTTGCGGGAGTATGGGGGAAGTTTCGGTTTCAGTGCCAGGACAGGTTAATATGAAAATTGCAAGATGAAGTTATAAAGACGATCAGAAAGTTACTTTATTAGTAGAAATAACCATATTTCAATTTTTGGTAAAGTTCGTTAGTGTTAACGAAAGTTGTTTTGGAACGCTTATAGTTGTATTTTGTGCGTTCCTGCTCCCGCGATGAATCATGCGTTTACTGTGCAACGGTCGCTTGCTTAGCAGCATGCTTGTACAGCGATTTTTGCCCGTTATGTTCTTAGCGTGATGTGTGACATAGGCGTTGGTTTTATAGTCTAAAGGATTTTTCTGCAAGTTACGACAGTGCGACAGTACAATGAGCGCCAGCGGCCGGGCGGGTGGGTGTTATAGGATTACAGCTCGACTACAGCTGCGGAGACCGCTTTATATCGTGAGTACTATATACTTAAGTGCTTTTCCCTTGTGCACCATTTAGAAATATTACTTCCACTACAACCGCTTCTCTTTGTTCTGCGTCACAGTCGTGGCACCTGCAAGTGTTTGCCGTTTTACGAGTAACATCCGGTTTATGTTAACGTTACCAGCAACTTTTTTCATTCATGTTTTTGATTTTGCTTTTTTTCGTTCATTCTCGTGTTTTAGATCCTTCGCACCACGGATGTTGTCGAACTAGCGTAGTGCGCAGAGTAGTACTCATTGCCCCCGAAAGCCGGCGAATCTCTTAGTGGAAAGGTCCAACTACTGCACAACGGAAATGTTGAGAGATTCGCGTACTTTCCGGTGCCACGACTGCTCAAATTGAGTGACTGTCCAGGAACACACCACAGTTACATGTTGCAATTGAATGCATATTCACTTGTGCCTTTTCAACTTTCCAGAAACCTTAGCTGCTGGGGCTCAAAGGAAAATATCGATCCATCGTGTGCTATTAAGAACATCTCAAATACTTTGTTGAATGATTCAAGATGTCCACAAGGCAGTCAAGCAATGGACCAATCAACCATGAAGTATTATCTATTCCATGTAACTCTGTAGCTCATCTACTGCTATAATTTAATTATGTTATAGTTACGCTACATGTACATTAGAATATGTGTAATGTTTGACTACAAATAAAATGCAATTTTGCATTGCAGTTCTTTGGATCTGCTGTTGCTGGGAACAACGATTTTGCAAAGGGGCACCGGTTACATACAAGCTAACCTCTGTCCGAACAGGCCGCTCTAAGTGAAGCCACTTCAACCGGTCCCAGCTCAACAATGAGGTTTGCAACCAGTTCCAGTCGAGACTGCGACCGGTTAGAAACCAGTTGGGCCAACTGGTACAAGTTGAGACTGGGACCGGCCAGAAATCAGTTGGGCCAACTGGTACCAGTTGATCGAACTGGTCCCTGTTCGATAACACAGTTCGCCCAGTCCCAGTTGCAACTGGACCGGTTCAACTGGGACTGGGTGAGCTGTGTTATCGAACAGGGACCAGTTCGATCAACTGGTACCAGTTGGCCCAACTGGTTTCTGGCCGGTCCCAGTCTCAACTGGTACCAGTTGGCCCAACTGGTTTCTAACCGGTCCCAGTCTCAACTGGGACCGGTTGCAACTGGGACTGGGTGAACTGTGTTATCGAACAGGGACCAGTTGTCCCAACTGGTACCAGTTGATCTGGGGCCGGTTGAACTGGTCCCTGTTCGATAACACAGTTCAACTGGTACCAGTTCAAAAAATTTTCGCCTGGGGAGGATGCTCTGCTGCATATCCCTATTGAACTTCTGGTATGATAATTGAAAAATGCAAAATTGACCTTCTTTGAAGATTGAGGGTTCAAATCCCGCACGAGACGGATTTTTTTCATCAAAAATAATGTAATTAATGTAAATTTTCTTGTTTTGTCCTAATTATTTTGTTCTTAGAAGGATCCTGTTTTAATTAAACTCTCAATATAGTTTCGTGAACTAGAACTGATCCTAGAACTTTACTCGAACTGATCCTAAAGAACAACAACTTTGAATTTATCGATGAACACAATTTAGAAGTCAACGGCACCGCTATGGGCTCTAAGATGGCACTGGCACGAAACTATGCAAATCTATTCATGGGTTCTCTAGAAGAAGCATTCTTGAGCCCGCATGAGGACAAACCCATCTTGTACAAACGCTACGTTGATGACATATTTATGATCTGGCCACATTCGGAAGACAGCGTATTGGAATTTACACGCAATTTCAGTGAGTTGCACATTTCTATTAACTTCACTCACACCTATTCTCCCGTGACTGTTAGCTTTCTTGATGTTCAAATTAAGCTAACCAATGAAGTTTCAAGGTCTGTTCCGTTCCGTAAACCCGGAGACTCTCAGCAGTACTTGTCATTCCATACTTGTCATCCTCGCCACACGAAACTGGCCATTCCTTTCAGTCAATCTCTTCGGTATAGGAGAGTCTGCTCGAATGACGACAATATGGACAGAAATTTAAAACAGCTTCAACAAACCTGTCGGTCGTCAGTATCCACCCGATCTAGTTCAAGATGCTTTCAACAGAGCTCACAAGGCAAACCGTCTAACCTTACCCAAGAAAAGACAAAACAAATCAGAAAGTATTGCTGTGAACTTAACTGTAACATTCGCCGGTAATATCCCAAACATTAACAGCATACTTAGCCGCCACCACAGTATCCTTCTCCAGTCGGAACGTACGAAAAGCATAATTCCTGATCCACCACGTGTCGCTTACAGACGTACACATAACATACAACATAGCTTGGTTCGCTCTAAAGTAGGCGAACCCACTAAGTCTCCGGCGGGCGTCATCCATGTAATGGCAGGACATGCCAGATTTGCAAGTTAATGCAGACCGCACAAACAGTCAGAAGAACGAATTCCACTTTATTCATTTCGGTATTCAATCATGTAATGACGCGTCTAGCCCCCAAGTTGTCTCTAAGCTAGAACGCGCTTTCACGATACCTTCCTCTTCGGCGGAAGCCGAACCCGCGCAGTCCTCCAATGTCATAAACGTGCCCTCTCACTGCCTTACTGATTCGGATATTTCACCACTTAGTCTGGGCCTCTCGTACTGTCCCAATTACGGAAAGCCAAATGAATACCAGCTCCATTTAGACTTGGACAACTTCGCACGACGTATGCGCCTCAAAGAATATTTTCACGACAAACCTCAAGGAGACGTCCAGCCATTTAAACAACCCTCTAACTTTATTCCGGAAACCAACCGCGATAAAGCTTTGGATATGTACATACGAGCAGTTCAAAATGACATTATCAGTGCGCACAACAACCCACCTAGCCGTAGGACAAAGGCGAATTTAACACCGGCTGAACAACGCAGTCTTTCTAGCCTCCAGAACCGAAGCGACTTAGTAATTAAGCGTGCGGATAAAGGCGGTGCAATTGTAGTAATGGACACGACTATATAGAGGAAGGCCTACGCCAGCTAGCTTGCACAGCATTTTACAAAGCCCTCGATGCTGATCCTACTCCCAAATTACCGCCGATATTGTTAAGCACTTAAAAGATCTTACAGCTAAGAAAATCATAGACGGCACCGTATACGATTACTTGCGTCCTACGGATACCAGCCCAGGCAGGTTCTACATGCTTTCAAAAATTCACGAACCCGGAAACCCAGGCCGCCCAATAGTGTCATTCAATGGGACTGCTACCGAGAAACTATCTAGCTTTGTTGACTACCTACTGAAGGATATACCGCCGCAACTGCCTTCTTACATTAAGGACACACACCATTTTCTCGAATTACTAACAAACTGTGAACCTTCTCCTTCGAGCATATTAGTTACGCTAGACGTGTCCTCCCTCTACACAAACATCCCGCACGACGACGGCATCCTCGCAGTAGAGGAGGCATTCCAAAAATACTCAGGTCATCCATTTGACGCCATTGTTCTTTCCACTTTTCTCAATCTAATTCTCAAAAACAATAAATTTGAATTCGATGGCAAGCACTACTAGTTAACGGAACGGCCATGGGCACTACGATGGCGCCGAGTTATGCCAACATTTTTATGGGATCCCCAGAAGAAGGTTTTTTGTTCAAACGTGAGAAAAAGCCAACCTTCTATAAGCGCTTCCTTGATGACATTTTCATGATATGGCCGCATTCAGAGGATGACCTAAATGAATTTATTAACGACATCAACCAAGTTCACCCTTCCATGAAATTTACTCATTCATATTCCACTGTGACAGTTAACTTCCTCGACGTTCACGTTACATTAACCGACGGGGTCATCTCCACTGACCTCTACCGCAAACCTACGGACTCCAAACAGTGTCTTTCTTTTAACAGCTGCCACCCGCGCCACACTAAACTCGCTAAACCCTACAGCCAGGAGCTACGGTATAGACGTATCTGTTCCAACAACGAAAACCTAGACAGAAATCTTGATCAACTGAAACGCGCGTTTGTCGACCGCGAATTTCCTACAAGCCTAGCTGCCAATGTTGGCATCACTAGCTTTGATGAAGTTGGTTCTAAATTTGCAGAGCGGAATTGAAAATTCCACTCCATACCGATCGTTAACTTTTTATCGGCGGCGTGTTAATTACCTCACTTGCTTTGCTCACGGGTCCCTCACAAAGTCGTTTTGCTTAACTTGTGCAATTTCGACTTGAAAACTAGGCAACAGTATGTAGCAAAACTATTTTTGGTTGAGATGCTCTTTCACAACTGCTCTGCGCTAGACCGGCTTTAAACTAACCCCACCCCCAGTTTAAATTAGTCCTATACAAATACGTGGGAGTTAGACCATCGCTAGAAATCGCGGGATTACGTCGGTGATCGCTCTGGTTTACACTTCGCAAAATAAACTTCGAGAATAAACTCCTCGAAATAAATCACGAAAAAATCCACGGTGTAAAGATAAAGCCGTAAAAATCAACTTTTGCGATACAAACGCTTCAGATTCAAACTTTAAAATAAATCGTCTCTGATTGGTCGACAGGCATGGCAGCCTCAGAGCAGCGAATGCTTTTGGCTCCCGCGTCTCAAAATAGTTCCCCGCAGGGTGAGGCTTTTTGCGGTGGGATGGGAACGAGAGTACAGAGTCTGGACGAATCGTTCACTGTATTCTCCGCCGGCTGTCAGGATTCTGTTGATACTGCAGTTAATGATTTGCTCTGCTGCTCGCCTGTCAAATTTGAGTATGTCGAAATCTGAATTCGTGTGGTGTCACCAAATGAGTTCCCGGAGTTGGTCCCAGCCGTCCCAGCTATGGTGGGCACCTGCTATATTATGAAAGAGAGATGAAAGAGGTGAAAGATGAAACATTGTCGCGAACATCGCCATTCTCCTGCAGCTGCCTTGGTTGTGAAGTCGTAGAGTTGAAAAGTGACGATCGACGAAAAAGCCTGATTCCGATACCGTGTGGATGTGTTGTGTTTATCCGTCTGCATGTGTTTGTGTGTGTTCCAGCCTCAGAACCGTAGAATCGTGAAATCGAAACCTGCCTGTGGTTTTCCTTGTGAGCCTACGTTCTGATTAACGCAGGAAACAGGTACTGGACAGGCTCTCGAAATGCATTTCTGCAAATAAGCTGTATATGAATGTGAAGAAATTGTGTGCTTGTTTGCAAGAAAAAAATATTTTCTCTCGAATGAATAACTTGAGTCAGCAGAGGTCCTAATTTTTTTGTAACCAGCATACGGTAATCTCAGAGTGTAACGAAATAAGATTCTAATTTCAGGAACATCCACATTGATTCGCGCACCTTCCTAGACAACGATTTGCCATGCAAAAGCTGCAAAAGATGTATCTAGACATAATACTTCAAGCACTTTGTTTTCACTGGTCTTTGAATACACTGGAACCGAAGAATGCCATTTTCAAGGTCTTAGAAACCATGAAATTTTCTCACAGGAATTTTTGCATCTTTTTTATTCGCGTGGACATACAGTGCAAATTCTGGTTATCAGATGTCGGAACTGAAGAAAACCAAGAGCAATGAAGTAACTGAAATCAGAAGTGTGAGAAATGAATGGCACCCTCTGTTGTATTTGTTTGCCTTCCTTTCTCTCCTATGATCTTCGCATTCAGAAATCCCCAAGTACGTTTATTAGCAGTCACTCTTTATGCCAAGCACCCACGCCAAGAAGAGGTCTAAAATTTACGGTACCAGCTACTTCACTGTAT
The DNA here is from genome assembly GCF_037126465.1 of Ornithodoros turicata. NCBI lineage: Eukaryota > Metazoa > Arthropoda > Arachnida > Ixodida > Argasidae > Ornithodoros > Ornithodoros turicata. The sequence continues at coordinate 605,293 of NW_026999412.1, forward strand.
GGTACCCTTGCACCCATTTTTACAGCTTATAAATATTGTGCTGAAATATGAAATCGCTGTAAAACTTGCATCCTGTACGACATTACATTAAATGTGCTGCTTGCAGTTCTGCAGTGTTGTTTCTTCCTCACGTTCAAGTGAAAAGGCAAAAAGAAGGCTCTGGGACTTACTCTCACACAGCCATTATTTCGGGGCCATGTCCTCGCACTAAATGGTCACAAGCATACTTTGGAAAACTATAGCGGCACATAGGGAAACCGACATTGCATTTGCACCGACCTTCTATTTCTAATAATTAAACGAGACCTAATTAGTACATTCGCTTCGGATGTAGAACATGTTGTCATCCTTTATAACTGCAAAAATATTATTTCTCTAAGAATAAAAAATCGGTCCATGGACATACTATATGCACCGCACCTACTAGAAATTAACCAGTGCTTGCTGAAAATATACTGGTTTTTGTGTTTTATGTGATGTATGGCCCACATTTTCTTTTTGACCAGCTATGCCAGTGTGAGAGCTCCTACGCCAGACTAGCTAATTCCTCCTCTTTGTCCTCTATGTGGTCACATATATGTTACGCTACAAGGAAGCTACCTGATACCACAGTACCAAACAGGTGAATTTATATGAACACAATCACATAGCAGAGTGAATAACAACCACCATTATTGACTTAGTTTGCTTGGTCGATGACAACTGAAGGTGGCATATTTCTTTCCTCAAATTTTTTTTGTTGGTTTGTTCCAGCTAAAAACAGAAGCCATACACTGAGCAGCAGGGCATAATAAAACCCTCCATAAGCATCACTTTGCCTCTTTGGCTTTGGCAAGCGTGTTGCCTCCACAAGCATAACTTTGACATAATTGCTTTGTGCCGTGATATAGGGTACTATGACTGTGTTCGCAGTACCATTTAAAATGTTGGCACCTATAGGGATAGATTGTAGCCCCCTATGGTGTGCAGATATTCTGATGCCTGCAGAGCTGTAAGCTGTTCTTCCGGGTGAAAGAAAGCTTGAAGACTGCATACGTTGTGGCTCACTGCCAAAGAGATACGGTTGGAGAAGAAATTACTCGACATAAAGCACAGTGAGGCATGCTCCACCCAGGCCACAAGGAGGTACACAATTAATTTGAGCCACCTTCTGTTAGTGCAGCAAAAACACCTATTTCCACTGAAAGAAAGACTGCTTTTTTTTCTGTTGTGGTTGAAGGGCACACGAGATCATAATAAATTGTTTCCAAAAGCTGTTACGTCGCATTCTGACATAATCTGAGCCAATATGGTCAGCTGATGCTATAAGACCTAGAGAAAACACCCCAGTAAACAATATATGTCTCAGAAACGTCCACACGATATCCCACTTGGGATTTTGGGATATCCCAGGGACTAGGCTGAATAGCCCGTTGACGTCTCTGGGACAGACAGAGGACCCGTATTTCTTCCACATTTGCTGATCCAGGGAAGGTTCCAGGAATGTCTGTCAGGGATATTTGGACATATAGAGGACATATACAGGACGTATTATTATTGTTGTATTTTGTACCTTTTTTGCAATTTTTACTTATTCTACAGAAAATACTACTCTGCAACAGAGAACATCGTACCAACGAACTCTTGTTTATTGAACACAAACCAAGTACAGTGATGTTACATGCACTGTAAGAAACGCTCTTTCTAATAGTACAAAATATGATATTACAACATAAATAGGCTAACTATTAACAATATAGGGTGACACGGATAAGACGCATAATAAGACAATAATGGTCATAATAATAATAATCACGTGATTGCTACGCCACTTCGCAACCGTCATCCCTGAAAGATAATCAATAACATAGTTAATTCCATCTATTGGGATAGCAGCTCAAACACTGCCATAAATAGGCGTAAAGAACAGACAGTCTGCAAAAAGTGGGAATAAATGCAAGACAGTGACTTACCGCAGTTTCTCTTGCAGTATAGATGGTTAAATGCGGAAGCAGCCTAATCACTGGCAGACCCAAGCGACGTCTTCCGGTTTATGCCTGGCTCTTCAGTGTTGTAGAGACACTAGTAACTTTACACTTGTGTGAGGCTATCCATGGTTGTGTGTGGATACTGTAAAACAGTCATGTTTTATTAATCTAGAGTCACATCGCGTCCATGTGACATTTAAGAAAGATAAGCGGTCATGCAAAAAACAAGGAACTTTGAAAAACAGTGCAGTCGAACGTGAAAACATAACTGCTATCCTTTATATGAAAGACAACTGTAGCTGAGCCAAGCTTATCCACAAGCAGGCTGCGCATAGTTAATAGAATTTGCTTCACCATTGCTTTCATCATTCCCAATCAAATCCTGAATCAAAGAGATGTGAAGAATTGGACTTGCACTTTGTAGCTGTACACACACAATCTCACACAGTTCCGCCGTTCGCATGAGTTCGTCAGGATACGCACCAGACTCTGCAGGTAAAACAAACTACAGCTGGGCCAATGAGCTTGCAACGTTGTAGATTGGCGCAGTGGTACATACTCTACAGCCGCATCCTCGGTTACCTGAGGAGGACTGGTTACGCTTCGGCTCGCGCATGTTGGGAACTTCATTCTTGTTATATCCCTCAACATACGTGACCGGTCATTATAATTCCCGTGGAAAAGGTAAAATATGTTTTATTCTCTCTCTCTTTTGTTTATTGACTATGGTGCGATACGTGATGAGTCGTTACAAATATGATTAGAAAAGGTATGGATATGAGGGTATAAAATCAATATTATTATTATGAGGAAAGATTGAGAAATTGCCACGTCTGAGAATGCTGGAAATGGCTGTTATCGACACAATAAATCCTTGTAAGGTAAAGAAATGTCATTGTTGTGATATTCGTAGTATATCCACAGAATATTCACTGGGGGATATTTGTGACGTCTCATGGTGGATATACAGCGGACATTGTGAGGATACGCGTGACATCTGTGACGTGTGAGACCAATTTGGGAGGTCTGTGGGATATTGATGGTTTGCTGGGATGCCAGCAGATTCTGAACATGCTATAGGAGAGGGTATGCCCTTGAAATGATGAGATTTGTTCACTTTCCAGATGACTTCAGGTATGTGAAAACAATCATAAATGTTGACAAAGCTGTTATGAAGCAGCGACTGCAATTAATCTGTAGAACTGGGCAGAACGGTTGAATGCAGAATTTGTTCACAGTGTGCTATAGCGTCATACAGATGGGATATGAATGAGCTGACGAAACATTTTTCTTGCGTAAGAGCAAATACGCCTGTAGGTTCTCAAAATATTTTTTTGCTTCCTAGCTGGCCTGAACTGACGAACAAGCTGCAGCACATTATGGTGACAATTTTTTAAATTTTTTTTAAAGAAAAATAAACCTCTAGATTTTCAATGTGTTGCAGGAGAGGACTAGTTATACAAATAAGAGAAGATTTCTTTTAGACGACCTATATGTGAATATACTATCTGAGAAAAAAAGAAATTTTTTGCAAGTGCTTGTTATTCTCAAACACATGGTTAAACAATGAATATAGATCAGCTTGATATTTTTATGTGAAGCTAATCACAAGCAATCAGTTACAAGCATAAATAATCTTTGATTCCTTCAAGAATGCTAATTTGTCAGAAATTTATTGTAAACTTGACCCCAAATGGCTCCTTTCTCGAGTTCTCACCACCTCACCAGATTTATTCTCGTTCTACATACCCTTTGGGATGGCAGAGCCGTGGTTCCCCTCTAACACCAGGCAAGGAAAGCGCACAAATGATGCATATGTAGATGTCAGAAGGAAGCTCGTAAGGGACAACTTCATATTTCGGCACAGTTTAATGTGCCCCCATTGCTCAAGAAAACAAAATGATGAGTTACATTCGATATATGCATCGTCTAAAAAATGGACACAATTTTTTTCAGTGATATTTAACAGAGTCAAGCTACATCTCTGGCTGGTTTTGGCTGGAATAGCCCAGGTTGACAGTTACACAAGCTGATGTATGTCAGCACTGAAAATATAAAGGAAAAAAGGCAATTTAAAATGCCTCACTCAATTTACTACTTTTCATAGCTTACACCTTGACAGGTGTTTTTTAATCTAAAATGGTTTCATTGCCAAAATCAACAAGAATGACCGTCATCACATTAGTAAGTTTCAACTGTATACCAAGTAATAACAAACATGTGCTTACTTTTTCTGCAATCAAGATGTAAGTTACATCGTTGAGTTGCAGGCTTCAGTGAAAAATCACTGCTTGTGATGTCACTGCTGAGTGAGTACGGCACTGCTAGTGACGCAACATGTGATTCCAGTGTCTTTCACCCCACCTCACGTTATTTCATGAGCAGTTGGCATCAGAATCAATCAGCTTGCATGATGCACTTATGAAGGGTAATTTCATCTGTGCCGATAAACATACTGCAGTGCTAATTTACAATGTAGTTTGTGGCTGTGGAGCACACTCATATTCAGTATGCCATGTGAACTAGGGGCGCATTTTCTGGCATAAACATTAGATGAGTGAAGACCCCAAAAAAATGTAACCACTGTTTACGTGCATTTGACAACCTGCATTTTTATTACTGAGAGGCTCTCTTCGTAGCAAGAGGGAAAGGGTGCTGGCAATGTGGTGCATGTTCATAAGATGTAGAACCAGAGACACAGAAAAAAATTGACAGCATATCATGATCTCAATCATGTCATTGTGTCCGTGTTTCTGTCTCCTGTTCTGCATTTGTTAATCTTTTTGTGTAGTTCCTGGATTTTAGCCCAACAGCAGGGGTCAGCAATTAGAGCACATCCAGAACATGCAAGGCATACATTTCCTCATTCTCCGCATTCCTCATTCAAGTAACGTTGAAGAAGTAACCATGCGAAGAAACAATACAACAGTGAAGCTGGCTTCAGTACACTACAACATGTAACAATATACAGTATGCCTCAGTGTTTCCCAAACCGTGTGTCAGGACCCCCATTGAGGCCGCGATAGCCCAAACGGGGCCCAAGAGAAAGCAGATGAAGTGAGGGCAATATGCCACAAAACCAAGGAAACTATCTCTCTACGACTGCATTATATTGAAGTTGTTTTACAAAAATGCAAGTTCAGTTCAACGCACAATCAATCGGGAAACAAGCTAACTCGCAGCAATGCTTTGAATCAAGTGTGCCGCAGTGTTCCTCACTGTATCATGACGAGACCGTGGACCTACATCAGACGCTACTTGCACGCACTAGTAAAACATTCATATTTCTTTATTTATTTCGAGAACCCCAAGGGTCCGGAGGACATTACATGGGGGGGGGGGGAACTGGAGCGTAAGATACATTTACAGCAACTTGATAGAAACAAACAAGCAAGCAGAAAAGAACAACACAATTAGCAGTACGTAAACAGGAAAATAAAGAAACGACAACAGTACAAACTTATATGAAAACAAGTATTAAAGCGTGAAACAGGGAGTTCGTTCACATAAGTACAGATAATTAACAAATATGATAAGGGTGAGGTGAAAAATTTCATAGCAACTGACATACAAGCGTGGTGGTCTTGTGGGTAGAGTGAACAGGAGAGGGTGTTACAAAATACTGTATGCTTGATAATAGTTGTGAGAGGGGATGGGAGGTTGTTCCATTCGATGGCAGTTGAACAAAAGAATTATCTGGATAATGCATTGGTATTACAATGGAAGCATGTGACCTGATTAGTGTGGTGGATGCGAGGAAAAATGACACTCGGGCGGGTGATGGGAGATTGGTGCGGTGGCAAGATGACAAAGAACCAATGGAAGAGGGCTAACTTGGCAAGACAGCGACAATGTTCAAGTGAGTCGAGATTAAGATTTGATTTTAACGCGGTTACAAGGGATCGAATTTGTAGTCGTTGGAAATGAAACGGGCGGCCCGATTCTGGATGCCTTCTAGGGCGTCGCAGAGATACTTTTGGGGAGGGTCCCAAATAGGTGATGCATATTCCAGCTTGCTTCGTACAAGAGCCGTGATGGTTAGGAGCTTAAGATGGAGCCCACCAACCTGAGGGTGCGTCTAACAAAGCCTAGGGACCGAGAAGCGTTAGTTATTATCTGGTTGATGTGCTCGTTCCAAGTTAGGTTGGAGGAAAGGTGAATTCCAAGATATTTGTAAGAATCTTCTCGGGTTAATGTGATATCGCTTAGAGTGTAGGGGAAGGGAGGAAGACAGGAGACCCGTCTTCGAGAAAATGACAAAATGCAACACTGTGCAATGTTCAGAGGCATTTGCCACTCGTTGCACCAACGCCGGATTAGTTAAAGGTCGCTTTGTAAGGTTAGTTGATCAGAAGGAGAGAGGATTTGCCTGTACACTACACAGTCGTCAGCAAAGAGACGAATCAGTTCAGTTTTTTTTTTTTCAGTTCAAATGTTTTATGTTACAGCTTGTACAGAGGTAATGCCATACAAAATGGGGTAAAGAAATTGAATGCATTATACGGCACGAATTAGAAGGACCAAACGCCATAGGCGTGGAATTGATCCAATATTGTATGCATACAACTCAACCTGACACACGACAGTGATCGCTAGGAAACACAAAAGAAAAAAAAATTAGTATTACAAACGACTCATACAGGACCAGGACCTTTCGATCAAAGAAGAAAACACCAATATCAACAACATGAAGAGTCAACACCTGATATGTAAAGCACCAACGACAATTACACAGCGCTTTCACCCATGAAATAATCATGAATCATCCTCCTGAGAACCACTAACGAATTACAAGTATGAATATAAGGAGGAAGCGAGTTCCAAACTTTGGCCGCGAAATACTGGAAAGAAAAGTAGCCATAGTTGGTTCGAATACTAGGCAAAGTCAAGACAAATGATCCCTGATTCCTTAGTGGGATTACGCAGGTCTTGGCCTGTAAACTTACAAACGCTACGGAAATTAGACTGTGCCGCAGTTTGAAAACAATTACACACAATCTACGCATAAGCAAAACCTGAACCGACGGTATATTGAAAACATGATATACAAAAGAGACACTTTCTTGAGGCGATAGCGATAACATGGCACGAAGCGCCTTATTCTGGGCTATGCGCACTGGATGTGTTGTGGACCGGTATGTCAATGCATAACATTCAATGTCATAAGATATATAACTTTGAATATGTGACATGTATACTGTTCTAAGAACTGATAAGGGAAAGAGATATCGAAGTTTGACAATAGCATATATACCTGAGTAAATTTTTTGACAGATGTGCGAAATATGTTCATGCCATGAGAGATGTTCATCAAACACTAAGCCTAACAGTTTAACTGACGAACGTCTCTCAATGATATGTGCACCTAGGGCCAGAGATATGCCGTGTGATCGAATGTGCACTTGTGGTGGCTTGAATAAGACATAGGATGGTTTGGCTGGACTGACTACGAGTTGATTGTAAGTTAACCAGGTGTTTAACCTTAAAAGAACGTTATTAGCTTTTGCATACACGTCCACAACGTCATGACTCTCAACAAAGATTGATGTGTCATCTGCATATAAGATTGTTTGAGAGTTAAGGTATGAAGCCAAGTCGTTTATGTAAACAAGAAATAAAAACGGTCCCAAAATGGATCCTTGTGGAACACCAGTAGAATTGGACCCAAGAAATGAAGACGTTTCCCCGAGTTGTACAAATTGTCTTCGATTCCGGAGATGATTACGTATTAAACTGTGAGCGACCCCACGGACTCCGTAGCGTTCCAATTTTATGCACAATAGAGAATGATCTATAGTGTCGAACGCTTTTTTAAGATCCACAAAAACGCCCATGGTTAACAATTTTGATTCTATATTACGTTTAATCAGTTCACTAATGGAGAGGGCAGCCAATTCCGTTGATTTATTTCTACGGAATCCAAACTGAAAGTCTGATAATAAACTGTGTTTCTGAAAAAAGTCCTCAAGTCTAGTAAGCAGTAGACGTTCAAATATTTTAGCAAGTGTGGGCAAGATAGATATTGGCCTGTAATTCTCCGGTTGTACTCTACTACCTTTTTTTAAAAATAGGGCAGACCTTGGCAATTTTTAATTCATCAGGAAAACATCCTTCGCTTATCAGCTCATTAAAAATACACGACAAGGGTTCAGATATCAAGCATACTGTGTTCTTGAGAAAGGAAACCGATATCTTATCGTACCCCACAGCTGCGGTTAGTTTCAGTCTCCGAATGACTGATTCTACTTCGCCGGGACAAGAAGGTGAAAAGAAACACGTGTATTCGTTGTGGGATAGCAAAATATTGTCTTGCCTTTCATTATCGCCAGCAACTACCGGTGAAACAACACTTAAGAAATGTTTGTTCAATATATTACATATAGCTTTCTGATTACTAGTTTGGGTTCCGGTGTCATCCATTATGTTTAAGACAGCAGAAGTTGGCTTCACCTTCCCTAATGCACTATTGGTAAGATTCCACGATTGTCGTGGATTTCCAAACGCGGCAGAAATTTTTTGTTGAAAATAATTTCTCTTTGACACGCGTAGTAATTTCGTCGTCAGATTCCGATATCTTATGTACCGTTCTTTTATTCTCAAATTATCAGGATTATTGCGCACCTTTTGATACATATTAGCGCGGTGGTTTATGGATCGCAACAAGGCAGCCGTAACCCATGGCTTACGTCTTATCTGTCTCCGAGATCGCAACATGGTTTTAGATGATGCGTCAACACATTCGAGGAGCACTTTGTGGAATTTACTAAACTTAGCAGCAGCGGAAATGTCAGTGTTTACAAAAGACCAATCCACACCACCCAGGACTGTTCTTGACACATCAAAGTCGCAGATTTGGGAACGAGTCACTTGTTCTGTGATAACATGAGACGATAACAATCCAACAGCAAAGATGATATCATGATCCGTCATATCGCACGGTACCACCCCAGCTTTGAAAACAGTCGCGTTTGAATTCGATATGACATGATCTATTAAGGTGCCGTCACAGTCAGCCGGAGTACGAGTGGGCTCTAGGAAGGTCATGGAATCATGGTCAAGGAATCATGGTCATGGAATCATCATGGTCAAGGAATCATGAAAGACATGCCTGAAGGAAGGTCATTTATATAGATAAGGAAAAGGAGAGGGCCGAGGACTGAACCCTGAGGGACACCAGAAAGCACAGGTACGTCTGGGGATAGGTGGTTGTTGCAAGTAACAAATAACGTACGATTAGTCAGAAATTGAGCTATCCAATGGACGACATACGGGTCGAGGTTAAGCAGATAGAGTTTGTATAGAAGCTTAGAGTGCGGCACCATATCGAAGGCCTTGCGAAAGTCTAATAAAGCGGCGTCACTCTGATGATTATCGTCCGCATTGAGAAAGATGTCGTGAACAAAACTGACTACTCGAGTTTCACATGAAAAGAGGTTTCGAAACCCGTGCTGCAAGTGATAGAAGAAGCATTTTTCTTCAAGGTACTTAACTACGTTGGAGTATGCGTTCGAGAATTTTACATACTATAGAAGTGAGTGAAATGGGGCGGTAGTTATTAACGATGTGGCAGGTGCCTGATTTGTGAATAGGGACAATCTTAGCCATCTTCCAGTCCTGCGGTATGGCAGAATCTTGGAGTGACTGAGTAAATATGCAACATAGAATCTTGCTGGAAATAGATCTCGTGTTGTATAGAACCTTCGGGTTAATAGAGTCCAGACCAGCACTCGACGACAGCTTAAGTGACTCAATGATTTTACAAATGCCATGAGTGCTGATATGAATGGGGACCATAGGTGACAAGGCGATTACTGATAATGGAGTTTGGGTGTACCCGTTATCGGTGTTGATAATGGATGAAAACAAGGAAGCAAAAGCGTTGGCGCAGTCGCTGTCGGCGGCTGTCAGTTAGACTGATAAGGTGGGATTTTGGTGGAGATAAGATTTTCCAAAATTGTTTTGGTTTATTCGTCAAGAGAGACGGGAGGTCGATGGTAAAGAACTTATGTTTCACTTCCTTGATCGAGCGCCTGTAATCCCGTTCACAGTAGTAAAATTTAGCCCATGATACGTCGTCGCCAAGACGCTTTGCTTTCCTGAATAAGCGCTTTTTCTTGGTTAGCAAGATTTTAAGACTTTTCGTGAACCAAGGATTGTGATCATAAGATTTCACTCTTATCTTTGGAACATTGTACTTGGTAAGGTAGTTTATGTTGTCACGAAAGAGGGACCAGTTATCTTCAATGGAGTGAGGCGAGGTGCCATGAAATGAATTTTCATACAGAGCTTCAAGACCCTCGTTGGTGGCTTGGAAGTTAGCTCGAGCATAGTCGTATATGGTTTTATCGTTAAATTTATGAACATTTGGACTTCTTGAAGAGATATCTTAGAAAATGGCCTTGTGGTCACTGAGACCATCAGTGACATTCAAAGAAGTGATGTGTTCAGGATGGAAGGTTAAACCAAGTCAAGGGTTGACTGCGTGGCATGAGTTATTCGGGTAGGATGTGGAACGACATGCGATAGATTAAATGTAAGGCATAAATCCACGAACAGTGTCTCTTGTGAACTCCGGGAAAGATTGCCGTGGAGCAAGTCCCAATTTATTGACCGTATATGTATCAGCGTATATTGAAGGTGTATATTACCAATATTACTGTATATGTATCAGGGCAGATTTCAAGCTTCCTGAGCGCGCACAGACGGTGATCTTTGTCTCGCGACGTAACAGACGGAGAAAGACACCGGCTGTCACACACACAGACATCCGGAAGGCTATGCCCATCTTTGTTGATGCACCCACGAATCCACAGGAAGACTGCCGAAGCTCTCCCACTCGTATTAAGTACCTGTAGCTTGAACTACAAACAGTTTAGTGCACACTCCACAAAACGAGAACAGCTGATTGCTGCTTTCATGGGCGCGGCCATGCGAGCGGCCATGCGAGCCGAGAAGGACAGTTCAAGAGAGGAGCAATTTTAGGTAAGTTCGAACCTGGCGCCAGTCGTGGGTGCAACAATTTCCAGAATGAACCGAGCTCGATCAGCTCAGATAACGCTTTTTTCGTTCTTTTTCTTTTTAGTTATATTTATCATTCTTTTTGATTCATTTCCAATTCTAATTCCAATTCCAGCTCAACCGCTCAGCGCGCTGACACTAGTGCAACGTAGAGTCAATAAATCTCTCGCTTCCTCGCTTCCCTAAGGAGAAGAGTAGTTGAAGTATATTCGTGTTTTGTGATTCCTTTGTCCCTCTCTACGTTCCAGAAACATACGGTTTCTGAGCCAAGACGATATAGTTGAGAGCGCAGTTGACTTACAGAAGTATATCCCATACAGATCCCGTACCGTGAAGACCACCACCCCAAACGTGGTTGCCACGGTTTCGGTTTTGGCCATTTGCATGTCAAAATTCAGGGATTGATATTTTAAAGCACGTACGCGTTTCAAAATTTTTAAACGTGGATTTTAACTAGGACAGTCTCTCATATCGGTATCTGGCTTTTTGTTCAAGACGTCTTTATTAGAGTTGATTAATGAATTTAATTGATTAGTCATCCTTATTAATATAGTCTCTCTTGGAAAAGATACGCGCCCGTAGAACTCAACTGTGAAAATGACGTGCTCTCGTGACTTTTTTATAAAAGTTTGTCCAAGCTGAAACACACACACACACACAAAATAAACGGGGTGCCGCAAACGCATACTTCGTGGTCGTAGCCATTTTTAATGGAGATTTTTTAAAAATAAAACAACTACGACTATGTGTACATTAGTTTCGCACGTACGCGTACGCGAGTGCAGGAAAACCTTATCTGCAAGGTATTTTGGCATTCTAATTTGCATAATTCACTAAGATTTTTTTTTTTTTTGTGTGTGTGTGAAGCTGTCTTTCTTTCTTCGAGGAACAGAAAGAGCAGAATTGCTGGCAATCGGTTTAGATATGAGGTGAATCCTTCATCTATATGCTTCAAATTATTATCCACAGAGGTGACATTTGTTTTTAGTCCACCGTTTCAGATTTTCCATTATCGAGATACCTCGCTTGCACTATCTCGGAAGTTAGGTTAAGGGGGGGGCAGAGCCAGCACCGTGAAAACTCGAGGAGAGGTGGGCTGTTCCCCCTGCCCCCACATTCCGATTTATACCGAAACTAAACAGGAGCAGCTTTCCAAGCTAGGGCTCCGGAACGAACCGACAACAGTAAAAAACAATAAAAGAAAAAGAAAAAAACAAGAAAGAAAAAATAGGAAGGAAGCACAAAAAAGATATATTCGCTTGAACCGCAACGGGTCAAAAAACATTGCAAACTCGTTTTTCTTGTGCCAGTCATCGGCATTTTTAGCAGCTTTTCAGAACTGTGATGTGAATTACAGGCCCAAATAATCACAAATGAGCAAGCACGCATCCTCGCTTTTTGGTCACTTTACATCGTTTGAAGTGCAAATTATTGCGCCTACCACTAGCGCCACATTCGCGCTCAAATTGCTCCTCTGTTGAACTGTCCTTGTCGGCTCGCATGGCCGCGCCCATGAAATCGGCAATCAGCTGTTCTCGTTTTCTGGAGTGTACACCAAACTGTTCACAGTTCAAGGTACAGATACTTAATCCGAGTGGGAAAGCCTCGGTGATCTTCCTGTGGATTCGTGGGTGCAGCAACGAAGATGGGCATAGTTTTCGGGATGGCTGTGTGTTCGACAGCTGATATCTGTGCGCTGTTATTATTATATCTGTGCGCTAACTTCTATTTTTTAAAAACAACTTCAATATATTGCAGTTGTAGCGTGATAGTTTCCTTGGTTTTCTCGCATATTGCGTTCACTTCATCTGCTTTTTCTTTTCGCCAACTGGTGTAACCCCACTTTGACTATTGCGGCCTCCCTAAGGTTTATGTTTGGAAACACTGATATTGTTGCATGTGACACATTGTAGTGTACTGCAGCCAGCTTCACTGTTTGACTGATAATTTGCACGGTTACTTCTTTAATATTATTTGGATTACTTTCATCTGATACTGTACCATTAAATAGGATAGGAATCCATTATGGTTTAGAATTATTTTTCCTTTGCAATGTTCCCACACTGATCTTGATGACAAGTTGTCTCTCATTAAATTCCTTTTGGGTTGTATTTCATACTGCTTACAGCATAATGTGAGAACGATAAAATGTATGCGTCACATGTTCTCAGCATCCTCTACAGCAACTGCTCCTGGGCTTAAAATCCAGAAACTACACACGAAAAAAAAACTGTAGGACAGACGACACATCAAAAAGGACACGACAAAATGATTGGGACTGTGTTATGCTATACTTTTTTGTGTGTGTGTTTGTCGCTGGTTCTGCATTTTTGTGAACATGTGCCATGTTGCCAGCACCCTTGCCCTCTTGTCACAAAAACACCCTCAGACATAAAAATGCAGACAAAAAAGTAGAGTACTCCAACTTAACATAACAAGAGAGAACATATATGGGGACACAAGAAGCTTCTAGAGTCTCGGAACATACGCAGTGACCCCTCGGTTTTTAAGGAAAACCGTGGCCCTTCCCCGAACACTACTCCCATCTCCTTGAATAGCGACCGGTTGTGCAATCGCTCATTCAGTTTGGCAGTGATGATGTCCGTCGCATGATGGATGAAACGTCTGAGTAAACCTTGTTATTTTGTTATGTTAAGTCGGAGTTCTCTACTTTTTTGTCTAGTTATGTCGTCTTCCGGCTTTTGGAGTACTTTTGCATAAAGATGCAGGTTGTGAGAGGCACATAAACACTGCTTACATTGCTAACCTGTCTATCACAAGACATGTGAAAGCATTGCCAAATTAAAATTCAGTAACACAAAAATGATTCTGAAATACATAATTCCAATAGAAGGAAGAGTAAACATTGGAATAACAGGTAAAGGTAAAGCACTGAAGTGTTGGCATTCTTCTGATGTGTATGATATACTGCTCTATTTAACCCATGACATATATGTTGTCAAACATTAACTTGTTGCATTCAACATCAAGATGCTGTACCTATTCCATCTAAGCGACTCGTCTTTACACGGACACGTGGCACACCATTTTGGCACAAAGATTTGATATCTCTTCTTGTTGGACATATCAAGCAAATACTGTGCCAAAATTGTGTTACCTACATGACATACTGCTTTGCTGAGATATGTTACGGAAGAAATACTCCTGAAGCGATTAAAGGAAGTGCATACGAGTACATATGCTTTGCAAAGTTGTTCCAAAGTTCCACGTGTTGAATTGGCAAAGCATTAGTCATCTCATACCAAAGTGATGAAAGAAACTAGTGAGAAATGCGAAGCCGCAAGCACTGTTGCATGGCCATGTTCACAATGGGCAATGACGCTTTTCACTTTGCGTACCACGGATTGACTATGCTCAATGAGTGGTTTGCAGTACCTATGATTGATGTAGGCCATGGCAACTACGGATGCACTTTGCAGAGTGTGCAATGATGTCTTTTGTGAACGAGACAAACCTCAATATATTCCCACGTAATTTTGATCGTACAATTAATTGAGTTGAGGGTTTCAGGTATTTAAGTGTGCACCTCTCTTCTGATATTTAGTGGGAATCACACATTAGTTACGCATCCTCTAAGCCTCTTAAAAAAAATTGTCTTCTTGAAGTGGACACGGAAACTACCATTCGCAGACAGTACACTGCTGGCATACAAAACCCTTGTACAAAGTGCCTTAGAAACAGTACAAATGACATCATACTGTTCATCATAAAAACAAATGACATCATACTGTTCAACAGTGCGACCAATTTGGTACAGTTGAGCTACGCTCAAAGCTAGGGGGGACGAGTTCGCATCAAAAAGGCACGGTCTTGAGGGGATTATGGTGGTCTTTAAAGGGACTCTGACCAGAAGTTCGACAAATATTTCGTTTGCATCTATTACGAAGGCATAATATGCCTTCCAAGCCGCACGCGAAATATTTTGGCTGTGCGCGGAGGCAAAGTTTGCCAAACAGGGAGCTGAAAACCGGCTTCGCTTTTCCCCCTCAACTCGCGCAATCGGGGCCGAAATCTAGCCTCTTTGCAGTGGACATCCGCCAATTTCCGTGTGCGTGACGAAATCACGAGGGCCACGTTTCATTGGGCGCCAGGACCGGAAGTTCTGTTGTTAGTGAGTTGGTGAGAGCGCCGGCATCCGTCCGGAAAGCGATCTTCAATATGGACGTCGAAGGCAGAAATGCGGAGACTTCGAGCCCGGAACTTCTTTCTGACCTTTCTGCGATCGAGACATCGAGAAGAAAATTCTGCGTGCTGAACAGCTCGGTAGGCCTTCGAAACGTCGCCGATGCCGCGAATGCGAGACGAAGTTGCACTACGAACTTGCAACTACGCAATGCAATGCACTGCACTACGAACATCAGTTACAGATGAAGCAAACAGCATGAGTCGCCTGTCTTCAGGTAAGCGATGAGCTTTTTAACGCACACTGCATGTGATCGAACATGTAAACGTTCTCAGAAATTTCGTGTTCTGATATCTAATGCGCACTTGCTGTTCATGGTTCCGGTGTGGCTGGTGTGTCATAATGCCGAAGGAGATCGAATGCTTGTGCTGCAAGGAGCTCGAAAACACTGCCGAATGACTGCAGTGTGAGTGCATTACAACCCACAAAGATTTCTAACTTCTATCCTTCAATATGACTGTCCTGAAGGTCGCATATTGAACTCCGTGGGCAGCGCGAACCTATGAGCGACTGTGTTCACAAGTAAGTCACATGTGTCCTTGTCGAACGATGTTAAAATTTGGGCGCCCAAAACTGGTTTGGTCCTGCAATAGAGTCGTTAAAAACTGCAGTACAGGGCGCAGCACATGAAAAGACTATACAGTACACGACTCTGAACTGGAGAAAACCAATATAGGCAATTTTGTAATTGTCAGTGTGCTGTGTCCTGAGTCACGTTTTTATGTATTGCCCTGTGCATAATGTTTTAGCGTAGGTTTTTAGCGATATTGAGTGTTCTTGATTGTCGATTCAGTGAAAAGTAAAACAATTTTTGGTTCTAAAAGAACACAGCATGTGTAGTAATGTACAAGGTGTGGGCAGGTAAACTGCAGTTACTCTCAGGCAGTGGCGTAGCCACGGGGGGGGGGGGGGGGCTCGAGCCCCCCCCCTACCTGCCACGACCCGACCCACGCAAATCGTGCAAATCCGAGGAGAAAATAATATATGGAGGGGGGGGGGGGACCAGTGTGACGATCGCGAAGTTCTTGCAGTTCATGGCGTCTATCTAAGCGGCACTCGTGAATGGTTTTCAAACTGAACTTTTCAAAGTACTTACAATCTCGTGACACCACCTCATTGGACATGACAGCCTATATATGTAATCGTACTGTGAACGTCTAAATAAATTATTTGCGTTCTTTTTTTTTCAACCGCATTTTGCGGTGTGGACAAGTATATGTGTGTTGTCGCACCCAGGATCAGTGGGGGGGGGCGAGTTTTCGTATCGAGCCCCCCCCTACCTTGGAGGTCTGACTACGCCACTGCTCTCAGGTACATGTAGAAATGACAATGCACACACACTGTACTGTAACCGGTTACCAATGGCCTTTGAGATATATTCATAAATAAATACATATCAAAACCGGAAAAAGATGTAACACGTATCCTCTCTTTGTGTGAATGATACATAGACATTCTCAGAAGATTTGTACATAGTCACACTTTGCCTCATTTTGTATAAAGCCTAGTTCCACCTCTTACATCATCTCCACATCTTCAATCTCCAAAGCAGTACAAGGCTAAAGTAATCAGCTACTACATAAAAAGAAGGAGGGGAGGAAAACAAATGCTGGCACTTCTAAAATTCGAAGAAACCCTGGTACTTTCACGGGGCTACTCACGGCTCAGTGCTGGATCAGATCCCGATGGAAAACAGCTTTTCTGAGCCTCAGTGATAGATTCCCTTGATTGCACTGACTGTGAGGCACATCTCATTGGCTTGGTGGCAAGTGGGCTTGCGTCTGATAGTAATATTTGGAAGAAAGGGAGCAAGGAACATCTCTCTACGGTCTTAAGAAGGATATCAACGTTACCTGTCAAGGTACAGCATTTCATGTTGCATTCAGTAAGTACAACACTCCTCATAGCAGTTACCATTCGTGTTGGCAAAGCATGCTGAAGTTAGCTCAGGCAGTGCATCCAGAACTGTGAATCGGGTTTATAGAGAGCACCTGGTGAGAGGGACAGCAACAGTGTCCAGTAAAGACTCTCCAGGAATTTTGTGCAGGTTTGGGGGTCACACCTTTTAATAGTGTTGATGGAAAGCAGGGTGTGTCAAACACTGACTTCTGGTAGATGAATTCTTGTTATTTATAACCAGGTACCCATGTTCTAGTAATCTAGAAAAAGCCTTGGCTCTCTTGGAGGAAATTGCTAATGAATCTGAGTGTCTTTTGTGGAAACAGGTTGTAACTGCCTTTCTATCCACCCTTCTTAGTTGCCCTAGCAAAAGCAAATATGTAACGCTGTTCACCATATCTGATGCTAGCACACTAATTGCTTTGAGTGTTCTCAGGCTTCTGAAATGGAGCTACCTCGTACATACACTGTGCCATGTCGGCAAGAACATAAATCAGACTGCCTTTACTTTTTAAATTGGCCCTTCAGTGCTTCATGTGACTGCAAGAATGGCACCCCCAAAACAATAGGCAACAAGAATGATTTCTGCAATGTATTGAGCTTTGTAAAACAACAACTTTATTTGAAAATATATTCCAAAAGCCGGGTGACAACCTCATAATGTAGTGTCCTTTACTGCAAACACCGCTCAACACAACGAATAAAAACAGAGCGTAAATGTTTTGTCGCCTATCCGGGTGGCATCATCAGTACAACAGAGGCCAAAGATGAGCACATCAGCCTATCTAAGAGGGAATCTTACACATCCGATAGGGGGCCACGGTATGTATTACAGGCTGAAGCATCACGCCTGATAAAGCAGGATTCTAAGAACTTTCTAGGGCCCCATCGCTAGTCATGAGCAAAGGTTACTGCACCATCAAAATATATGTCCCTTAGGACAGCAGTGGTAGACTGATTCGGTCCTGTTTAGTTAAGCTAAGCATTAGGATCCCTGGCAACTGGCTCTTTTAGTCTTGTCCCAAGGCTTTTGTCTATCTCGCCAATGTAGGTTGCATCACATTCTATGCACTCAACTTGATGTGCACAGTCAAAATGCCTGATGGGCACAGTGCCCTCCAAATAGCATATGAAATACATTGGATGAAAGGAATGCGGACCACCGATTCGACTCCTTTGATGTTGTTTTTGATTGTTCTCTGTTGGAGGGATGATGCCACCTGGATAGGCAATGAAACGTTTACTCTCTTTATTCTTAATTGTTGTGTTAAGCCAGTGTTCTGAGTAAAGCATTTTACATTATGAACTTTGTTTGAATGATGATTAGTGGCGAGCTTCATACTCTGGGCCACTACTCCAACAATTGCTTGTGGTAGTGTGGCGAAATGGAATGACGAGCCTTGTAGACAATTTACTTGGCAACATATTTATTTATCTCTCATAGGTTGAAGAACCCAGTGTGGTGTTACATAACGGAGGGACACGAAATTATACAAGACCGATCACCAAAAGGCCTTGCTTTTGACTAGATTAAAATGTGAAGCGATTGTAATATAACAAATGCTGCATGGTGGCGATATGATAGGTTCTCCTCACGAGTTGTCGCCACAGTTACGGTTAGTTGAGAAACTGCATATCCAGGTAGCAGAATCAAATTTTAATTAGGCTACTTTGGCCAACACGCGAGCGTAGAGCACAGTGTCAAAAGCCCTTACAAAATAAAAAGAATACTACATCTACGTGGACCCAGAAATCAAGACAGTTTGAAATGCTGTGAACGAATTCCACTACGTTAGTTTTGCCTGAATACCCTTTTCTAAAGCCATGCTGGAATTTAAAAAAAGAAATTGACAGAGTCAACTTGGTTAACAACGTGGTAGTACATGATGTGCGCCATTAGTTTACAGGGAACCCTAAAAAGTGGAGCTGGTTAATAGATAGAAGGAGCATAGTTGTCACCTCTTCTGAAGACAGGAATAAGCTTGAGACCTATGTCCTCGACTCACACACATACTAAGAACCTTTGACACAGATTAACGTATCTTCATTCCAGCTCTTTCACTTTCAGATGTTCATCTCTGTTGAGTGGTCTGTCATTCTTGTAATACAGATTGGAATTGAAATGCAGGTGCATAAGGGATGCTCTGAAAGAAAAGTGTTTGGTTTTAGTCCTCTTAATGTTTCTGAAAACGAAAACAAACTTCACGGTGACTATTCTTCTGAAATGAGCAATTCCAGGATGACAGCAAAAAAATATATCTTGCCATATCATTATATCCACCTGGCACTTCAATTGAATAATGGCAGTTGAAGATGACGATGATTCAATTTAATGACGCATAAGCAACTCGGGCTATAGTGTGCCAAAACCATGGAAAAACTGTGACTTGTTAAATATCAGACGATTATACTAAAATAATATACTTTGTTGGTTGGTAAATTGAGATATAGACAAAAACATGATATGATAAAAATAAGCAATTGAAGAAAAGGCAATTGTTGGCTTTGTCTGACTGATGTCGAGTTTGCCACACTACGTGTTGAATAATAATGTACGCTGATACGCTGTAGCATATAAAGTACAATCATACACACGCTCAATATGTGGTGGATATGTGAAACCAATATACACATACTTACATTTCAAACTTTCTTGAAAAAGGCAGTCCAAGTCTGTCGGATTTGCCAGACTCTATACAAAGCCAGTACGCACAGTGTGGAATGACTGATTCATCTTTCGAAAGCAGAGGTGCAGCTACCACGACGCTTCGTCATCTCAATGCTTCGGAGCGGCACAGCCTAGTAAGAAGCCATCAGAAGGATCTCATAACGATAACTTGGTCGAAAAAGTGGAGGGTCCTGTGGGATACGTAAGAAAGCATACGCGTTACACAACAGCTACGAGAATGATCGACTGCACCTGCATGGTTTTCAGTACGTAGGCTTGGAACTGAAAAATAAATGTGCTAACCTTGTTGATACTACTTTTCCGTCAGGACCACACGAGAGCACATTTGTTTTTTTTAGTTGAAGGTATCATCAGGTCCCCATGCTCCTTTGAGATGCAGCAGACAGAAGTTCGCTGAGGCGAGTGACTGCCGTTGCGGTTCGTCGCTTCGCAGCAGATCAAGAACAGTACACAGCAACGATAGGTGAAACGTTCAGAATATGGTGACCAACTCCAACACCAACCCAATGACCCGAACAAAGAGGATGAACCGGGAGTCACACAAGTTCGCAGTTCGCAAGCTCGGCATACGGCATCCATTACAGCTGACCGGATACGGAAGCATATATCGAACGCCGTCTACAGATTGAAAAGAAAATCGTAGAAACTGTTGCAGGTGATAAATGCAGGGTATATTTTTCTTTTTGAGGCTCTGTAACAAAAACATATTAACGTAGAAATGCCATTTCATGAAGGAAATTGACAGATATTGCGTGACCACGTGACGCGTTTGAGCCAATTGTGGGTGTTGGGTCATTCCAGGCGAAATGATCCAATGGGTGCGCTCGACCCCCCCATTATTTTGGTTCAAAAAATTACCACCCATTCCTTACGACAGGAAAACGCATGCGTCCGAGATTTACTCGAAAATATTTGCCCACTCAGAATTTACGCCGGGTCAAAGTTTGCAAGAATGACGTAAACCATTCCGGGAAGTAAGTAGACTAGTGGGCAGAATATTGCAGCTGGACAGGTGTTTGTGGTGCAGAACGAGAGAGCAGGGTTCAAATAATGTGCCAAGGTTAAAATATTCCCGCTTGTTCCACATTTGACCAGTCAAACGGACCCCATTCGCCGGGCTATTTCGTCCTATTTTGGGCCTCGCTAAGGATACTTTCCAGTTGAGTGAGAAATCCAAGAAAAATTGAGCATATTATCCACTTCCAATACAATAAGTTCGTTTATTTTGAATAGTAAATTCGCAGTAGTGTATGCTACATTTAATCTCAAAGTTCGAACTTTACTCAAAGTTCGGTGACTTCGATGCCAACTTTGAAAATGAAGCGGTCGGCGGGCAACAGTAATAAGGTATGCAGATGATAGCTCGAAATGCAAAGCAATACATATAAAAAAACTAAAAAAGTACTTTTCTATATGCGCGAGAAAATATTTTTTATGTCGGACATGGTACATGCGGGCCGTGCGGGTATACTGACGGGCGGCTCGCGTGGCCGTGCTTTGCAGAAGATGCCTGCCGGCAGGGTGACAGCTGTACCATAGTAGTTCTGAACCTTTCTTTTTGAGAATCGAAATGGTCTGTGTTGATGATGTGGCGGCCCGTGGAAGACGACGACGACGCGCCTCTGCTGTCGCGCGCTACTGCGCCTGCCAGCCAGTTCTACCGGCACCGTCCTAGCGTGAGGCCACGTCCATCTGCCCGCTGGGACATTCCATCATCGCCGGTCAGGATTCATGTAGAGGAATACCAGCTCCTCTACAATATCATTTGTAATTCCTTCTTCAGCGTTCAATCGTGGCAGTAAAACAGGGGTACGACGGTCTGTGAAGTCGTGAGGGCGGTGGCTTTGCGCTCTGAGGGGCAATAGACTGTTTTCGCCCTTCCACAGCATCAACGTGCATTCACAGATAACGTCGGCACAAATTACCGCATCGAGGTGGTACTGCACAGGCAAGCATTTACTCGTGACACTGGTAGTGATTAACACTATGCGGCCCACTTAAGCGGCCTTCTGAGCGGCCCATGTGTATCCAGCCCCACCGGCCCACCGTGAGTCCTATGGCCAGTCTTCCCCTGACGCTGATGCTGTGGAAACGGGCGAAAACTGCCTATTCCCCCTGTGAGCGCAGCGCCACCGCCATTACCACTTCACGGACCGTTGTGCATTTCTCTTACTGCGACGACTGAACGCCGAAGATTGAATTACAAATGATATCAACAGAGACAATTTAGGTTTTTAAAAAGGAAGGTCCAGAACTACTACGGTACAGCTGTCACCCAGCCGGCAGGCGTCTTCTGCAAACCACGGCTACGAGAGCCGCCCGTCAGTATACCCGCACGGTCCGTACGGACCATGTCTGACATAAAAAATATTTTCTCGCGCTTATGGAAAAGTAATTTTTTACTTTTTCTATATGTTTTGCTTTGCATTTCGAGCTATCATCTGCGTACCTTTTTACTTCTGCCGGTCGACCGCTTCATTTTCAAAATTCGCATCGAAATCACCGAACTTTGAACAAAGTTCAAACTTTGAGATTAAATGTAGCAAACACTACTGCGAATTGAATCTTCAAAATAAATTAACTTATGGTATTGGAAGTGGTTAATATGCTAAATTTTTCTTGGATTTCTCACTCATCTGGAAAGTGTCCTTAGCGAGGCCCAAAATAGGACGAAATAGCCCGGCGAATGGGGTCCGTTTGACTGGTCAAATGTGGAACAAACGGGAATATTTTAACCTTGGCACATTATTTGGACCCTGCTCTCTCGTTCTGCACCACAAAAACCTGTCCAGCTGCAATATTGTGCCCACTAGTCTACTTACTTCCCGGTATAGTTTACGTCATTCTTAGAAACTCTGACCCGGCGTAAATTCTGAGCGGGCAAATATTTTCGAGTAAATCTCGGACACATGCCTTTTCCTGTCGTAAGGAATGGGTGGTAATTTTTTGAACCAAAATTGTGGGGGGTCGAGCGCACCCATTGGATCATTTCGCCTGGAATGACCCTGTTGCGAGTGGCCCCCGTGTTGACGTCATCTTGATGGTGGGCCGGGGTGGATATTCTATATAAACGTATATTTTCTCGGTTTGACGCTAGGCGTGCTGCACTCGGATGAAGTCGAATGTTTAAAATTCGAGTTTAGAGAAACCGTGGGGTTTTAATGCGTGAATTTTCGCATGGAGAGTCCTTGTTGGGTGCTTTATCGACTACAAGTACGAAAGAGCTCCCACAGTTTCTGGTCAGAGTCCCTTTAACAGAGCACGCGACTTTCGGTCCTACTTTTCCTTCAAGAGGAGGCAGTGAACAAGTGCCCATTCGTGGAACCCAGCCCTCCCCTTCCGATTTGTTTCGGTATCAGTCTGTCTACCAATGTCATGATGACATTTATATTCTGTTGAGTTTCTTACATGCTGTCCAGGACATATATGTAGGTAGGTAGGTATGCCAATTTTTTTTTATTACTAACCTTTTTTTGTAGTTTGAATCCCTCGAAAAACCATTGCACAGCACCAGAACACAAAGGCTACATAATGACCCAGTTTCACCAACCTTTTCAGCATCTGAACTAAGATGAACGGTCATTAAACTATCTGCTTCACCACATCACCGATGCAAAAAAAGAAGTGTCTGTTAAGTGTCTGTTCGAGGATTGGCAACCCTTGATATTGGTTCAGTTAACCAGAGTTGGTGAAACCGGGCCTATGGAAGTCACCGAAACATTCGTCACATCACAAACCAAAGTTTGTAAAAAGAATTGAGTGCTAGCATGAAGTTTTGGCAATTCTGAGTAGCATTTTAACTGCTGCCTGTGTAGCTGCTGCATAATTACAAGTAATTCAGAAAAAGTAGTACAAAATTTGAGGGTACTCTACTCTATCTTCCTCTGCATGGTATTGAAAACTGTGATGATTCCAAGTGCTCATCGTCTTGGCCCAGATTCTGTAGCAGATTTATCAGCCATTTGTGTTCCTATTTGTGGTACTGTGGCAAACTAGTCACTCCACCCACATACCAGCATTCCTAGGTTACACATAACATGTGGTTGATATACGAAGAGGGGAGTCAAGTCCTGTAGATCGCATAAACAAAATACAGAAACCGACACTGAAGATTTTTGTTTAAGTTTAATTTGTACAAGGTTTCGCATGGAGGTCCACGCTTCCATAGGTCCTACCTGAGGAAGTGTCGGTTTCTGTATTTTGTCTGTATCATGTAGTTATAAGAGTGGTTTAAACCACCTCACAGAAGTTGCAGATGCTGTTCATCAACTTTATTTTGAGATGGACAGAGAGTTTCATTGCCTGGGGAAATAATGTCCCATGGAGTCCAAAATTGCCAAAAGAGCTTCGAGAGCAGGAATTCGTGGGTTCGATTTAGCTATAGGCCAAGAAATTTTAGCGAGAGGGGCAGGAGTTCAGATTATTGAGATCTCAAAATGGCAGTTTGGAAAACTCAGTAGTGTGGGCAATGACAAAGAATATACTCTGGATCTTCTAGAGCACTGCAGTGACAGCATCTGAGAGTGTCAACTTGCCTCATGTGGTAATGACACTGAGCTGCAAATGCCCCATTGAGTCACAGTGCCAACATTGCTCAGTATAGACGGGACGAAAACGTCAGTTGTCCATTGACAGGAACACTATTTAAACAATCCATTAATATGTTGGTGAACGAGATCTGCTTTCTACATGACCAGTAACATTCCTTTCCTATCTTTCACTGTGATTTAATTAAACACATCCCTCATGTGACGGCGTTCCCGGCACAGTTTTACCTTGCTAAACCACTTTTCGCGGCGCTTATCAAACATAACATTAGCGGTTCTTCGTAGGCCAAGGCCGAGGAAAGCAAGAAACGTTTCCATGACGTTTACCGTGATGTATGTGATTACCGTCGTGACAAATGGTCGACACAGCAGTTTTGCGGTACGTTTTATATGTTGCCTATCGTGGACATTTTTCGCTACCAGATTGCCTGTCCAAAACAGCTATGACTGCATCAATGTCACTTCACCAATGAATTCTTTCATAAGTTACACGCGCGTGTTAGCACACCAAGTCGTTACACGTCTGAAAAATACCTGACGAAATCGGCAGAAGAAACATATGCTTTATTAGAGCTTGCAGTGATTATCCTTTTTATGCAGCACATCACGCAACACCATACAGCTCCGTCGTTACTCCATTTTCTCTAATAGCCTCGTCCCCAATGGTAGCCGAACGGCCGAACCTCTGAAGCGTTGTTTTCCTAGTATTCATACGCCTAGTTATTTACGCCTCTAACTTAATTAAATTAATGAATAATTGAGAGATACATGCTGAATACCACACAGAATTGCATAAAGACTCGTTATTCTGGAGTGTGACCTTCTTAAACACTGATTTTCTCACGTAAAACCATGCTTAACACTGGACTGCATAGACCCATTGTGATTTATTTTGACAGTTTGAATTTGAAAGGATTGGAATTTGAAGGGTGGATTTCTTAGCGTGGATTTCAAAAGTTTTATTATTAAGAGTGAGTAACAGGGTATACCCTTACGTCGTGTGAACGGCGAATGAAATGAGACATTGAGGAAGAAATATTGATTGAAGTGCAACAACATCCGCGTTACGAACGCTTCTAGTAGCTTTACAAGTCAAAGCTTACCTGTATTTCGCCGAAAAAAATCTGGCGAAGCGTAGATTAGGCCTATGCATTGTGCACACAAAGTTCATGGGCAGTCGGGTTACAACACGGTGGTTGCTCGTGATTGGCGGACGAAGCTCTCACCTGATCAACTTAAACCAGACGTCACGAAACCAGTGGCTAAGTTGGGCTGGTGAATACGGGCGCTTGACCTTCGCCGGACCTTAGAAGAGTCTGAAATGACAAGAGCCAGAAGCCGCAGCCCTGAAATGGGTACTATCCCTTTTGGGACCTTCAGTTGACACCTTTTAGAGAAAGATCTCTAACCCAAGAGGGCCATTTTGTTGCACTAATTAATTGGTTTCGGTTTACATATTTTTTTCGCGGCTGGTTTCGCGGCGGCTGGTTTCGCGGCTGGCGGCTTTTTCGCGGCTGAAGCGCTAAAAGACGTAATTCATTGGTGTAAGGAGGTAATTCATTGGTGAATAAGGGAGTGAAAAAGCGTTTTTTTTTTTTTGCGCTTCACCGCGACCAGCCGCGACAAAAATATGTAAACCGAAACCAATTAATTACTGCAATAAATGAGCCGCTTTGATTGCAGATTTTTCTCTAAAAGGTGTCCTCTGAAGGTCTCAAAAAAGGTACTACCCATTTTAATGCCGACTGCGCCATGCTTTAGACATTGGTGTTTTCACGAAACTCATTTGAATTTTTATTTAAATAATGAGCGCCTCTCGCTCATTCACACGATGCGCAGCTTGTAGGCGGTATTGGACAGGTACTTGCAAAGAAAAGAAAGTTCCTCGATTGGTGCACAGGTTCGCGAATTATTTAGCCCGGGTATTTCATTGAGAC
Organism: Ornithodoros turicata; assembly: GCF_037126465.1. Classification (NCBI taxonomy): domain Eukaryota; kingdom Metazoa; phylum Arthropoda; class Arachnida; order Ixodida; family Argasidae; genus Ornithodoros; species Ornithodoros turicata. The sequence goes on from NW_026999412.1 coordinate 631,554, forward strand.
ACCCGGTATAGTGCACCATGTCTTAATAAAACGTCCTTCATATTACTTGTGCGTATCCTTTATCAAATTCTATATAAATCAAATAAACATTTTAAAATGTCTGCATGGGAACCCGTGAGTAGGGTAGTAGGACGCTGTCCGAAGAGACTCGGGGGCAGGTTCCGGGAATGCTGATCGGCCGCCTGCCCGGTGTTGCAAACGTACGTAGGGGTGTTGCTGGGATGCGACGCCCACGAGTTTTCAGGGTCTTCGCGCGTCATCGGTCTGCGCAGTTGCAAAAGGCTGTGCTTGGAATATGCCTTCTCTTTTCTACTACAAGCTTTGCACCAAAGGCATCCAACCGCCTGACCAGATAGCTGTGCCCGAGTGGTACGAAATGAGCCGAACGGCTCATTATTCTACTTTAGTTATGAGACTGGAGGGAGGATTCCCGAATCTCATCTGGGCATTCAAATTCCCAATTGCATTCAGATCCGGCCATTGCAGGTTCGCAGTTGCGGACGCAGCACACACGCATTTCTAATTGCATCCACAATGCACGACAAGCACGACCAGCGCCAGCCTCTCGTGGAGTCTTGTACCAGTTTCCTACACGCAGCATTGTGTTATTTTGTGTATTATTCTACCGGGTTTAGCCCTGGAGCACAAAGATATGCGTACGCGCTCCAGTCCACCATCTTTTATCCCGCCTTGCTGCCGGCCGCGCTGGGCGTGTACAGAACCCAGGCAACGCATGGTGCGCTAGTATAAGTCTAAAAGACGGCTAAATGTACACTTTGGGAATGTCTTCTAGACGTCTAACAAACTAGCTCTATTGCTCCGTATCCGTCCCCAAGCCTTCTCCTAGCCCAGCTAACGTTACGCTAACATACGGCTATTAGCCGGATAAGTATAGCATCGATTTAGACCTTTTTAGACCAAATGTTTAAAAATGGACAGCACTTACCTATCCACTGAGCCGTCACATAGACATGTATTAGCCATGAATTCTAAAATTATACATAATTTACACCTAATTTTTGGCACTAGTGACCCATGTATTAGCTTACTCAGGTATATGTCCCTCACGTGCACATGCAGGTATGTGTGGTTCATGGACGGTGTGACTATACAATTCAAAGAGGCACCATTGATGTTGGCACAATATTTATTTCTATTACCATACAGGCTAAACATTGACCAGAGTTGCAAACATGTGGACGCGTTACCAGACATCGTGAGCAGTTCCCATCTTTGCACAATGACATACCAACAAGTCGCAGTATTTGTATCACTGTTGACTGCAAGCAATGCCTCTGTATTCGGGTCAATGCACTGATCTTGATTGCTCCCAAGGCAACAAGTGCTCTACACACGTGTGGGGTGGTAGACGACTGTGGGTAGCAGGAAGGAACATTTCCAAGATGCACTGAAATAAGTATATGCCAGTTGTAAATTCTCCAAGTGCCCGCAAGGGTTCCGTCCTACCATACGAAATAGTCTTTTTGTAGAAGGTTCAAGTTTGATTCCAGAGTGTCGTAAGCCTTTCCATTATTTTCTGCTTACTTCACCGGCGAGCCAGAGTCTATAATAAGAGCAATTTCGATCCTGGCTACGTCCACCTTAATCGTGTCGATTTTTCCGCTTCTTCCAACATGGAAGACATGGTCCTCTTCCTCTGAATCCTGTGGTTCTTCTTGTACACATCGTATATTTTGCGATGGTTTTGAGTTTTCACCTCTCTTGGGTTCTGTATGTCGGCGGCGCTTCCTTGGCGCGTGTTTCCGAGACTTCTTTTGTTCTGCACGTTCGTGCAAAATGTCCCTGTCCTCCGAATTTGTTGCATGTTTTTCCTCTTGTCACTATGAAGTTATACCCCGCATGGCCAAATTTTGCGCATATGAAGCACTTGATGTTGCCCTGTCCTTCATTTGAGCGCTGATCTTTTGGTCCATGGTCCACGGTCCAATTTCTTTTGGTCCATGTGTTTTTTCATTCGTTCTCTTTTCCGTCGGCTTTCGCCGTTCCGTTTCCGTTCGGCACCCATCTTTCGCGTAGTTCACTTCCACCACAGCTTAGGTGTCGGATTCATTCTTCTCGATCTCTGTTGCTTGTTGTTCACTTGCCTCCATTGAGCGATCTATGGCCGTCGCCTTCTCAAGTGTGACATCTCGAAGTCTGCGAAGTCTGTACTTCTACATTTGTACACGATTTGCTCTCTTATCGTCTTGTCCCTCATTTCTTAAAGTTCAGTTTGTTGACAGCAACAACACGTTGACGAGTCATGTCATCTTGAGACTCAGACAGCGACTGTCACTTTAGACGCAGAGCCTGGGATGAATCCTGATGTGCCAATTCAAGCCAAGGGCTTCTATAACATCGCTGGAGCCAAACGACCTGGGAACTGAAATCCCGGAGTTGCCATTGACAGTAAGGATGACATCAGCGTTACGCCTCGAAAGATTCGCAGCAGCATTCACGAATACGGTGAATTCGGTGTCGACCGCGTTCTTGCAGTTCTCAACGTCGTTACTGTGCACCTCCAGCCAGGTACTACACACAGTAAATTTTTTTACACCTAGTTTTGCACCAAATCCGTGTTTTTCTACATAAGCACCCCTTTTTACTCCCTGAGGTGTAATAAAAGGCGTAAAAAACAGCGTAAGAAAAGGTGTTCTGAAAATTACACGGATTTTTACACCTACAGGTGTGAAAAAGGGTGTAAACACCAAAACACCCTTATTACACGATTTTTACTCTTTTTGCGCGAGTTAAGGGGGTTAAAATGGTGTTAAAAGACGTCAATGATGGTTTTGAGAGAAAGGCTATACTACCATCACTGGTGTTTTAGAAGGCACGAAGGAAGCACACACTGTCGAGATATAGTGTTTATGGCAGGCCAAAGTCAGATGTGCGCAATTAGCTTCGTTTCGTTATTTTTCTTTTTTCCAAGAGGTAAACAGGCGTCGGTCCCCTGGCGGAAAACCCCGCCAGGGGACCGACGCACGTTGGAGTCGGTGGGCGGCAAGCCAAGCCAAGTCAAGGCCGTCGGCCGGCGCGGCCTTCGTTTTTTTGGTTCGTCTGGTATGGTGAGGCTTGTTTTTCAGCAAAGATGACAGACGTAGCGTGCCTAGTTGTGGTGCTTCATGCGGACATTAGACAAAAGTGCCTGCTTGAAGAGGACACTCCAACTGCTTTGAGGAGTGCTATCTCGGCTTCGAGAATTTTGGCGTCATACGTGAACGCCACTGACAGGATTCAGGTATGTTGCTTCTTGTGCCATACGCTTGAAGTAGAACACAGAACTACACATGCAGAGCGTTGTGATGACTTAGTAACAACATTGCTGTCACCTCTAGGTTCGGGATAGCGACTTCAGTGAGTGTTGAATTCGCAGAGGGCGATGAGATAATGCATACGGCGACAGTACCCGTCTTGCAACCTCACCGCCAGGAACGCTCGAATGATTCAGTACGTATGAGTCGACTGTTATCCTATCTCTGCAATTTAAGCTATATTGGGATCATATAATAGTAGTGTTGCTCAGACTCTCATGCGTCTCTCGGAGCCCGCTACCATGTGTTGAAATAGCTTGTTTGGAAACTTAAAATTGCGCGTCGTTGTAGTCGCCAATGTCATATTCCTCTTCTCTCGCCACGGCATTGTTCGACATTGTGCAGAAAAGGAATGTCAGGCTCCCTTCTGGTAATTCATGCTGGTAGTTCATGGTGAACAGTAGGATTCAAGGGGAAGACGTCGAGTACTGAAGTGTTGCCTATCAAGCAAAAGCTATTGTTTTCTGTTGGAAAATCAGTGTGCATTGGGTACATATCTGCTGTGCCGTGTGCACTTGGTGTTTTCTCATTGAAAACCGTAAAAATTCAAATTGGGAGTATATTTACATGTAAAGTTACTGAAAACAGTAAGTTGTGTTCCCTGTTGGGGCTTTTACAGACCTCCTTGCTGTCCACGCCCTGCGAATACTCGGTTCGTGTGTGAAGGGTTCCGAAGCAATAAAGAACATGTTTGTGCATTATGTAAGTATATTCCACTTATAACCATGATCATAGTCCTGCAATTTGGTAAATTTAGAGAGTACGCAGTGGTACCAGTGAATCTCATGGTAATTGAATTACTGGGTCGTGTAAGAGAATATCTATCACTATTTTTATCGATATTTAAATAGATAAGCTATGTATATAAATATTGACGTTTTGTCGGTTCAGAGACAGATGTCTTAGAGGTAGAAGGTCGAAAAGGCATGGCTATGCTCAACTAAGCACAACGTACAAGTGCAATTTATTTGAAGGCTGATGACGTCGCACAAGTATCTCAAGCTGTAGATCTGGTACCGATATTTTTCATTGAATGTCTACTTACATATCGATATACTAACAATTTCCAATATCGATATAATATTCTGTTCATCAATATTTTTATCGAAACTCGATAATTAATCAATAATTTTATCCAATCTCGATAATGATATATGTGGAAATTTTTTTGATATCTTTGCTCCTCTACAGGTTTTCCCGCACATTTTAATCCAAGCGTTACCCAATTTAACCCACTGGTCCACCACATTAATAAAAAACACCAACCAATTTAATCCAAACGCTATCCAAATTAATCCAAGCAACGTGTGTAAATATATTCCTTCATGGAAATGGACATGACTAAGACATTTGTGATTATGCCAATGTACCTGATACCTGATATCCTTTCTGTTAATGTATCCTGAGTTTAACACCTGATCCGTCAACCCCTGGCTTTTGCAGTGTCTTATGACTGCTTTTTGTCGTTATGAGTTTTCATGACTATTTTCAGGATTTGTTCCAATAATTTATTATATCGGATTGCTGTTGCTTCAAACAGTGTCATACAGTGTTTTATGACTGTCGACGGTCATATTGACATTCCATGACCATTTCCATGCCATGTGTCATGAATCGATTTTATGGGACTAGCGCTGCGTCGAACAGTGTGATAGTGTTTTATGAGTACCGATGGTCATTATCACATTCCATGACTATTTTCATGATATGTGTAACGAACCAATGTTAATGGACTACCACTCTTTCAAACAGTGCAATACAGTGTTTTATGACTATGGATGGTCATTAGTACGTTCCGTAACTATTTGAATGACATACCATGAATCAATTTTATGCGACTACCGCAACTCCAAACAGTGTCATATATTTGTTCTGTGACTACTGACGGTCATTATGACATTCCATGACTATTTTCGTATGTGCCGCCACGAATCAGTTTTATGGGACTACTGTTGCTTCAGTGTCATAGCTCTTTTCTGACTATCAATGGTTGTTATGACACTCCATGGGTTTATTCACGAATTGGGTCATGACTATGCTTTGTCCGAACACCGTTTTCCATGCCGTGTTGTAAGTGTTTTATGACTTCAGACGGCTGTTATGATATTCAATGGCCATTTTCATGGTTCTGTGTCAAGAAACGTCGTTATGGGGCTATTGCTGCTTCATACAGCGTCATATAGCGTTTTATGACTACCAACAGTCATTATGACATTCCATGATATTTTCATAATATCACTATGGCCTGACTCAATGCAACTCAGCTTCTTCAGATCATGTCATGCAGTATTTTATGACCATCTACTAACATCTTAGTGAGCATCGGCAGTCATAAAAAAGTGCGTGACACTGTGTGAAGGAGCAGTATAGCTGCATACAGTCATGACCCGCATTATGAAAATAGTCATAGAATGTCATAATGGACAACTGTAATCGTAAAACAATATATGGCAGCGTTTGAAGCCGTGGTAGTCCCATAACACTGATTCATGGTACATATCATGAAAGTGCTTATGGAATGTTATAATGACCGTCGTTAGTCACAAAACACTGTATGACACTGTTTGAAGGAGCGGTAGTCCTTTAAAAGCAATTCATGGCACCATATCATGAAAATAGTCATAATGACAAAAAGCAGTCATAAACACCGCATAACATGCAAAAACCAGGGGTTGTTGGATTAGTATTCATAAACTTGTGATACATTGGCATAACCACGACGGAATAACACAGAATACGTTTACACATGTTGCTCGTATTAGACTACGTAGCGTTTACATTAAATTGGTTGGTGTTTGGTTTATTTTGGTTGTGAAATGGATTAACTTGGGTAGCGCTTGGATGAAAGTGAGTGACCAGTGGATTAAAATGAGCGAGAAAACCTGTAGTAATTACACAACTTTCGTACAAGTATGCAGTTGAGGCAGTGTTTCCATTTGGAAGGCACAGTCCCTTTGCATATGGGAACTGTTTGAACATCTCAGACAACATTTGTCATAGATGATAACAGTTCTCAAATTGTTATGCAAATTCCCTGAGCAGTGAAAGAAGGACGGGGTCATATATTTGTGTACTACAATCCTATCCAATGTTCAAGGCCACACTATTCACACCATACGCATTCCTAAACCTGTGTTTCCCCTTTCATAGGATGCACCTGTGCCGGTGACACCGTGCATTGAAGAAGCGGAGCATGTCCTGGCATGGACCGGCGAGCATGGACCTCTATGTCGGCCAGTAGCGCCTTCTCAGAACTATCGACCTTGACGAGGGCTTGGCTGCCATTCTTGCAGCTATTGGTTATTTCATATTGTCTACAGTTCAAAGCCGCACCGTACATCTTGAAGCCTGGAGGAGCGGTGCCTGAAAGTGAGTGACTCTCGTGCAAGAAGCCCCGTGGATCAATTTTTTCAACAGTTACGGAAAAGAGCTTGTGAATGCTTCGAACATCTAGAACATTTGCTACTTTAACTGACTTGTAGTGAGCCCTGCATCCCCCCCCCCCGCCCACCTCCCAAGCAGGCAGCCATTTCGTCAAGGAATTGGAAATTCTTCGGAAGCACGGGTGTGTTCTTTCTTGTTCTTTGGCACTGAACTCTCATAAGCATGGGGGATTACCATTCTTCTGGCAATGTAGCCGTCCATTTGTCAACATACCTGGCACAGCGCATTACATTTAGGGAAATTACTTTGGGTATTCTGTGCTTCCATTTCTAGTCTTTAGTATGTGCTCTTGTTAAGAGATAGTCTTCTATCCGTTTTCTTTTTTTTTTTTTGCTTGCCAGAAAAGCTGTTTTCTTTTGTAAAAGCTGTTTGCTAGCTGTTTTCATTACCCTTTCGCATCAACGTGCTATATTTGCACTAGCTTCTTATTTGGTGTACTGGATCTGTAGTGGTGCCTTATGTGGATTTAAACATTTAATATGCCTTTTCATCTTATTTTTTGTCTCATTGCTGCTGTTTCAATTAGTTATGTCATCAAGGACTCAGTTCTGCTTTGCCTTCCTTCCACATACTGTGCATATTGTTCCACTCTGGGCAACGTTATAAGGAATTTAGTTTCACATGTGTACATGCACTTGTACTTCGCCAATAAACATAACTTTGTCGTCATACATTGTTCCAGGCATATTCCTCACATTCAGGCACACTGTTGAGCTGGTCGGGCTATCCTTCTTTTCCAATCTGCGGAACACCAGTCCTCCAGTGACCTGCCATAATGGCTTTCTATTGCTCGTCTGGTGCGCCAAAAATCTCAGATTATACAAGGTGACAAGCCGAGGCCTGGCAAGATTTCCGTAACCAGCATGTGCAGCTATGCAACAACCAGCTCAACAGCGGAGGTCCGTGCAATGCTGCGTCCGAAACACTCCATTGTAAGGGTGTTTCTTCTGCAAAACACCCCTTTCAATCAGTGTTTTTGGCAGCTTACACCTTATGGAAGGGGTGTTTTGTGCACGTTACACCTTTTGAAAGGGTGTTTTGTGCCGATTACACCCTTTTAGAAAGGTGTAAAAATTACACCCTCGTGTATGGTGTAAAATTTACACTGATATGAGGTGCGCTATGGGACAAACCATTTACACTAAAAAGGTGTAAAAAAATTTACTGTGCACATCGTGAGGGTTGTCGTGCTATGAGTGACAGGTCTTGGGGAGCTTTTATAAGGTGACCTTTCTGACACATTTCTTCTTCGCCACATTGCATAGCGCCACAGCGTTTGTTTCATTATTTGAAGAATCCTCTTTTGTAGTGAAGTTGTAGAGGAAAATCCAGAGACGGTAACTCTGGTACAGATGTTTAGTGACCGAAGACGAAACGAAGAATGAACATTAGCACGGTATCCGTGCTCTCAACCAACATGCGCGTGATCCAAGCTAATCCCAGCAGTAGGGCGATGATCTTACTATGTCAGATTCCACGACTTTCCGCTACCGAGAAGGACACACACACCTTTGAAGCTTTCCGACGCTTTCCTTCTTCGCGACGGTTGTCGTACCCATCGTCTGTTCCATTGTTGAAGAAGTCACAAGTTCTTCCTTACAGGTTCTTTCGTTACAGTCATAGATAATGGCCTCGCTGATGCGGCATCCCCTTCGTCATTTTCTTCGTCGCATTCGTAGTTGAAGTCCCAGAAGGTGTATTGCATTTCTGAGCAACTCGAAAAGCTCTTTCGTCTCGTGATATGTTTTCTGAAGAAAGCTCCATACACACGTTTCCGTTGTTTTTTCTCACATACTGTGGGCTTTATATAAGTTACCCAGTAGTCCATGATGTTGCATTTTCAGACTTCGACATAGGCATCTTTTCATGTCGCCTCATCCCATTTCCTGCGCATACTATTTTTTGTGCAGGCACTAATAGAACGACCTAGTTTGAGTTGGGACGTGAACTGACGCTGAAGAGGCTTTAGTGTCAGCGACAGGACACGTCGGTACTCGCGCGATGACCCCGGATATTCAGTTTACCGCATGTGACTTTTCTTTTTTGGTGTTGTTTCATGGTTCCTGCTCTCATCTTTTTGGTATTTACACTGCTGTAATTCCTTATGTGACGCCCATTGCCTCGTTGGCCGGGCTCGCTATCGCTTTCGAGCCCGTTACCGGCCCCCACCACGTGGAGGTGAGGTTAGGCGCCACCAATATTGGGAGCCAATGAATCCGAGGTCATAATAGTCCGGGGGCACGCGAGAGGTCAAAGTCTAATAAGCTAGAGGAAAACGGAATACTTACAGGTAATATATAGAGTGCAGGAGCATTTCCAGGATGTCCATTGGCATTGGAGTGCTCAGGTCTGGGGAATTCTCAACGGCAGCCACGGTGTACATAAACAGCATGATGGTGTCCTCCTCGGAGAGATACCGACGGTAGTCCATAGCTAGGAAGCGCACAAATTCCATCGTTTCGTCGTGGAGGCGAGGACAATCTTCCAGGAAAAGGTCGTGGGTCAACTTCAAGCGTGGGTCCAAGCGAGTAGCGCATAGCGCAGCCTGTGCGTCCGACGCATTAATTCCCGAAGCAGAATACCCATGGCGTCTACGAGAGAGGAAGAAGGGGCAGTTAATCTCTCAAAGTTTAATCGGCACCACTCATCTCATTGTCTTTGGTGATATGGTAGTCGACTATATAGTCGACTAAAACTATAGTTCTAGGCTAGGAGGAAAGTTCTTAAACTTCTTTCCCGAGCCAAAAGTTTTTAAAAGGCTCTGGCCGCCAATCTGCTCCTAGCACAGACGACGACAATGAGACTTTGCTAAACACGCCACATTTGCGACAGTGCGCACTTGGCGAGACACTGTTAGCGACGACCAAGGGTCGTGTAACTTTCCTGCGCCGTGTTTGGGAGCTCGAAGCCGAGCAAAACAGCTCTCCTCGACTGGAAGTGCATGCTCAAATTACAAATGTGTGCTCAATGTGCAGCAGCAGAGCTTCGGCTATTTTTGCGTTGTATGTGTGTATATATATATATATATATATATATATATATACGGTGGTTTACCAACCATTATAGAAACTCATAGTAAAAAACGTAGGCACCGGAGAGGCAGGCGGGCGAGGGATTTTTTCTGCCAATAACTTTTGGCTCATATTGATAGTTTTTATTTCATTTCAATTGATGGAAAGTTAATTTCTTTAATTTTGTTAATTTCTGTCGGAATTGAACTCCGAAATTTTCCAGGCAACCTAACGTTTTCTTTGTGGAAATGGGTTCTCCGTGGTCATTTTACTCAGTATAGCACATAATTCCACTCGTAATGCAAGTCCAACTGCCGAAATAAATTCACCGAAAATTCGTGGAAATGAGCCCATGGCTCCGTCTCTTTTTGACGGCTCGTACTTTGATGCCAAAGGAAAGCAGGATACATTGACACGCCACACGAGGGGAAAGGGTTACAAGCCTTACCCAAGGAACAAATACCGCGATGAGTGTGGGAATCAGAGCTATTTTATCCAAAATGACGTCACCCGACGGCTTGTAACCTCTTCCCCCTCGTGTGACTAATCCTCAAATCAAGGGAAAGAACGTTGTCGTTCGGAGTCATGGTTGGCCAGGAGCCTGCTATGTAGTATAGTGTGCTAAGAGTGCACCCCTCTAGTTCACAACGCTAGCGGCGCACTCCTCATCATTCGTGATAAGAGCACGATATCTCACTGTTTACGAGTCGCCTTGAGAACGAATACCAAAGCGTCGCTTGCGGCTGTTCCTAATCTTCCGTCGGCAGCGTGCGTGAACCAAGCGGATGAACACGACATTGACAGCCGGATTGCTGATCCCCTGTATCCATATATACAGGGTGTTTCACGAAAATCCCCAGGCTGAATAATTCGTAAACAGGTGGCGCCATTGAAGAAATTTCTTTTTGGTAAAGGTCCTTGGGAAATCGGCTATGAACTGAGTAGTGAGCGGCTCATTTGCATACAGTCACTAATTAAAAAATATCCCAATAAATTTTAAATTTTACTTCGCATCCTTACGGAACCTCTGTTTTACGCATCCGACCTTCAGGGAAAACTGCAAGAAAAAAAAAAACACGTCGACATTTAATTGATACACAATACATGATACACAATACACAACACATAAACTGATTTTTCCGAGTAATTAATTGGTTTCGGTTTACATATTCCTTGCAGGGAGCAGTGCACCAATGCACTCTTTGGCTATCCGGCTGTCAATTTCGTGTTCATCCGCCTGGTTGACGCAGGGGCGGGGGGGGGGGGTGACGGAAGATAAGGAGAAGGCGCAAGACCGAAGGAGACACTTTGCTGTTTCTTCTCCTTCTCTACAGGCTCCGCGTCCCGTTTTCAACAAACTGGACAAGAACGTAGATGGGTAGAAATCCAGCGAACCGGTAGAGATGTAGGAAGGAAGTTGCCTCAGGACAGAAGCCGCCGATATTTCGAACAGAGACTGTTCTTCTTCTGGGCACCGTCCTCATCATTGGCGTGGTATTTAAAGGGTTAGGTGTGACGTGTGTAAAGGTTCATGCGAATTGTGGGTCGACAGCCCGGAGGGAAGAAAGGGTCCCTGCGGGCTTCTACGGCAGGAGTGAATGGCTGCTTTGTTAGGGTGTGGAGGGGATTATGTGAACGTAGTGATCTAGGCTACAGACCGGTTACAGAAAATGGAAGGTTCACGAACACGTGGACGAAACGGGACAATAGGCAAGAATTGGCAAGCATAGCGAAAGATAAGGATGTTAGTGGTTACGTGGGGAAAATTCCAGAACAAGCAAATTTTTTTAAAATAATATTTGTAATACAAAGTTGTGGCATGCAATAAAGAATGCAGAAAGCAGTGGCCATGCAGAACATAACACATGATGATGGGGGTAAAAGGGGAAAGCATATTTTATTTGTGAAGTGTTTCTAGGGTGCCTTGTGATTTGTTGATACCGGACGGGTGAAGAGCGTTGAACTTGTATATGAGATAGGACTCCCTATCACGTCTGTCACGTGTGGATCTAAACCCGGTTTCTAGAATATATAGTTTAATGTTGTCAAAATTGTGACCAGGAACGTTAAAGTGTTCAGCGACTGCTTTGGGGAGTTTGTTGGACGTGTCGGTTCTGTGTCCGGTAAGGCGGTTGTTCATTTGTTGGCCGGTTTCACCAATGTATTGCATAGAGCAGTCGCCGCATTCAATGCAATATATGACATTGGAGCTTGTGCATGTGAATGCGTGGTTAACGGGGTGGGTGTAATTGCTCGCAGTGCTTTTGATGGAGTTAGCGTGTTGAACGTGCTTGCATGTTTTGCAGCGCGGGAGGTTGCAGGGCCGTGTTCCCGTGTACGGGGCGCTTGTTTTGCTGATTTTGGCATTGACCAAGGAGTCTGCTAGGTTTTTTGCGCGTCGGTATGTCACCTGTATGGGATGGGTATATATATAGCTAAGTCGGTCACTGCTTTGGAGGAGGGGCTCGTGCTTCTGTAGAATGGCTTTGATGTTTGGAAGCGCGTTGGAATATCTTGTGATGAAGCTTATTTGGCACGCGTCAGGATTTTTTCGGTTTTCCAGAACCTCGTTTCGATCGAGTGTGAGTGCCTTGCGACGGAATTCGGTTAGGAGGGAGTGTGGATAGTCCCTTTGGGCAAGTGTACTGCAGAGTTCGTCAAGCTTCTCAGCGTAATCTGTGTCGTTTGAACAAATTCTGCGTAGTCTTACACTCTGCCCATTAGGAATTCCAACCTTACAGTGGCGCGGGTGGTGACTCTTGAAGTGAAGGTATTGTTGTTTGTCAGTTGGCTTTTTGTATAGGGTTGTGATGAGGTTGCCGTTGTCTAGTGAGATTGTGATGTCGAGGAAGTTAATTAAGTGAGTTGACTGTTGTGATGTGAACTTTATGGTGCTATGCGCGGTGTTCAGTAGATCTACGAACTTTTGAAATTCATGTTCCCCGTGTTCCCATATTATCAGTATATCATCGATGTATCGAAGGTACACAGTGGGTTTTAATGAGAGGGCGCTGAGAACTCTGTTTTCCAAGAAACCCATGAATATATTTGCGTATGTGGGTGCAACAGGTGTGCCCATACTTGTACCGTGTACTTGTAGGTAGTATTCGCCATTGAACTCGAAGTAGTTCAGTTTAAGGACCAAGTCCATTAGAGCGAGTATGGTTTCCGTGTCTTTTCTGATGTTTGTTGTAGAAAGGGTATTGCAGAGGGCTGTGATCCCGTCGTTGTGTGGGATGTTAGTATACAGTGATGTCACATCCAGCGTGGCTAGTATTGTGTCCCTACCAAATGTACGAGTGTTGTTTATATCTCTGATTATTCTGAGGAGGTGGGGCGTGTCTTGTACATGCGATGGCAGTGTTGTCGGAATATGGTTTAAATAGTGGTCCAGGAATTTCGAGAGTCTTTCTGTTGGTGTGTTGTTATTAGATACAATTGGCCTACCGGGGATGTCAGCTGTATAGAGCTCGTTGGCGTGTACCTTGTGGATTTGGGGCAGTAAATAGAAACGACCTGCGCTTGTGTTTGATGGGGTGAGATATCTGAGGTCATCACGTGTGATGAGCTTTCGTTCGTGGAGGTCCTGTATGGTATGGGTTATTAGCGCCGTGTACTCCTTTGTTGGGTCATGGTCAAGTTTGAGGTAGTGTTGCGTATTGTTGAGTTGCCTATGAGCTTCAGAAATATATTTATCTGTGGGCCAGATGACGATACTCCCACCCTTATCTGCGGGCTTGATAATGATATCACCTCTGTCAGCTAGCGCTTTGATGATGTCACGCTGTGTTTTAGTGAGGTTGTGACCACCCGAGCTTTGGGAAATACTGCGAAGGATGTCGTTGCTTACTTGTTTAATGTACAGGTCTAATGCGGGTTCGTCATCTGGCCCATAGATAAATATATTTCTGAAGCTCATAGGCAACTCAACAATACGCAATACTACCTCAAACTGGACCATGACCCAACAAAGGAGTACACGGCGCTAATAACCCATACCATACAGGACCTCCACGAACGAAAGCTCATCACACGTGATGACCTCAGATATCTCACCCTATCAAACACAAGCGCAGGTCGTTTCTATTTACTGCCCAAAATCCACAAGGTACACGCCAACGAGCTCTATACAGCTGACATCCCCTGCAGGCCAATTGTATCTAATAACAACACACCAACAGAAAGACTCTCGAAATTCCTGGACCACTATTTAAACCATATTCCGACAACACTGCCATCGCATGTACAAGACACACCCCACCTCCTCAGAATAATCAGAGATATAAACAACACTCGTACATTTGGTAGGGACACAATACTAGCCACGCTGGATGTGACATCACTGTATACTAACATCCCACACAACGACGGGATCACAGCCCTCTGCAATACCCTTTCTACAACAAACATCAGAAAAGACACGGAAACCATACTCGCTCTAATGGACTTTTTCCTTAAACTGAACTACTTCGAGTTCAATGGCGAATACTACCTACAAGTACACGGTACAAGTATGGGCACACCTGTTGCACCCACATACGCAAATATATTCATGGGTTTCTTGGAAAACAAAGTTCTCAGCGCCCTCTCATTAAAACCCACTGTGTACCTTCGATACATCGATGATATACTGATAATATGGGAACACGGGGAACATGAATTTCAAAAGTTCGTAGATCTACTGAACACCGCGCACAGCACCATAAAGTTCACATCACAACAGTCAACTCACTTAATTAACTTCCTCGACACCACAATATCACTAGACAACGGCAACCTCATCACAACCCTGTACAAAAAGCCAACTGACAAACAACAATACCTTCACTTCAAGAGTCACCACCCGCGCCACTGTAAGGTTGGAATTCCTAATGGGCACACTGTAAACTGAAAAACACCCTTATGGGTGTAAATGGCTTGTCCTATAACTGACACCTCTTTTTACACCATATGGTCTTAGAACACCCTTTTCAGAGGGTGTATTCTGTGTAAGACACCCTTTGAAAGGGTGCTTTTCTTTGAAAATGCTTTCTTTTGCACCCTTTAAACACCCTTCTAGGAGGGTGTAAAGTTGTTAAACACTCTCCTAAAAGGGTGTTTAAAGGGTGCAAAAGAACGCATTTTCAAGGAAAAGCACCCTTTCAAAGGGTGTCTTACACAGAATACACCCTCTGAAAAGGGTGTTCTAAGACCATATGGTGTAAAAAGAGGTGTCAGTTATAGGACAAGCCATTTACACCCATAAGGGTGTTTTTCAGTTTACAGTGCAGAGTGTAAGACTACGCAGAATTTGTTCAAACGACACAGATTACGCTGAGAAGCTTGACGAACTCTGCAGTACACTTGCCCAAAGGGACTATCCAGACTCCCTCCTAACCGAATTCCGTCGCAAGGCACTCACACTCGATCGAAACGAGGTTCTGGAAAACCGAAAAAATCCTGACGCGTGCCAAATAAGCTTCACCACAAGATATTCCAACGCGCTTCCAAACATCAAAGCCATTCTACAGAAGCACGAGCCCCTCCTCCAAAGCAGTGACCGACTTAGCAATATATTCACCCATCCCATACAGGTGACATACCGACGCGCAAAAACCTGGCAGACTCCTTGGTCAATGCCAAAATCAGCAAAACAAGCGCCCCGTACACGGGAACACGGCCCTGCAACCTCCCGCGCTGCAAAACATGCAAGCACGTTCAACACGCTAACTCCATCAAAAGCACTGCGAGCAATTACACCCACCCCGTTAACCACGCATTCACATGCACAAGCTCCAATGTCATATACTGCATTGAATGCGGCGACTGCTCTATGCAATACATTGGTGAAACCGGCCAACATATGAACAACCGCGTTACCGGACACAGAACCGACACGTCCAACAAACTCCCCAAAGCAGTCGCCGAACACTTTAACGTTCCTGGTCACAATTTTGACAACATTAAACTATATATTCTAGAAACCGGGTTTAGATCCACACGTGACAGACGTGATAGGGAGTCCTATCTCATATACAAGTTCAACGCTCTTCACCCGTCCGGTATCAACAAATCACAAGGCACCCTAGAAACACTTCACAAATAAAATATGCTTTTCCCTTTTACCCCCATCATCATCTGTTATGTTCTGCATGGCCACTGCTTTCTGCATTCTTCATTGCATGCCACAACTTTGTATTACAAATATTATTTTTAAAAAAAATTTGCTTGTTCTGGAATTTTCCCCACGTAACCACTAACCTCCTTATCTTTCGCTATGCTTGCCAATTCTTGCCTATTGTCCCATTTCGTCCACGTGTTCGTGAACCTTCCATTTTCTGTAACCGGTCTGTAGCCTAGATCACTACGTTCACATCATCCCCTCCACACCCTAACAAAGCAGCCATTCACTCCGGCCGTAGAAGCCCGCAGGGACCCTTTCTTCCCTCCGGGCTGTTGACCCACAATTCGCATGAACCTTTAAACACGTCACACCTAACCCTTTAAATACCATGCCAATGATGAGGACGGTGCCCAGAAGAAGAACAGTCTCTGTTCGAAATATCGGCGGCTTCTGTCCTGAGGCAACTTCCTTCCTGGACAAGAACGTTGTCCTTCGGGATGATGGCTGGCTAGGAGCGGGCTATGTGGTGTAGTTAATTTCTTAGAGTGTATCCCACTAGTTACAGCGCTCCCGGCACGTTCGTCATCATCCATGATAAGAGCATGCTATCTCAGCTATGGAACCACAAAAACGCAGACGCTGTTTACCAGTCGCTTTGATAGGGAATACTAAAGCATCTCTGGAAGGCTGGCAGCGGTTTAGCGGATGGTGTCAGAAGGTCACTTGGCACGTGATACTTCCTCTGACGCCTCCTTCTGACGCCATCCTCTCAAACGTTGCCTGACTGCGTACTGCTGACCATGGTCCAAACATGGTCCAATACGGCCGAAACAGCTCTCCAGCACTGGCATGGCGACGACTGCCATGGCGACGACAAACATATGCTAGGCGTGCAGCCAAAGAAATCCTGCTATTTTTTCCTTGCCCACTTGACTGTCTTTGCACTGAGCTTTCGTGGTGTCTTAGCTCACCCTGACGGGAAGTATCACGTGCCACGTGACCTTCTGACGCACTCAGCTGAAACGTTGCCTGCCTGCGTACTGCTGACGATGGCCTAATACTGCCGAAACAGCTCTCCAGTACTGGCATGGCGACGTTTGAGTTACAAACGTATGCTATGTGTGCAGCCAAAGATATCCTGCTATTTTTTTCCTTGCACACTTGA
The DNA here is from genome assembly GCF_037126465.1 of Ornithodoros turicata. Classification (NCBI taxonomy): domain Eukaryota; kingdom Metazoa; phylum Arthropoda; class Arachnida; order Ixodida; family Argasidae; genus Ornithodoros; species Ornithodoros turicata. The sequence goes on from NW_026999412.1 coordinate 648,591, forward strand.
CTGGCTTTGCACTGAGCTTTCGTGGTGTCTTAGCTCACCCTGACACAAAGTATCACGTGCCACATGACTTTCTGACGCACTCAGCTGAAACGTTGCCTGCCTGCGTACTGCTGACGATGGCCTAATACTGCCGAAACAGCTCTCCAGTACTGGCATGGCGACGTTTGAGTTACAAACATATGCTATGCGTGCAGCCAAAGAGATCCTGCTATCTTTTTCCTTGCACACTTGACTGGCTTTGCACTGAGCTTTCGTGGTGTCTTAGCTCGCCCTGACAAGAGGTATCACGTGGCACGTGCCCCTCTGACGCCATCCGCTCAAACGTTGCCTGCCTGCGTACTGCTGAAGATGGCCCAATATGGCCGAAACAGCTCTCGAGTACTGGCATGGCGACGTTTGAGCTACAAACATATGCTATGCGTGCAGCCAAAGAGATCCTGCTATTTTTTTTCCTTGCACACTTGACTGGCTTTGCGCTGAGCTTTCGTGATGTCTTAGCTCACCCTTACAGGAGGTATCACGTGCCACGTGCCCTTCTGACGCCATCCGCTGACACGTTGCCTGCCTGCGTACTGCTGACGATTTCCCAATACGGCCGAAACAGCTGTCCAGTACTGGCATGGCGACGTTTGACTTACAAACATATGCTTTACGTGCAGCCAAAGAGCTCCGGCTATTTTTTTCCTAGTATACTTCACTGGCTTTGCACTGGGCTTTCAGTTGTGAGTTAGCTCACACTGACGAGAGGAATCACGTGTTACGTCACCTTCTGACGCCATCCGCTCAAACATTGCCTGCCTGTGTACTGCTCCGATGGCCCAATAAGGCCGAAACAGCTGTCCAGTACTGGCATGGCGACGTTTCAGTTACAAACATATGCTATGCGTGCAGCCAAAGAGATCCTGCTATTTTTTTCCTTGCACACTTGACTGGCTTTGCACTGAGCTTTCGTGGTGTCTTAGCTCACCCTGGCGGGAGGTATCACGTGCCACGTGACCTTCTGACACACTCAGCTGAAACGTTGCCTGCCTGCGTACTGCTGACGATGGCCCAATACGGCCAAAACAGCTCTCCAGTACTGGCATGGCGGAGTTTGAGTTACAAACATATGCTATGTGTGCAGCCAAAGATATCCTGCTATTTTTTTCCTTGCACACTTGACTAGCTTTGCACTGAGCTTTCGTGGTGTCTTAGCTCACCCTGACAAGAGGTATCACGTGGCACGTGCCCCTCTGACGCCATCCGCTCAAACGTTGCCTGCCTGCGTACTGCTGAAGATGGCCCAATACGGCCGAAACAGCTCTCCAGTACTGGCATGGCGACGTTTGAGTTAAAAACATATGCTATGCGTGCAGCCAAAGAGATCCTGCTATTTTTTTTTTCCTTGCACACTTGACTGGCTTTGCGCTGAGCTTTCGTGATGTCTTAGCTCACCCTTCCAGGAGGTATCACGTGCCACGTGCCCTTCTGACGCCATCCGCTGACACGTTGCCTGCCTGCGTACTGCTGACGATGGCCCAATACGGCCGAAACAGCTCTCCAATACTGGCATGGCGACGTTTGAATTACAAACCTATGCTATGCGTGCAGCCAAAGAGATCCTGCTATTTTTTTTCCTTGCACACTTGACTGGCTTTGCACTGAGCCTTCGTGGCGTCTTAGCTCACCATGACAGGAGGTATCACGTGCCACGTGACCTTCTGATGCCATCCGCTGACACGTTGCCTGCCTGCGTACTCCTGACGATTTCCCAATACGGCCGAAACAGCTCTCCAGTACTGGCATGGCGACGTTTGAGTTACAACAATATGCTATGCGTGCAGCTAAAAAGATTCTGCTATTTTTTTCCTTGCACACTTGACTGGCTTTGCACTCAGCTTTCGTCGTGTCTTAGCTCACCCTGACAGGAGGTATTACGTTTAACTACTAATTTTATTTCTTAGCTTTCGCCGGCTTATCGTGTCAAGTCATGTTATATTAATTTGGAGTATGTTCTTCTTAGTAGCCAGAGCAGCTGATACACAGTGAGAACATAGACCGTGTGTGTTTGTCTTTTCCACCGCAGCCCTTGGTTTTCCTCCCCGATGACTACACATGTCAGGAATAGGTTTCAGAACCGGTAGTTCCAGCCAAATGAGAAGTGCTTTTCAGGGGGTCATCATGCTGGTAGATGAAACACATGGTTTAAATTATTTGCAGGACAGGAATTGCGTAGCTTCACACAAATACTACTACTACGACGTAAGAATGGTTTCAAATCTAGCTTTTTTGTGTTACCGACATTATCGCACAAGATGTAGTATCCACTACGATCCTTTACATGGAGGGTATGTACAGTGCAATCATCAGACATGCTATTTACAAATCTGTGTTTCCTACTGTGTTGAAATGGGGCAGTTTGTATCTGGGAGCCATAGTGAAACACAGGCAGCCAAGGACAGGCTTTTGATGCCCTCGAGAAACATGGGAACACATTGCAGGGACTCTGGATGCTGCCTAAATTTCTAGAACACAGAGCTCAAGGCAGCGTTTAAACAATAAATGGTTGGAGAAATCCAAGACAGCTGCATGTGTAAGCAGTCCGCTGTTGGATTTGCTTCTGTCCGAGATACGTTATCTGAAAGGGGACGCACGGGCGCACTCAGAATGATACTAGGGCTTAGAGCCCTGCATGGGCCCGTGCCCCCTACCAGGCCGGGCCGGGCTTGTTATTGGCTGTGTGCTCCGGGCCGGGCCGAGCCCGGGCCGACAAAATACGCCAGCCCCGCGGACCGGGCCGGGCCCGGGTCGTTAAACTACGCCACCACCGCGGGGCGGGCCGGGCCCTGACCGACAAATATGTTCCCGAGAGTCAGGCCCGGCCGGGCCACGCAGCTTCGACCCTCTAGAACATTCTCCAAGCCACTTTACATTGCTCCTCACTCCTCACATATTTCACAATCACTTTGGTGAAGCTTGGTGAGAGGGGGAAGGACTGGGAGAAGCAGTTTGTCGACAGCATGCTCTACCTCCGCAAAATCTTGACAGTGCAACGATAACACCCATGCCCGCGTGCGTTCTGTATTTAATTTGGTCTACTGCGGTTACGGTGTTAAACCGCCATCATTTGTATGCTTGTCTTCTCTCCTTATAATTTTACCTATACATTTGTTTGATAATCGCCAGAAACGCGTACGTCGCGGCTGGAAATACTAGGCCGGGATCTACTCGCCGGGCCACATAAAAATATGAAGGTCGGGGCCCGGCTTTTGTTTCACTATGGCCATGTTTGCTATTGCAAGAACACCAACAACAAAAGCACAATAGAAAAACAGAAAAAGCGCGACCTGGGAAGCTGTCTGTTCTAGTGCGCACATGGAGGCAATGCAGTGAGGTAACATGTTCCATTCATGAACTGTACATAGTAGTACACATCACGTTGGCAACCGATTATTCAGGTTTTTCTTGAACTACTTTGTCCTTTGGAGCTTTGATTGCCCAGCCTACTACTGGAGCTTTATGTGATTCCCCTCTTGAGATACTTTAAGATTGCTGATGGTGTGCAGTTTGTTAATTTTGAAACTGTACCGTGCTGAGGTACAAAAAGAAGAGAATTGTCATATCTGCATTTGAGTACATAGGAATAATTTGTAAGTAGTTTCCTTGTTGACATTGATATTCACATCAGGTCACAACATTGTTGATTCATGGAAAATGTAAATAAATATATTTATTTGCTTGTCAAATAATGCACAAAGGTCGTCTTTTCTAGTGAGATATTCCCTGTTCACCAGACATAAATGTGGAGAAGTTAAAGGGGCACATTGATGGTAGAGTCTAGCATTGCTTTTTGCCACTTTAGATATATTCACTGTTGCATAATGTAAAACCCCGAGACCAGGGAACACGAAGGGACAGACACAACACGAAGTCTCAAACACAGCTGAAAATTTTACTTCACAAACAAGAAATATATACAAACCGAAGGGAAGGAAACACCAGTTGAGAACAAAACAGGAGGTCATTTCGGGGGAACGAGCAGTCTGTCCAAGGCCGGACCGAGAATTACGAAAGGTTTGCTGACACAGTTCCCACAGGAAGTTATGAAAAAGGTCTCTCTCAAAAGCCTTCTGTGAGGGTCCACTTCGGATGCCTTTACAATTGTTTCATCCCATAGAGGGAAGCAGTCTGAGCATTCTTCCAAATGTTTTGCAATTTAAAAGTTTGAAGCTTTACTTTTAATGAATGTTCTCTCAAGCGATCATTTAAGCAAGAAAAAGAAAAAATGCCTTGCCTTCGCTTCTCCTAAATAGAGGTATATAACGTCGTTAGACAAAATTACGATTTTACAACCTTTAAGGTACCCATAAAATTTCATACTGGTGACAACTAAGCTTCCCGGTGGTGCTGCGAGAAAAAATTTAGAAAGGATGTGAAACATAAAAGTAAGCATACATTGTATACATACAAAAAATACATGACGGTCACAGATAAGGTAAACATGAAAAGGAAATCATCGGCTGGCAGATCACAATGCCACAACGGTACACTACAGCCATCAGAATTTTTGTACATCTTTTTAACGCATTAAGTACAATGTTAGAAAGAGTTTAAGAAATTGATACTAAGAAGAAGAGAGCGCTCGATTTCCCAAAACGCGAACCTCATTGGAACGCAGTACCTGCAGCCTTGTCTTTCCTGATGTTACAGCAGAAGTCACCAGAAATGTTCTTCAGTCTCTTTGGCCGTGGAAACACACATTTATTTTGTAGATGTTTTTATCAAATGCTTTGTACAGCACGGTAATTGAGTAGTGGCGACCGTTATCTGCAACAGCAATGAAAAACTCATCTATAGAATGGTTGTCGTATGGGCATGCTAGCGCAAACACGGCATAACTGCGCCCGAAACTCGCCCGTCTTCCCGAAGAGTCAAATGCAGGGTAATTTTAGGATATGAGTGAGTACATTCTGCATACGTGTCTAGGAGTATTTGTAAAGTATTTACAAGAATAAGCACAAGTAAGCTGGTATTTAAATATAATTATAAGTACATTTTTATAGTCTGTAGTTAAATACAAAATATAAATACATGTATTTATATTTTAAATAATATTTTAATTACCATGTGTTTAATACTGCCCATCCCTGACAGCATTTTACACAGACGACGGTATCTGCATTCGGAGCGTGAATTGATCGGAAACCGTACTGAATCATGCAGAAAATAAGTATGCCAGGCTTGCACTGTCCGAGCCCAGCGGTGTAGCAGTTAATCCACAACGCAAAAGCAATGTGTCATGAGACAACTGCTCTACCAGTAAGCAGAACTACATTTACTGTTGAAACCACGACCAATCAAACAGGCACCGTTCTGTGTACGCTCCTTCTCCGCTTCTCATGTTTCTGACTTGTACACCTGTAAAGGGAAATGTTGGGCGCTTGCTTAATACCATATTCGTCCTATAGAGCTACACAACTGACCTACTCCATTCCTGCTTCCTTCGTCCACCTCCTCTGTGAAGAGCAGACACCGCGTCACTGACAAGGACAACTGCGTTTCAACATGCTAAAAAGACTCTGAAAGCATACTTACTGTACGTCCTCGTTTAACTGCTAGGTGAAAACTTGCCAAATCCATGATTCGTCCCAATGTCCAACGAGGACACCAACGTGTCATTGTTCGGGGATTCAGAAGCCGTACTGAAGCATAAGTATGCAAGGCTTGCACTGTACGAGCCCACAGTGGTGTACCAGTTAACCCAAAACGCAAAAACAATGTGTAATGAGACAACTGCACTACCAGTAAGCAGAACTACATTTACTGTTGAAACCACGATCAATGTTTTGCCGTGATCCGCTGCGGCCTTTTGTTCGTGTTGTCACACGTTCCCGCCTTGTGTTAGTTGCGTAATGTTGTGACGCTGTGGTTAGGCCTAACCGGTCTCCCCTAAGCTATTTCCCCGATGTGTACTGTTTTCACCGTGCTGTTTCGCAGTAGCGGTAGCATCGATGCGCACTAGGCGGTAGCCGACTGAATAGCGGACTTTGCGAGATTTGGAACAAGACTTAACATGCCGGTACTTCCGGTTAGACCGCTAGGCAGTCGACTTCCCGGGTATTGGAACACAGCCTTTGCCTTCGGGAGAGGAAAATGAATTGAACTGCGCATGCTCCAGAAAAGACGTCATGTGTCGCTCTTTGCCGCCGCCTTGTCGTCTGCTCGCTTCTCGGTTTGCGGTTTGCTTGCGGTTTGCGGTTTGCAGACAGCGGTTTGCTCGAGCGGCGCTGGCTTGAAGATGGATTTGTGTGGTAAGGACGTGAAGCGAGAGAAGCAGCTTTGCTGCATTATTTCGTTTAAGCTCCTCGCTGGATGTCCGTCGATGTTCACCAGGTGAGGAAACGTATCAGTAACACCGGCGAGTAGGATGTTCGGTTCAAAGGTGAAGGCGTCTGAAAAAAATTGCTCAATGGGCTGCTGTGTTACTGCAGATTGCAGCAAATGAAAGTCCACTTTTTCTAAGCCCAGGCAACAGCAGCACCAGGTGAATGTACAATTCAGAAGCAGGTAAGTAAGTATCATGCTCTGTTACACTAATACACACATGCCATTCGCGTTCACTGCACTTACTTTGCAGGTGTTCCAAAAATTGATGCAGTGGCATAAATCGGCAGTCTGGTGTGTAATGTACACCCATCGTGCGGCGTGTTCGGACTATCTAATTGTATCACCAGTTCCATCTCAACACCGGAGCCGGTACATGTGTAAGAAATATCGTGGTTCCGATCATCTTTAGTTGTGCTTAATTTTTCCTATAATTTTGTTCTGGTGTTTTACTCAGAAATCTCATGCTGCATTTTAACTGGGGCAACGAACTTACAAAACATGCCACTTGTGTTAAAACTGGGGACATTGCTTATTTTTGCTGATTTCATATTCTCAGGCATAAAGAGAAGAAATGCAGAAGGCAGCCAAGAGTCATGTTACTAAAGGCACAGGGCCAAAAGATTGAAAGGTGGAGGTTTAGAGTGTTAATATATTTGTGATTGATCAGGTGCTTTTACAGAGAGGACACATCAAAGGAAATGTTCCATAGAATCACGAGGTTGCGTCATGCGTGGGGACACCTACCTTGCTGATGTGTCTGCAACACTCCAAACAGGCTATGTCTCATTTGGCTTCCAAGCTTACTTTGGGCTGTGCCACAACCCACTGACAAAAACAGAGGAAGGTGCAATACTGACAGCCCGTGCAGGACCCTGTAAAACTCTAACTGGAATGTCTTTTTTTTTTCTTGTTGTACTGTCTTTTTTTTAAGTATTTGTTAATATTAGGGAAACTACGTTACTGTGTAGCACTCGGCCTTCTATGCAGCTCAGTATTCGAGGTGTGCTGGACGGCACATTGCAAAGGATTCACCTCACTAGAAGGCAGTGGTCGTATACCGCTATGAAGTACTATAATATATATTACAATGAGAGGAAAGATGACGACAATTAAAGCAGTGTTGCCCTGTTGGTCAGAGCCCAAACAAGCAGTTCAGTGTTTTTTCTCACACACGAAGGCAAGAAGGGTGAGGCTACTCTCTCTCAATGAGGAAATACTGACTTGTTGCAAGGAGGAGGAGTTGTTGAGGATTTCTTTTTAGTTCTCGTGACAGGCAAAAACAGCTGTTAAGGCATTTGGGCACAAAGAAGTGTGTGCATAGATCCTATACATGGCACCACAGGTGGGCCACTCTTTGAGACAGTTGTGTACTGGCACTAAGTACATTTTGGTAAAAAGCATATGTTGCAGTTTAAGAAAACTATACCATCAGTCAGGGGTGCCATAACAGGGGCAGTTGTCTAGTACATTGCGGGTCACTCAGTACTGGAGAGACATAAACACACAGAATCAAGCATAAACTGATTAGAATACCAGAGTGAGCCTGTTGGTACATGGCTAATATGAAGAAATTGTAGCTGAAATGAATGAATGAATGAATGAAGAAATTGAAGCTGTAAGGACAAGGAACATAAAGAACACAAATACACAGGACTGCATGGTCCCTTGTCTTTACAGCTCCAATTTCTCAACACCTCAAAGAAACATAGCCTTTCAGTAACCTTAGTGAGCCAAAAATGCAGTTCAGGTCCACTTTTCTTTATAGTTTTGCTGGTCTTGTTGATCGTTAACAACACATCGTTCCAAAATACAACATAAATTACAGCTGAACACCATATCAATGAGCCTATTGGCTTGCACTTCATCGAAGGAGCCCTCTGTTGGCTAGCAGGACGATATTGAACAAGGAACGGGTGACTGGCTGTTCCATGCACCTCTCAGTGTGTGTTCCTGGTTCTGTTTGCTGCTAGGTTGTCGCTCCAATGAAGAAATGTGACACCTTGGTGTTTCGTAGACTTTTGTCCCAAGCTGTACAAATATTGGTGCACCGACAGTGTGAAGAAAGAAATAGCAGCAAGGAAGTTTTGAGAAGCAGCTTTGCAACCAGATTATAAGAGCCTACCAAGCAGGAGGAAGCACACCCAGTCAGAGTATTTTGGTTGAATTCATGTTTAAAGACCCTCACACCTTCGTAACTTACTCATGAATGCAGCATCGTCGTGTGACAACACATGACAGTCTATTAATGCTTTGAACATGCATTGAGCTTTATGCCTCTGCTTTGGCATGAAACAATAAATATTTCAGTGAGCATACCATTTTCCAAATTGCAAAACATCAGATATAGTTTATTAGCATGGCTCATGTCTTGTGCCTTCTCCAACTGATAGGAGAGTATTACTAGGCTTGTATCCATGAATCGGTCTTAACAATAACCCTGTTTTCATGATATCCCAAAAACCCTTAACCTCGCTAACAATGTTCTTAGGCTGGGGCGACATGAGGTATGATCCGTATGGTTTCTGGGCATTGTGCTCCATGAAAATATCGGGTCGGAACATCATATTCACTGTGTTAAAAGGAGAACTATGCTTGGTGTCCTTCACGCTTGCTAAGCTCAGATGCTGTTAACGTTCTGTGTGCTGTCGTTTATCCAGAATTACGAGCATGGACGGATGGTGGAAAAAATGAGGGGGGGGGGTCATTATGTAGTTACGTCATTACGGCTTAACCGACATGTGTCTAACGCTGAAATGGCAAGAGCACCCCCTGTAGGGCGTGCACTGGTGGAAAAGTTAGGGGTGTAGGGGGTCTGGATAAATCGCTGTGTGCGCTACGCCCTTATCCACTCGCATATCACCTTATGGCCTCACATATACCGTCAACCCGTTCTCCTGCCCCAGAAGCGGGCACTGCAGATTATTCTTTTTTTAGATCCTGATCAGTCTGTCTCATTTGCTTTCCCCTTTTCCGCATCCTCAATGTATACCAACTTGTGAAGTATGAAGTAGCTCAGGTTATGTACCAGATATTTTACACACCTTCTAGTCAACTTCAGTTAGCAATGCACAATTATACCACACCCTTCTCTCAGCCATGAGCACAATTAATTTTGGTTCCCTACTTACCACACTAATTTCGGTCCATTCTTCCTTTCGTCCTTGGGTAGTTAAATTTGGAACGACATCCCTCTATGGCAGTGTTTCTCAAACTTTTCCAGTATGTAACCCCTTTGAGCACCACCAAACCATCATGACCCCCACTTTCCGAAAAATTAACTTTTTTTAATGACGCAGGTATGTTTATATTGTAATGTATTTAAAAGACATCAACCACAGAGAGAGCTACCAAAAATGCTTATTCATGTTTGTTAACAAGGATTGATTTGATTTTTAGGATGTACTTGCTTTCTTGGTACAAGCAAATCGATACGTTGGTCTGTGTAACTCAAGCCATATCAAGGTATGTAAGCAAGGCATATCGCAAGTCTACTCAGACCCTCCTTGACTCCGAGAAGAAGGCTGATAGCCAGTCAAGGCTCATTTGGGGGTCATGACCCGCAGCTTGAGAAACACAGCTCTACGCATTTGTTCCAACAGTAATCTCGCATCCTTCAAAAACACGAACAAACACGACTTATACGTAGGGTGACATGCAATTACTTTTTGATTGTTTGTATGTCTGTACTGTACAATATTTTTGCTATTTGTTTCTGATACTTGACATGTGTTCTTGGTATTTCTGTTCCCCTCAAACTATGTAGACATTTGCATTGATTGTGTCTTGGACTGTTCAACGGGGCTTGCCCTAGTAATCAGTGTACGCTGTCATGGAATAACAATAAAAATCTCAAAGGTAAAAAAACAGAAAATCATCTGAAACACACCTGTCTGACTGATTCTTTTAACAATCTCCTTACATATGCTCGATGAGTGATAGTTCATGTAACCACTCCTTGGTCTGCATGGCACAGGACACGCACCTTGAAGATGATGATGTGCACAGAAACGAGCTGTAACAGGCCGAGCAAGTTTAGGTCATGTCGTGAACCTATGAGTTTGTTATTGCCTTGAACGGGCAATCATTGCACAGAGGTAAGATTTATTTATGTTGACGACTGCCTTCAAAGTTGAACTAGACATTTTTTCATGCCCTACACTTGTCTTTGAATCCCGGGGGTCACCCAAATGATTTTCTTGAGCCCTTTTGCAAGAGCAGCCTTCTGGGGAGAAATAGGTCACAAAATATCAAATCTCTGACCTTACCGAGCAGTGTTTGTTTGCTGATGGGGTTGTACAATGTACAGCTTGAGACAAAAGTTCACAGAACACCATGGTGTTACACTTGTTCATTGGAGGGTCATCATAGCATCAAACAAGAGCGGACACATATACTGAGAGATAGATAGTCACAAGTTTCTTATTCGATCTTTTGCTGGTAGTTTGCAGGGACTGCTCCGACGAAGAAAAGCACCAGCGCCGTGAACTTTTGTCTCAGGCTGTGCACGTGGTGGAGTTGTAGTGATACAAATTCTGAACATCATGCAACTCCTTAAAGAATCATAGGAAATTTTAAAGTGTTACGGCTTAATTGTTGGCTCTGATCATGACCGAGATGGTGTGAGGCCCCGGAGCACACGTCCCATTATGTCCTACAACATTGTCAGTCTGGAACATTGTAGACGAATGATCAATGCAGGTGTCCCCACGCGTGACGAAACCTTGTGATCTGATGAACCTTTCTCCTTTGATGTTCTTCTCTGTAAGAGCGCCCGATCAGTTACAAATATGATAACACTTTAAACACCCACCTTTCAATATTTTTGCTCCTGTGCCTTTTGTAAAATGGCTCTTGGCTGCCTTCTGCATTTGTTCTCTCCATGCATGAAGACCTGAAATCAGTAATAATAAAATCTCAGTGTTAACACAATTTTCAAGTGTTCTATTTTGTTCTTCCCAGTTAAGAATACAGCATGAGAATTCTGAGTAAAAACACAAGTGCAAAATAATAGGAATAATTAGGCACAACTAAAGATTACCGATAACTGTCGGAACTACGATATTTCTTACAAATTTCGACGTGCAAATCCAAGACGTGCCGACGTCAATCTGCAATTTAAGATTTTTTTCGGCGACGGCCTCAGTCGGAGATCAAAATCTACAAAGGTACACTGTATAAGACCTCATGACTGAGTTTCGATTACTGGCACAGTGTTCTGTAGCGACATTTCTATTCTGATTAGCAACCCATATAGACATGTGAGCCCGTGGCCCAGTGGTTCAAAGTGGTCGGCTGACAACTAAAAAGCTCCAAGTTCGATTCCTAGTTTGTTTCGTCCATGATGTCATTATTGTTACTTAATCTTATCAAATGATATCATATCACTAGGATTAGCTATGATTACTCTGATAGCGTATCACAAGGCGGCCTTGAGTGACGTCATTTCCTGGCAGCAGTATTAATCGTTTGACTGCTGACGTCTGGGTCATCTGAAGTTGTCAGGAGTCACCTAAAGTTACTCGAAGACAGTTGATGCAGCTTGTCGAGATCTTGGGCAGGCGATCCAGAAGTGACCTTGCCCGCGGGCACATGCCTCGTGTATTCACCCGATAGCCCCAAACGCTCTTTGCCATAGCCTAGTATTTTTTATATTCTGCTGACTGTCTCGTTTCTAATTTTTTACTATGATGTTCTACTTTAAAGGGACTCCGGAGACATGGGTAGGAAATGGTTACGGGGGGGGGGGAGAATGCTTGACATCAATCGACAATCGATTTCACCAATTTTCTCTGCTGTTTTTTTTTTTTTTTTTTAATTAGCGAAACCTCCGATGACATCATTGTGACGCAAGAGTTAACAGGACCAATGTGAGGGCGGCGCTCGCCGTTCCCCCATTTTGCTCCCGGAGACGTCGCTGCTTTGGAGATGGCGTTGTACATGGCTACGTGTATGAAACATCCTATTTCTTCGAAAGTGCTGTGAGTTTCGTTCAGTGGTGAAATTACAACATGTCGTTGAGTTCGTGAACGCGTCGTGGTGCTTCTGAGTGCAAAGAATCGTCTGAGGCTAACTCAGAATTGACATTTCACCAGCTCAAGGACAGGGAAGCCAAACGAAAGCAGCAATCGTGGGCAGGCTTCTTAGCGTGGCAGAAGAATTGCACGTTCGGCACGTTTGTTCCTCGCATTTTGCCGACGAAGGGTACATGGAGGCGGACTTATAGCAATCCCGTAGTATCAGGAAAACGAAAGTGGATAAAGCCCTACGCTGTGCCCGCATTGTTTCATGAGCAAATGGGCCCCACCGACGTACAGGACGAGCAGGTAAGCATTTGTTTTCAGTTCATATCGAATGAAGCCCCACAAAAGTGTGGAGAATTGATATAACAGGGTACGAAGTGAGTCCAGATAGTCTGGGTACGGCTCGAGTAAGATCAGACAGCGCAGTGTCGAGACGCGCGGGGTGTAGATGACTCAATGTAAAGATGCACTCGGGTGAAAGTACTTACAATAAAGCGGAGAGCGCCTCACGAGATGTCGGTTCTGCTGTTCGAAGGTAAACTCTCAACAATATAACAAGAAGTATGTACGACAGTACGCTTGTTCACGCTCTTTCAGCCATTCGTTTCTGCAATTGTACATAGGAATATGTATAAACTGCGGCCGGCAGTGATATACCAGACCCCGTTAGGCCCCACAGGAACACCACGTAAATTTCTGACGATACCGTTCTAAATTTTCCGGTTGCGATATTCAAATTCACTACTATATTCTTACCGAAAAAGTGTATCCCATCTTTCGTTGTTCATGTAACCGAGCATGTCTCACCATGATTTTTGTAAGCCAGATAGACCCAAGGAGGCAGCTTTTTCAACAGAATAGCCTCATTCGGCATTACGCTTTTATGCATCATATTTTCCAATATCAATTGCTAAATTTCTATCACAGGTGTAGACAAGCAGCTCGATGGAATTTTCTTCAGGTGGTGAGTATGAGAAGCTCGATTTATTAGGAAAGTTAGGTGTTGTACAGTGAATGAAATGTGAATCATGAGCCACAATGGGTGTTCATGTTGTGAAACCGGCAGCCTATGCAAGCGCATCAGCCACTGCGAGTTATATATATTGCTCACATACTGTGAAGGCTGGATGTTGTAATATTGTGAATTTGTATTTTTAGGTTCCGTAAGTGAGGCTTCCACCAGCGTCACACACTGAACGAGCCATTGAAACTAAAGTAAAACAAGGTCCTTTCCAGGGCCACCACTTTTTATGCAGAAACAAACACTGCGTTATGAACCCACCGATGTGCACATTATTGTGTTTGGTCCAGCTGCAAACACTTTTCTGAATTGTGTCGCTGATTCTAATGAACTTTTTAAAGTTCATTTTTAGCAACTGGCTATAAACGGCATCTAATCAACTATATCCACACCTGTGACTTTTAGTACAACGCAATTCCAGTTACAGTTACAGTGCACAGAGGACGCTCCATGGGTTCAGGATTATGGTCGTATCAGATATGGTATTAGGATTACTGATATGCACATTATAGTTTTTTCTCTTCGTCTGAATTTTTTTCTCTGTTTCAGCACTTCAAGCTCCACATCTGCACTGCGTGTATCTTGTATGGAAGGAAAGAGGCTGCTACCACCCTGTCAACATGAACCTAAATGTCAGCTCTCCACAGAGCAACTGAAAAGATAGTAAGAATGAGAGAACTACAATCTATTGACATAATGTAATCGGCTTTTGTTTCACACGTTTAGTATTTGTATCATGTTCACAAAGCTTTCTTGTACACATGGGGAGATAAAACTGTGGTAATATACACATTGGGACTAACCTCAATCCTCCATGAAGACATGAAGCATAAATCCATGCTTAGGGTAAAAGGTACGACATAGGTGAAAATGTGGTACAAAGAAACCACTCTGCGGTGAAGCTGAATAGGCTACTCAAAATATGTACTACACAACTACCAATGCTTGTCATCGTCGTGTAATAATCTCGGTTTGTACTCCAGAGTGATTTGCAATGCAAATTATTTACACACTCCACTGTACTTGCAATATCTGACTATAGTCTACACTGCTTGTGTGCCATGTTGTGAGACAGGGTTAAACATTTCAAAACTGTCAGTGCAAATACATATGACTAACGGTATTACCAGTAATACCGCTCAATAATTTGTGACTTCACACTGCAACATTTCGTCACCACATATCGCTATGAAAAGCAGGAACCACCGATATTGTTTTGATTGTGTACACAGTTACGTCTTCTCAATAGCAAACCAGCTGTCATGAACATGCGAAAACAACAATGGCAATAACGATGATTCCTACAATGCAAGATATGCCTGGTTTGCATTGCACAGTGGCCCACTTAACATTTATGTTACTCGTATTATCCACTATATGAAATTGATGGGTACAGCATCCTGATCCAGTGCACAGCACATCCTGGTATCTGCCTTCGGTTTCTTGTGCCAAAGTCCAGCTAAATCCAGCTTGTGCAGAAGCAATACGGAAGCGCCTGTGCGAAACAATAATAAATAAAAGTATTTATTTCTTTGACTAAGGGCAGCAAAATTTTAGTAAAGCGTTATCCATGTGCTCGAAATCAAACTGGAAAGTAATTACGCCATTTACGACGTGTAAGACGTTTTCTGACAATGTACCTGTTGTCCAGTGGCTCGAGATAACGGATGTGCTGCGCTCATCGCGACAAAAGATGGGTGCCAGCTCCAGCTCCCTCCAGCTCCCTCCGCAGCTCCCTCCACAGACAAATGTCATTGAAAAGCAGGTGATCCATTCCCAGCTTTCGTGGACAGTGACGCCTTGCGCCCTCTCGCGACCATTGACTGAAACTTGCCACCAAGACAATAGAAAAGTGTTGTAGCAGCTGTTCTATCCAAGGTACCGTAATATTCCCGAGGATACACGTTCAGACATCTATTCTAAGCTTATACAAACGAAAAATATCGCTATACACGAAATACATTTGGTTCCCCAGACATCCCGCTTTTCGGACCGTGAATAAATGGGAGGTATGGGGATTTTCACGCAGGGAACGATTTCATCGCTTAATATATCTGGTAATGTATGATGCACTGTAATATTCCCGTGGATATGCGTTGTAGGGTACCTCTTGATTCAACATTTAGAAGATGCATTGGATGGCAAGCTTCAAAAATTCTGCCAAAATTCGGAAACAGTCAAAGTGGCTTCTCCGCGTTGCAGCGTTGTATAGCAGGGAAGTCACCTTTACGCGTCAGTTGAACTTTTCTCTGCTTATTTAGATTTAGTAACAGCTTTTGACCTCATTTCTTGAGTTAGATATAATTTTGAGAGCATGGTTGGTACATTATGCACCCGTGGGTGGAACACAAATTTTGAAGCGTTATCTCTTGTCATATTAATTATTAAGATGTCGCTGTTCGATGAATTCGTTTGTGTTAACGTATTTGAGAAAATTTTAGCAGTATACTTTTTGTTTATCACCAATTGCCGTTCGGTTTTAAGAACATCTGACAGCACAACAGTGCATGTTCACGTAATTATATTGCACACACTGATAATAACTTCCCAAAGCATTGCCAGAAGTGTGAGGCACAGCTTTTTAAAGTTGGCTTGACCGGCGTACTCGCTGCCCTCCATTGAAGCAATGCATCCCATCTGGTTTTGTTAGAATATCTGTTGACCCTGAGCTTTAGAAAGAAATGCCCACACATGGGTGTTGTTATGAGAGGCCCTTCGATGGCGTACAAGTGGAATGGAAGCGCAAGAACGTCACAGTTTTGTTCCTGGAGGACTTATTTTCGCCGTGCTGGCTTCGTGGCAGAATGCATTGGTGTGCTACTTTTCTCGAACTTTGCCAAAACAATGGCTTCTGCAGAAAATGCCCATGTCGGACATGAAAGGTGAAGTTGTCTGTTACGCTTTGCAAGTGTGTGCGCAACTGTGGGCCACTCCAATGTTGTTCCCACGACAAAAGGAGTGTTGACAAGCTCAGTGTGGCCTGCGAAGCGTCTGTATCTTCATTCCAGAAGGTGACGGCAACAGGCGGTGTTGGCCCACTGGTGACGATTTTGGTTATAGCTTTCGAGGGCCGTGGTTCGATCCGCGGCCTGCTTAGTGTTTTATTATTATTATTATTATTATTATTATTATTATTATTATTATTATTATATTCATGTATTTTCTATTTTTTATTTTTTGGTAGTGGGAGTTATGAGAGTAACGGCAGGGCGAGGGCGTCAGAGTTTTGGCTTAATAATGCCGTACTGGCTCTATGTCATACTGCATGCTGTTCGTTTTGACTTACTTCACCGTTACAGGAATCTCCGTTTTGCACAGTGCCGCGCGTTTTTGTTATAATGTAGATGATTGTCAATCCTCTAACATGAATTTCGAACTTTTGGCTTAAACCTGCTTTATTCCCCAACTCGCCAAAACTTTCGTTCTCAGCACTGCGCAAGGCCGTAATCTCCTTACGGGTTAACTCGTTCTAGGTACCAAAATAATGAATATGTTAAAAATACATGCGTGCATATTGTCATATATACAAGGTACGTGACGTAAGACCGACTAAATTTTATTAAATCCGCGACTGACTTTTTTTTTTTCGCCAAAGTCGTTGAATATATCTATTCCCGACGGATCTACTCAACTTTGGTGGTGTATCAGTAAATAGCGCAGCCGTTAATTAACTTTCGTAATTAATATTTGTAATTAATGAAAATCCGTTGATTGTGTGGTTGAACGATGTGGAGTAAAACTCTGAAGGGTGTACCCCACAGGAACCGACACGACAGCGCCTTTTTGTGCTGTATTAAAAATGTGCGAAAACACAAAATAATTGAGCATTGTGCGGGTTTTGCGACCAATTTCTCCTTTCCCTGTCTCGGTGTCAGCCCTTTTCAACTGACATCAGGTTGTTCCTGAAATCATGGAATAGCCCGCTTTGTTTCCAGAAGTAAGCGTGAGGGGAATTAGTGATGCCATTTCTCAGTCTACGTTATCATAAAACGTCTTTGACCTTCTTTCCGTCATTATCTCAGCTCAGCACCTTCCAAGGCAGTTCGCGATTTGATGTGACAACTGTCACGCAATAAAACTACCAATGTACCACGGAGATAACAAAAATAAAATTACCGATTCTGCTGCTCGATAAGTGTGTACGTTCTGCCAGAAAAGAAAAATGACGATATCGACCAGGACGCAAGGAAGCGGCCCAAGCAGCACAATGTACTGAAAGTCGAGTGCAATAGGGGTGGACGGGTAGGTAAAAGGCCTTGAACAGACTGGTGAAACTAAAGAACATTGATAAGACACATACCGTCCAGCCCTATTGCACTCGACTTTCAGTACATTGTGCTGCTTGGGGGGGGGGGGGGGGGGGTTGTCAAAGTCAGTGTTGTCAAAGGTTGACAGTGAGAGAGCGACAGGAAAAAGCGGCCGCCGAAGTCGCCCAACGCTCGACAATAGGGCATTTTCTCATAATCTTTAAAGGCACAGAAAAGTACTACTGTTTCGAGTCTTGCTGACTAGACTTCTCGGGGTTGTGCTCTAGAAATCTAGAATTGCGCGTTCAACTTGTTTTGAGGAATTGTGAAGATTCATTAGAAAAGTTTTTTTTTTCTTTTTTGACCCTTTCTTTTTTTTACCCTTGTGGTTGTTTTTAGGTCCCCAACAAAAATAAAGTTATTATTATTATTATTATTATTATTATTACTACTATTATTATTATTATTTACACGACGAAAGAAGTAACGGCTGCTGAGTGTGCGTTCCAAAGCGGTTGCGACACGATGACAACATTCTGGGCTGGTGGTTCAGTGATGCAGATGTCGATTCTAGCTTTCATGTTCCCTGGTTCGATCTGAGTGTCATGCCTTTCTTCTTTTTTATAAAGATAGTTTTAAGATTACGGCAAGGCAAGATCATCACAATTTTTAGCCTGGATGGCCTATTTATTAGGCACTATGACATAACATGACTAGTATGTGAAAGGTAGACCACTTTTCATTGCATCCGAACCTACTACAGTCGACCCGCGTTTATCTGGACGGCCTCGTTTCCTGTGAAAATGTCCGGATTCCTGGGGAACCGGATAAGTGAAACACGAAAATCCAGAGTGATCCTAAAAGGACATTCACCATTGACACACCTTTATTGACCATTACACAGAAAACTATCCATTGTCATCTGTTTCATTCTAATACACGCATTCAGTTCTTGCAAACCTTTGCTAATGGCATTAACTTGCGAAATATTGTTTTGTTGCTCGGAAAATACTAGCGCTGTTCACAGTGCCACCCGCAGATTTTCTACCGTCACAGCTGGTGCCCCCCCCCCCCCATTCCCCACTTTCATCATCAGATTCTTCTTGAACACAATCGGAAGCAACGACACCGACGATGTCGTCATCTGTGATTGCAGAGCAGGGGTCCTCGTTGCGGACCTTCTCAGTCTGAAATGACCAGACTGCTCAGTGGATTACTTTTGTGTAGCGTGCAAAGTCGGAAAGGGAGAAAATTCTTCATAGCAACGCCCTCTTTGTGTCAGTAAAAAGGAGGCCACGACCTCCCTTGACTAGGTGCGGGCCAAGTGTCATTCCTGGACAATGACCGGAAAACTGAATCCGATTGCTGGGTACTACCGTACTAGTCACTTCTGTTTGTCAATTCTACCCTGGGTCCGGAAGCTGAAGTCCGGATAAACGAGGGCGAAACACATGGGGAAAAATCTGTCCCATGCTTTTTTGTCCAGATAGCGCAGGATCCGGATAAACGAAGTCCGGCTAAACGCGGGTCGACTGTACATCGTTATAGGAAGTCCCCTCACGAAGAAATTATGAGTTGAACTTTCATGTCATCTACACTTCACCCATTTTCGTTATCTTATATTCGGTTTTGCTCCATCTTCGTGCTATATTTTTGTTTTAGGAATAGCAAGCTGACCTTCAGTCAGACTGACCTTTCCGAAATAAACGTATATCCAACCCCACCCTCTCTGCAGAATGCCAAGGTGTTAACATTTCAGAACAGCAGCAGACAGAGCAGCTTTAACCGCCATCGATGCAACAGCAAGGCGCGTGGGGTCGAAATTCTTGTTTCTCTTTTTAAATTGTATTTGTTCATCCTTAACAATGTGCTCTCGTGCGCACTCACAAGGCTTCCCATGCATTTTAATCAAACTGTCATGTCAAGTCATGCACGTAACGCGGAGAAATAAACATTAAGCATTACAGTGCTTCCGACGGGTGAGAAAACGTGTACTTGAATCCGCGTTTTTCCTTACCGCTTCTCGCATATTATAAAGTGTCTTCATATGGGACTGCGATAACTGTCGTTGCTTGCTAGTTGAAGTCTCTTATTTCAGGTTATAAATAGCAAGCGCATAAAAGCAGTTTTAGCAGACCATTTATAAGGTTATCACGCTTGTCGGTGCCAATTTGCAGTTATGTAAGACTCAGGATCTTATCCACTGGCAAGCCACGTTCAGGCAAGCCAAGTTATGAACGGTTTGCTATTCTACCATGTTCACCCCATTCCACAATAAAGCGAGTAGGACGCCCACAAAAATTCCAGAAGAATGGCGATTATCTGCGGGAAACATCACGGACGCTTGCGCGACTCTACTCTTGGCGCGGCGGAAGGAAACTTTGATATGACGTCCGTTGCTCCCTACCATGTTATCTCCACAGTTTGCGATTGCACCTTTCTTCCTTTTTCTCGGTTTCTCGTACTTATTTGAGCAGAGTTTACCCAACACCTCCAAGATGAGGAGAAGGCCCGCGCCCTACGTCACACAGGAAGGCCCGCACTATTGTGGATGCTGCTATGAAGTAAGTAAATGAAAGAGCGAACGAGAAGAAAGCTCGAAGCAGATCGCAAAGTATAGGAAAGGCCTCCATAGGTGACGTAAGCGTGCAGCCCGACGCTATCTAGGAGCTGTTGGTTTACCAATCACTTTTTGTGTCGAACGTGACTCTGCTGCCACCTATATAGATGTTCTGAAAATAAGCACTCTTCGCTTGTTTGTTTGTTTATTTTCATTTTTTTAGGGGAGGGCGTTGGTAGCCGACAAGCCTTCTTGATGGTGTCGGGAAGAGACTGTAACACGCAAAATTTGGAATAAAGCATTGAAAGGCCCTCGTGATAAGGCCGAGAACAAAGTGAAGTGTATGATACAGTGATAACGGAGTAACAAGGTACAAGTAACAAAGTAAAGTGCAGTTACTGAATTCGTCTTTGTAGCCTATGGAGTTTTTTTTTTTCATCATAATGTAGGGTAATTTCTGAGGTTTTCTTCCGACTCTGTCACACATACACAGGCACAGTCCCCTTAGAAGTCGCCCCAGGACGCACATTTCTCATCGTCGACGTCATCCCCATTTCCCACAGAGAGAACAAAAATGTATATTGACCAGCCTTACGAGTGCCGGTCATCCCGTTCCACACGCTACGAGTAGCCGCCCAGAATTATGAGCAGCAGTACAGCAAAGAAAGAATTGGCAAAAGTTATCAGAACTGATTATCACGTTTTCATTCAGCGTTAGGCAATTGCTGATATCCAGGCTCCGCGCGCGATATCTGATGTTCCCTTTCTCGTCTGCCCACGCCTCTCTCCATCTTCCCTTCCTCATCTCATACTTTTCTTTCAAGTTGGCTTTCCTACATGTTCTTCTGCTATCAGACAGAACCTGCATCAAAGGAGGTGCCCCTGAATTCTGGTCATGGGCGATGCAACTGTCCCTGTACTTTCAGAGACAACCGACACCCGGTGCTCGTCAGGCTGCACTGGAATACGAGTGCAGGGGCGTCTGTCATTTCCAAGTGGACAAATGTCAGAATGCCCGACAGTGCACAATCACCATGAGCGATCAGATATGATAGGCTTACCTGAAAGTGTTGTCGCCATCGGACGGTTCCTTTTCACTGCCTGCACCTTCACCTGCGGCTGGATCAAGTGGGAGATGGTCTATGGAGTAGGGGTCCTCATCTAATCCAATTTCTTCAACGCCGTAATCCCCAGAATCACTTGGAAGCGACGCGACGTCACTTTCGTATTACGACGATTCCGTCATGACACTGGCTGTCTGCTCGCCGCCTCGCATTTCAGATGGTCGGTGACTGCATCGATCAGCTGTGCGGGAAGACGCGCTCTCATTGGCCCCGTTGGGCGTGACGTTTTCAAGACTTTCTGGAGAGCTGGTGGAGAGGGACTCCCTTGTCCGTCGTCTCTTTCGATGTATTTCATTAGGTTGCTCAGCATATAGGCAAATTATTCACTTGCTGTTTTCGCTACTTTTATCAGAGACCACCGAGAAATATTGTGGTACTGAAGTTTCGGAATCGACTGGGATGGATGCGATAGTCCCTTTCAGTTTCTTTCAGTCAAAGTGCATCAGGATGCTCTGCTGCATATTCCTATTGAACTTCTGGTATGATAATTGAAAAATGCAAAATTGATCTTCTTTGAAGATCGAGGGTTCAAATCCCGCACGAGACGGATTTTTTTAAACAAAAATTAATGTAAATTTTCTTGTTTCGTCCTAATTATTTTGTTCTTAGAAGGATCCCGTTTTAATTGAAGTCTCAATAGAGTTTCGTGAACAGTCGGTTCGTGATTGTTTAGACGCAAAACTACTGGTATCAGTTTGAAATAGAGTTCAAAACATGGCTTGGGAGTCGCAACTAACTAGGTAGTACCACGCGCACATCGCCGAGTTTCCCTAGTCGGAGGTGAAATCCCGGACCTCTTAAATCCACCCAGAACCTCATCCAAAACGGAATCTCGAACCTTACCGATCCAAGTAGTCTCCAGCATGTGCGTGGCACAAACCACTAGGCTACCCAAGCGCAGGTCAAAGTCCCACAAATTAGGAATTTTCTGAAAGAAATGACGACGCTGTTTTGAGTTTCAAAATGGATCTGTCATTAAAGGCCGGTGGAACCGCAGTTTAGACAACATACTTGTCTATAGCGTGCAAATTTGTTGGCGATCTTTCGGAAAATGCGTTAGCTATTGGAGCCATGAATTCAGCGCCAAGTAGCTCTCTTCGAAAACGCATCCGAAATTGTTCCTAGTTGCGCAGCTGTATGATTCTTCGAAGTGGTCTAGTATTGTAGACTAACGAGCGCAAATCACTAAAGACGAACACGAGACCACTGGGCGGGACGAAGTGGTTTAGTATAGACGTTATCGCGCAAGTGATCTGTGTTTCGCATCCCAGACGGGACAATTATAGATTATGTGGAGGTGTTGAAGTTTTTTCTAAGATATATCTCACTGATGACGACACATGCAAATATCCCCTGCTTCTGGCATCCCTATGTGACTCCCGATGAGATTAGACATCTTTGTGTGACTTCAAGTGACTTTAGATGTCCTGGGGTGACTTCAGGTGACTCCATACTTACGAAGGTGACCCCAGACGTCTTCAGGGTGACTCCAGCTCACTCCAAGTGACTTCGAGTAAATTCAGGTGACTCTTGACAGCCTCAGGTGGCTTCAGGTGACTTTAGGTAATTTCATATGACACCAGACGTCTTCACCTGACTTCAGATATGTTCAGGTGCCTTGAGGTGACCTCCGGCTCCCGACGTAGTGAAAACTTAAAAAACGCGACAGTTAGTGCACTACAGAAAAAGTATTTGGCTACGGCAAAGACCGTTGCCCGCAATTGGAAGAGTTTTTAGTTGACACAGATCTAGCGTAGAAAGAAAGCCGTTCTTTATCACATTCTAAGGGTAAATCCTTTCTTACGGGCAACTGATAAGCCCTAGCGAATAATTATTCTCCAGAACAGGTTCAGTACGAGCATTGCTTGCGTTGGTTCCTAAATCTCGGGTAACATTCGGTGCGAAGAACTGCAATAGCATGTCTAGCCAGGAAATCCCATTTTGGGCATGGTCGTTCAAGCTGTGGACTATACAGATGCTAGAAGCAAGGGATATTTGCATGTTTCTTCATCAGTTAGATATATCTTTAAAAAAAAACTTCCACACCTCCACATAATCTATAATTGTCCCGTCTGGGAAGCGAAGCACGGATCGCTTGTACAAAAACGTCTATATTAGACCACTTCGAATAATCATACATCTGCTCAACTAGGAACAATTTCGGATGCGTTTTCGAAGAGAGCTACTAGGCGTTGATTTCATGGCTCCGATAGCTAACGCATTTTCCGAAAGATCGCCTAACAAATTTGCACGCTATAGACAAGTATGTTGTCTAAACTGCTGTTCTCCTTGTGTCTGTATTCTTTACAATGTGGCACGAAATCCTTCCCTGACAGATCTATTTTGAAACTCAAAACACCGTCGTCGTTTCTTTCAGAAAATTCCCAATTTGTGTGAGTTTGATTGGTGCTTGGGTAGCCTAGTGGTTTAGGGCACGCACATGCCGGAGACTACTTGTGTCGGTAAGGGTCGAGATCTCGTGGTAGGTGAGGTTCTGGGTGCGACTGAGAGGTCTGGGATTTCCCCTCCGACTAACGAAACGCGGCGATGTGCGCGTGGTACTACCTAGTTAGTGGCCACTCCCAAGCCATGTTTTGAACTCTATTTCAAACTGATACCAGTAGTTTTGCGTCTGAGCAAGCACGAACTGACTGTTCAGGAGGCTGTACCGAGACTTCAATTAAACCGGTGTCCTTCTAAGAAGAAAATAATTAGGATAAAACAAGAATATTTACATTAACTTGTGTTGGAACAAATTTTGTCTCGTGCGGTATTAGAACTCTCGATCTTCAAAGAAGGTCAATTTTGCATTTCTCGTTTATCATACCAGAAGTTCAATAGGCATATGCACCAGAGCATCCTGATACAGTTTGACTCAAAGAGACTTAACGTAGAACATCTTAGTGAAAAATTAGAAACACGACAATCAGCGGAATATAAAAGTACTAGGCTATGGCAATGAGCGTTGTGAGGTATCTGCTGTATAACGGAGAAATGTGCAGGAGGGCAGGGTCACTTCTGGATCACCTGCCGAGGATCTCGACAAGCTGCATCATGTGTCCTCGATTAACTTTAGGTGATTCCAGGTGACTCCAGACGTCTTCAGGGTGACTCCAGCCCACTCCAAGTGACTTAAAGTAAATTTAGGTGACTCCTGACATCCTCAGGTGACTTCGGGTGACTTTGGGTAATTTCATATGACTCCAGACGTCTGCACTTAACTCCCGATATGTTCAGGTGCCTTGAGGTGCCCTCAGGCTCCCGACGTAGTGAAAACTTAAAAACGCGACAGTTAGTGCACTATAGAAAAAGTATTTGGCTACGGCAAAGAGCGTTGCCGGCAATTGGAAGAGTTTTTAGTTGACACAGATCTAGCGTAGAAAGAAAGCCGTTCTTTATCACATTCTAAGCTTACATCCTTTCTTACGGGCAACTGATAAGCCCTAGCGAATAATTATTCTCCAGAACAGGTTCTGTACGAGCATTGCTTGCGTTGGTTCCTAACTCTCGGGTAACATTCGCTGCGAAGAACTGCAATAGCATGTCTAGCCAGGAAATCCCATTTTGGGCATGGTCGTTCAAGCTGTGGACTATACAGATGCTAGAAGCAAGGGATATTTGCATGTTTCATCATCAGTGAGATATATCTTTAAAAAAAACTTCAATACCTCCACATAATCTATAATTGCCCATCGGAGATGCGAAGCACGGATCACTTGTACGATAATGTCTATACTACACCACTTCGAATAATCATACATCTGCCCAACTAGGAACAATTTCGGATGCGTCTTCGAAGAGAGCTACTAGGCGTTGATTTCATGGCTTCGATAGCTAACGCATTTTCCGAAAGATCGCCTAACAAATTTGCGCGCTATAGACAAGTATGTTGTCTAAACTGCGGTTCTCCTTGTGTCTGTATTCTTAACAATGTGGCACGAAATCCCTCCCTGACAGATCTATTGTGAAACTCAAAACACCGTCGTCGTTTCTTTCAGAAAACTCCCAATTTGTGTGTGTTTGATCGGTGCTTGGGTAGCCTAGTGGTTTGAGGCACGCACATGCCGGAGACTACTTGTGTCGGTAAGGGTCGAGATCTCGTGGTGGGTGAGGTTCTGGGTGCAACTAAGAGGTCTGGGATTTCCCCTCCGACTAAGGAAACTCGGCGATGAGCGCGTGGTACTACCTAGTTAGTGGCCACTCCCAAGCCATGTTTTGAACTCTATTTCAAACTGATACCAGTAGTTTTGCGTCTGAGCAAGCACGAACTGACTGTTCAGGAGGCTGTACCGAGACTTCAATTAAACCGGTGTCCTTCTAAGAAGAAAATAATTAGGATAAAACAAGAATATTTACATTAACTTGTGTTGGAAAAAATTTGGTCTCGTGCGGGATTTGAACTCTCGATTTTCAAAAAAGGCCAATTTTGCATTTCTCGTTTATCATACCAGAAGTAGTTCAATAGGCATATGCACCAGAGCATCCTGATACAGTTTGACTCAAAGAGACTTAACGTAGAACATCTTAGTGAAAAATTAGAGACATGACAGTCAGCGGAATATAAAAATACTAGGCTATGGCAATGAGCGTTGGGAGGTATCGGCTGTATAACGGAGAAATGTGCAGGAGGGCAGGGTCACTTCTGGATCACCTGCCGAGGATCTCGACAAGCTGCATCATGTGTCCTCGATTAACTTTAGGTGATTCCAGGTGACTCCAGACGTCTTCAGGGTGACTCCAGCCCACTCCAAGTGACTTCAAGTAAATTAAGGTGACTCCTTACATCCTCAGGTGACTTCAGCTGACTTTGGGTAACGTCATATGACTCCAGACGTCTTCATTTCATTTCATTTCATTTCACTTAACTCCAGATATGTTCAGGTGCCTTGAGGTGACCTCAGGCTCCCGACGTGGTGAAAACTTAAAAACGCGACAGTTAGTGCACTATAGAAAAAGTATTTGGCTACGGCAAAGAGCGTTGCCTGCAATTGGAAGAGTTTTTAGTTGACACAGATCTAGCGTAGAAAGAAAGCCGTTCTTTATCACTTTCCAAGCTTACATCCTTCCTTACGGGCAACTGATAAGCCCTAGCGAATAATTATTCTTCAGAATAGGTTCTGCACGAGCATTGCTTGCGTTGGTTCCTAACTCTCGGGTAACATTCGCTGAGAAGGACTGCAATAGCATGTCTAGCCAGGAAATCCCATTCTGGGCATGGTCGTTGAAGCTGTAGACTATACAGATGCCAGAAGCAAGCGATATGTGCATGTTTCTTCATCAGTGAGATATATCTTAGAAAAACCTTCAATACCTCCACATAATCTATAATTGCCCGTCTGGGATGCGAAGCACGGATCACTTGTACAATAATGTCTATACTAGACCACTTCGAATAATCATACATCTGCCCAACTAGGAACAATTTCGGATGCGTCTTCGAAGAGAGCTACTAGGCGTTGATTTCATGGCTTCGATAGCTAACGCATTTTCCGAAAGATCGCCTAACAAATTTGCACGCTATAGACAAGTATGTTGTCTAAACTGCGGTTCTCCTTGTGTCTGTATTCTTTACAATGTGGCTCGGATTCCTTCCCTGACAGATCTATTTTGAAACTCAAAACACCGTCGTCGTTTCTTTCAGAAAAATGTGTGAGTTTGAACGTTGCTTGGGTAGCCTAGTGGTTTAAGGCACGCACATGCCGGAGACTACTTGGGTCGGTAAGGGTCGAGATCTCGTGGTGGGTGAGGTTCTGGGTGCAACTAACAGGTCTGGGATTTCCCCTCCGACTAAGGAAACTGGGCGATGTGCGCGTGGTACTACCTAGTTAGTTGCCACTCCCAAGCCATGTTTTGAACTCTATTTCAAACTGATACCAGTAGTTTTGCGTCTGAGCAAGCACGAACGGACTGTTCGGGAGGCTGTACCGAGACTTCAATTAAACCGGGGTCCTTCTAAGAACAAAATAATTAGGATAAAACAAGAAAATTTACATGAACTTGTGTTGGAAAAAAATTCGTCTCGTGCGGGATTTGAACTCTCGATCTTCAAAGAAGGTCAATTTTGCATTTCTCGATTATCACACCAGAAGTTCAATGGGCATATGCACCAGAGCATCCTGATACAGTTTGACTCAAAGAGACTTAACGTAGAACATCTTAGTGAAAAATTAGAAACATGACAGTTGATCGGTGCTTGGGTAGCCTTGGGTGCGTTTTTTTCGCTGTGCTCGCGCAGATCGGACGCACTGAGTATGAGCTCCGACAGAGCTGCGAATACGGCTAGGCCTAGCCGGGATGACAGTTACAGGATGATTTTACCCACGATTCCTTCAGGTACAGTGGCTTTGAATACTGTGTTTCTGCATGCTGATCCGACGGGCAGACCGTACAACATTGCTCACCTTGGGGAAGCACTGAAAGACAAGATAAACAGGGGTGACGTGGCGTCAGTAGGACCTTTCATTTTCAATCATCTCTGGGCCCTGATTTTTGAGAGTGCCGCGGCGCGGGATAGATTGCTGAGCTTGGGAGAGATAACTGTGAAAGGGAAAAAATGTATAATCCTTGACCCTCATAAGAAGGAAGTGCAAATCAAGGTACACTGGCTGCCCCATCATGTTCCTGATGAGGCAGTTGCGGTCGCCTTATGTCGCTACGGCGTCGTGTCTAATATCATCCGGTAAAAATGGAGAGATTCGTTTTTCGAGGGAGCAGAGACAACAACCAGGCACATGACAATCACTTTAGAGCATGAGGTGACCGTGGAGAGCCTTCCGCACCAGATGTACATCTGTGGCTGTCAGGTTCTAATTGCGATACCAGGCAGGCCGCCTCTATGTCTGCGGGGCAAGACGGTAGGGCACATTCGGCGGCAGTGCCACACCCCGTGGTGCAGGACATGTCGTCGTTTTGGTCATGAGTAAGTCGAATGCGTTGTGACCTATGCGTCAAGAGCTCGTAAACATAGTAGCCATGACACCCAATGCGAGATGGAGTTTGATGACGACAACGATAGTAATCCTCCGCCATCTGCTGTTACATCGGGTCCGGTACCAGCGGCAGTCTCGTCGCCTGGCTACAGAGCTTCAGCTGAACCGGTTGACAGTGCGCAAACGGCGGAAGTGAACACCGTGCAAGCAAGCGTCATTCAGCAACAAGATAAATCAGTGCCACAGGGCGCAGCGGAAAAAGAGGACAGAAAAACCTCGGAGGAAGACGATGAGTTCGGTACTTGGACTCTTCCGAAGAGGAAGAAAGGCAGAAAATCGTTTCCGGCTACCGTGCCTGCGATGATAGTTGAAGTGGGACACTCTGCTCTGGAGGACCTTGGTTTCCTGGTTTCGTAGCTTTATGTGTGTGCGATGCTGGTTTATGTGTAGGATGTGGTTAAATGTGTTCAGTGTTAGAATCCTCCAAAGATGGTAAGTTGGTATTCATAATCTGTTGCGTTATACAAACTTTGGCCCACTCTAAATGCCCACATAATGCCTGTTGATAGCCTAGTTTTTGCTACCCTTAACGTGCGAGGGCTAAGCGCGAGAAAGAAGCAATATCAGCTGAAACGTCTCCTTGACAGCTACCCGCGAATCGACGTTTTCGCTGCCCAGGAGACTAAGATGGGTACGGAACAGGGCATCGAGCAAATGCTGTCCCAATATTTCATGGATCAGTATGACGTTGTTGTAAG
This sequence comes from Ornithodoros turicata, assembly GCF_037126465.1. Lineage (NCBI taxonomy): Eukaryota > Metazoa > Arthropoda > Arachnida > Ixodida > Argasidae > Ornithodoros > Ornithodoros turicata. The sequence continues at coordinate 677,616 of NW_026999412.1, forward strand.
CCGCGCTGATGGTCACTCGGCTGGAGTTATGCTTTTCGTACGAAAGCGTCTTTCCTATACTTGCGTGTACCATGCGGTAGACAGTGAGGGTAGGGCAGCTATGCTTGATGCCCTCATTGAAGGAGAGCTTTGGAGGATTTTAGTTGTTTATGCGCCTAATGACGTAAATCAGCGGTGTGCGTTCTTTGAATCGTCGGAGCAATACTTCAACACAAATTGTAACATGGTATTCCTAGGGGATTTTAATTGTGTTCTGTCAGCGAATGGCCGCAGCACGCCCCGGGGGATAGAAGACCCTAGTGCTGACTGCCTTAAACGCATAGTAGATGCATACGGTTTTAGGGACGCTGCTGAGCTCATTACGCATGCAACCATCAAGTACACACATTTTCAAGGCAGCTCACATGCAAGGTTGGATCGGATATATTTTTCCCGAGGCCAAAATCAGCGCAAAGATGTGTCTCGGTATGAAGCTCATCAGGTGTACTTTACTGATCACTGCCTCGTGATCGTCACCGTTTGAAATTGAGCTCGCTGCATGGGCGATTCAAGGTCTCGGAAGTTGTGGAAAATGAATGCAATGCTCCTTGATGCCGTGCCGTTTGTGGAATATATTGTGGACACGCTGGCCAACATCAGCTCTGACACGAGATGTGGGGCGGCGCAATGGGAGTACTTTAAGCAGGAGGTCAGATCATTTGCAATTGAGCGAAGTAACGTATTGTCCTATCAACACATGTATGAAGAGAACAAGTTGAAAGAGGCGTACCAAGCTCTACAGCAGTTGGAAGCAGGAAACCCTGGGTCGTATTTAGAGGAGATAAGCGACATTAAGCTTCGTCTAGAACTCCTTGACCATAACAGGTACGAAGGCGCAAGAGTTAGGTCGAGATCCGAACGGTTCCTTGCTGGTGAAGTTCCCACGAAAAGCAGCATCGCAGAGGAGCGTAAGCACACGGGTTGGCGGCTCATCACATGCTTGGAGAGTGAGGGGAAAGTGGTGACTGACCTCGAGGACATAAAGACCCCAATATTACACTAGTTTGTTTGGGACGGCAGCTACCACTGTCAATCAAGGTTGTATCCAGGCTTTCCTCTCTGAAATGCCTAAGCTCGGGGAACCGGAAAAAGAAGTGTTAGCGTCGCCGCTCACAGAACAAGAAATCAGGGACGCAATTGCATCACTGAACTTAAATCGTTCACCTGGTCCGGACGGTCTAGGTGCCGAGTTCTACAAGATGTTTTCCGCTTATCTCGTGCCTATTTTGCTGGATGTATACGCCGAGGCTGAAGAAAACGGGATTTTTTCCGGCAGTTTCCGGCGATCGCACACCGTGCTGGTTCCTAAAAAAGTTGCAGAAGGTTCGACGGCAAAGGTTACTGATTACAGGTCAATTACCCTATGCAATGTCGATTACAAAATATGCGCCAAAGTTATGGCTGCTCGACTACAACTTGTGTTACCTCAATTAATAGGTGATCACCAAACGTGCGGAATAAGGGGCAGGACTATACTGACGAATATCCATGTGGTGCGTACCATTCTGGATTGGTGTCGGTACGAGGGGGACCATGTGGCCATGCTGCAGCTGGACCTTTCTAAGGCTTTTGACCGCGTATGTCACACATATTTGTTTGCGTTGCTGGAATACGTCAACGTGGGAGCTCGTTTTGTCGGCCGCATCAAGCTTTGTTACGAGCAAGTTGCCACGAGCCTCATAATTAACAACACTCTTGCTGCACCGATAATGCTCCGATCCTCGGTTCGACACCCCTGTCACCACTGATCTTTGATTGTACCTGGAGCTGCTGTGCCGGCGAGTCATCCGTCTGAATGATATCCACGGGTTCGAGCTGGCCGGTACTGTGATCAAGGTGGCCGCATATGCTGATGATCTTGCATTCCTTGTCAAGGACAAACCTAGCGTAGTGAATGTCATGGAACAAGTTGATTTGTTTGGCCAAGCGTCTGGAACGCGTGTAAACAAAGAGAAGTCCTTAGGCGTTTGGTGCGGCCACTGGGCGACAACACCTGACGCTTTTGCGGAATTCCGTGGCAGGAACAAAACCCTCGTTATCTTGGTGTCCCGTTGCAAGAAACCAGGAACCCGAGTAGAATGTGGTCCCAGAGGCTCGACAACATAAGGAAACACGCTTTCATCTGGAGGAAGAAAGACCTTTCAATTTTTCAGTGAGCGACAGTATGCAACGTGTTTCTAGCCGCTAAACTGGTTTACCTTTTCAAGTCTTGCAATGCCCACGCAAAGTAGTGCACGCCTGTCACAGGATTTTTGCTACCAAAATCTGGTGCTCTACATTTCAGAGGATGCGTCGCGACTATCTTTTTCGAAAACTTCGTGATAGAGGCCTCGGCCTACAGCACCTCTTTGTAAAACAACTGGTCATGACACTCTGGTTTATTCGTGAGCAGCTGAGGAGACGCATTCTTACATATAATTACATCCCGGAGTTACACGTCACGTTCACAGAGGGAACGTTGCGGTTAACAGTTTTTTTCAAGGAGGTCGTTGAGTGCATGCTGTTTTTGAAAGCCAGGTTTACTCTCGAATACTTCTTGTCTGTCAACAAGAAAACGCTGGCGGCCCACTTGATCGATAGATTGTTCCCTGTGCCTGTCTATCGAGATATTCCACTCACTTGGCCAGGCAGGGATGTTTTGGTTCGAGTCCAAAGGATGCCGACCAAACCAAACATGAAGGCATTCTTTTACAAACTTCATACGTCAACACTACCTGTCAAGGCATGGCTCGCGCAGAAGGGCATCTACGTGCCCTGGTCTGCAGACTGCAGATTCTGCAAAGTTCCAGAAACGCATGGTCACCTTTTCTTAGACTGCACAGAAGCCCAGTTCTTCTGGGACGATCTCCAGTATAAAGTTTTCAAAACTCGACTTCGACTTAACCCACACACCATACGGTTTCTCCCATTACACCCGAGGGAAACAGTCAGGTACGATGTAGTCATGCTTATAGCCTTGAACTGTCTGTGGAAACTTCGTATGGCTGACAGGAAGGAAGAACCGTTAATGCCTCCTATGAAATACTTTAAGATAGAAATATCTCAACTAAAGCTGTGCCTTATGCGATGTTTATAGCTGCCAGATTGGTTAGAAACATTGTCTGATGCCCTTACGCACTTGTAAAGTCGTTATGGACAAATTCAAAAGATATTCAGTTTCCTCTTTAGACGTTTTGTAACGGCCCACGGCGTTGCAACCGTGTGACGTACCTGTACTTGTATGTACTTGTGTGTTTTGTTAATAAAAGGTGGAAAAGAAGAAAAAAGCTTGGGTAGCCTAGTGGTTTAAAGGGACAGTCGCATTCTCCGAGGTCAATTTCGAAACTAATGCGAATTCTAATTCCTTGCCAACCACTGAAATTTGCCCGAAAATACCATTTCGATCCGCGGCGAAGGCGAATAAGGCGAAGGTAGCAAACATGGAGTCTGAAAACGAGAGTGATGTTTCTCTGTCTGGGGGAGATTCTGACGAATATGTAAGCGGTAGCGGCGACGAGTTAATGCTGGATGATGCCCCATACTCTACGGACCCAATGCCTCTGGAACCCCCCGACCATGCACGAGATGTGGCTGCGGCTAACCCGCGGGATGACATTTTCAGAGTGACGTATCTCTTTGCATGGTTGCCGTCGGATGTGCGAAACAGTTTAGAATGTTGAAATTGTTGTCGGCAGGTGTCTGTGTGGAGTCTGCGACCCACAGGAGCCCGACGAGCGCCTGTGTTGCCATTCTGTTGCCAGGGTGGTAGAAATGTGCAACAGTGCCGCCGTGCAGTGCATAACACAACACCCATTACTCAGGGACATCTGCCTCCGTAGGGAGCTTCTAGTGGTGTACGCGCCTCAATTCTGCCGCTATGATCAACATTTTAGGCGACTCAATCCCCAGGACCACTGGTAAGCCTGCTGCAGTGCTCTTCCGTTTGCTATGATTACGACCGTAATGATTTTTTCGGTTTAAATGACCTCCCATCAAGATTCGGATGGGTAAACTCGGGTGCTAGTCGGGTGTTGTTGGTTACGCAAATTGTCGAACCTAAAGTGGACAGTGGTTGTATACAAAAAGGCGGCTATTCTCAGCAGCTTTTTGGCCTCCACAAGTTTGTCTCCCATAAATCATAAGCGTGGCCGACAGCCGTGGAACGACCCATAGTCCTGGTCCAACAATTCCATTAGGAAAAGTGAAGCAACACAGTCGCCTCAGCTACTCTCGACATGCTCTCAATTATGCCAGTTAGCCATGGCCTGATTGGCAACACAAAACCCTGATTGACAGATATCCAGTGGGAATTCTGAAGGATAGTCTTACAAGTCTGAAAACAGAAGCATTTGAGGTGCCAATAAAGGGGGGGGGGAGCATGTTACTGAAGAATGTAAGAGTTGTAAGAGTAATATATTTTGGGAAAAATTGGATTTTGCCGGAATTGGAGGGAAGTTGGTTCGGGAGGGAGTTAGCTGTTGGAATCAGGTTCATCCTGAAAGAGGCGGACCATTTTTCTGTTGTACTATGTTGCACACCTGCCAACCTTCCACATTCAAAATGCGGGAGACCCCTGAACTAAGAAAGGAATGCACAGGCTTTGAACTCCAAGGTTGGGATAGTGTCTGTTCTTCTGTTCTGGCCATTGTCTTCCCAACACTGTGAGAGATTTGGCAGGTATGCAAATGCCCACAAGATATACTGCTAAACAAAAAGAAATGTCATGTGGATTTGTCTTTTCCAGCTGCCTGAGGTTCACGGCATACTCGTCATTCACGAGATGGGTCTGGGGATACCTTGGTCCAAGGAACAGACGACAGGTTCCTGGATGCGTTGTCCGAGCCATCAGGAGGGAGTTCCCATCTACGTCCTATCAAGGCTATCAGCGTTAGGACCATTGAAGCAAGGGTGTCTTGACAAGAGAGACAAGCTGGTGCATACTGATGCTGGAACTGGAGACATGTAGTGGCAAGACAAAACTTTTGCTGACATAGGCACACTTTGTGTAAATGAGCCCTTGGTCATCCCCCTTGCCTCCCTTCAGAGGTTTTGGAGGATACTACAGGTGTGTGGTGTACGGATAGGTTTATCCGTACACCACACACCAATAGTATCCTCCTAAACCTCTGATGGGAGGGAAGGGGGATGACCAAGGGCTCACTTACACCAAGTGTGCCTATGTCAGCAAAATTTTCGTCTTGCAGCAATTTTCGTCTTCTCGTCATTGCAGTGTGGGGGATGTTTTGTCTTGTCACTCTGTATCTCCAGTTGCAGCCAACAGACTGTCTACCCATCTGTACAGCAAAAACTACTACACGTGGCAGTATTAGCTCTGGCATCAAATCCAGACTGTACTGGACTAAGTTAGTGCCGAGGTGGGAATATTTTGAACTCTGTGTAGATTGTCAATGCGGTGTAGTGACGGGAATAAAGAATGACCTTATAATTGTATCGATTTATTGTACAGTGGAGTATGACGGAGTGGGAATAACGAAATAGCATAGGTTTATTTGCCTCCCATTATGTATGGGAGGCAAATAAACCTAAACCGGCCTCGGTGGCTCAGTCGGTAGCGTGTGCGCCTTCTGATCCCGAGATCGCGGGTTCGAACCCGGCCGAGGACGCCAGCAACTTGGTGGCAGGGTACAAGTTGCTTACACACGCCGTCTTCTGCGAGGGACGTTAAATACGGGGTGCCGTGTGATGAGCTTTCATCGCACGTTAAAGAACCCTCAGGTGGGCAAAAGCAATCCACAGACCGACCGCTGTGGCGTCGCTCATGATCTCAGTTGTCTCGCGACGTAAACACCCAATTATTATTATTAATTAAATAAACCTAAGCTATTTTATTATGTTGTGCTGTGGTTCTACATTAATTTGGTGTGAAGTCTGGGCGGTTACAGGTACGCTGCCACAGGGATGTTCGGAGGGTTCATGTTGGCAGATCCATATCTGGTGTACTAATACGCTATGCAAGTCTCTCCTTTGTTTTCCTCTTCCTGGAATCAGGGGATAACAAAAGCAGCTGCAGCTCATTGACAAAGCACATTTTTCCTCTTAATTTCAACTGCAATGCAAAATCTCAAAAAGCTGTAGTAGCATGTAGACATTTATTCCCTGTTAGGATACATTTTGTAGGCAGCCCCTGTGGTTACGTTCCCTGGAGTCGCAGGTGTCTGCTCCTGAAAGAAAGGAAAGAACAGATATTATTTCATGTTCTTGGTGTATAAAAAATCAATAAGGCTATCATTCTATAATGTTCCTCTGAAAGGGTCATCAGCACGCAGGCAAAGCCTCTTGTGGCAAAAGTTGGGTGGCCTTGAAAAGGGCCGTTTTTGTTGCTGGAATCAAGGCTGGTGCATCCTGGTCGGCTGTCAACTTTTATTGCCAGTAGGGAGCCACATTTACTTCCGGAACCTGAAATAAGAAAATCAAATTTCAAAGTGTTGTGCAACGCTCCTCCAAGGCATACCACATACAGCATACTACGGGTTTAAAAAAACCCTAAAACTTCAGAGTCTAATCATATGCCACCTTTTAAGACAAAATTAGGGCATGCACATACCTTGACTGAAAACGTTCCATAGCTTCTTCCAAGGTTGGCCTCTCACCATAAGAGGCTGACCGTGCTGGGCGAGCTTCCACTGCTGGTGGTTCTTTGTGTTTATGTTTGATGCGACATAACACCTCTGCTGTAAGTGCCGTCGCATATTCTGTTGAAGGAGATAATTGCAACATGATCTCACAGGCCAGTCGCCGTATAAGGTTTCTATACGGTAAGTTAGATATTCGCCGGTAAGTTTCTATTTCTGTTTTTAATGGGGAATGAACAGTTCACGAACAGAGGAATGAAAAAAAAACCAACACCATTTTTGTGGTAGTTTTGATAGAAACAGGTGATACAGAACAAGCACCAGCTGTTTTCTTTTTTCTTTTTTATCACGGGCACGAGAAAAGCACCATGCACACCCCTTTTATCGCTCTGTGAAGTTTTTCATCTACAGCAAAAAGATGGACATCCTGTACTCATGACCGTGGGTACACTCATGTTCAGCGCACCACTGCCAGGTACATACCGTACGTTGCATCTTCCTTCACAGGTACCACAAGCCATGCCTTCTTAACCTTTGAAGGCTTCAGGCGGTGCTGCTTGGACCCCTCTTTTTCCAATTGCGCACGGTCGGCATTTTCGTTATAGTGAAGTACGGCCAGTTGTGTCCTACAACATGAATAATGATGTTACAATGTTCCTTCGAAAGGCCCGCCCATGCATTTAATACCTGGCTAGCATTCCCTCATCATGGAACGAAAATGTCTTTGGCGTGAAGTGCAGCATGACTCTGTGGAAGGCTTCCAGACCGTACGTTTGGTCTTGGGAGGACAGCTGAGGGATGTCCTTGAGCAGGGCAGGTGCTGCAATAATGTCTGTGACCTTCCTGTAAGTTTTACTGTCTGCAAAAGAAGCAGAGAAGAAGCAAAGCCACAACCGTGAGTTTGACATGAATACGTACAGGAACATGTACGTTCCATATATGGTGACGAGAATCATGTTATTGAAGGATGTTATGAGTGCACTGCCAATGACCAACGCTTGCATGCCAGTCGTGGGCATCAATGCAAACGTCTCCCCAGGAGATGCATTCATGAGCATAGTAACACGTATTGTTCCCCTTCGTGATCTTCTGGTCATACTGGAACTGCATGACATGACGTGTTACTTTTTTACGCTTCTGCCATCCCCATGCGCCCCCACTGGTCTCTCAAGCTGAGATTCGTTTGTCAAACGGTGAAGCCAACATTTCTGCCCGCCACTACAGTTTACTATACTTCGACCTGATTTCTACTTGCTCTCATTCTATTCTTTCGCCTTTGTAGCTAGGCTTTTCCAACGTCAATCCAGAATAACTTTTCTGCACTCATCCATACGTGCACAACTTGCTGTTCTCCTCGAAATGGCAGAATGGCCTGTTGGTACATGACTGAATTAAAACCGGAACACGGAACACGGTTGTCTGTGTTCCGTGCTCCAGTTTTAATTGCGGTTCTCTGCTGTAGCTCTACACGATATAATATCCACTTGACTGAAATGTAACCTATGAGCAAAACAAAACTTAGACAGTTTTGGGACCCACTTCATTTGAGCCCCCTCTCCATGCCATGACATGCAAGAACAACCCGTGTCGTTCATAGCACTTCATTGTTTTATTGAATGAGCATTGTTTTATCAAATGAAACTTTTCCAGTTGACCTCTGTCCAGTAGTTAAGTCGACAAAATCATGTTGCAAGATGACCAGTTTGCCCCCTCATATTGACAGCAAAGACGTATTCACGTAGAGAGAAAAAAAATGAAGAAAGAAAAATTTGCTCCAAAATACGTGGATGCCAATGTGAAATGCTTCCCTTCCTTCAACCACTCACGGGGTTCCGAGGTCGCACCATGGTAGCAAACTGGGTAGACGGGATCATCATGCTCATGGACGTCCACAATGTGGTTGAGGGCCGACATCCACTTTGCAAGACATAGGTCGCCGTCCCCTCCACTCGTCTTTGGGCACCAGTAGGCATGGCGAACGAGGCTATCAACCCACAAGTTCACCACTTGATGGCTTGCTGAGCGGCCAAGTGCCAATAGCTTCTTCTTTACCCCTGGGAACATCAATTTCGTTGTCATTATCCCCAGGAAAACCATAACAGTATGCACTTGGTATAGGCACCTTTGACGACGTGCCACACATCAAAGCGATGTTTTATCTGGGGGAGCAGTCCCTCATCATCGCCTTGATTCCAGTGTGTCTGTCTGTAATAAGGGTGTCTACGACCATATCATTCCATTCAAGGAATGCCAGGCACCTCTGTAACCCATGCTTCTCCATGGCATTACTGCTCGATACCTCGGTTGCCTGTACAAAAACATAAGCAAAACAGCAAGCATGTGGTAGATGTTAGCCTTCTCCAATTTCCTCTGAAACAGTGAGGAGCAAAGCAAAAACTGAAGACAGTACCTTGACCAATTCAAAGTGTATTATGCGGTTGGCAGTGGTCTCGAGCAGGGTGTAGATTCCATAGAGGGCAGTGTGTCCAGGAGAATCACATCTCCCATCTCCGGCAATGGTTAGGCGACGTGGCTGCAGCTGTCCAAGGAGTTCCTTCTGTCTAGTCTGATAAACCTTGGATTATTGCGGAAAAAGCAGTATACTGTCCATTAGAAGGGGACTCGATAACCAGGTTCTTTCATTCTTGTGGCTCCTCATCAAGAGGGCAAAATATGGGCAATACAATATTGCCATTTATGTGCAGTAGTGCTGAGTTTGTATGGCTGTTTCATGCAGATGGCATACTTACATAACTGACAGCGGGAATGAGGTACTCCTTCTGGGTCCTGTAATACTGCGACTTGGACAGTGCTGGCACCCTCAACATTTTAAACATGCGTAGAGCCTTTGCCACGTTCATCCCAGAAAACAGTATGGCCGTACACAGCAGCACGTTGCCCAAAGGTCTGCTTCCGACCCAGGGTTGACTAGACCGGATTCGCTTCCTGCCGCAGCTGCACGTTGTCGTAGCTTGTACCCATGTCCCTCTTGGCTTTATCGTGGTGGTAAGCTCACTGACACCACAGCACAATAATTCCGACAGGAGCTCTCGCAGACTTGAATCGGCAACAAGAAAGAGGCTTTAGTAGTAATGTATCAGCTCAAGTATCCGGAAACTCACATCTTCGTCTGGACGCCATTAATTAGCAATTAGAGCAATTTGGGACCCCCCACAGTAATTAGGATAATTCAGGGAGTCATTACACTAATTGGGGATCATCTAAGACACGTCCAGACCACTGTGTGAGTTTCCGGCTACTTGAGCTGATAAAAAATAAAAAAATAGATAGAGATAGAGTGGAGAGAAGGGGTTTAGTGGAAGATCAACGACGCCATCTTGTAGAAAGCGGTCCGGAACGGCCGCTGACTGTCGCTGGGTGACGGAGCACGGAGGCAGGTTGCAAAGCATCGCAGCACCAGTTCCGGACATCCTGTGACGTCAGCTGTGACGTCATCATGGCATGTCTGGGCAAGTTAGGACAGCTCTGGACATGCAAGGAGAAAAACACTCGTAATACAGAGGCTGGGAAAGCAAGAGTATGCAAACCATCAATAGCTAACAAGAAAAAACAATTAGTTACACAACAAATGAGCCCACCAGAACAGGAGCGCAGAACGATGCGACTGCTCCATCCGAGAGGCAGGCAGAAACTGACTCGTAATGCTTTTTTGTCCTGTATAAAGCCCCGCAGCTGCACCCCCTAGCGGTTACTTTCTCAACTAATCTCACAACAAAATTATTAAGAATCACCCCAGCACTACTGCCGTTCCCAAGGCAGAAGATGATAGAAAATGCCGGGGATGCCCGGTCAACAGCAACCAGCACTGGCACGAAAATCGCAAACAAAGCGGGAACAAAGTTGACGAAAGCATTAGTTACACAACAAATCACCTCACCACAGCAGGAGCGCAGACCGATGCGACTGCTCTCCGTGACAACCAGCCAGAAACTGAGCGAGCGCGGGGAGCGCACGTCTTCTCCCAACGAGAGCCAGAGGTGGACTGACGTAAGCGCCACTCTACGGGTGCTACGCATGCGCGCGCTCGTAGCGCCCTCTGCGCGCTCCTACCGCCACCTGCGAGAGGCTAAGTGAGAAGAGCATTCCTGCGCCCCCTGCTGGCCGTTCTCATTGGTCCAGACATCATCCTATTGTCTCGGGGCTACCCTGTTTTTTTTTTTCCACTAATGCTCCTTTGGTCAATCTGCAGTGAAGCCACGGTATGACGTCATCACGCACCTGCGTGCGCTCTAGACAGGGAACCCTATTATTTATTGAATCGCTATCCCAAGATTATTTCCTCTATTGTTCTATAACGATTGAATAGGAAACTATTGCAGAAGAGCACCATGCATGAAAGCTGATCGTAGGAATTCCAAAGTCTTACTAAATGAGACTTGCAAAAGAACAAAATATCCTAAACACGTAACTCCATCAACGACAAATAAGAGGACTAGGCACTCAACAAATCAACACAGAGTACGGGTAACCAGGAGCGCAGCACTCAGGGCAGCACTATTGTCAAGACAACAATGTTCCTTGTCAAAAGAGAAAAAAATACTAAGCGTCAACAAAGGAAAGCATGCATATCGGGGCATGTCAGGACATGTCAGGACAAATCGTACGACTCCTGGGCAACAGAGGAAAACAAACACTTGAACAGAGTGAAAAAGGCACTCACCATCATTTTTCCTGTTCACAGCATTCCCTCATTGTAAATCCGCTCGTCACAAAATCCACCTGCATCGTCGAACACCATTCACCAGTGACGAACCACATCCGCACCCCATCAGAGGCAGACAGAACCCCACCGAAGCTACGCTCTTCCACTGACGGCCAACGCCAGGTGCAGAATTTGCGTGTCGAGACCCGTCAGTGTTCAAGAGAGAAGTGAATCCTTGCGCCCCCTGCTGGCGGTTCTCATTGGTCGTGACGTCATCCTATTGTCTCAGGGCTACCCTGTTTTTTTCCACTAATGCTCCTTTGGTCAATCTGCAGTGAAGCCACGGTATGACGTCATCATGCACCTGCGTGGCTCAAGGACGCGTGCGCTCTAGACAGGGGACCTATTATTTATTGAATCACTATCCCAAGATTATTTCCTTTATTCTTCTATAACGATTGCATAGGAAACTATTGCAGAAGAGCACCATAGACAAGAGGAGATTGTAGCATTTCATTCCCAAAGTCTTACTGTACAGGAAAAAAAAAATGGTTCAGCAAGACATAAAGTCACACATCTGTCCCCCTCGCGGTTACTCTCTGAACTAAATGAATCGCAAAATTATTAAGAATAGCTCTACTCCCATTCAAGGCAGCACTATCGTCAAGAATATGCCTTGTACAAAAAGAAAAAAACTACATGTAGAAGGAAAGCATGTCAGAACAAGCCCAGGCATGTCAGCACATGTTTGTCAGACAAGGGGGGAAAAAGCGAAAAGAAACAAAGAAGGAAACCAGCATCAAACTATTTCTAAGCACACGCACTCCTCTTATTCAAAAACAGTGCTCATCATAAATCTGCCCAGGACAATACACACTATTTTTCTATTGCCACACTTTTTTCCAGTAACGGTCAATGCATTGCTACAGACTGCGTGACGTCATCACATCCTGTCTGAAGAAGACACCGACAAAGACTCCTATTATTTATAGAATCGCAAGATTATTTCCTTTGTCCTACTCTTAATGACATTGATTCTCTCATTAAAATTCAACAAAAAAGCACCCCGCATATTAACGATTTTCACCCCAAAGGCTCATCATGGTCATTAGAATTACAGTAAACTGCCACTGCTCTTTTAAAATAATAAGTGAGACCACTCAACATCACCTCCAGGCTTATGTAATACGTGACCCTTTCTATGCTCATACATTCGTTGTCTGAGGCTACACCTGCGAGCAAAAAAGGCGCGGAAGCCGGGTGGGCAAAGTTCCATTCGCGCATTGCGAGCATAAAGGCGGGAAAGCCTGGGAGCAAAGTTCTATTCGCGCATTCCAAAGCACAAGACAGAACGCCTTTACGGGAACACGATAGCATTCCTATACTATATTAATGATTATTGCATTGCAGTTTAGAAAAACTACAACTAAACTATAATTTTAGGAGCCCATTAAAATTCTACTTTCTATGGAAACTATAATTGCCCTATTACTTGGATCGCTACTAATGAAGCGCTCCAAATTTTTCTCTCTTCCCATTTCAGCCTTGTCATGCAGGGAAGCAGACTCATATCCAAAATAATTAATTTACACTGAGGGTGCCGTGCTTCAGGAATTCCTATCCTGCGCTCAGATGCAAGCATTTCTTCACGGATACCTTTAACAGCTGACTTCCTCAACATATCGAACACCCAACAAAATCAAACAAACAATCAGAGAAACCCTCTTCTCAGCTGTACCATGCGACTGTCTTCTTCGTAAAATCGGTGATCTGAGGAAGAGAGCAGCGAAAAATTGCGCGCACTTGTGCTTGACTTAAAAAAACCTGAAGCATATGCCAATAAACCAAGAAAAAGACACTCATGTCTGGTATCTGATAGTGCCACGTACACAGACGCATTGTCGCAAAGAAAGCACAGGACAGGGATACACAAATTTCCTTAGGTGAGCAGGGAAAAGGCTTAAGACCTCAGGAATAATAGCAGAGTCACTGGACATCGCTACGCGGCTAACACAAGATAACAACAACAAGATAATAGCGGCGGGTAAAATTGCAACACTGCTAAACAAGCCCCAACATGCCATCATGACGTCGCAAACCAGGAAAAAGAAGCACGCGCGCGCACACAGCAGCTCAGGAATGCACAAGGAGAGGTGCTTTATAGGAATTTCTACTCCACACACTCAGATACCAGCATTTCTGCACAAATACCTATAACGGCTGACTTCCTCAACATATCGAGGAAAGCGAATACTAACACTCAACATATAACAAAAAACAAACAAATTCCATTCTCATGAACTCTCTCCTCTGCCGAGCGGCTTTCTCCTGCTCTACCTGGATGCTGACTGTTTCCCCTCATCTACATTCTGAGTAAAAGCCGTGAAAGGAGAAAAGAACCGCGAAAAATTACACGCATGTGTGCTCCAATAGCTGTAACTGCAAGAAACCGTAGCGCACGCCAATACACTGAGAAAAAGACACATATTTCTACCACCAGATAATTCTTGCATAATGCCACATACACAGTCGCATTACCCTTGCGTAAAGAAAGCACAGGACAGGGATACACAAATTTCCTTAGGTGAGCAGGGAAAAGGCTTAAGACCTCAGGTCACCACACATCGCCACGCGGCTAGCACAACATGACAGCAACAAGATACTAGCAGCGGGAAGAACTGCAACACTGCTAAACAAGTCCAGACATGCCACGATGACGTCACAAATCAGGAGAAAAAAAAGCACACGCATGCACGCACAGAGGACAACGCATTAAACACACGGAGCGCTCAGGAATAATCGTAGCGTTACCGCACATCGCTACGAAGCTCAACGTCTAACACAAGACGACGACAACAACAAGATATTAACGAAGGGTAAAAATTGCAACACTGAACAAGTCCAGACATGCGACATCGCATACAAAACACTGCTCATCGGGGAAAAGGCCTAAGCCTGCGGCGGATCATCATAGAGCATACACAACTTCATTTTTCTATTTTGCGTAAACTAAACGCGGTCTGCTTGGAAAACGACGTACAAATTTTCTTAGGGAGCAGAGAAATATAGAAATTTGTACTCCGTGCTCAGATACCAGCATTTCTGCTTAAAAACCTGCAAAATTAAGCTCTGCTTACTTCGTTAAGATATCGAACACCCAACAAAATCAAACAAACAACCCCACTTCCACTAGTAGAACACTATTCAGCTTTTACGCAGGAGGCTTTCTTCTACATAAAAAGTAGAGAAAATAAGAAAAGAGCAGCGAAATATTACACGCACTTTTGCTCGCCATAGCTGTAAGAGAAAAAAAATAAATAAAAGAACGACGCACACGCTAATAAACTGCGACAAAGACACCCTTTTCTGCTATCAGATAATTATTGCATAATGCTAAATACTCATTTGCATTGGCCCTGCGTGAAGAAAGCACAGGACAGGGATGCGAGCGCAGAAAGTCACTTCTACTCGAACAGCTTATTACCATAAAGTCTGAATTTTTGCAAAGAAAATAAAGTCTGAACAGCGCTACGAAGGTGACAGACACATACTAACAAACAAACAAACACTTCTTCGAGTCTGTATTATCTTTTAAAAAATAACGAAAGCACACATAAAAAAATCAAATCGGCTAGGTAGCCTACCAGACGTTGCGCCTTAAAGTTGGCTGCACGCAATGCGCGAAAGCATGCTGTGAAGCCAACTTGCGGTTTTGCTGGATGCACATGAAGTCCGATTCCAATTGGAAATCGCGCTAAGGACGTGCCAAACGTGGAATTTTCGCAAGATTAATCCCAAAACCTGGAATTCTGTTCATTTTAGCGGGAATGCTGGCGCTTGTGCACCATTATTCGAAATTTTCGAATATTCGAATTTCTCGATTATCAAATTTTCGAATGCGAATAGGGTTCGAATATCAACAATATTCGAACAATATTCGAAATTTCGAATATTCGCACACCTCTAGTGAATACTGACACTCAACGATATATAACAAAAAACAAACAAATTCCATTCTCATGAACTCTCCTCTGCCGAGCGGCTTTCTCCTGCTCCACCTGGATGCTGACTTTTTCCCCCCTCACCTACATTCTGAGTAAAAGCAGTGACAGAAGAAAAGAACCGCGAAAAATTACACGCATTTGTGTCACAGTACAGGGATACACAAATTTCCTTAAGTGAGCAGGGAAAAGGCTTAAGTGGTACCGCTCAGGAATAATCGGAGAATCACCGCGTATCGCTACGCGGCTAGCGCTTGAACAGCGCTACGAACGTGACAGATACATACTAACAAACAAACAAACAACAGCAGGACCGGCGTCGGGCACTCATAAAATACCCTGCCCAAAACAAAGACTTCGCCAGGTTCGCGAGGCAATTCCATTAAAAACGCTCGTCCTATCCTACAGATAGCAATGCAAACGCGACTGCCCTTATTTTTTAAACCACTATTTCACGCAATAGTACATAAATGTATCACTCGTGCCACACGAAAAGGCAAACACTTACTTGTCAAGTGGGGTCCCAGCGCGTGCGCGCGCGCACACACACACACAGGCACACACACACACACACACTAACATTTTCACACTCACAAACACAAAGTCTATTTTCACAACCACATAAATCCATATTATTCCTCAGGTCAATAATTATCCTGCCATCGTCAAAAGACGGCACAGACATGTATGCTTACGCAAGACAATCGGTCCTCGTTCCGGATGTAATAGGATATCGTCACTCGGCCGGCGCGAACCAATAAAGAAAGAAAGGAATGCATGTTCGCTACGAAGAAAACGGTGCCGTGCTTCTACGCAGCGATCATTATACAGACGCGTAAATGTGAACATCATTCGCTACACACTGTAGCTCTCATCATTTTTAAACCAAACCGTGTTCATAGGTCTTCACTAAATAGGTGAGCCGATAATGACTCCAAATAAAATAAAATAAAATAATCATTCCAGCATCGCTGGCTGCAAGCTTGGGTACCCAACAGAGCAGCGCGCTCCTATCAACACGCCTTGGGCTGACCTTACACACCCGAAGCCTTTTCTGAATGCATTCTGCCGGCGCTGGAATAAAAGATTTATCGCGAGGGTACTACGATGTCAGCTCTGTTGCTGTTTAAGTGATAAAACAGTGCGCCCGAACCGCGAAGCGCGCGCGCGGGCCCGGCCTCGCGGTTTGGACTCGCGACGCGTGCGATTCCCCGCGGCGCGAGCGCAACGCGGACCCGTTCTCGCGGTTTGGACGCGCGCGATTGCCCGAGTAAGCGCACTGTTTTATCACTTAAACAGCAACAGAGCTGACATCGTAGTACCCTCGCGATAAATCTTTTATTCCAGCGCCGGCAGAATGCATTCAGAAAAGGCTTCGGGTGTGTAAGGTCAGCCCAAGGCGTGTTGATAGGAGCGCGCTGCTCTGTTGGGTACCCAAGCTTGCAGCCAGCGATGCTGGAATGATTATTTTATTTTATTTTATTTGGAGTCATTATCGGCTCACCTATTTAGTGAAGACCTATGAACACGGTTTGGTTTAAAAATGATGAGAGCTACAGTGTGTAGCGAATGATGTTCACATTTACGCGTCTGTATAATGATCGCTGCGTAGAAGCACGGCACCGTTTTCTTCGTAGCGAACATGCATTCCTTTCTTTCTTTATTGGTTCGCGCCGGCCGAGTGACGATATCCTATTACATCCGGAACGAGGACCGATTGTCTTGCGTAAGCATACATGTCTGTGCCGTCTTTTGACGATGGCAGGATAATTATTGACCTGAGGAATAATATGGATTTATGTGGTTGTGAAAATAGACTTTGTGTTTGTGAGTGTGAAAATGTTAGTGTGTGTGTGTGTGTGTGTGTGCCTGTGTGTGTGTGTGCGCGCGCGCACGCGCTGGGACCCCACTTGACAAGTAAGTGTTTGCCTTTTCGTGTGGCACGAGTGATACGTTTATGTACTATTGCGTGAAATAGTGGTTTAAAAAATAAGCGCAGTCGCGTTTGCATTGCTATCTGTAGGATAGGACGAGCGTTTTTAATGGAATTGCCTCGCGAACCTGGCGAAGTCTTTGTTTTGGGCAGGGTATTTTATGAGTGCCCGACGCCGGTCCTGCTGTTGTTTGTTTGTTTGTTAGTATGTATCTGTCACGTTCGTAGCGCTGTTCAAGCGCTAGCCGCGTAGCGATACGCGGTGATTCTCCGATTATTCCTGAGCGGTACCACTTAAGCCTTTTCCCTGCTCACTTAAGGAAATTTGTGTATCCCTGTACTGTGACACAAATGCGTGTAATTTTTCGCGGTTCTTTTCTTCTGTCACTGCTTTTACTCAGAATGTAGGTGAGGGGGGAAAAAGTCAGCATCCAGGTAGAGCAGGAGAAAGCCGCTCGGCAGAGGAGAGTTCATGAGAATGGAATTTGTTTGTTTTTTGTTATATATCGTTGAGTGTCAGTATTCACTAGAGGTGTGCGAATATTCGAAATTTCGAATATTGTTCGAATATTGTTGATATTCGAACCCTATTCGCATTCGAAAATTTGATAATCGAGAAATTCGAATATTCGAAAATTTCGAATAATGGTGCACAAGCGCCAGCATTCCCGCTAAAATGAACAGAATTCCAGGTTTTGGGATTAATCTTGCGAAAATTCCACGTTTGGCACGTCCTTAGCGCGATTTCCAATTGGAATCGGACTTCATGTGCATCCAGCAAAACCGCAAGTTGGCTTCACAGCATGCTTTCGCGCATTGCGTGCAGCCAACTTTAAGGCGCAACGTCTGGTAGGCTACCTATCCGATTTGATTTTTTTATGTGTGCTTTCGTTATTTTTTAAAAGATAATACAGACTCGAAGAAGTGTTTGTTTGTTTGTTAGTATGTGTCTGTCACCTTCGTAGCGCTGTTCAGACTTTATTTTCTTTGCAAAAATTCAGACTTTATGGTAATAAGCTGTTCGAGTAGAAGTGACTTTCTGCGCTCGCTTAAGATAGATTGTGTATCCCTGTCCTGTGCTTTCTTCACGCAGGGCCAATGCAAATGAGTATTTAGCATTATGCAATAATTATCTGATAGCAGAAAAGGGTGTCTTTGTCGCAGTTTATTAGCGTGTGCGTCGTTCTTTTATTTATTTTTTTTCTCTTATAGCTATGGCGAGCAAAAGTGCGTGTAATATTTCGCTGCTCTTTTCTTATTTTCTCTACTTTTTATGTAGAAGAAAGCCTCCTGCGTAAAAGCTGAATAGTGTTCTACTAGTGGAAGTGGGGTTGTTTGTTTGATTTTGTTGGGTGTTCGATATCTTAACGAAGTAAGCAGAGCTTAATTTTGCAGGTTTTTAAGCAGAAATGCTGGTATCTGAGCACGGAGTACAAATTTCTATATTTCTCTGCTCCCTAAGAAAATTTGTACGTCGTTTTCCAAGCAGACCGCGTTTAGTTTACGCAAAATAGAAAAATGAAGTTGTGTATGCTCTATGATGATCCGCCGCAGGCTTAGGCCTTTTCCCCGATGAGCAGTGTTTTGTATGCGATGTCGCATGTCTGGACTTGTTCAGTGTTGCAATTTTTACCCTTCGTTAATATCTTGTTGTTGTCGTCGTCTTGTGTTAGACGTTGAGCTTCGTAGCGATGTGCGGTAACGCTACGATTATTCCTGAGCGCTCCGTGTGTTTAATGCATTGTCCTCTGTGCGTGCATGCGTGTGCTTTTTTTTCTCCTGATTTGTGACGTCATCGTGGCATGTCTGGACTTGTTTAGCAGTGTTGCAGTTCTTCCCGCTGCTAGTATCTTGTTGCTGTCATGTTGTGCTAGCCGCGTGGCGATGTGTGGTGACCTGAGGTCTTAAGCCTTTTCCCTGCTCACCTAAGGAAATTTGTGTATCCCTGTCCTGTGCTTTCTTTACGCAAGGGTAATGCGACTGTGTATGTGGCATTATGCAAGAATTATATGGTGGTAGAAATATGTGTCTTTTTCTCAGTGTATTGGCGTGCGCTACGGTTTCTTGCAGTTACAGCTATTGGAGCACACATGCGTGTAATTTTTCGCGGTTCTTTTCTCCTTTCACGGCTTTTACTCAGAATGTAGATGAGGGGAAACAGTCAGCATCCAGGTAGAGCAGGAGAAAGCCGCTCGGCAGAGGAGAGAGTTCATGAGAATGGAATTTGTTTGTTTTTTGTTATATGTTGAGTGTTAGTATTCGCTTTCCTCGATATGTTGAGGAAGTCAGCCGTTATAGGTATTTGTGCAGAAATGCTGGTATCTGAGTGTGTGGAGTAGAAATTCCTATAAAGCACCTCTCCTTGTGCATTCCTGAGCTGCTGTGTGCGCGCGCGTGCTTCTTTTTCCTGGTTTGCGACGTCATGATGGCATGTTGGGGCTTGTTTAGCAGTGTTGCAATTTTACCCGCCGCTATTATCTTGTTGTTGTTATCTTGTGTTAGCCGCGTAGCGATGTCCAGTGACTCTGCTATTATTCCTGAGGTCTTAAGCCTTTTCCCTGCTCACCTAAGGAAATTTGTGTATCCCTGTCCTGTGCTTTCTTTGCGACAATGCGTCTGTGTACGTGGCACTATCAGATACCAGACATGAGTGTCTTTTTCTTGGTTTATTGGCATATGCTTCAGGTTTTTTTAAGTCAAGCACAAGTGCGCGCAATTTTTCGCTGCTCTCTTCCTCAGATCACCGATTTTACGAAGAAGACAGTCGCATGGTACAGCTGAGAAGAGGGTTTCTCTGATTGTTTGTTTGATTTTGTTGGGTGTTCGATATGTTGAGGAAGTCAGCTGTTAAAGGTATCCGTGAAGAAATGCTTGCATCTGAGCGCAGGATAGGAATTCCTGAAGCACGGCACCCTCAGTGTAAATTAATTATTTTGGATATGAGTCTGCTTCCCTGCATGACAAGGCTGAAATGGGAAGAGAGAAAAATTTGGAGCGCTTCATTAGTAGCGATCCAAGTAATAGGGCAATTATAGTTTCCATAGAAAGTAGAATTTTAATGGGCTCCTAAAATTATAGTTTAGTTGTAGTTTTTCTAAACTGCAATGCAATAATCATTAATATAGTATAGGAATGCTATCGTGTTCCCGTAAAGGCGTTCTGTCTTGTGCTTTGGAATGCGCGAATAGAACTTTGCTCCCAGGCTTTCCCGCCTTTATGCTCGCAATGCGCGAATGGAACTTTGCCCACCCGGCTTCCGCGCCTTTTTTGCTCGCAGGTGTAGCCTCAGACAACGAATGTATGAGCATAGAAAGGGTCACGTATTACATAAGCCTGGAGGTGATGTTGAGTGGTCTCACTTATTATTTTAAAAGAGCAGTGGCAGTTTACTGTAATTCTAATGACCATGATGAGCCTTTGGGGTGAAAATCGTTAATATGCGGGGTGCTTTTTTGTTGAATTTTAATGAGAGAATCAATGTCATTAAGAGTAGGACAAAGGAAATAATCTTGCGATTCTATAAATAATAGGAGTCTTTGTCGGTGTCTTCTTCAGACAGGATGTGATGACGTCACGCAGTCTGTAGCAATGCATTGACCGTTACTGGAAAAAAGTGTGGCAATAGAAAAATAGTGTGTATTGTCCTGGGCAGATTTATGATGAGCACTGTTTTTGAATAAGAGGAGTGCGTGTGCTTAGAAATAGTTTGATGCTGGTTTCCTTCTTTGTTTCTTTTCGCTTTTTCCCCCCTTGTCTGACAAACATGTGCTGACATGCCTGGGCTTGTTCTGACATGCTTTCCTTCTACATGTAGTTTTTTTCTTTTTGTACAAGGCATATTCTTGACGATAGTGCTGCCTTGAATGGGAGTAGAGCTATTCTTAATAATTTTGCGATTCATTTAGTTCAGAGAGTAACCGCGAGGGGGACAGATGTGTGACTTTATGTCTTGCTGAACCATTTTTTTTTTCCTGTACAGTAAGACTTTGGGAATGAAATGCTACAATCTCCTCTTGTCTATGGTGCTCTTCTGCAATAGTTTCCTATGCAATCGTTATAGAAGAATAAAGGAAATAATCTTGGGATAGTGATTCAATAAATAATAGGTCCCCTGTCTAGAGCGCACGCGTCCTTGAGCCACGCAGGTGCATGATGACGTCATACCGTGGCTTCACTGCAGATTGACCAAAGGAGCATTAGTGGAAAAAAACAGGGTAGCCCTGAGACAATAGGATGACGTCACGACCAATGAGAACCGCCAGCAGGGGGCGCAAGGATTCACTTCTCTCTTGAACACTGACGGGTCTCGACACGCAAATTCTGCACCTGGCGTTGGCCGTCAGTGGAAGAGCGTAGCTTCGGTGGGGTTCTGTCTGCCTCTGATGGGGTGCGGATGTGGTTCGTCACTGGTGAATGGTGTTCGACGATGCAGGTGGATTTTGTGACGAGCGGATTTACAATGAGGGAATGCTGTGAACAGGAAAAATGATGGTGAGTGCCTTTTTCACTCTGTTCAAGTGTTTGTTTTCCTCTGTTGCCCAGGAGTCGTACGATTTGTCCTGACATGTCCTGACATGCCCCGATATGCATGCTTTCCTTTGTTGACGCTTAGTATTTTTTTCTCTTTTGACAAGGAACATTGTTGTCTTGACAATAGTGCTGCCCTGAGTGCTGCGCTCCTGGTTACCCGTACTCTGTGTTGATTTGTTGAGTGCCTAGTCCTCTTATTTGTCGTTGATGGAGTTACGTGTTTAGGATATTTTGTTCTTTTGCAAGTCTCATTTAGTAAGACTTTGGAATTCCTACGATCAGCTTTCATGCATGGTGCTCTTCTGCAATAGTTTCCTATTCAATCGTTATAGAACAATAGAGGAAATAATCTTGGGATAGCGATTCAATAAATAATAGGGTTCCCTGTCTAGAGCGCACGCAGGTGCGTGATGACGTCATACCGTGGCTTCACTGCAGATTGACCAAAGGAGCATTAGTGGAAAAAAAAAAACAGGGTAGCCCCGAGACAATAGGATGATGTCTGGACCAATGAGAACGGCCAGCAGGGGGCGCAGGAATGCTCTTCTCACTTAGCCTCTCGCAGGTGGCGGTAGGAGCGCGCAGAGGGCGCTACGAGCGCGCGCATGCGTAGCACCCGTAGAGTGGCGCTTACGTCAGTCCACCTCTGGCTCTCGTTGGGAGAAGACGTGCGCTCCCCGCGCTCGCTCAGTTTCTGGCTGGTTGTCACGGAGAGCAGTCGCATCGGTCTGCGCTCCTGCTGTGGTGAGGTGATTTGTTGTGTAACTAATGCTTTCGTCAACTTTGTTCCCGCTTTGTTTGCGATTTTCGTGCCAGTGCTGGTTGCTGTTGACCGGGCATCCCCGGCATTTTCTATCATCTTCTGCCTTGGGAACGGCAGTAGTGCTGGCGTGATTCTTAATAATTTTGTTGTGAGATTAGTTGAGAAAGTAACCGCTAGGGGGTGCAGCTGCGGGGCTTTATACAGGACAAAAAAGCATTACGAGTCAGTTTCTGCCTGCCTCTCGGATGGAGCAGTCGCATCGTTCTGCGCTCCTGTTCTGGTGGGCTCATTTGTTGTGTAACTAATTGTTTTTTCTTGTTAGCTATTGATGGTTTGCATACTCTTGCTTTCCCAGCCTCTGTATTACGAGTGTTTTTCTCCTTGCATGTCCAGAGCTGTCCTAACTTGCCCAGACATGCCATGATGACGTCACAGCTGACGTCACAGGATGTCCGGAACTGGTGCTGCGATGCTTTGCAACCTGCCTCCGTGCTCCGTCACCCAGCGACAGTCAGCGGCCGTTCCGGACCGCTTTCTACAAGATGGCGTCGTTGATCTTCCACTAAACCCCTTCTCTCCACTCTATCTCTATCTATTTTTTTATTTTTTATCAGCTCAAGTAGCCGGAAACTCACACAGTGGTCTGGACGTGTCTTAGATGATCCCCAATTAGTGTAATGACTCCCTGAATTATCCTAATTACTGTGGGGGGTCCCAAATTGCTCTAATTGCTAATTAATGGCGTCCAGACGAAGATGTGAGTTTCCGGATACTTGAGCTGATACATTACTACTGGCTTTCACCTTCATCCCTAAAAGGAGGAGACATGCACATATGAGGTGTTGTTTCTTTGCCCATGGCCACGGACTCACAGTTGATGTATATAGGGTCTTGAATGATGGGACCCTGGAGGGCTGCTGAGTTCATCACTGCCGAAGGCAGAGTTTGCAATGCAACTCTTTCCATTATCACAGCACTAAGAATATTCAACTCACTCTTCATCGTCAGAACTTTCCACCATGTCCGGCGTATGAAGTGTAGCATCATGTGGGTCGGGGATGCTGCATGTAAAAGATTAAATCATGCCTGTGAATGATGTTTAGGGTGATGTATGTGGGTTACACTAAGAAATTACAGTAAACTATCAGTAACTTCATCCCGCCCAGTATCCATTAGAGCTTGCTTGAGCTAAGCAGTAATTTGAGCCATTGAATGTATTTTACAACACAGTAAGTATACCAGGGAAACCACTGTGTGTTTGAGTGAAGCATAAATTTCAATTTATCCATTTTTAACTTAAAGGGAGTTCACTACATAAACGACTGAAAATTCTTTGTCTCATCTTCTACCTGAAGTAATGAAATGGCCTTCTGTAAGAGACCTAACGATTACGGACTGTGATCGCAAGGCAACATTTCATTTCTTCAGCAATAAATATAACGCAATGAATTTCCAGTTGCTACCATTACTATGTCTAAACCCTCTGTATGCAGGACGCTAAAGGTACCTACGGTACTAGAGGTGTCTGTAAAACCGCACATCAGAGTCACGTACCTTGTCGATCCAAACGTGGTATCGAGTTCTGGCACTACATCTGGCGCTGTACCTGATTCTGGAGTTGAGGCCCTTTGCACACCAGTATCGAAATATTGGTACGTAGACTGCGATGCAGTTTCGCTGCCTCTCATGTCCCCTGGGACACCTTCAGCCAGTGCCAAGGAAGTTTGTGGAGGAAGGCTAAGCTCAGTCTGCACAGTTGTGCTCGACGCAACAAACTCTGTCTGAGTGCCTGTGTACAAATACACGTTTCAACCTTTGCACAATAAGTGCTCTTTCTCAGTACCTAACGTACACAAAGGAACAGCTGTTTGTGTTCCCATGTGCCTCACATCCTTCTTTACGGCTTCCTCACGATCAACTGGAACTAAGGTATAGAGAAACCCGTACTGGCTGACTGTTTGGTACGGCGCCAGAGGTTCCAGTAGTAGTCCATCCAGTATAATGGCTGCAAGACATGGGCAACAGGGAGAAGATATGTATGCAGCTGTCAAAAATACAAATTTTTCTTTGTGTGATATTTTCCCTTTTTACTCTCCCACATGCCGCAATAAAAAAAATAAAGAAAAAGGATTAAGCATGTTGTGTTTCTCTCTGGTGCAAAAACAGGAGAAAAGATGTGCACCAATCTCCTAGTGACATCCCCGTTACGGCACAGTGAACTGCAGTGATAGATGTTTACATACAGCCTTCTGGATAATCCCCTTGTGAGATGCGCCGTGAAGTGGGAAGTGGGTCCCCAGCACGTGCTTCAGCCATGACCTCCACATCTGAAATATGGCCTTCAGTGTTAACACTCAAAAGAATATGTTGTGGGCCTAGCGGGTACAATAACAAACATAAAAATGACTATGAAAATAAATCTTCCCCTTTGCGGTCCCTGTTCCACTGGCACAGTTATTTTCCTGTCCACATTACGTTATAAACACTGCCAGCCACATCACACAAGATTCCTTTCACAGAACTCGACTATTTTCAGGGCCCGTACATAACCATTATTTTGTGGGACGTGCAAAAAGAATTACAATTTTTTCGTGGCTTGAGAAAACATACCAAATCCAGTTGATCCCGTTGACGTGCTTGCTGCCGCCTGAAATAGAGAAGAAATTAGCAACAAGGCTGCAGTAGAATACTGATGCAACGTGCTGTGTGTCGGACGTAGCCAAACACAGATTGCGGTGTTTTCACATCCCTCAATGCTGCCATCAGGCTTACACTATGAACTGTAGAAACATCCACTAGCTGCAATACCATTAGAATAACGCTGTCATGTGAGAGTGTTACGTTACTCATAGCTCTAAGAATACAGGCGACCATTAGCACAGCAGCAGCAACACACCAAATTTTTTTTTCGAGAGTACGCGTAGTATTGCGTCAGGATGCTGCAATCATTGTAATAGTTTGTGTACATTAGTAGCCGGTGTGACTGTGACGTTACAATCGGCGGCGAGGCCAGCCGGTGTTCGCGATGATCTTTACTGTGACAACTGATATTTTTCATCGCAGCGTAGCTGTGACCACGCAGGATTGTCACTTACCTCCGTTACTGGTTCCTGCCCTTATTCCCGATCGAATATGGTAGGCACAGCGTCAATCTTCAGCCGCTTTCGTTTCTGCTGTAGCCCGAGCCGAACTTGCAATACATCGTCATCAAAACAGGCGTCGTCGGCGAAATGGCAGGAACAGACGCGTGAAACATTCAGTCCTTCGGCCACACCACAGCAATGGCTGGCGATCGCTGCCTCCCACATTCGTTTCGTCTCGCCATTGCGAGGTCGGTGAAATGTAAGCTCAGGATTCGCGTTGTAAGTCTTTGTGCACCCGGGCACGTAGCACCGGTTTCCTGGCTGTCACATCGCACGTCAACGGCGTGAAATCTTAGGGCACACGCTGTGGTTCAAAGTACTTCAAAGCAAATGCGACAAGACAACAAGAAAAAGGGTCAGACGCACGCTCAGACACACACCGAACTCGGCGAGAAGGAGCGCCTCCTTATGGTTGGTTTATCCGGGTGACGTCATCCAGTGTCGGCGCCTTGCGGGGATTGTCGTGCGCGCCGGAAGCGCGAACATTTAAAAATCGTTTCAGAGTGAACCAAGTGGATTTGTGCGGAGAAAATTTGCCGGCGTACATTATGAACGACAGGGAACATGACTGTAACATTTCCTGAACACGCTTCCGGATGCGACTATCCCTTTAAGGCACGCACATGCCGGAGTCTACTTGGGTCAGTAAGGGTCGAGATCTCGTGGTGGGTGAGGTTCTGGGTGCAACTAAGAGGTCTGGGATTTCGCCTCTGACTAAGGAAACTCGGCGATGTGCGTGTGGTACTACCTAGTCAGTTGCCACTCCCAAGCCTCGTTTTGAACTCTATTTCAAACTAATACAAGTAGTTTTGCGTCTGAGCAAGCACGAACAGACTGTTCACGAGGCTGTATCGAGACTTAAATTAAACCGGGGTCCTTCTAAGAACAAAATAATTCGCATAAAACAAGAAAATGTGCATTAATTTGTGTTGGAAGAAATTTCGTCACGTGCGGGATTTGAACTCTCGATCTTCAAAGAAGGTCAATTTTGCATTTCTCGATTATCATACCAGAAGTTCAATAGGCATATGCACCAGAGCATCCTGATACAGTTTGACTCAGAGACTTAACGTGGAACATCTTAGTGAAAAATTAAAAACACGACAGTCAGCGGAATATAAAGAATACTAGGCTATGGCAATGAGCATTGGGAGGTATCGGCTGTATAACGGAGAAATGTGCCCGAGGGCAAGGTCACTTCTGGATCACCTGCCGAGAATCTCGACAAGCTGCATCATGTGTCCTCCATTAACTTTAGGTGATTTCATGTGACCCCAGACGTACGAGGGTGACTCCAAACGTCTTCAGGGTGACTCCAGCCCACTCCAAGTGACTTCGAGTAAATTCAGGTGACTCCTGACATCCTCAGGTGACTTCAAGTGACTTTGGGTAATTTCATATGACACCAGACGTCTTCACTTGACTCCAGATATGTTCAGGTGCCTTGAGGTGACCTCAGGCTCCCGACGTAGTGAAAACTTAAAAATGCGACAGTTAGTGCACTATAGCAAAAGTATTTGGCTACGGCAAAGAGCGTTGCCTGCAATTGGAAGAGTTTTTAGTTGACACAGATCTAGCGTAGAAAGAAAGCCATTCTTTATCACATTCTAAGCTGTGGGGTGGCGCTACTGTCGAGACAGACAGGCCGCACCGGGGTGGAGGGTGAATCCGCGGAAGGATTACCGCAATAAAAGGAAGATAAGAGGCATTTCGCGGGGGAGACAAGAGGAGACAACGCGGAATTGCTGTTGGGCATTGGACTTGAGCTTGTACACGATGTGAGTGCCCAATTTGTAACTCTTTATCACGTAATAAAGAGAGTCTGTTCGTTCCACTTCTGTTCGTGTCTTCCGGTGTGGCGGTTTGGCAAAAGACGGGTTGGACTCAACCCCTCGTGGGATTCAAGGGGGCAGAATCGTACAGATTGGCGTCCAACGTTGGGGCCGACCCGTCTTGCCGCACGCCCGGGAGGCACTGACAGCTAGTGTAGTTGCAGTGTAGTTAGTAGCATTTGTCGCCCGTGCCCTTCGCTCGCTGTCGCTTTTGCTGTTTATTTGTAGTTCGGGAGTGTGCGTTTGCTAGCCATGCCGCCCAAGAGGCCCCCTGTCGAGCCCGTCTACGAGGACGACCCGCCAGTAGCAGAGGACCTGCTTCGGCAGATGACAGCTCTCTGCGCTTTATTGTCGCAGCAGCTCCCCAGTAACACGTCCACCACCCAGCCGTCCTCGGAACCCCCGCTACGCCTGAACCTGACGATACCGACATTTTCGGGCTACAGTGACGCCAAGTCCGTCAAAGATTTTCTTGCGGACCTGGAGGCTTACCAGACAGCCGTGGGAGCAACCGATGAAGCCGTCCTGCGCCGGATACTACCCGCTGCATTGGTAAGCTCAGCTGCTGTGTGGCGCCGGTCTCAACCCGCATTTCCGTCTATGACCGAATTTCAGCGGCTGTTTCGGAAGGAATTTTTGCCCCTGATTATGCAAGGCGTATGCGTGAGGAACTCATGACTCGAACGCAGCACACGGAGGAGAGCCTGTTGGAATATACCCTTGCAATCCAAGAGCTGTACCGCAGAGCTGAACCGCTCGCGACGGAAAGCGAGAAGGTGGCCCGCGCTATGCGCCAATGTCACCCTCGTTTTAAGCCTTATTTGCGGGGGCGAAACTTTTCTTCGCTCGATGACCTCGCTAAAGAAGCCCGTGTCACCCAAGCAGATTTGTTGGCGGAATTGCAGTACCGCCCACCCCCTAGGCCGCAACAAACACTGAAGCCTAGCTGCGCATGGAACGGGCCGAGACAGTCGTTAGACGCGGAATTAAACCCCCGCGGGCTGTTGGAACACACGACGGTTCGTGCGCCGGGCCAGTTTACCGTTCTTTTGATCCTTTTGCATATGAGCAAAGGAACCGAGCGAGGTCGGCACGAGCAGAGCCGCGCGAGCGCGAAGTCTGTGATGCACGTCATGCACCACGGCAGGACAGGCGCGACTCTAGGGCAAGTAATAGCACAGGAATACAACCCTGTTGGTACGGTTGCGGCGAACGCGGTCATTTTCGTCGTAAGTGCCCGCAGCAGACCACTACCACCCCCAAACAACCCCCGCAGGGAAACCCAGGACGCCTGCGGCGGTAATTGGGAGTGACTCAGTTCTGTCGTTGGCTGCTGAAAATGTCGATAAGAAGCAAGCGAATTCTAACCATGCTATCTTGTCAGTGGCCTCAGTCCCGCTCGCATGTCGAGCGCAGGAAGACATATGCAACATCGGACCGTTTATCGTGGCGCGCGTTCTGAGTAAGGACGTTGCAGCTTTGGTGGACACTGGAGCGGCTGTATCTCTGATAGGTGACACCATCCACGACTGGTGCCGGGAGCGGAACATTTCCGTACGGACAACCAGGACCTGAATAAGGCTCGCATCAGATGCAGTGGCACCAGCCGGAGGAGCAGTACGTCTCACTTTGACCGTCGACGGACAACGTGACAGACAACGCTTCATCTACCTTGCCGGATTGGCGGGACTGATGATCCTGGGACGCGACTTCATTATCCGGATGGGACTCGTCCTGGACTTACGTCGCGGAGGCTACCAGCATGCAAGCGGTACTACCTTCTACCCCTTCATGGAGTGAACGACGCCGGAAACGGAGCAGAACCGGACTGATGAGGAGACCCAGGATCTTGAACTAGACAATCTACGTCCGTTGAGCTATTTTCCGGAGCAGAACACCTAACAGCGACGGTCGTACCCGCTGTTTTGGAGGACGCCCTGAAACAATTTCCAGGAAGCCCAGACCAGCGACGCATGCTTGCTAAAGCATTGCGGCCATTCTCCTGTGTGTTCACAGAAAGACCAGGACTAACCCATGCATTGGAGCACCGGATACAAACCGGCGACGCAAGGCCCTGGCGATGTAATCCTCGGCCTTTGAGTGTGCATAAGCGCAAGCTCCTCGATGCTGCGCTGGATGAAATGATAGAGACCGGTGCTGTGAGGCCTTCTCGCAGCCCTTGGGCTTTTCCGGTGGTTCTTGCGCCGGAAAAGGATGGAACCGCAAGGTTGTGCGTGGATTACCGCCGACTGAACGAGGTGACGGTAAGAGATACGTACCCTTTTCCCTCGATAGACTCGATCATGTATTCGTTGGGATCCGCCCACGTGTTTACAACTTTGGACTGCAGCAGAGGATTCCTGCAGATTCCGATAGCACCAGATGATGTTGAGAAAACAGCATTTTCATGTCACAGGGGATTATTTGAATTTGTCTGACTGCCCTTTGGACTGTCTAATTCTCCCGCTAGGTTTCAGCGAGTGATGGACGAGGTGCTTGGCGATGCGAAATACAATTTCGCTATAGCGTACATGAATGACGTAGTATTTTTCTTACGTACATTCCAGGAACACCTTTCTCATTTGAAACTGGTGTTAGGACGCATGCAGGCTGCAGGATTGACTGTCAATCCCCGGAAGATGCAGTTGGCTGCCAACAGCATCGATCTCCTCGGGTTCAAGGTGGAGTCCGGCACGGTCAGGCCGAACGAGGACAAGATAAAGGCTATCCTTGAGTACCCCCGCCCAAGGATGTTAAAAGCTTGCAGCGCTTCCTGGGTATAATTGGCTTTTATAGACAGTTTATACCGCGATGCGCAGACCTAACGCAACCGCTAACTTGGATTTGCGGAAGGGAGCACGATGGTCGTGGGGTCAATCGCAAGAACAGGCGTTTACCTCTCTCGCTAAAGCGATAGCGGAAACTACCCGCTTGTATCTCCCGGACCTCAATCGCCCATTTGTACTTCAAATAGATGTGAGCGATTACGGCCTTGATGCAGTCTTGTTACAAGAACATCACGGTGAACTCCAGCCCGTGGCCTTTGCAAGCCGTACGCTGACGCCTCCCGAACGCAATTATAGCGTGACGGAGAAGGAGAGCCTGGCAATCATGTTCGCACTACATAAGTTCGACATGGATTTGGATGGTGCGAAATTCACTATTCAAACTGACCATCAGGCACTGTCCTGGTTAAAGCGGTTGAAAAACCCAGCTGGACGGCTCGCACGTTGGAGTTTAACGTTGCAGTGATTTGACTTTCTCGGTAGAATACCGGAAGGGAACCTCAAATAAGGCGGCAGACGCGCAATCTCGAGCACCGTTGCCCCTTGAGGACGTCGTTATTCCGCAGGAGCTTGTGGCCGCGGTTAACCAGACCGTCACGAAGGAGGAGCTCTCGTGGCGACAGATTGTAAGCAGGAACGACATCCTGGAAGCGCAGAGGACCGACGGCCTTTGTCAGCGTGTGTCAAGGTGGCTGGAAACGTCAAACCTGGAAGGCACGGAAGACGCTGAGGAAAGGTACGACTCCTATCAGCTGAGTGAGGATGGTCTCCTGGTCCGGTACAACCCCAGGCGGACGATGAGGAGGTTGGTGATAACTCCTTTTGAATCGTAGTTCCAAGGAAGCTACGTAAGTCATTCCTCAAATACTTCCATGATTCTGCATTGTCAGGTCACGGTAGCGGCAGCAAGACTTATTCTAAGTTGTGTCGTATCGCGACTTGCCCAGTCATGAGACAGGATGTTTTGCGGTATACACGCAGCTGTCCGATATGTCAGAGTCTAAGCCGCGTGTAGGGCAGCCTCCCGGCTTGCTGCAACCGATTGTTAGCCAGAAACCTTGCCAGATAGTTGCATGTGACGTAATGGGTCCTTATCCCAGAAGTCCCCGTGGTAACCTGTGTCTGTTAGCTGTGACAGATCACTCCACGAAGTGGGTTGAGCTTTACCCGCTGCGGAAGTTGGTGTCCGCTCGGATCTGGGACAGACTTCTAGACGTTTTTTCCCGGTATGGATTCCCGGACCAGCTCATCACGGATAACGCCTCGTCTTTACAAGTAAGGTGTTTGTCGACAGTTGCTCTGCGTTGAGGATACGTCACGTGAAGACATCCCCTAATCACCCTGAGGCGAACATAACTGAGCGGGTTAATCACAACATCAAGATGATGTTGGTATCTTTTACCGAAACGCATAAAGATTGGGACGCCCGTCTTACGGAGCTTGGCTTTGCAACTCGTACTACGGAAAATAGGTCGACAGGATTTACCCCGGCTTATTTGAATTTCGGACGGGAAATTGTGTTCCCCGTCAAAAACACGTTGCGAACACGGCACGCACAGCCTAGTCGTTCGTACGCGAACTATGCTAATGATCTCCGCGACAGATCTTCGACTGCTATTCGTTTGGCACGAGAGTCTTGAGGTCGCAAGACTGGAGCAGTCTCTCCAGTACAACAAAGGTCGGCGCCAGGTCATTTACCGCGTTGGAGACCTAGTCCTAAGGCGAACACATCCCCTCAGCGATGCAGCGAAAGGCTTTGCTGCCTCACTCGCTGATCGATGGGACGGTCCTTATCGGGTAAGCGCTCAGCTAACTCCGGTCACTTACAGGCTCGAGCGTTGCAGCGACAACGAGGATACGGGCCCCGTCCACGTACAAGACCTCAAGATCTTCAGCCAGCGCACCTCTGACAACGGCAGGTGGGAGGAGGACCACGATCTAGCATCGCAAGCCCGCTCTCTCTCAAGTCCCCTTAGGGCCGGTCAACCTTCCCCCCAAGAGACTACTGCCCAGGACGGGGTTCCCGGGATTACCCGCTATAACCTTCGCCCACGTAAGCAACCGAGGTGACGTTTTTTTCGTTTTTTTCAACGCAGGCCTCGACCGAGGTTCCGGAACCCCAGGGGCTCCTCCAGGACATGGCAAGGGCAACCCCCGGACGTGACGATCGTTCCCTGCCTAATCCAAGATGGCTGCCCTCGCGCCCAGCCCAGCATGTGGCAACCTCGACGGTGTTGTCCTGCGACACAAGCGTCGGGTTCGTGTCTCGACCTCGTTGGCGAGACCAGACTCTCCCTCTACGAACCGACCCATCATCCTCGCTCTCTGAACCCTTCAGAGGTCTAACACTAGTCGACCGACACCCGATTGAACCTCCTGCCGTCTACACGCCAGAGGAGAGGTCCCAGCTGAGCCCCATCTGTGGCACCCTCCAACTTCACCAGGAAACTCATCGTGCCGGCGCACTACACCTCGCCCGTGTTCAACACCAGCTTGCTACTCCTGCCCCAGCGTTCCTGGGCCCGTCGGACGTCCGGGCTGCCCTGGAGCTGATACAATGGCACCAACCACATCTATTGGTAGGTCGCCACACACCCGTTCGCCCTGTAGACGAACGCATACTGGACCTGCCGGACCTCCCGGAACCTCCCGGACCTCCCGGACTCAGTGGTGGTGCCTGTGTTAAGGGGGGGGGGGGATTGTGGGGTAGCGCTACTGTCGAGACAGCCAAGCCGCACCGGGGTGGAGGGTGGATCCGCGGAAGGATTACCGCGATAAAATGAAGATAAGAGGCATTTCGCGGGGGAGACAAGAGGAGACAACACGGAATTGCTGTTGGGACTTGAACTTGAGCTTGTACACGATGTGAGTGCCCAATTTGTGTAACTCTTTATCAGGTAATAAAAGGAGTCTGTTCGTTCCACTTCTGTTCGTGTCTCCGGTGTGGCGGTTTGGCAAAAGACGGGTTGGACTCAACCCCGCGTGGGATTCAAGAGGGCAGAATCCTACAAAGCTTACATCCTTTCTTACGGACAACTGATAAGCCCTAGCGAATAATTATTCTCCAGAACAGGTTCTGTACGAGCATTGCTTGCGTTGGTTCCTAACTCTCGGGTAACATTCGCTGAGAAGAACTGCAATAGCATGTCTAGCCAGGAAATCCCATTCTGGACATGGTCATTGAAGCTGTAGACTATACAGATGCTAAAAGCAAGGGATATTTGCATGTTTCTTCATCAGTGAGATATATCTTAGAAAAAACACCAATACCTCCACATAATCTATAATTGCCCGTCTGGGATGCGAAGCACGGATTACTTGTACGATAACGTCTGTACTAGACCATTTAGAATAATCATACATCTGCCCAAGTAGGAACAATTTCGGATACGTCTTCGAAGAGAGCTACTAGGCGTTGATTTCATTGCTCCGGTAGCTAACGCATTTTCCGAAAGATCGCCTAACAAATTTTCACGCTATAGACAAGTATGTTGTCTAAACTGCGGTTCTCCTTGTGTCTGTATTCTTTACAACGTGGCACGAAATCCTTCCCTGACAGATCTGTTTTGAAACTCAAAACACCGTCGTCGTTTCTTTCAGAAAATTCCCAATTTGTGTGAGTTTGATTGGTGCTTGGGTAGCCTAGTGGTTTAGGGCACGCACATGCCGGAGACTACTTGGGTCGGTAAGGGTCGAGATCTCGTGGTAGGTGAGGTTCTGGGTGCGACTGAGAGGTCTGGGATTTCCCCTCCTGCTAAGCAAATTCGGCGATGTGCGTGTGGTACTACCTAGTTAGTTGCCACTCCCAAGCAATGTTTTGAACTCTATTTCAAACTGATACCAGTGGTTTTACGTCTGAGCAAGCACGAACCAACTGTTCAGGAGGCTGTACCAAGACTTCAATTAAACCGGGGTCCTTCTATGAACAAAATAATTAGGATTAAACAAGTAAATTTACATTAATTTGTGTTGGAAAAAATTTCGTCTTGTGCGGGATTTGAACCCTCGATCTTCAAAGAGGGTCAATTTTGCATTTCTCGATTATCATACCAGAAGTTCAATAGGCATATGCACCAGAGCATCCTGATACAGTTTGACTCAAAGAGACTTAACGTGGAACATAGCGAAAAATTAGAAACACGACATTCAGTGGAATATAACAATTACTAGGCTATGGCAAGGAGCGTTGGGAGCTATCGGTTGTATAACTGAGAAATGTGCCCGAGGGCAAGGTCACTTCTGGATCACCTGCCGAGGATCTCGACAAGCTGCATCATGTGTCCTCGATTAACTTTAGGTGACTCATGACAACTTCAGGTGGCTTCAGGTGACCCAGACGTCTTCAGGTGACTTCAAGTGACTTCAGAGGACTCCTGACGTACTCACGTAATTTCAGCAGACTCCGGACGTCTATCAGTTGACCCCTGACGTGTTGCGGTGACTACAGCCGACGTCAAGGGACTCCACTTGTACGATAACGTCTATGCTAGACCACTAGCCGTCATCGAGGGGTCATTTCCTTGCGGGCGGTTTCGGTTTCGCTCTCTCTCCTTATACCTCGCGCGCGTGTTCGTAGCGCCAGCGGGATGCTTCACCGTTTCGGTTTCGCTCTCGTTTTTTTGCGCTTGTTTATTTGTATAAAGGCAGTGCGCGCTGCGCTCGCGTCATCAATATGTGGAAATGTTCAGCTGCCACGCTTTACAAAATTGTCCCCATATCCACGCTTCTTGGGAATAAGTGGAGAATGACTGTTTCAACAAGGAGGGTCCTCGCAAAGTTATCGTCATTGCTGATTTTCGCTACGGGATTGACATGGTGGGCTTTGCCAATATAGGAGAGATATCTCCGGGGCCACTGCAGGAAGTAGTGCGTCGGATCTACGCCCGTTACAAGAACGTCTGTATAACGGTTCTCGACGGACCCCTGGGACTGATGAGCGAATTCGTAAGCTCGACCAACACCGAATTCAACTACGTCTCTGCAGAAATCGTGGACTTCTCGCTCGTGCCATTGCTGATATTAAGTACGCCCTACGGAAGCAGCGACTTTTGCAAGCAGTCCACATCGTGTACTCTGTCACCGATTTATTGAAATACCATTTGGTTATCGAAATGCAATGCCTTAAACAGTCCGAATAACTTTGACGAGACTCTGTTTTTTTCGCTGAAACATCTTTATTGAATACATAGAAAGGTATTTCTTGAGTTGGTCGATAGATGCGTGCACTTTGTTCCACGGGCACTCGATTCACAATTCTTTTTTTACCAGCTCCTGTGGCATAGTGGTTAAGATGATCACTTTCCACGCCGAGACTGGGAGGTGACACGGGTTCGAATCCTGTCACCGGCTGTGCTGTCTGAGGTTTTCCCTGGGTTTTCCGAAGACTTTCCAGACGAATGTCGACGCAGTTGGCCCAGGACGCACACTAACCCCCCTGTCCCCCACTCCTTCCTGCTGTTCTCTCTCCATCTGTCCACGTCTGTACGCCACTCATAGTCACAGTGGCTTCGCGGCGCTAACATTAAATAAAAAATAAAATGGATTCACAAGGACGTTCGTGGGGTCTTTTCTCGAATGCTGCACAAGGACGGGTTCCTCTTCTATACAGGCAGGTAGTTGGGCTATCGGGAAGGTAGCTGGACAGCTCATCCTGTGTTTCATGATATGCGGTGACAGCGGCTATCGTTTCCTAAAATACAATGCCCTATATATAGAGTACACTCGCTCAGAGCATAGCTGGACTACTTACATTTTTCTCTACGAAATGGCTCACGTCGTGGATGGATGCCCCTTATGGGCTTTCGACCAATTTTCGTAGAACCACAGTGCCTCCTCCTCCTTCTCCTCCTCCTCCTCCTCTTCGAATTGCGACGGTGTCGTCTGTACTTTGGACCCCACGCCATGTCTTACTCGGTGTCGTTGTGATATTGCATATGACGTCGACGATGACAACAAGACGAAAAAATGAAAGCAGGAGTTAACTCCAATTTGAAATAATTCTCCCTCTAGGAACTCCTTAATTTTGCATAAGCAACATGGACTGTAATGAAATTCTTCTTATGCACGAATTCTCCTCTGTTTTGAAATAATCTGACCAAAAATCACAGTAGGAGTTCGATTTTGAACAAAGCCAGTTTAAAATATTCCCCACAAATCTCCCTCATTATGTTTAATCGGAATTCCTGTTCGCCATAAACTATCTCACCCCTTCCCAATTTCGACTGGCGCTGGAGATGCACCCCATTTCCCTCTTAAGTCTAATCAGAATTCACGTTTCCCATGAACGCACGCCCCTTCCCAATTTTGAATAGTGCAGGTGATGCTCCCCCAAATTTTGAACTTCGCAAAGCCTAATTGGACTGAATGTTAGGCATGAAGGCCCTCCCCAACTTGAAATAATTCTCCCGTGGAGTGAACCTACGAAATAGAGAAAAAGAGGCATTAATCAAAAATGAGTTAAACACAAAAATGCACTCACCTCCTGTGTAAGCCATCGTCGACATCATCTTTAACTGTGGATTATCCCACACTCGCTTTTATACGCAGGATCTGTGGTTTCCTATTCTTCTATTGGATTGGGGTGGAGGGAGAGAGAAACAGAGTTACGTGATGCCAAAGATACGCATTTATTGCCTCTCGCGTTTACATGGAATTTTCGTGGTCGTACTCCTGAACGTGCTCGTGCATAAGAACCCAGGGATTTAGTCTAGTGATAAAGTACGAGAATAAAGATTCTAACAAAAAAACCGCTATGGAAAAACACTTACGGTATTTGACTAGCCATCCAGCGTTCAGCGAGTTCTCTCCAACCCGCAGCACTGGCTCTGTTCCACTGGTGCACCAGGAAG
Source organism: Ornithodoros turicata (assembly GCF_037126465.1). NCBI lineage: Eukaryota > Metazoa > Arthropoda > Arachnida > Ixodida > Argasidae > Ornithodoros > Ornithodoros turicata. The sequence continues at coordinate 714,726 of NW_026999412.1, forward strand.
TAGAAGAGGTGCTCCGCTGCACCGAAACTTAAAGGGGCATTCCTTTCTAACATAAAGTCTGCTCCTCTAAGCTTCGGGCCACTCTAAAAAAGAGCTGTCCCTCTAGTCCCCGCTGCATGGCGATTTCTTGCCACTCCGGGGTGTAGCACTCCATGAGCACTTCTATCGCAGCTGTTTCAACCTCCTCTTCGCCTACGATTGCGAACGTTTGCAAAAACGTCTGCATGTCCAAACGGGGTACATCACCTCCGCACATTGTGCAACTTTTCTTTCAACTGATACCCGGTTCGGGTATCAGTTGAAAGAAAAGTTGCACAATGTGCGTTACGGTGAAACCTGCAAGTGATCCTTTCTAATACCTGACGTTTCGTCAGGTATTAGAAAGGAACTATTTCTAAACAAGAACAGATAAAGAAACATTTATCAAATGGGGAGAATATGAACCAGAAGGTCCAAAATTGTCTGGAACGTGTGCAGCATTGTCGCGACGGTCTTGATTCAGGGATAGTGGACTAGGGGGTACAGGGGGAAGACCATCTTAAAGTACAGGGTTCTCACGCTCGCATTAGCCCCATTTACGTCATATTCATCGATTACATTAACCCATCACTTTGATTTTGTGGCAACACGCCGACTTTTGTTTCTCCAATATCGTGCAAAGAAGAGGAGGAGACACATGGGGGTTTGAGGCCAGACACGTTCAAGGACTACAAAGAGAGAGAGTGAGAGGAACTGCTGGAACATCATGTGTAGACGTCCCAGACAAGAAGGCCCAGAGGGGGATTCGAACCCAGGAATCTCCAAAACTGGACGCGATACACTAACCACTAGACTAGTTCGTGCTGCATGACGTTTTCGTATCGCGGGATTCGTGTCTAAACACGTCAAAACATCATCAAACATGTCCAAACACGTTCAAGGACGTCATAGAGAGTGAGAGAAAAAGCTTTACTATAAATGTCGAAGCGATCGTTCGATCGTCACTCTCGACATCATGCTGAGCTTGGTAGATCCTCGTAAGTGATACCAATGACGTCATCGTCGAAATGTTTGAAGAGATTCTTTTAGAGTTTACAAAACTTGCGGCGCGTGGAGTCGTTTTTCTCCCGCCTCACATATTTCGGGAGATTGGTAGTGCCCACTTCTTCTGTACCAACTGCGGTGGATAGTGCTCCAAAGGTACGCTTCCTCATTATTTTTAATACATTCTATACCAGTCACATTTTTCAGAGCAAAAGCAATGGACAGACCAATTGATACGCACTACTACACTCCAGCTATTGAAAGAAGATGAAGAAGACAGACCATCAGTGTCATGACTAAAGAAGACTGTATTTGTGTGAGTTTTAAAAACGCGTGTCTCACGTTTCTTTCGTGCAGATTACGAATGGCTACTGACGGGAGATCTACCCCTGGTCCTAACCTCCAAGCCTCCTCTGAAGACCTTCTTTTTGCGGATCAGCGATCAGCTGAGCACCTGTCGTTGCGGTGGACTCTGGTCGAGAAAACACAGCCATTGGCTAGACTCGAGCCTTCGTCCGTATTTGAGCTGTCTTCCCGGCTACGAAACCAAAGCTGGAGGCGAGCTCATGTATAACCGCTCACGAGAAGTAAAAAAGGTTGTGTATCCTCTCATTCCATCTCAGTCATGACGCGCGAGCAGAGGCACCTTTGTACAAACGTGAATGTATCGGGACTTGCTGCGATTACGCGATTATATTCACGGGGATGGCTGCGAGGGTGACTCTCGCTCGATTCTCAAGATGATACCCTTACGTCTGTTCACCACCAGTGGGAAGATTACAAGGAAAATGAAGCGTTTCGTAGATTACAAGCTGGAGCTGTTGGAAAAGTATCGTCGAGGAGAGACAGTTGACCCGTGTCTCCTCAACGCGGTTTTCAACCGACCCATCGTCCATCGCTTCTGGCTTCTCCACACTTCCCTCGACGTCACGGTGACTTGGGACGAGCGTCGGGTCAGCACATTGGAAGATCGTCTCGCAAGCGTCTTGTGTATGTCGTGAAAAAATAAACAGAACATTTTACGGAGCGAGTTTGCTCATGAGGAGACGTTTTATTGTTTCGTCATTCTCTTCAAAGTTACAGGAAAACATGGATGCACAATTTTTCAGGCTCTAGCGTTTTGACATGCGCGTGGCTGCGCAGATACAAAAAGCCCACAGTAAGGCAAAAAAAGGCGACTGAATACACTTGTTGTTATACTCGTCCACTAGTATAGTCCTTTGAAGGTTTGCCTCGATGGGGGGAAGTTCGTAACTGTCGAAAGTAACGGCAGTCCCATTGTAGTGTTTCAGGTAGAGCACCCAGTGCTAGCCGCGCTTTCTTCGCTCTTCTGTATTGATGATTAAGTAGCCGGGCTTGCATAAAACGTAGGCTTCGTCAGAAGCGCAAATGCCTCTCAGCATGGAGGAAGCGAGGGGGTTCAGGGACACGAGTTCCAAGATGTCGCTCTCGTAAATCTTTTCTATTGAAAGGTGACCGTACGGTCCTTGTAGATGCACATGAGCTCGGGATATTCGGAAATCAAGAGGACAGTGACCACTTGTGGAACGGCTTTACCGAAGCGTAATTGCAGGCGAACGTTTTCTTTTCTCCACTCGTTCAAATGCGAAGGAGAAGAACACTTGTCCACGTCCAAGTGGAAGTAGAGAAGGAATCCGTTCATTTTAAATCGGTCATAGCCTATATAGCATATACTTAAAATGTTTTTCACCCAGTTCTTGCAAGATGTTAAAGTAAGGAATTTTGACGAGGTCGTTTTTAAAGTCGTACTCGGCTCGCACTTGCTGGCCGTCCACCAAGAGAATCGAATGAGACAGGTCGTAATGGTGGAATTTGTAGGGGTTCGACTGGATATCGCCGAGAACGTCGGACATGGCGAGCATGGCGACGTATAATTTGGAAGGCACCCTTTCGGGGTAAACGTATTCAAAGTGAGCGTTCCCCCCGGTAAGTGCGCACTTTGGTTTCCAATCCGCGTAACACGTAGATGGCTGGCGTGGTCTGAAGCCGCCGCTTGTATTTCAAAAACAGGGACGGTGCCAGCGTCACCTTTTTCAAGTGTAATGTCACATCTTTAATGTCCATCTCGTAATTGTACGTTTTCTTGTCATTGGGGACCGATATGAGTTTAAATTCGTCGTTGTTTAACAGGAAAATGACGTGAATTTCGACGGCAGATATTATCACCCAGTCAACACACATGGTAGATGGAACGCAGAATCAGTGTTGAATATGGTTGTATAACGTGGAATACGAAACATTGACACTGATTTCATGTAGATCATACGTATAATTTCAACATGATGATTACAAGACGTTAATTGCACATCAAATATATGTAGCATTTCAGCATGAATATCGTCATACCTTAATTTCACGCGAATCGTTCGTAGCATTTCAGCGTGAGAACTACCATATATAAATGTTACGCATATTCATTGCTGATAAAACAACGGTGGACGAATAAACGTTACAACAACGTTGATTAGTATATGGCGATATTACATAATGGACAATGTGAATTAAGCAACACGGTTTCTACATTAATTCTATTTTGCAAGTTCATGTGCCAATTGTGCGTATTTAAACAACATTGCTTTACCATACGCATCTCAACAATATATGGAATCTATTGTGTTTTACTGCATCTCGCGTTTCAAAGTTTTGGACAGCAAAGTTACCAGCGATGAACTGAAGAATGCATCATATAAGTTAAAAACATACATACACAGTTAACCCTCATTGGGATAACAATGTGCCGCAATACGCCAATGAAATCTGGAAATAATAAATTAGCTCAATAGAAGACCTTGAGATTGGCACATAGCAATGTAGTGAAAACAAAAGAAGCATTCACATAGTTATTTAACACCTGCTAATCTATTCGTTCGCATAAAGACCTGTGTCACACGGGACCTGTGTCACACTGTGTGACAAACGCTCACACATAACGTCCCCAAGGAGCTCACACTGTAAGTGCCAGCAACGCAAAGGTGACAAAACACACAGCGGAACCACAAAGACCACTGCCGTCGCTCACACACACAGCAAACATTGAGAACCTGGATGAACTCTGCTGCACACCTGCCCAAAGAAACTACCCGCTCCGTCCTATCCATCACTGATATGATATTATCCCTATCATGATCACTAGATATTCCAATGAACTTATAAACATGAAGGCCTTTTTCAGTGAGAGGAACCCCTTCTCCAAACGGTGACCGACTTAGGAGTATTCATCCGTCCCATACAGGAACATACCGACGCGCGAAAAACCAAAGAAACGTGGGTCATCGCCAAAATTAGCAAATAAATGAACATTCATTGCAAGGGAACACGACCCTGTAACCTCTCGCCCTGTAAAACATGCAAGGACCTTCAGCACGCTAACTCAATCAAAAGCACTGTGAGCAATCACACCGATTATGTTAACCACTCATTCACATGCACAAGCTCCAATGCAAGCCCCAGAACGCAATACCTGCATGGGTGGGCTATTTTAGCTGCACCCACCCTTTATGTTGCAATTAATAATAATAATAAAACAAGTGTGCTTCGGAAATTTGAGGAAATTTCCAGAGCACACTTGTTTTTTAACGAAATGACTATCAAAAATGATAATTGTATTTTGGAACAGGTACCCGTAAACAACATAGACAACATGAAAGACATTACATCTTTGAGAATGGTCCCTCATGCCTGCCTGTCGTTTCGTCCTGTTTTTCGTGCGCTTCGTTCTGAAGTTTGCATTTTGTTAACCAGTCTGGAGAAAGATGGCACGTTGTCCCCTCCATAAACCCATTCACCTCAATTGTGAAAGACCTAATGATAATCTCAGTTGTCTCGCGACGTAAACACCCAATTATTATTACTTAATGAACATTTTCTTCCCCAGACTGTCGACCCACAATTTGTATGAACCTTTACCACGTCATCCTTAACCCTTTAAATACCATGCAAATGATGAGTACGGCGCCCATCACAATAATAGTCAGTGTTTGAAATGTCGGCCACTCTCACCCTGAGGCACCTCTCTTCTTACTTCTGTACTGATTCGCCAGATTTTCTACTCGTCCACGTAGTATCACACTATTGTAAAATAGTTATATATGACTGCAAATACACTTCAATATATTCAATATATTTACACTTGCATAGAGTACAAGTTACACAGTTAAGATAAGGATAAACAAGCTCGCAGTCTGTCGACTCTCCTTATTCCCAATTTCTATTGTTAAGCCAGCGTAACATATTTTGAGCCCCGGAAAAAAGCACCGTTCTAGCAAAATCGTACCATTAGTACTGTTGTATACGGAGTGCTGGGAGCAGGCTATTTCAATAATAAACACAGTTATCAAAGCACGGGCAACATGATACGTTCTACTTGAAACATTGAGAGATTGGCAGTGACGCTCTGGCAACTGTTATTGTGAACACAGTCTTATGTACTAAAACTGCTTTACTCCACAAACACTGGTAATGTCTCCTGGAAATCGACAATTGCTCCAGCCGAACATCTGCAAGAACAACTTCAACACAAGCAAAAAATAGAGTTCTGCATCACTCATGCAGTGTGAAGTAGAGGAACCACCAAGAAGCCTTTGCCTAGTGGAAAGCGAACAACTTTGCACTTGATGGAGTGAACGATAAAGCAGAGTAACTGGCTGTTTAGCACCCTCATAGCGTGTGTGCCTAACAATGAGGAAGGCACAGGTGCTGTATAAAAGTCAGAAACATTGCTGAAGGCGTGACCTAGGACAACAATTCCGCAGTTATGTTTCAAGATGTTTCTCCCATTCTTGAGTTCTACTGTACAGTCTCCTTCTCCGTTTGTGCACACAGAAAAATCTGCGAAATTGAGCCGCTTGTATTGTTTTGCACCGCTGTCTCCCATACGCAGAGGCCCCTGTTCATGTTCCCATTTTAGCGTAACATGATCCAAATCTTGCTGACTAAACGAGAAGCGTATCTCCCCAGTGAGACGATTAACCACTTGTACCAGCAGTTTATGTGGAGAACGAATCACATGCTTCAGATCTTTTATGTAGAAAACAGGAGAAACTCTCAAGTGTACCAAACGCCCAGCCACGTGGGGATACCCGGTAACGAGCTGGCGTACACAGCGGCTACCAACACACTCTCAGGTGACATAACCCCCTTTGACGTTCCAGCTCTGGATTTAAGGTCTGCCTTGCGTAGAGCAATTATTTAAAATGGCAACATGACTGGGACACACAGACAAATAATATATTACACTCGATCAAGTGTAATGTAGGCAATCCTGCAGGAGTTCTTAAAGATAGGCTTTATGAAGTAGTCATGTCTCGGTTGCGTACCAGCCACACATTTCTCACACACGTTTTTTTAATCCTCCATAAGGACCCACCTCAGTGTGTGCACTGTGCTGAGCAGCTGTCTGTTCTTCACATTCTCATCAGCTGCCCCCTCCAGGAACATCATCGCCAAACTTATTTTTCTGAGTTCTACCACTATAAAATCCCTCTTCACCCAGGCCTTTTGCTGGGCGATGAGCCGCTAGTCCGTTTTAGCAATGTTTACAAGTTTTTTAGGGACACCGGATACCTTAGAGATATCTGAATTCACATACTTTTTAATGTTTATATCAGTTTTAAATTAATCGTCTTCTTTTAACTGGTAAATAGATCATGTCTCACAGTATTTGCGCATTATAGCCTTAGTTGCTCACGCGCAAGTAAAACCTTAATCCAATCCAATCCAATCCAAGTCTACCAAACCTGCGGACATCATCAGTAGTAATGACTGGACACAGACTGCCGCGAGCTCACAACTAGCCTTAAACACGATTTAATTAGCAATTAAAGTTAATTGGGACCCCTCAGAGTAATCAGCATTATTCAATGACTCATCACACTAATTTGGGAGCGTCTAACTCGTGTTCAGGCCAGCTGTGAGTTGGCGGCAACCTGTGTCCATAAAAAAGAAAAAAACAGATAGAGATAGAGTGAAGAGAAGGAATTTAGTTGAAGATCAACGACGCCATATTGATGAAAGTGGTCCGAAACTGCTGCTGACCATTGCTAGGCGACAGAGCACAGAGGCAGGCCGCAAAGCATCACAGCTGTGACCACCAGTTTGGGACATCCTGTGACGTCAGCTGTGACATCATCATGGCATGTCTGGGCAGGTTAAAGCAGCTCTAGGCATGTGAGGAGAAAAACACTTGTAATGCAGTGGAATGCAAACTGCTGTGAAGAAAGCAAGAGTAAATATGCTAACCGTCAATAGCTAACAATAAGAAGAACTAGTTAGACAACAATGAGCCCACCACAACAGCAGTCATGGGGAGTGGAGAAGGATGCGACTGCTCCATCCGACAGCCAGGCATAGAACTGAATCATAATCATTTTTTTTCCTCTATAAAGTCACGCATCTGCACCCCCTACGGTTACTTTCTCAACTAATTTCATAACAAATTTATCAAGAATCACACCAGCGCTACTGTCGTTCCCAAGGCAGCTTTTATCGCAGATAGAAAATGGCGGGGATGTCTGGACAACAGCAACCAGCGCCCGACATGCACAGGCATAAAAGCAGCAAACAAAGTGGGGACACAGTTATAACGAGCGAAAGCCTTAGTTACACAGCAAATCAGCCCACAACAACGGGCGTCACAGGAGCGCAGAACGATACGTCCATTCCATCCGACAGCCAGGCACAAAACTGAATCGTAATGCTTTTTTTCTCCTCTATAAAGTCGTGCATCTGTCCCTGTTGTGGTTACTTTCTGAACTAATTTATTCCAAAATTATTAAGAATCGTTCTAGCACTATTCAAATTCAGGGCAGCACTAGCATGATTGTCAAGAGAAGAACGATCAACATGAATCTTGCACATCCAAAAAAGAAAAAAGTACAAAGCTAGATGCGTCAACAGATTAAAGCGTGCAAGTCGGGGCATGTCAGGAGCGCTGTTATATGAGGAAAAATCGAACGAACGCTAGGCAACAAAGGAGAGCAAACACAAAAAACTCTTGAACAGAGTGAAAAAGACGCTAACCATCATTGGACATGTGCACCACATTCCCTCATTGTAAATCCGCTCATCACACAATCCACCACAATCGTCGCACACCATTTACCAGTGACGAACCACATATCCACACCCCATCAGAGGCAAACAGAACCCCACCGAAACTACGCTCTTTCACTAATGGCCAATGCAATTGCTAGGAACAGAATTAACGCATCCACACCCGTCAGTGTCCAAGAGAGAAGTGAATTCTTGTGCACTCTGCAAGCTTTGTTCGTTGGTCATGACGCCATCCTATTGTCTCAGGGCTACACTGTTTTTTTTTACTAATGTCCAACCCATCTCGTCTGGACGAGGTCCCCTTGAAACAATAGACTCGCGGTATGACGTCGTCACCCAGATATGCAGCTGTGTGGCTCAAGGACACGTATGCTCTAGACAGGGGACCTGTTATTTATTGAATCACTATCCCACAATTATTTTCTTTATTCTACTATAATGATTGTATAGGAAACAGAAAAAGTATTGTAGAAAAACATCACACTTGAGAGGTGATTGTAAGGATTAAGCATTTCATTCCCAAAGTCCTACTAAATGAGACTTACGAATACAGGAAAAAACAAAATGTCCTAACAAGTAACACCATCAATGATGAATACACAATGAGCTAATTGAGACATGTCCGTTCCATCCGAGAGCCAGGCAGGTAACTGAATAATGACGCTTTGTACCTCCTGAATAAGGCTATGCACCTGTCCCCCTTCGGTTACTCTCTGAACTAATTGAATCGCAAAAATATTAAGAATCATTCCAGCACTACTCCCATTTAGGGCAGCACTATCGTCAAGACAAGAATGTTTCTTTTCAAAAAGGAAATAAAAAAGAAACAGAACTACATCTAGAAGAAAAGCATGAGTGAACAGGTCTGGGCATGTCAGGACGACCACTGTCATGTCAGGAAAAATCGCAAGTTTGTCAGACAACAAGGGAAACAAAAGCGCAAAGAAACACTTGAAGAAAGTGGAAAACTAGCATCCAACTATTGTAAGCACACACTCCTGTTATTCGAAGGATAGTGCTCATCATAAATCTGTCCAGGACAATCCACACCATAGACCAACCTCCCATTTTTCTATTGGTACACTTTTTCCCAGTAATGATCAATGCATTGCTACAGACACCGGAAAGACTGCATGCTGTTATCCTTCTGAAGGAGGCAGTGGCAAGGAGAAACACTAATATTATTTATTGAATCGCAGGATTATTTCTTTTTTCCTACTCTTGATACTCCTACTTAATGATATTCATTCTTACATTAAAATTTTTTGAAGTATCGTGCATGAACGCTGATCTTAGCGATTTTCACTGTAAAGACTGGTCATTAGAATCACAACAGCAGTAAGCTACCACTGGTCTTTGAAATAATAACTGTGACCCTGGAACACTCAACATCATCACCAGGCTTATGCAATACATGGAGCTAAACCTTTTCTATACTCATACATTTGTTGTCTGAGACTACACCTGCGAGCAAAAAGATGTAAAAGCCTAGGGGTAAGTTCCGTGCGCACTCGACGGAGGACTAGACAGAACACCGTTATGGGAACAGATATATATATATATTGCATCCCTATTATATTAATGATTATTGTGTTTCAGTTTAGAAAGACTATCACAAAAAGTCTGTACTACGCTCAACTATAATTTAGGAGCCTTAAAATTTTACTTACTATTGAAACATTAATTGCCCTGTTACTTGGATCACTATAAATCAAGCGCTCCGATTTTTTTCCTCTTCTTATTTCAGCCTTGTCATGCAGTGAAGCAGTCTCGCACCCAAAATAATTAATTTACACTGAAGGTGGGGTGCTAGGAATTTCTGTCCTGCGCTCAGATGCAAGCATTTCTGCACAAATACCTGTAATTGCAAATAGCTTACTTCTTCAACACAACATGCTCCTAATGACATCAAACAACCAAAAACATACAAACACTCTTCTTACGACTTCAGCTGCACCATGCGGTTTTCTTATGCGTAAAATCCGTAAAAACCGAAGCATACGCTAATAAACTAAGGAAAATACACCCATTTCTGCTATCAGGTAATTCTTGCATAATGCTACATACATACCTGCATTGCCTTTGCGTAAAGAAAGCTCAGGACAAGGGCACACAAATTCCTGTAGGCGAGCAGGGAAAGTCTTAAAACGGAGCGCTCAGGAATAATAGCAGAGTCACCACACGTCACTATGAAACTCAACAGCTAACACAAGACAACAACAAGATACTAGCGGCGGGTAAAATTGTAACAAGACACTGCTAAACAAGCCCCAACATGTCATGATGACGTCACAAACCAGGAAAAAGTACACGCGTGCGCACATACACAGAGAGCAGCTCAGGAATGCACAAGGAGAGGTGCTTTATAGGAATTTCTACTCCACGCTCAGATACCAGTCTTTCTACACAAATATTTATAACTGAAACAGCTTACTTCATTAACATATCGAGCAAAGTGAATACTGACACTCAGCAACATCTAACAAAAAACAAAAAACCAAAGAAATTCTCATTTACTCAGCTATGCCAAGTGGCTTTCTTCTGCTCTACCTGGATGCTGACTGTTTCCCCTCATCGACATTCTGAATAAAAACAGTGAAAGAAGAAAGAGTTGTGAAAAATTACATGCACTTGCACTCCAATAGCTGTAACTGCAAGAAACAGTAGCGTGCGTTAATAAACTGAGAAAAAGGCACTCACTTTTTCTATCAGAAAATTATTGCACAATCCGATACACACAGCTACGATGTCCCTGGGTAAAGAAAGCACAAGACAAAAATATAAACAAATTACCTTACGCGATCAGGGAAAGCACATCTACTCGGGCAGCACATAACACAATATATGCCGAATTTTTTACAGATGGAAATTGCAAGCCACTGCTGAGCAATTATGCACACACACACACGCACGCACGCTCGCACACAGGACAATGCATACAACACACGACGGGGAAAAGGCTTAACACGCAGCGCATAGGAATAATCGCAGCATTACCGCACATTGCTATGAAGCTCAGCGCCTAACACAAGACAACAAGATATTCACAAAAGGTAAAAATTGCTGCAAGAAAGACACTACTGAACAAGTCTAGACAAGCGACATCACATACAAAATACTGCTCATCGGGGAAAAGGCCTAAGCCTGCGACAGAACATCATAGAACATACACAACTTCATTTTTTTATTTCGCGTAAACTAAACGTGGATTGCTATTTCCTGCTCGGAAAACGTCTTACAAGTCTTCTTAGGGAGCAGAGATATATAGGAACTTCTACTCCGTGCCAAGACACCAGCATTTCTGCTCAAGAACACATAACTGCAAAATTAAGCACTGCATACTTCATCAACATATCAAGCACCCAACAAAATCAAACAAGCAACCCCACTTCCACTGATAGAACTCTATTCAGCTTTTACCAGGAGGCTTTCTTTTGCGTAAAAGTAGGGAAAATAAGAGAAGGTCAGTGAAAAATTACACGCACTTTTGCTCTCATAGCTGTAACAGAAAAAATAAAATAACGAGGCTCACGCTAATAAACTGTGACAAAGACACCCATTTCTGCTATCAGATAATTATTGCATAATGATTAATACACAATTGCATTGTCCCTACGTGAAGAAAGCACAGAAAAAGGACACACAATTTATCTTAAACGAGCAGGGAAAGTCACTTCTTCTCGGACAGCTTAATTTCATAAAGTCTGCATTTTTGCAAAGAAAACAAACCTTGAACAGCGCTACGAACGTGACAGACACATGCTAACAAACAAACACTCCTATTCATTTCTACTGATAGAATTGGAGCTAAAGGCATCAACCACACTACAAGAACAAAGCACACTGCTTCAGGAAAGCACATCAAATGCACCGCAACAGGACCGGCGTCGGGCACTCATAAAATAGCCTGCCCATGACTTCACCTTGTTGGCGAGGCAATTCCATTAAACACTCTCGGCCTATCCTACAGATAGCAATGCAAACGCGACTACACTTTTTTAACCCAATATTTCACGCAATAGTGCATAAATGTATTGCTCATGCCACCTGAAAAGGCACACACAAAGAACTTACTTGTCAAGTGCGGTCCCGGCTTCACAAACGATCACGCGCACTGTCACATTTTTTGTAGCAACATCGAGTGTAAACCCAAAGTCAACTCACAACCACATAAATTCATATTATTCCTCAGGTCAATAATTATCCTACCATCGTCAAAACGCAGTACAGACATACGAATGCGAAACAATAGGTCTTCATTGCGGATGTAATAGGATATCGCCAGTCGACCGTCGCGAAACAAAAAAGGAAAGAATGGCGTTCGCTATACATCTAAGAGAAAATGGTGCCGTGCTGTTGCGCAGCAGTTAAGCTAGTGATGGAAATTCACTTCTTTTTGCTTTGATTTTCTTGCACCCGTATATTTTTAAGAATACTAAAGAGTGTAACGGGTAAATGTGAACACAATTCGCTACACACTGTAGCTTTCCTCATTTTAAACCAAATCACTAACATGTGTTCATGGGCCTTCACTAAATAGGTGAGCTGGTAATAACTCAATATAAATCAGATAAAATAATCATTCCACCATCGCTGGCTGGAAGTTTGGGTACCCAACAGAACAGCGCGCTCTCATCAACACGTCTTGGGCTGTCCTTACAAACCCGAAGCCTTTTTGAATACATTCTGCTGTCGCTGGAATAAAAGATTTATCGCGAGGGTACTATAATGTCAGCTCTGTTGCAGTTTAAGTGGAAAAAAAATACGCGCCTGAACCGCGCCCTACGCGAGCAGCACACGGGCCCGTTCTCGCGGATTGGACATGCGACGCGCGCGATCCGTTACCGATTCCCCGAGTGAGTACACTGTTTTATCACTTAAACAGCAGCAGAGCTGACATTGTACTACCCTCGCGATAAATCTTTTCTTGCGGACGAAACGTCTGAGTATACTTTGTATTTTGTTATGCTCAGTCGGAGCTACTTTTTTTGTCTAGTTATGTCGTCTCCCGGCTTTTGGAGTATTTTTGCATCTCTCCGATCCAACCACGGTTCAGCTGCCTTATGCAATGTGAGCGAGTACTGCAGCCAGGCCACAAAGATTATTCGCTTGGAATGCCATCAATGCTTCAACCAGGAGTGCCTCAACCATAAAGTCATCCCTCAAGCTCTCCGTTGTCGGCCGCCTGTGGATACACCGTACTGCCGGAAGCTGACCCGGAACTTTGGCATCGACTGTTTGAAAGCCCGGGTCCTCGAGAACGAGTTCAAACTCAACCACTCCCGTCATCGACTTCACTTAGCCGAGAAAACGTTGTTGCGGACCCTTCAACCCGACGAGATGCGTCAGATTTTCAGCGCCCACAAACAGGCCGAGCTGCTTGAGAGACAGAAACGGACCGATATTCATGACAGGAAGCTGTGTCTGCTTCTGCCGAAGAAACCTCTCGTTCGGGACTGAACAATGTGTTCAACTTGTCATCGAAGACACTTTCCGACGGTGATGTGAGTCAGCTCTAGAAGGGCTTAGATTTCGCCCTCGCGCCCCGCGCTGTGCCGATAAGGGAGATCGTAGTGGAAATCGAAGACAAGCTCAGCAAAGGACTCAAGGACTCAACTAGTCAATCTGGCATTTAGCCGCATCGAGACCACACTGAACAAGGTGAAAGGACTGCCTTCCAATCTGTCCAAACAGGAACAGTCGGCATTGCGTGACCCACGCTCAGATAAATCTGTCATCGTCCTTCCAGCTGACAAAGGTAAATGTACGGTTGTACTAGACAGAGAGCACTACGATGCAAAGATGAAGGATATACTTGACGATGCTACGCATTTTGTCGCCTCGCCGCGTGGCCCAACTCCGAAATATGAACATTCGTTGGTTGACCACCTACGTAATTTAAAGAAGACGAACCACATAGATAATGCTACCTATCGTCACCTTTTCTCCTCGGACGCAGCCACCCCCAAGCTCTACGGTCTCCCCAAGATACACAAACCAGGATGCCCCTTGAGGCCTATTGTCTCGTTCGTTGGATCACCGACATACAACCTATCCAAATACTTGGTGGAACTCATAGCTCCGGTTACCGGTAACAACAGCCTGACGGTCCGCAACTCGAAGGAGTTTGTACAGTTGGTCCGGACGCGAGTTCTCAACGAAAATGAGGTTATGGTATCCTTTGATATGGTGTCTCTGTTCACCAACGTTCCTAAAGATCTCGCGGTCCAGGTGGCACAGGGACGACTACGCCAGGACAGCAGCCTGCCGTCGCTCACGCAGGACGTCGCTCACAGTTGAAGAGGAGGTCATTTTTTTTAGGTTTTGCCTCAATCAGACGCACTTCACCTTCAACGGCAGGACTTACCACCAGATCGAAGGTTGCCCGATGAGTGGCCCCGTGTCAGTCACGTTAGCTATTCTTGCATGGAGCATATTGAAGAAACTGCCATGGAACGATTTTGCCACCCAGTCAAGTTCTATCGCCGCTACGTCGACGGCACGTTCGTGATTCTCAACAGTGACCACGTTAATGAGTTCCACTCGGTTCTAAACAGCATTGCGCCATCAATCAATTTCACGTACGAGATGGAACAAAATGGCAAACGCTTCAAAGGCATTTCTGAATGTATCAGCCGGACTTTGCTTCCGTTGAATATCAGGAATATCAGAAACCAAAGGAGCTGGTCCCCCCGGAAGACCAGTCTGGAGTAGTCTACAAACTACAATGCCATGACTGTGACACGTGCTACATTGGCGAGACAGGGAGGAAACGGAACACTCGTTTCAAACAGAACATAAGCGGGACATAAAAAACGCAACGCACGCTACACAATTTAAGACGGAGCTTACAGAACATTGTTGGGACATCGGACATTCTTCTGACTTCGACAATGCAGTGACCTTGGCTCGAGAACAAAGATGGGAACCCAGAAAGCTTCCACAGTCTTGGCACATACGCGGTGACCCCTCGGTTAGTAAGAAAGACCGTGGCCCCCTTCCCAAACAATACTCCCATTTCCTTAAATAACGACCGGTTGTGTAATCTCTCATTGAGTTAGGCATAGATGATGTCCGTCGCATGACGGACGAATCATCTGAGTAAACTTTGTTATTTCGTTGTGTTAAGTCAGAGTTCTCTACTTTTTGTCTAGTTGTGTTTCTCTTTGTTCCTGCCTACATCAGACAGGATGTGATGACGTCATGAAGTCTTTCAGGTGTCTGTAGCAATGCATTGATGGTTGCTGCACTCTAAGAAATTTCGTTGAAAAACAGACATATATACATGAACCGTTGATGTAAAATTTTACAGAACCATTTGTAGACCTGCTTTAACAGGGCTGCTCGGTCAAACGAAACAAAAATGGTCGCTGAGGCGGTCTCCGTTGCGGAGAGTCTAGTATGTTTTGCAGCAGTCAGGTAGCCCCGCAGAAGAACCTAGGTATAGAAGTTGGAAGCAGGGCTCGTCCAACTCGACTCGTCCAACTACAGGAAGATCCTCAATAAAGACGAGCAGTTCTAGGACTGACGGTTTTGTCATGGACGTCACCACGTTTCTTGTAGTTTCTTAGCTGTAGAGAGAAATCCTTCCAAGGCATTGGAAAGAGTGCTGTAATTTTGATATAGCTACAGAACTAGCATGTAATATGTAACTGGGGCCTTGTAAAATTTACATCAACCTGTTCTAATACAACAACAGGAAAGCCTGTTGTACAACAGACAATACCGGTTATATCAACAGCCCCTGTAAAATAATTGAAACAGGCCTATGTAAACATGACATTATTATTAACAGGACTCCTGGACTATTTTTTTCCAGCACTTTCCTGTTAAAACAACAGAGAAATTTTTCTCAGTGTGAGAAAAAGTGTAGTAATAGAAAAATGGGAGGTTGGTCGACGGTGTGCATTGTCCTGGACGGATTTATGATTTGCACTGTTCTTCAAATAACAGGAGTATGTGTGCTTAGAATAGTTGGATCTTGGTTTTCTGCTTTGTTCAACTGGTCTTAAAAAAGTATTTGCACTCCTGTGCGAAATACCGCATACACGCGTGTTCAGTCCGCACGTACAAGATAAAAAGAACCACCTATAATTTGAAAATAATGTCATATGTCGAAAGCATAAACATGCACAGTTCGTCAGGCAGCCACTGTTGTACGAAATACCGCATCCACGCGTGTTTAGTCCGCACGTACAGAATAAAAGAACCACCTATAATTTGAAAATAATGCCATATGTCAAAAGCATAAACATGCACAGTTCTTCAGGCAGCCACTGTTGTGCGAAATACCGCATACGAGCGTGATTAGTCCGCATGTACAAAATAAAAGAACCACCTATAATTTGAAAATAATATATGTCGAAAGCATAAACATGCACAGTTCGTCAGGCAGCCACTGTTGTGCGAAATACCGCATACACGCGTGTTTATTCCGCACGTACAAAATAAAAAGCACCCCCTATAATTTGAAAATAATGCCATATGTAGAAAGCATAAACATGCATAGTTCGTCAGGCAGCCACTGCTCTGCGAAATACCGCATACACGCGTGTTTAGTCCGCACGTACAAAATAAAAGTACCCCATATAATTTGAAAATAGTGCAATTGTCGAACGTGTGAACCTGCACAGTTCATGAGGCGCCCACTGTTTTGCGAAATACTGCATACACGCGTGTTCAGTCGCACGTACAAAATAAAAAGAACCCCCTATAATTTGAAAATAATTCCATATGTCGAAAGCATAAACGTGCACAGTTCATGAGGCAGCCACTTTTGCGAGAAATACCGCATACACGCGTGTTTAGTCCGCACGTACAAAATAAAAAGAACCACCCATAATCTGAAAATAATCATATATGTCAAAAGCATAAACATGCACAATTCGTCAGGCAGGTACTGTTGTGCGAAATACCGCATACACTCGTGTTTAGTCCGCACATACAAAATAAAAAGAACCACCTTTGATTTGAAAATAACACAATTGTCGAAAGCATGAACGTTCACAGTTCACCACGCAGGCACTCCTGTGCGAAATAGCGCATACAGGCGTGTTTTGTCTGCACGTACAAAATAAAAGAACCACCTATAATTTGAATATCATGCAGTTGTCAAAGCAAAAACATGCACAGTTCGTCATGCAGCCACTGTTACGTGAAATATCGCATACACGCGTGTTTAGCACTTATCATTTCAAAATAATGCAACTGTCGAAAGCATGAACGTGCACAGTTCACCAGGCATCAACTCCTGTGTGAGATACCGCATACTCAAAATAAAAAGAAACACTTATTTGAAAACAATGCCATATGTCAAAGGCATAAACGTGCACAGTTCATCAGGCATCCACTGTTGTGCAAAATACCGCACACACGCGTGCTTAGTCTGCAAGTACAAAATCAAAAGAACCACCTATAATTTGAAAGTAATGCAATTGTCGAAAGCTTGAACGTGCACAGTTCATCAGGCAGCCACTGTGGCGAGAAATACCGGATGCATGCATGTTTAGTCCGCACGTACAAAATGAAAATAACCACCCATAATTTGAAAATAATGCAATTGTCGAAAGCATGAACGTCCACTGTTCTTCAGGCAACCACTGTTGTGCGAAGTACCGCATAAACGCGTGTTTAGTCCGCACGTACAAAATAAAGAGAACCACCTATAATTTGAAATTAATACCGTTCTGTTTCGGAGCAGCAGACAGACACGTCCATACCCAATAACGAATATTATTTTAATGTCCCGAACACGAGCGCGTGAGCGCTGATACCAATAACCATGGAACTGAACACCACAATCCCTCTGCACTTAAACTGTTCATTCCGACTAGCTCTCGTTCAAGGCATTCCCGCTTGGAAGCGTTCCGGAGGTTGCCTACGACGACTGCTGCGACGTAACGGTTCCGAATGCGGATTTGTCACATCGACGTCCGCCGTTACGTTGGCACCCGGCTGTACCGCTGGCTCTTGACGAGTCTCTGTTGGTGCCAGTGGAGTTGCTGCATCGCCTTCCACGGGCGCTTGCGTGTCCGAGCTTGTAGCACTCGACGTCCTGTCACCATACAAGGGAGTCGTTGGCAGGTTCTGTGACCCGCTAGGAGCTTCGTCCATTGCTGACGTTCCCCTATCGTGCCGAAACGACGTTGGCGACGCACGTGCCCAGCGTGGTTTCAAGTGGTCACTGTGTACATAGCGCAGCTGGTTGTTCACCTTGACTAAAAACGTTGCCTCGCTCACTTGCTGAACTTCTGTGGCCTCCTCCCACGCCAAAGGTTCACCTCTTGTCGTCTTCACGTAGACTATTTCTCCCACGGTGAACTGCGTGGCTCTTCCACGATGCTCATTGCGCCTAGCAGCGTTTTGTTCCTGTTTTGTCCTCATGTCTTTAACGAAGTCTGGTTTTAAAAGTGAAAGTTTCACTCGTGGCTGCCTCTTCAGGAATAGTTCCGCAGGTGTACGTCCAGTTACCGAATTAGGTGTATTCCTGTAGGCCAGCAGAAAATCGTCAAGACGTTGGTGGAGGGTCCTGCCTTGACCTGTCATGTTGTGATGCAAGACTTGCTTGAGCAATATTGTCTTGGTCGTTTGAACCAGGCGTTCGGCTGCGCCATTCGACGCTGCGTGGTAAGGCGGCGTGCGCGTATGCCGGATTCCGAGGCCGCGTGTGAAATCTGCGAACTCTTGAGCAATCCAAACTTCCAAACTTCCAATGAATTGAGGCCCATTGTCACTAACTAACTCTTCAGGATATCCGTACGCGGCGAAGATAGCCCTCAGAGTGTCGATTGTCCTTGCAGCAGTAGCGGTGCTGAGACATCTGACTTCAATCCACTTGGAATACGAGTCTACAAGCACGAAGAGATTCATTCCCTCTTTTACAGCAAAGTCGACGTGGACACGCTGCCAGACCCGCGCGTTGGGTATGTCCACGGATGCAGTGGTCCCGGTGTCTTTGCGGGCGCAGTAGTCTGACAGACGTTGCACTTACGAACCGTTGACTCGATGTCTTTGTCCATTAAAGGCCACCAGACAAATGACCTAGCTAGCATTTTCATTCTTTCAATTCCAGGATGGTCTTCGTGAGGCAGTGATAACACTGGCTGCCGGAGTGTATCAGGAACGATGACCCGTTGCCCCCACGTCAGGCATCCTTGCTCATGTGACAGTTCATGTCGCCGAACGTAAAATGGCTGAAACTTTCCATCAAACGTTGCAGGCCATCCAGATACGGTGAACTGTCGTACGGCCTCGAGTATTGGGTCCCGTTTTGTCCATTTCGCAACTTGACTGGCCGTGATAGGTGTCGAGTCAAAGACCGCCAAGCACTCCTCGCTTTCGTCATTGTGCCTTGCTGGAAGCGGTAGCCTGGAAAGTGCGTCGGCCACTTCCATATTTTTCCCGTTTTGGTATTGTAGCGTCTACTGGTACGCGGCCATTGTGATGGCC
The DNA here is from genome assembly GCF_037126465.1 of Ornithodoros turicata. NCBI lineage: Eukaryota > Metazoa > Arthropoda > Arachnida > Ixodida > Argasidae > Ornithodoros > Ornithodoros turicata. The sequence goes on from NW_026999412.1 coordinate 734,268, forward strand.
CAGTGTTGTACTCGAGCTGCTGCCACTGTCGGAATAGGTTTATCCGGTGCCAGAATTCCTAGCAGTGGTTTATGATCGGTATATAACTGGAATTTCCTGCCGTAGAGGTAACGATGGAACCGCTTCAATCCGAAGATAATTGCGAGAGCCTCCTTTTCTCCCTGTGCGTAGTTACGTTCCGCAACGCTGAGAGTTCGAGATGCGAAGGCGATCGGTTTTTCTGTTCCATCCGACATGACGTGGAAAATGACCGCTCCCAGGCCGTATACCGAAGAATCACAGCTGAGACCAATAGGCTTCTTAACGTCGTAATATGCGAGTACTTGGCTGTCGATCAGACGCCGTTTGGCTTCTTCAAATGCTTTTAAACATCTTTCTGTCCACACCCAGCGTTGGTCTCTTTTCAACAAGTCGTACAACGGTGCGACTATGGTAGCGAGATTCCTGATAAATTTCCCGTAGAAGTTCAGCAAGCCCAAGAAAGCCCGCAGTTCCGTAGCATTACTCGGCTGAGGAGCTTCGATTATTGCCTTTATCTTGGTTTCCGTCGGGAATATGCCTTCCTGTGTGACTTTATGCCCCAGGTATAGAACTGACGGCTTGAAAAATTGACACTTTTCTTCCTTCAGTGTCATATTGTGCTGTTCTAGTCGTTGCAAGACATTCTCCACCGTTCCCTGACATTCGTCCACGTTTTCACCTGCGACGATTACATCATCAATGTAACATCCCACCTTGGGAATCCCTCTTAAAACTGAATCCATTAGCGACTGAAAAATGGCTGGTGCGCTCGATATTCCAAAGGGCAGTCTCTGAAATTGAAACAGCCCTAGATGTGTGTTTACTGTCAGCAGTGGCTTGCTTTCTTCGTCCAAGGGAACCTGCTGGTACGCTTGTGACAGGTCCAGAACGCAGAAAACTTTTCCTCCGGCGAGTGTTGAGTACAAATCCTCTGGTAAGGGCAAGGGATAATGATCGGTCTTCAAAACAGGATTCACGGTGATCTTGTAGTCCCCGCATAGCCTTAATCCTGCTCCGCCGCTCTTCGGTACCACAACAAGGGGCGTTGCCCAGTCGCTTCTTGACACTCTTTTCAAGATGCCATCAGCTTCCAATTTCTCCAACTCCTTTGCTACTTGGCCTTTCATGGAGAACGGTACTGGTCGCGCTTTCGCAAACACTGGTTGGGCTGCCTCCTTGACGAGAACACCCGCCTTGAAGTCCTTCACCACTCCTGGAACGCCTTTGAAAACTCCAGAGTACTTTCGCCGCAACGTCTCCACCCTTTTCCCCACGTCACTTGACAGATGGCAGACACTCTTCCAACCTAGCCTCAGCCTCTCCAGCCAGTCTCTTCCTAATAATGCTAGCATTTTCCTGCCCTGATCTCTGACGACCACCAATGGCAGGAGCATTTCCTCGCCTGTTTGGGCCACTTTGACGCTTGACTTTCCCAGTATCTGCAGCTTTTCCCCGTGTAAGTTCGCAAAGCTAGGTCTGCTGTCCTGCACTTGATGTGTGGGAAGTAATGTCGATACATCGTTTCGGGCATTATTGTGACCGCTGCTCCAGTATCTATTACCATGGGAACTTCCTTTCTTCGATACTCATGTCTACGCTGTATCCACTTGCTGCCTTTTCTGAGTAACATATAGTGTAGCAGTCGCAATCGTCCGACTCTTCGTCCGTCGTATCGACGTATGTGACAGGCTTCGTTTTCGTTTTTCGCACACCGCTTGCAGGTGTCCCTTTTTTGTGGCAGGATCGACACGTGAGATTCCTGAACCAACACCTATCCGAGCGGTGAGGCTTCCGCAGTGCTTGCACTCGTCTCTGTCCTCTTCCCGTTTACTGTCTGCGTCCGGTACGGCTACTTTCCATTTTGGAGCCTTCTTCCTTGCTCTCGCCGCTGATAGCGTTGACTCCATCTCTTGGCTTGCGTCGTGTAACTGCTTAGTTTGCTTCGCCGCTAGCTCCTTTTCCAAGGCAATCTTGCATGCCACTTCAAATGTCAATTTCTCCGTTGCAAATAACGTTCGCTGCGTTCTTCATCACGTAACCCAGCTACCAGTCTGTCCCTCAAAGCGTCGTTGAGAAAAGTACCGAACTCACAGTCTCTGGCTAAGTGTTTCAACTCTGTGATGACCTTGACGGTCTCATCCGGATGTTGAACTCTTCGATTAAACTGACAACGTTCCGCAATGATTGACCGCTGTGGACTGTAATGTCCCTCCAAGAGCACCTTGATTTCTCCGTATGTCTTCTCCGTTGGAAGTGCAGGCACAACGATCTTTTTCAGCTCTTCGTAAGCTTGCCCCGATTACGTTTAAGAGCAGCTTCAACTTCTTTTCTTGAGGCACTTCATTGATGTCGACGTAGTTGTCGAAACGCTCAAATACGAGCGAACGTCGTCAACCTTCGGGTTGAATTCAGCCATAGTGCCGAGCTTCGGGGGCGTGACGTGATTGTGACATCTTGGATTAAGTGAGTCCAAATCGGGTCCTCTCTGTCCGATTCCTTACTTTTCCGACGTTGATTTCGGTGACTAGCGATTCCGGTGCCTTCTGCGTCGTTGCGATGAACGCTTCGTTGTCATCAAACCTCCAACGTTCCAGAAAGCCTGGATGACTGACTAGTACTGCTGCTGTTTTAGCAAGAACTTTGCCGCCTTGCCCATGTGGGTCGATCAACCTTCGTCGCCAGAATGTTCTGTTTCGGAGCAGCAGACAGACACGTCCATACCCAAGAACGAATATTATTTTAATGTCCCGAACACGAGCGCGTGAGCGCTGATACCAATAACCATGGAACTGAACACCACAGAGGTCATTTCCTGGCTGGAGAGTTAATCTATACACTACTCAGGAAGTTTTTGTTTTTCCGCCCCAATTTGCTTGAATTTCGAGCGCGTGTTTATTTACCCGATTTTTACCCCTCGAATTTGAAAAAAAATATTTCCCGAAAACTTCAGGCTCTACCTACAGTGTTATTTTGTGGATTTGGAACTGCAGCCTAGTAATAATTCAGACTCTTTCCTACTCTACGGACAAAACTGCTGGCACTGTCAAACGCCCCACAGAACCAACGTCTATTCCCGTGGTGAATAGTTCGGACCGCTACTTGGTAGACTTGCTCGATTATGTACTCGTACTGGTCTCACTTGAGACTTGCACGGTTATTGGGATTTATCATGTCCTGAGTGCCAGAAATGCGGCAGGAAAATGTACCCCCGATGTGACCGATGTTTCGTACTGCTTTTACGGCACAAATGGACTTCACCATTCCCGACATGACGCACACGTAGATGAGTGCGTGTGTAAAGTTGGAGTTTACTTGCACGCGACCAAGTCAGAATGCCTCCCACCGCTTCAGATGTCTTGCAAGAAGTTATATTTCAATATGCCTATCTTTGAGTGGGGAATACAGCGGATTCCTCTTAAATGAAATTCCGAGGGAAAGGAAATCTTGTTCCATTTATCGGAAGTTTCATTTAGGCAAAGTAACATGAAAAATGGTTAGGAGCACTTAGTTATCTTAGTTATTTATAAATCTTAGTTGCTCCTAACCGTTTTTCATGTTACGTGTGTGATTCCCCCTTCGCGGATACCTTGACAGTGTGTCTTTTTCTTTTCCCTTTTCGACATAAGCAAAGTACACAGATTTCACGGAACGCAACTTTATTTTAAGATGATAAATTTCCACTACTGTAGGTAGCTAGGAAAAAAAATGTGTTAATGGCTGTTCTCTTCGCATATTACGATTTTGTATTGACAAAATATGTATGTATGCCAGAGGCTTGAAAAAACTGTGCATCCTCTTATACCCATATTACCTGTCCATATCATGTGATATGGTTCACATCCTCATTCAGTGTGCGGCCTGCTATGACGACAACGTTGACTTTGGCATATCAGATTTCAGTTTCTACTTTTGATTTGCTCTCGCAATCATGTCCCCGATTTATCAGCAAGATTGATGCAAGCGAAAGCGCTTTATATGGCTGTTTCTTAACAGGCTTCGTGAAGACACACGTGGACGCGAGCTAAGCCTAACATTGTACGAGTGACAAACGGATTGGGTTGTACTGGCCAGAGAGTCGAACCGAAACGTTTAACGGTCCGGTTCGGGTTTAGGTTCGGCAATTAGGGTTCGGTTCCGGTTCAGCTCCAGAAGGCAATTATAATGGTTCAAACCGGTTCTTTCCAAACGGTTCGGTTCACGAACCGGTTCAGGGGCCACGGGTGCGAATGAAGCACAACAGGCAGGTTAAAACAAGCTCCCGTGTGTGTGTTACAGTGCTTGAAGTGGGCAGGAAGGCGTCAGTGGTCGTTCAGGATTTTGAAAGAGTTCGTGCAATATGAAAGACAAGATTAGTAGCGGCTACAAGAGGAGCATAGCGATGAATTATGGTATGGGTTGACTTTCCCCGCAAGTAGCTCATGTCGCCGGGGTTAACTCTCCCACCGAGTAGTTCGCAGAATCTCACCAGGAATAACAGTCAACCAGGCCTGCTACCTTGGCCTAATTCATTTAAGTAATTGAAATTATTCATTTCCAGTCAGAATCGCGAACACAGGTTAATCAGCTAACGACGCTTCATGGTAGTTGGATTGGAATGGTGCGATTGTGAGCTCGGGGTCTTTATGTGTGAAAGGCACGTTATTGTGTCTGTGGAACAAAGACAGAGCAAGTGAAAACAGAGAGTTCGACTCATTTTCGACCCATCGGCGATTTTTAAATATTATGTCAGTATGGTCGTTGCTGCTTCGTTTATTTCAAATCCACAAAGAAAGCCAGCTTGGCATGTTCTTTTCAATCTGAGTAGCATGAGGATGGCTGGTGCTTTACTTTCTGGTACCCTAGGCACGCAGCAAACTTAATGCATTGAACGGAATGGCAGTAACTTCACCTCCTAACCAACCATCATCCCGAATGACACCTTTTTTCAACACGCCCCTGTTTTCAACAAGCCGGGGGAGAGAACGACACCACGCAAGATTGTGGGTGGTGAGGAGGTGAACTTACCGGCATTCCGTTTCATTAAGTTTGTAGTGTGGCTAGCGTACAAGGGGCTTATGTAAGTTCACACACGCACACGTTGGGAATTATGCTGCAGCGCTGTACACACGGATGCGTGCCAGAGCTGAGCTCAGGTAGTTTGCATTCGCAATGCATTACACATAACAGAACAGAAGAAGAAAAAAAAGACGAAGAAGAGAAAATTCGAAAGACCGAAGGTCGCAGACGACGACATATGCATTGGTTGATCTGCGTATTCGCATTTATATATAGGATGCCCACGGTTCACCTTCAGAAATGATCTATAACACAAACACATAGCGCTGCAAAAGAAAAAAAAACTGACAGCTCTCCTATGATGCTACATCTTACAATGAAGCACTGTTTGTAACACGAACGTCGTAGGAAAGAGAGTGTCAGTTTCTCTTTGACAGAGCTGTATCTCAGTGATCATTCCAGCAGCTAGGGTGGTCACCGTGGGCCATTTGAGCAGCAAGGTGGCTGATTAGTATATTATTATGAAACTGTAACTTCATGTATGCTGAACATGTAACTTCATGAATGCTACCCAAAACTGTCGTTGATGCCTAATTCTTATATATATTCATGTGGATGTCTTATACATTAGTAGCATGGGCGTTCCCATGATTTTTTCAAGGGGGGGGACAATGCGCTTCTACGGGGGCAAGAATGCAACCCCCCACCCCTAGCACATCATTTTCTGGAAGCGGACGCTGTGCACTGTGTGGGTGTTCAGAGGTCCCTATTAAGACAACTGAGAATAATCATTACGACCTATGACTAAAGAGTGCACTATTTTCGCAGCGACCTCGGAGTTCCAGGGCCCCTCCCCTCGTGCCCCCCTCTCAGTACGCCCATGATTAGTAGTCATAACAGTTTTCAGTTACCACCTTTGTCGTTGTTATTTGCGATTCTGAGCCCCGGGGTCTTCATGTAAAAGGCGCGTTATCCTATCATCACTGACGTCGCAGTGCTTCCATGTCGGTATATATTAGCATGTTCTTGGTATATATTGGTATGTTCTAGCCATATTGGTATGCTCTTTTCATTCTAACCCGCATGAGGATGCCTGGCCCTTTACTTTGTAAGGGGCTTCAGTAAGTTCACACACATACGTTTGGAATTATCCTGCAGCATCGTACACACGGGCACATGCTTTAGCTGAGTTCAGGTAGTTCGCTTTTGCATAGCACTGCACAAAAGAAAACACAGAAGAAGACAAAACAAAAAGTAAAAGCAAACGAAGAAGAGAAAATTTGAAAGACCGAAAGGGTACGGTTGCACAGCCAACGACATATCCGTCACTTGGTCCGCGTGTTCGCATTTATATACAGGATGCCTGCGATAACGGTATAGATGATCTCGAAGACATGGCGCTGTTTAAAGAAAAAAACTGACAGGTTTGTGTTACAAACGGACTGACATGACAATACTGCGCCTGTTTGTGACAAACTTCATAGGACAGTGTCAGTTACCTATTGACGGTGCAATGTGCCAGCGATCATTTCTGCTGCCAGGGTGGACGCCCGGTGTATAGCTGAGTCTGATTAGTATATTATAATATATGTCACTTATTGACTACTACCCAAAACTGTCATTGATCCCTAATTCTTATACATATTCATGTGTATGTCGTAGACGTAGTCCTATAACAGTTTTCAGTTACTGTCTGTTGCTATTTCGTGACTCGAGAAAATCCAGATCATTGTTGCAGCGCACGACTTGTTCGGGGGGGGGGTTGATGTAGGGGGAAGGTGCGGTCAGCCTGCTCTGAAGTGGCGTATCGGTGCACCCAGGGGAGGGAAAAGAGGGGAGGGCGAAAGAGGGAGGGGAGAGATGATGGTGGCACAGGAGAGGGATAGGGCGTGCTAACCCTCTTGCTCTAAGATTTGGGTAGTCCAAGGGGACTACCCACCACAGAAAACATGCGAGCATCCCTCAGTAGTCTTCATTGGGAAGCTCCCTGTACCACGGTAACCGCCAGGATTATTGGATTAAGTTACCCCATCCGACTTTTTCGGCAAGCAAGAGGAAGTCTACGAAGCTAGTAAATGAAGAAAAAATACAAAAAATAGTTTTTGTTCTTCATGCACAACATCCTAAGTTTCTTACTTAATTCCGTGTGAACCGTTATTTGAACCGCTAATCGGTATTTTTTTACCGGTTTAGTTCCGGTTCAGCTCCAAGATGGCGTCGACTCTTTCGGTTCGGTTCAGTTCCGGTTCGGCCGAAAATAATGGTTAATAACGGTTTTCGGTTCGGGTTCGGGTTCGGTTCGACTCTCTGGTACTGGCTATGACTTATTTCCAGGTCGTGAGACGTGAATGGTAGTCTTGCATGTTCGCCGGTATCTCTGTACCGTCACTTTGTTAAGTTTATCCGAACTACACAAAACAGGCCTTTTCAATTATCCGAAGATTTTCATCATCGCATATGTAGGAAACCAACCAAAGGTGACTTCATCGTTCTATTTATCCGTGATTTCTGCTTAACCGCGTTCCGTCTAGTGAGAGTTGTGGAACCTTGGTTCCCACAACTCTCACTAGACGGATCCTAGCTCCTAGCAGCTCCTACACGCTCAGAGAGCGGACGACCTTTGTAAGCGGGTGTCTCAAATGGTTAGCTGAGCAGGCTCGGCAGGCACCGGAACAACTGACGGACGGCACGACTCCTATCTGCTGAGCGAGGATGGCATCCTGTTCAGACACATACCCGAGGCGGATGACGATGACGGCTGATCCCCATTCAGACGGACCTCAAACGGTCGGATCCTCGGAAGGGGCGAGCTTGGGCGGCCCACCGGCTGTGCGAAGCCCAGAGAACTGGTCGTCCGTGTGGACGACCGTCCACGTTGCTGCCGATCGTTACTGCGGGGGGGGGGGAGACGTTCTCTCCGCGGGCGACCTGGCTCGGGAGCGTCCTCCATTCTCTTGGCGGCTCCGTCGGGGCTCGCCCGTCCTCTGTCGGCGTGGTCTCGGCATGGTATCTGCCGAGAGGAGAAAAAGGGAATACGGTGAGAGGTTATCTCCACATCGTGAGAGCTCGAAAGGGATCTTCCCCAAAATGGCTTTGTGGAAAACTGCGGAACAGAAATCACACTAATATCACATAAATCGTGAGCACTAGGTCCTAGTGACCGAGATAGTGGCTACTACGTGCGCCGCCTGCGGGGACGCAAGTTGTAGCGACTGGAAGCTGGTCCGGTAGCGGGATCCGGGTCCAGGTGTTGAGGAGGCGGAAAGTCAGAGTCTCCGCTCTCGGGGTCTTGGAGGTGGTAAGGTTTCAGGTCCGAGATATGCACTGGCCCAGTTTCTTCGCCAGTGTCATAGCGACGAAGCCTGTAAGTGAGGCCGGAGGAGCACGCACTTACCTCGAAGGGGCCATCCCACCTATCTGCAAGTGAAGCTGCAAAGCCGCGTGCCGCATCACTTAGCGGGTGAGTTCGTGGAAGGACGAGGTCACCGACGCTGTAGGTGAGGTTCCGTCGTCCTTGGTTGTACTGGCGAGCCTGGTCCAACCGTGCGACGTCCAGGTTCTCCCGAGCCGTCCGGGCTGCATCGTCCAGTTGACTCCGAAGGTCTCAGCAAACCCTGAATAAGGAGGCCGAGTACTGCCATCCCGGAGGCCCAGAGCATTCTCCACTGGAAAAGGTGCCTCTCGCCCCAAGTTCAGGAACGCCGGGGTGAAGCCTGTAGATCTGTTTACTGTTGTTCGTGTAGCGAACGCCAGTTCAGCCAGGCGAAGATCCCAATCACGGTGGTGCTGACTAGTAAAAGCAACCAACATCATTTTCAGGTTCCCATTAACACGTTCGGTAATGTTAGCCTGAGGGTGATATGGGGAAGTCTTCTTGTGCTGAATGCCTAAGACAGCGCAAGAATCTGAGAACACCTTTCTTGTAAAGTAGGTAGCGTTATCTGTGATGAGCTGAGCAGGAAACTCGAACCGGCAAAAGGTGTCGAGTAGTCTTTCCCACACTCTCTGGGAAGTCAGCGTCCTGAGAGGAAACAGCTCAACCCATTTCGTGAAGTGATCAGTAACCACAAACAAATACTGGTTACCTCTAGGACTACGTGGAAACGGTCCCATCACATCACAAGCGACTATCAGCCAGGGCTTATTGCTCTGAATAGGCTGTAAGCGCCCAGGGGGGTAAACCACCACGAGGTTTTGTTCTCCCGCATACGGGACAAGTGCGAACATACTTAGTTACATCCTGCCTCATTCCTGGCCATGTCGCAACACGACAACTTTTTTTTTTCAGAGTTCATTATGTTCCGATGATCCAGAGTTTCGTCTTTTATTTGTCATATCTCTATTAATGCCCGAAGTTTTAACTCTGTTCAGCATATCCGAGAATTCGGGGTAAGGGAGTTCGGCTCAGCGGGAGTCTACTGTACATCTATGAAAGTGTCCCAATCCATTTAGTATGCAAGTTGCTTTTGAAAGAGAATCTTGGCCAAGTAGGCTGGTGAAGTGGTGCCAGATATTACTGTATGTGTTTCATACGCATGTTTCTGTACGCATTAGTACTTACGTACTTATTAGTACTTCTGTACGCATTAGTACATTAGTAGGGGAGGAGCAGAAATTCAGTGACGATTTAGTTAACAGTAAATGCGAGAGAAATGCGTTATCATTGGGCAATTTTTTCAGTCCATACTTTACTTCCGGGTATCCACATTCGGTCTAAACCACGACCTACTTTATACAAACACGACCATGACACTCGCCGATTCCCCTATGGGTCCGCTGTCCGCGGCCCGAAGCGGGGAAAACCGGTTTTGCGTCAACATGCTCGCTAGGGGCACCACGTGCACACCCCACAAGCGAAGGGGAGACGGCTGCTGTAATATCGGCAATGTTTATTAGCATTGTTTTGTGCGTGTGTCTACGCGTTGTTTTCGTGTATCCTGATGCGAAAAACGTGTAATGTGTGCTTAACGCAAGTTAGTTCTACTTTACGCAAAATACATGAATTTTCGCGTCTAGAGCCGCCTTGCTTGGGACAGTGCTTGTACAGGATGTGTGGTATACCATGGGCCCCCATTTGACGAATATACTTGGATCCTTGGTAAAACATTCATCGCTTCACACTGTGCTTCAACCGATGATAATACGAAGTTGAATTCCAGATGAGTGCTTGTGCGCTTTGTGGCGGAAAAGCGCCACAAAGCACAAAAGCGGCACAAAAAAGCGCCGCAAAAGCGGCCATAAAGCGCCACAAACGATGTAGCAATTGATGTACGTGGATATTGCCATGCGCGATCGTGCTCCAAAATTTATGCGTGGACCCGTAGTTACTTGACTCTGCGAATGAGTATGTTAGCTGTCATTTCATTGTCACTACTGGACAGCGTGCAGTTTTAGTTGGTTTTAATTCAAACTTTTAATAAGAACACAGCACACATAACTGAACAGACACTTCATTTTATTCCATTTAATTTTGTCTGCTGACTATTTGGCAGAAATATCACCACATCTACTTTGCTTTTTCATTACAATCACGTTGCACATACACTCGACACCTTCAGGGCCTTTCGCGGTACGAAATACTCGGGTCCGACACTCCTTGCTTCGACTTGCAGAGTGGGACGGTGCAGTACACCATCACAAACCACTCAATGGACGACGTGCGACTAACCAGAACTTCACACGGTAGAAAACGGCATCCAAGTCAGGAACGAAAACTACCGTATCAACACGTGGAGCGCATCTGCTGTGGGGGTTACTTGTGGCGCCACGGCCTTGCTGCGGCCACTAACAGAAACATTTTCTCCGGCGCTGGAGAGAGGCGCAAGTGTCATGGTCATGTTTTTATAGAGTAGGTCGTGGTCTAAACCCAACTTCCGGTTCACTTCGAAAAAAAACGTGACTTCTGGTTGTCCACTTACCGTCTATACATGACTTCTAGTATCCACTTGTCTAACCTGACTTCCGGTTGTCCACCTCCAGTGTACACTTGACTTCCGGTCAACACTTTCAGTTACTATATCTAAGTCCATTTAATTAGCCTTTAATGAACCTCAGTTACTTTCAGTTACCCTGTAATTACTCTTTAATTACCAAAGGTAACCAGGCTACCTAAGGTAATCTTTAATTCCGTTTACTTGCTTTAATTACTCTCAATTACAATTTAATTACATTTACTAATTACTCTCAATTATCCATTAATTGATTTCATATATTATTATTATCCAATAATTAATTTCATTTAATCCTTCTCTTAATTACGTATATCTTACATTCATTACCTATTCTTGCTTTAATTACCGTTCGTTACCTTAAATTACTCTTCCCTCTTAATTACCTTCGATTACTTAAATTTCCAAAAACTTACCTCTATTTACATTTACCCTCTTATATGTCCTTTACATGTTCACTTATTCTTCTGCCTCAGTGAGGCGTCACCATCTCGCACGCGGGCACACACACACAGCTTTTACCATTTTGACGCTCCTAATGCTGACGCATTAATAAATCAAATTCATGAGAATCGGGGGGCCTGCCTGTATTTGACTATATAGCATTATTCAAGTTGATTTGAGGTTTTGGTCAGTTGAAAGTTTTGCGTACACATTCAGCTTATCTCTCGTGTCTTACTTTAATTTCTATGTCGCTTCAGATCTTCGAAGAGTTTGCTCGAATCACCAGTGTCGACCCTCAACAAAAGCTCTATGAAATAGTGGACCAGTACTGTGATTCCGTTGTGCAACTCTCAGTCGGCAACAGGGCTCCACCGTTAGTTGGTCAGCATAGTTGTTCTGCATGCTGCAAATTTCTGCTCCGGTGATGCCAAGAGAGGTATGTACTCCGTCACCCATGTCACTGTGCGGTCTGTTTATTTTATCTTCATCGACCACTTAAGCAGTGTTGACTAAAGGGGCACTAAAATGCAAAAACAAGTTCACTTCAAATTACGTTACACGTTACGTTAATTTCGTACTTCCTGTCATCATTCGAAACTTGCGTTATGAACTTAGTCAAAAGTATACCGCATTCTTCCTTGCTTCGGCACTAAGCAGTAAGCGACGCTTCAGCTTGTGCAGCAGTGATTTTAGCTCATACTGCGCGTGCGACGCAATGGAGCAGTCCCGGTGACGGACTTTCATTTCAGAGCAGGATGTTTTTGCATTTTAGTGCCCCTTTAATAAATGAGGAAACCAGTGACTTTTTGTGGGAAGAATGACACGTTTGCATCTAGCATCTGGCAGCACTGTCCTTTCTGTGAAGAAATGGGCTATTGCCAAGGCCATCATCTTTAGGACAAAAACAAACCTGGCAACATAGCTGCCACCCTGAAATTGGGACCCCTATCTGCTGGGATTCTTGTAATAATTAATAATTGGGTGTTTACGTCGCGATACAGCTGAGATCATAAGCGACGGGAGTCGGTCTGTGGATTGCTTTTGCCCACCTGAGGGTTCTTTAACGTGCGATGAGAGCTAATCACACGGCACCCCATATTGAACGACCCTCGCAGAAGACAGCGGTGGGATTCTTGGTGCCGATCGATAGTGTCTTGCACCTGCCACGTGATGCCACAGCCAACTGGAGTTACTGGCTCTCACACAAACCCTAAAGCACCGAAAGATTCCACATGAAACCCAGCTGAAACATGGAACAAAAAACAGTACAAGAAAGAAGACGTTTCCTCCTTGCACAGGACGATGAGGCAGGCTTGCCATTGGCTGTGCTGACGCAATGTGGGCCGTCCTTGGCCCGCGTCTCTTTCTCGTATACATTCACGACTTCCAAATGATCTCACATCATCGTAAGTATGTCTCTGTGCTGATGATTGTGTCATCTATCGTCTGATTACTAACGATTGTTGGAGCTGCATTAAGTAAACTAAAGGACACCCAGGTAAATTCAAAAAGACCGAATGGGGTAGTAATTGCTGTTTTAGGTACATCCTCGGGAGGCACGGGTGGGTATCTGGTAATTGGCTTTAGTAAGGTCAACCTTGCTGAAGTGGGCGGGGCCAGAGAAGGTTGGCAAAGGAGTCCTGAATATAGGTAATAGGTATAGGAATATAGGGATACCAATCTG